>NC_073721.1:63459380-64076523 GCF_023634155.1 Falco peregrinus
ACCTAGGTGGAAGCATCACATATCACAGGGGCTTTCTCTGTGGAATCACTGGCTTTAACTCTGAGGCGAGGTGCCAAGAACTTCACAGAACTTAGTAAGGAACTCGGTGTTCACAGGGCATAATCCTATGTTCTCAAACCATTATGATGCGTGTACTCATCTGAACACATTTCTTCCTCACTAACATTCATGTTACCAACCTCTAAGCCTCCCCATCCCAGAGAGGAACATCGTATTATCCTCAGGGGTTACTTGTATTCAAAAGCCTGACACAGCAAGAGCAAACTCCTCCCCAGTTTACATAACCACAATAACCAGAAGACAGCCCTGAAACCAAGCTTAAATCAAGCCAAAGTAAAAACAAAATAAATCTACTTGCAAAATACAAATACAGATCTTAAAAATACAAGAGTTAACAGTGCAAAATGTAAGAGATCTACAATTGTATCTACCCACCCCTATATAAGCTCCAAAGTGGGGTTTTTTCATTATGTATTGCCTGGCTAGCAAGCCAATCTGAATTCCTGTGTACTCGTATGGTTGAGAGATTTCCTTTGGAAAGACCTTGTTCTTTTTACTGAAATTATTGACCACCTCAGCACTATTAAAAACTGCTAACAAATCATCCTCTTTCTGTAAGGTAAATGTGTACTTTTATGCCTGACCAAGTGATGTTCAAACCTGAAAATAAAAGTTTTTCTCACATTAAAGCACACACTGTGATGCTTCACTTTGATATTTAGTTAGTTCTTCTGAAGTATTGCTAATACAAACCAGAGTCCTTTGCCATTTTGGGAACAACAGAAGCGTTTCTGAGAAGGATGCTTGCTATTAAATCCTGCATTTTCACTGTGGCAGAAATGTTGTGAGGGTAGATGTGAATTACTAACTGGGTTAAACTGGGTTTTACCAGTGAGAGCTGCTGCTGGGCACTGACGTATATCTTGAACAAAGTATAAAAGTGTCCAAATGTATTTTTCATTTCAATGTTAAACTGAGAAAAGAGAGGTTAAAAAAAATGAGAAAATAGGTGAAAAAGGTATGAAGGGACCATTAACAAGTGATATTCGGTTCTTTCATTCAAGGGCTGCAGTGGGCAGGTGTGGCCTTGGAAGATGACATGGTCCAAGGAGAGGAAAACTTGCTGGCAGCCAGACTGCCCCAGCCACGTTTACTGTTCACCTCAGATCTGCCCCCAGATCTGTTTCTCTAAGATACTCATGCCCACATGGAAAGGACTCCTGGAGCCTGTATGCACCTTGCAGCCCCTCCACCACGCAGACAGGGGTTCTGGAACACGAGACAAAATTAAACAGTAAAAATAATCTCTTGCCTGAGCAATTTCCTTCTCACTCAGAGAAGCATTTTCTGCTTTCCTACACAGAAAAAACAATGCAAGATAGCCACCTCAGAGGTGGACACTTAAGTGATAGGGCAGATATTTATCTGCTATATATATGGGGAAAGCAGAGACCCTTAAAGTCTGCTGGCAATTCTCTTTGCTAATGCTTCCTGACCTCCTATTACAGATCAAATTAATTTTGTTTCTGAATTCCCTCACAAACCACCTCCCCTCCATCGCCTTTCAAACCTGGTAAACATGAGCATGTCAGGCACAAAATACTTCAGCAGAGAGCATGACTCCATCAAAGCTTAATAACTTTACTCCCAGCAAGAATAATGGAAGGGGAGCTTCTTGGGCTATATCCATCAATTTTTATTAAACATTTCCTTCAAAGCTGTCAGGCCACTCATTCCTCCATCTAGTGAAAGAAAAGCTCTGATGTGGGGCAGTGCTGAAAGGCTCTTGGAAAAGAAGATGAGAGCCAACAACGTGACCACAATCACCAAAACTTCAATCTCACCAAGGCTATTAAAGGATCCACTGCTGGTTGCTATGAGTCACACAGAAAGATAACTGCTCTGCAGACTTCAATACACCTTGGGAGAATTAGATTTTTCTAAGTTGCGGATGGCATTTTTTTCTCCCTTCTCTCTTTTTTTTCCCCCTTCCTAGTTTACTCCATACCTCACTCAATCAATTTTGCTTTCTGTGTGTGGCAGGCAGGCAACACTGTGCTAAGCATATCAGAGGCCTGGCACCCGATGGACTTTGGTATCATTTCAACAGGGTTCTGGTGTACATCACAGGAATGGTTTCACTTTTTGATGAGGATGACTGCAAAGCTAGCAGATGGAGATCAGAATTGGTCCAAACAGGAGGAACAGGAAGAACAGATTACCTCATATGTGCTTGCAACAGGGTACAATAATGTCCCCTGAGCCACCTGGGGACTCTGAGATAGAAGACAGGATGAAACGGACATAGACCCCAATCTGATCTGTGATTCCCATGCCCTCAGGAGAATCCAACAGCAGAAACAAGTGAAATGACCTGCTTTTCTAAGTCACAGAACATCTGCCACAGCCTTGCCTTTCAGGAATGCAGAGCACTCACTGGAACAGACCCAAACTGAAGCATCCTGAACGTTCCTGTGGCGATGGCGACAGACTTTAAAAGCCTCTAACTTCCCTCTGGTATGTAGAGATGCTCTGTGGCTAAGGAAAGTACACTAGAAGCCAGAGCTGGGTCTTCCACCTGACCTACTAAGTGACAGTTGTCTTAATCTATTCTTTGTGTGGATTATCCAGGTTACCAACTGTTCATGTCAGTGGTGCAGAGACAGTTCAGGTCCAGCTGGATAATAAATAAGGCATAGCACCACAAATGTGTTCAGGCTGTTTCTAGAAGCATCTTGTTCCAGTAATGGCACAGCCACTGAAGCACAGCCCAGAGCCAGAACTAGTAAGAACCGCTAGGCTTCATCTGGCACCATGCAAGCTCTAGGATTCACACACAGATGTGCCAAAGCTTTCCTATACAGTCAGCCAAAGGCCAGCTGCACTTCCTTGCTTTAATCTGACCTGACTCCATAAGACACTTCACCTACACTCCATTCCTAATTTCCAGGAATTGTGTACTTGAGCCCAAGCTGTCATGAACCAGCATCACTCTTGTTGAGGCTGATGAGCCATCCTGGAAACCAGAGTACCAGGGAACATAGCAAAGAGACCCCCCAACTCTGGATCCAGCAAACCTGGTCCACAGTCAGCAATGATTAGAGTGGTGGGCCCCAAGCCCTATTTATGATGGGAAGCACTAAACTCCACACCACATATATGCTATTTATGTTTCTCTGTTTTCCTGGATAGCCCAACCATCTACTACACCGAGTAATTAAAAGCTTTAAAAAATATGTAGAAGCATAACAGAAGTGACATCATATCTGTGGCTTCCAAGGTCTTGTCTGCTAAATGTGAATCATTATGCAAAGACTACTGCTATAGCAGTCAGTTGGTTAATGGGCTAAATTCATAAGTGAGTTCAGTTGCCACTGACACTACAGTCAAGGTAGGTCCCATTTCAAAGCTCATAACGTCCATTATAAAAGTTGCTTGATCTCATATTTCAATATATAGATCCTGCTTAGAAAGTAGAGAGATCAGAAGTTTGATCTGTGTACTGAAGTGATGGAATTTGTTTAGCCAGACATTACTGCACCCTGCTGCAAGCACATATGAGGTAATCTGTTCCTCCTATGTCTCTGGATATTTTTCCTCATCAGTTCTCCAACCTCCTGATTGTATTTGTCTCCCCTGATCTTCCTCCAGCATCCCTCTGGCACAAGGTAGGCCAGCTTTCTGCAGCTGAGATGCCTACCAGCCTCAGTCCTTCAGCTGGGTCCCAGTGAGGACTCAGACTCGGCTAGCTGGAAGTATCCCTTTTCCCCACCTCCATGACAGCAGCCACAGATGGACCTTGACTAGTATGTGTTCCATACAGAGTGAATGAGTGAGCACCTGCATATGTTTGAACAGAAATTGCTACCCACCCACTTACTAAATACATTTCAGATTTTATGTCACTGAGTGAGGCAGTTTTATTCCTGCGGTTACCTCACCCTAAATTCCACCATGACAACCACAGCAGATTTTTGCTTCTCTATAGGCATCTTATTACCGCTAACTCAGCCACAGTGGCATGCAGCTGAGCTGCGCGTGGGATCTGGCCCATGACCCAGCCACTTGGCACAGCCCAGGGTCAACCAAGTACTGTTTCACAGCCTCAGTAAATTTATCCTTTTCTAGCTGCAAGTTAGTTAAGTCTCAACATTCCCACAAGGAGTCGAGTGAGAATGAATGGCTCTGCATCCAGCATTCCTTGCCTAAGGGCAGGTTTGTTTTGGTCACAGTTAGTAGTTCCACAATCTCGCAGATGAAGGAAGCTTTAATGAAAAGACACTGAACCACATCTTGGGCTCCCAGCTGTTTTGTGATGTGGGTGATGAAACAGGCTTGCTAAAAATACCTCATCAGAAATACGATCCAACCAAATATAGCTCTAGTTCCTTTATGTGACTTTAAGAGAGCATACATGGGGATGTGACATCCTGGCACACAAGCTCAAAGGCTGTGCTGTCTTCCTTCCTTTATTAAAGCCTTCTTGCAGACATGTGCTAAATAGAACAGCACTGAAAAAAACCCCAAGAAATGCATTTTTGGCCCTGAACCTAATGGGCTGAAATAATTATACTTGCAGTAAACATCAGGATTCTGTTAATTTTTTTCTGGTACGTTTTTTCTAAATCTTACAACCCTTCCATGACAGAAATTTCCTCCACTGAGCATTTCAATGCAGCCACTTCTTACTAGTGACTAAGACTACATTAGCTGCTAAGCAGCATACAGCAACAGCACGTAGCTGGTCAAAGCAGGAGGTGAAGGAGACTGCTCCGTCCCTTTGAGCAAAAGGGAGCTTTTTTAGTTTAAGAGACAGAAGACTTTATATAAGTCACAAGACTCAATGTACCAGCTTTAGACTATTGAAGTGTTTGAATTAAGGAATCTTCAAATCTCTAGTAGGAATTCCAGTAACAGTTGGTCTTTAGGGGGTCTGTATTCTTGTTCTCACATGCAACATTACCAAGGCTACTGAAGTGGGCTGTAAGAACCTTTCGGATGTTTTGGTTGTGTTCCAATTCTGTCTAAAAACTGAAACACAATATAGGGTAACTAAGAGTTACTTATACCTTTCATTTTTTAATGGGGTTCTCTTATTCTCCAGGTAAATATGCTGGACAGCATAACATCAAGTATATTCTGCTTCAAGGTCTCTGCTACACTGTAATGCAAGACCTCACTATATCCTATATGCACAGCAGTAAGGATGCCGTGCAGCAAAATCACTGCTTCTCTTCCAAAAACAAATGTCAAGTTCCCCGCCCCTAGCAGAAAGCCACCTGCTTCTGCCCCCAGTGTCTTTCTGCTAACCCTCAACACACCAGCTCTGTGCCACACAGAAATGCAGAGCTGCCAAGCAGGAAGAAAAGGCAGTCAGGGAGCATGAAAAGTCTTCAGGTCCTCCCCCTCACGCCATCACCATTCATCCTGCTGGTCCTAACATTTGCATGGTCTCTCTTCCCAACAGTGACAGGGTCACGTGCTTGACTGAACCAAGATGCAGGCAGCATAGCTGTTGCCATTTATTTCAGGGACTAAGCAGTACATACTCATTCTCATCGCTTAGGACCACTTACAGAGGATAGTGCCTCTAGCTGCTTGGCCACCATCCCTGAGCCAGCCAGTGAAGACCAAACAGATGTGGCAAGTGCTAGGAGACTGTGTTTCCGTGCTTGCTTACCACCATGCTTTTACCACCACTCACACCAGGGGTCCTCAAACCACAGCCCGCGGGCCGGATATGGCCCCTCAGGGTCCTCAATACAGCCCCCTGTATTTAGAGAACCCACACACCCACCCACCCCGCCAGGGGTTGGGGGTGGGGGGAAGCCAAGCAGCCGCAGATGACTTCCTCCCACTTCATCTGCGCACTGGCCCCCTGTTTAAAAAGTTTGAGGACCCCTGACTCGCACTGCTGCTTCAAGCAACTGCCAGTTTACTCTCACTTCATACTGGCTCTGCTCAAGGATGCTTTATATTCTACCTAGACCAATAAGACCAAGCTGGATTCTAGGTAAATCAGAGTAAGACTCCAGTGGACAAGTGAGAGCTGTTACATACAGAATTTCTTTATGGTCTACTAAAAGGACCTAACTTGTATGAAAATCCAAGAAAAATATTAGCAATTTAACTAATGCTCTAGCAATCTAATGAAAACATAAGAAACACCACTTAAAATTAAAATGACCTAGTTCCTATTGTGGATCATTAGTAATGCAATAAATGCCTAGAAACAAGTAACTGCCCTTCTCTTCTGTCAAGTGCACATACTTTCAGTCCAGGGAACTGTCAGCTGGGAAGAGAATGATGTTGATGGTGACTTTTTTCTTCCTGGGTCTTGTATCCATCCTAAGTTACTTTCGCATGTTTATACTCCACTTTGTAAATAGGCTACATTTTTTTGCTCTCCTAATGGCTCTCGGGGTTAGTTGAGCCACAATTCCTTCTCTGTACAAGATATGATACACCAAGATGTGGCATGGTTATCTTTTGGGAAAGAACTACACGACTGCACAAAGTGAAGGAAAACCTAAAGTCAGTCAGGTAACAGTATAGCTAAAAACAAGCTCAAAACAACAGGATAGGCAAAAGATAACCTTACCATTGGAAAATGCTGTTATTAGAGTTGTGACAGGCCAGGCGGTAGCCATTTGATTCTAGTTACAGGCAGAAAAGTTTAAAGTAGTTTTATACTTACACCTAAAGTTAAGCTACGATAGATTTAAAGATGATACAAACCCAGGCAAGGACTGACAAGTTTTAAAGCCTGGTATCGCTAATTATTACAGAAAAACTTGAGGCCTGTTACCTGCACTTGGAAAACCAAGTTGTCCAGCGGATGGGACTATAGAGCCATAGTCAGGAAACAGACAAAGCTAGGAAGGACCATTTCAAAACACTAGAAAAACACAAACATTCAGTTGCCGTCTGGATTCCAGCTAATCTGCATGTAGCAGTTCAAAAAAACAAAGCAAAAACAGAGCCCAGACTGCAAACCACACAGGACACAGGGAAAGCCAGGGTTGAGGTTTGGAACTAAATCACAAAGGTGAGTAGGAGCTGGGAAAAAGTACTCAGGAACAAAGGAATACTACTGAAAAGATGGAATTGGGCAGGGATGTGACCCAAGTAGTTTACAGCTCTCATGGAGCTTTTGTGCAGGTACTTACTTCAAGCCACCTTAGTACTTACTGCATTTGGGTTTGAGGATTTCAACACCTAACCCTCTGCTTGACTGTAAATGCAGTTGCTGCCTTTCCATCCATTCAAGTCAAGGAAACAAGAGCCAGGCATTACAGTGGGTCTCCTATAAACAAATAGGCTTTTGCATGATCTCTAATGCATTCTTATTTTTCTGGATATTGTTGGAAGCATAAGCTCTCAATTTAAAAGATAAGAAAGGCACAGCAGTGAGCTAAGGATATTTAGTCATAAATATAACCAAAGCAGGTAACATGCCCCCAAACTGGAACAAGCAGCCAGGGCAGTATCTCTTAAATATAGATCCCATAATACATCTGATGCGGCAGCTCAAGCACAGAATCGAGACAGAAACAATTCATCAGGAGTAATTTATTTGATTTCATTTACTTTAATCCTTCCTTATACTTCTGTAAAGGTAAAAGTAAAGCCAGAAACCTCTCAAGGCAAAGTGGGAAAGAAACATTGCATGAGAGCACCTTTATCCTAACTGGCAGACATACATATTATCTGATCTCATCTCACCACTGGGGAAGGGCTACAAGTCAAATCCTTCACGGCAACATCAGAAGATCTAGTTGTGCTCCTGACAAGTGGAAAACACCAAACTAAGGATAAAAGATGGGTTACTGGTCTCCACAGGACACCAGTACTGACAATGAAGAAAATATAATCCCAGCAACCATCAATTTTACTTTGCCCTTTCAACTTGTACTGACATGTACAGACAGAGAGAAGAATATGATGTAAACACACAAAGGAAATTATCAGAGGAAAAACCTGCTGTAGGTAGACTGTGTCCTAGAAAAGCCCATGCATTAATCAGTAATTATTTAATACTCCTAGTAAAACTAGTACAGATCTCTATGTCTTATTTTATGATAAATAACTGCGTAAATTGCAACCAGAACTATCTGCAGTCCTTGTGGACCCGTGAGAGAAAAAGCGGGAGGGAAAGGGGCTCCAGCACTTTCTAGGTGTTTTTCACTTCCTCTGTAGTCACATTTTTCAAGACAAGACAGGTCTACTTGTTAGGCATAGTATGGCTTTACCTCAAGGTTGCAAGGTCTTCAAAAACCTAGTACTGAAGCTGACAACACCTAGAGAAGGACATGTTCAGTAACAGGAAAGCATTGCAAAATTCAGACAAAGCCACACAGTATTTAGTGCATCTGCTCCTTAGAAATTATTGATTTAGATGGTGACTGAAAGAGAAAAGCATTTCTATTCAGAAAAGGATGACCATTTCCTTGAAGGAGCAGTTATTAGCGTAAATAATTTTATATATAATAATTATTTATAGTGAGAGTTAAAAAAAAAACCCTGTACTGCTCATTGTTTTTTCATTCTGTAGATATTTAACAATACAAGTAGGTTCACATTCACCTCTCCTGACCACTTTCATAAGCACTAAAGTTTCTTGTCCTGGCATTGCAAAAGCTGCAGGAAGATATTTATTTAATGTGGGACCAAACTGTAGGTTTTCTAATGCTTTATGCTTTTTCACTTCACAAGACATTCACAAGCCTACGATGCACACACCAGCATGAAGAATAAGAATGAACCCCTAAATCCAAAGTAATCATTCAGGATTGAGTGGGCATTACTGTGTAAGAAGCTCAGACAATTCTGCATACAGAGAAGACAAGATTTCTTCCTACTCAGACTTCAGAAAGAATTCTTGAATTACTGTTATGAGACAAGTTATGAAGTGCATATTCCCACCATCTACCATTTTTGTGACAAAATTTGATTCCCTTAGCCCTATTTCATTGCCTTCTCCTATGAGGTAAGTGTACTACTGCTTGTACTATATACACATACCCACAGACTAAAATGCAACAGTTTTAAATTGCATTCCTTTCCCTCTGCAGATATGAGAAAATTAACTCGTTCATGCGACCAGAGTAGGAGTCAGGCTAAAAGGAAGGAAGAAAGAAGTGCTCATCAAAATTCCTGCTGAAACACAAAGAAATTTAAGCTGGCAACAGAGCTCTGACAGCAAGAGAAGCTGCAGCACCCTGCGCTGCTGTGAAGCGCCGCTGGCAGCAGGGACAGCAGCTCTGGCAGCGCTCGCATGCCAGGGATGCCTGCAGGTATCTGGTGTATCCCTGGTGCCTGCTCAGGTGCTCATTTGAATCCAGGCAGTCAGTCCTTGAAATTAAATGCAAAGTCAAGAGACCAACTTCTACGTGTTTTCCTGCATAATGAGGACATGATTGGACTTGTTTAGTGCTCCAGCAGTTCAGAAATAGCTCTAGTAATACCCATTTCCCAGAATTCCCAATCCCATTCCCTTCCCCAGCCAAAAAAACTTTTCTGTTCTCTACTGTTTAACCATCATCCTGATCACAAACTTCTCCCGTGGTGGATAAGAGTTACTACCCTTTTAGTACAGGCTAGAGGAAACCAGCTAAGCTTAGCCACAAGGTTTTGCAAAGTGGGATGTGAGCACTGCTTCTGAGGTTGGGTGCTGGGTGTGTACGAACAGCCGTACCACCAGCTGAGAGGGATGCAGGTTGACAGGCTGGTGGGTTGATCAAGGATGGGCTGACAAGAAAGTCATGAAATTCAGCAAGGGAAAGCACAGTGTCCACAGCACCTGGGGAAGGAACAACCCCATGCACCAGTACCTGCTGGGTGACACCCAAATAAGGTATTCCTACTGAAAATAAATAAAGATTTTCAAGTAATGTAAGCATAAAAAGGTTTTCTTTTTCTGTTCTTTATACTGTGAAACAGCTTTTCCCACCCATTCCATAAGTAGTAGAGGAAGGAGGATACAATTTCCTTTTGTTGTTCTGAAGTAGGATAGTTTTCTTTTGAATATTTTTTTTAATTTTTGGCACAAGCTTCCAGCGTATATTTGTTGAGCTTCTTGGCATTCCAATCTTGTCTCTGGCACTAACACATGCTTAGAGCTCGTGGAAAGTGTTCTGGTCCTTAAATTTCATTCTCCTATCCCTGTCCACTCTGAAATCTCAGTAGCTCTCACAAAAGCTGGCTACGATACCCAGTCCTCTTGCTGATACACGGTGAACTCTTCAGTTCACTTTTCCTCACAACACATTTGCTAATTCTTCCTTGGCATTGCTTATAACCAGATGTTAACAGATACCAGGAGAACCCAATAGCCAATGATTTAAAACAGTCACAGAGGGAGGACACAGGAAAGGTGACTTTTACAGTGGTTTGCCAGCTACCAATTTTGACCCAGCATCATCTTGTTTTCTCCTCTCCTCCCTCTTGCTCCTGGAGCAAGAAGAAAGCTGCTGCTTTACAGGCAATTCTCTGCTTAGATAGCTTTGGGTGAGGAAATACAATGCAAAGGGATCACAGATAGATGCCAGTGTTGGTTACAGAAAGATTCTCAGCCTCAAATCTTGGAACACAGTAGACAAACACACACACACACTCCCTTTTCCCCACTATGGCTGAAACAATGAACCATCATCAGTCCATTTAGGAAGCCTATCCTCAGTGAAGCCTCCCTCCACTTTTCCCCACTCAAGTCCCTGCTGCCAGCACCTAGAATATACTCAAGGCCAGCACTCAAACTGGCCCCTCTCAGGAAAGCAACAGTCAGGATACTTTGGGGCTTCTAAATCAACTCAAATCTGTTGATACTAAAAGTCAGGCAACTTCTGCTATCTTAACTCTGACGATTCAAGCTCCTGTTCTCACTTCTTCTCACTAGTAATGAAGGCTTCTTCAGCAAAATGGTCAACTAAGTTCAGTTTTCTGTATACATGGCATAAAAACATCTATCCCACCGTTCTGTGGTCATATTAGGTCTACAGGACTAACAGGGGAATCTCTGATTATTATTTCACTGTTTTATTCCAAGTAAGAGATAATATCCTAATATTTTTAAAGAGCTGCTGTTGAGACCTAACTACTTACATCAAGATTCAAACTGGGGAAAGTAAACATTAAAAGGCATGAAAAGTATGAGCAAAACATTCTGTTCTGATGATGCACTACCATGATTTTCAACATTTGTAAGTGATAGTACGAAACTGGATACTAGGGTATAATTAATCTCACTGCCTGTTTAAAAATGTGCAACTTTCATGATGCCTTTTAAACAGTAGCCCCAGTTTATGATGGGAAGTTATCTATTCTATCTGTGATATTTGGCAATATGTATTTGGCATGCTGTATATTTCCATGCAGGACTGTTTTATGTGGTTATTAACTAATACAGATGATTGATTGCTCACGAATAAAGTACAGCAATTACTTGACATTATATCACCAACTGACAGCAGGTTTGCCTATATTTAAACTTTTTAGGGAAGTGACAAGGAAAGAAGTGTGGCAGTTTGCTCGTGGCTTTCAAGCACACAGAAGGTTGTTTCTGTTTTGGCAGATACCATTCATTTGCTAGTGTAAAGGTTTCTGTGAACAGCGCCTCCTTAAAATTATTCAGGAGCAAAAATATTTGTTGATCACCTTGTAAAGAAGTGAGATCTCCTCCTAAAAAACACTGCAGAATGTTTAAACTCCCACCAAGCTGGGAATGTAGGACCACCTGTCAAACAGCACAGCAGAAATGTTTGCCAGTTTTTCCACAAGGGGAAATTTCCTTTTCATTCGCAGCATTTCCATTAATGTGGAAAACTAAGCTTTGAAGTGAAAGCTGGAATAAAAGCTAAAAAATTGGAGGTTTGTTTTTTAAAGGGAGAAAGGATACTCTTGTCACTCCATCACACAGCACAGAGGAAAGGAAGAGGTGCCTTCTGTAAAACAGCTAGCCTCTAGATGCAGCTAGATCACAGCAGTCAGGAAGGGATTCCAGTACTGTCCTCCAACCCTTGGACCGCGCTGTACACGTGAAAGCTGAGTTGAAAGCAAGAGGTAGAAAGAGAGAATTCAGAGCTAAAGTCAAATTGCCAGTGAAAATGCCCCACTCCGGTGCATCACCACAGATTGGATGCTTTAAAACTGAACATAGCAGGTCTCAGTACAATCCACAGTCTACAGGCTGGCCATTGTGCCCCCCAGCACGTGGCTCACACAAGGCTGCGGTGCACGTACACCACTGTAGCTGCGTGTAAATTACATGCTATTTATGTCACCTCTGAATTTGGCTCATGCTGCTTTTCCCTTTTAACACAAATTGGCTTCTACATATGGCAATTAAAACTAACCTGGCAAGTGGGAAAACACCTGTATAAACCTCTCATTATCCTGGCATCCCACACTATTCACACTACATTTTAAGAATTCGGTATTGCCTAAGGTGGATGATTTTTGTGATGTTCTGCAGCCAATGAACTTCCACCAGATGAGCTGCTGCATCCTCTAATTCCAAACTTTTAACATTACCAAATCCTGATTAGCTTTGTGGATCAACCAGGTTCCAGGCCTAACAGCCAAGATGTATTTTATCTATAAAGTTCCATTCACAGTTGACTGGGAAATACCTGTTATAATTTACAGTCACTGGCAGATCTGCCGCAGATAGCTCCTTGAAAGTAATTACCTGATGTGTTTCATGGATGCCATGTGTAATATATTCCAAAACACCAAATTGCATAGAATTTACTGATTTCTGAAGTTTTTTTATTCAAACTCAAGACTCTGATCACATTCATCAAGAGGATCACAGGCCTGGAATGAGTTTCCAAAGAACTGCAGCTGGTTTGTGATGCAAAGATAGTACCTTCACTCTGCTTTACTGAAAGAACAAAAAAATTTGGACTTGGAACTTGTTTTGCTTTGGCAATTTGAGACTGCTTAATCCTGAAACTGAAAAAAATCACATCAACTAACAGATATTTGCCTGAGATTTGAAGAGAAACAAAGCTTCACATATCCTACAACCAAGACAAATCTATTATAATGAAAGAGAATCTGTTCTCTCTATAGGATGCAGTTATAAGGACTGAGAAATACAACGTTCTTATAAAACTCCTACTCCACTCTGCTAGAGGTCAGTAATATTTTCAGCAGGCAAGAGGCTGAATACATACAGAAAAGAACAGAGGTATTATCTGGGTTAAGACCAAGACTGAAGCCACAAAAACTGGGTTTTATTCTCAGGTCTACCAATAATTCATCAGTGACTCCTATACCTTTCAAAATAGAACAAATAAGATACCCAGACATTAACATGCTTGTTGGATTCATTAGAATTAGTAAACCACTTCGGGGTTCAGAAATTTTAAAGTTTGGTTCCAGCAATAACCTTAACAATGGTAGTAAAATTAAGCCTGTTTAATCCAGACATCTGTTCCCTATTAGTGATGGAGATAACCACAGCTAAATGAATATTAGACTTAGCAGCAGAATAAACATACCAGGTTTTGTTTTTTTTAACTTATTGTCCTAGATAAAGAAAGACAAAATAAAGAGGTGTTGAAGAGATTTCAAGAAAGGACCAAGACACCACAAAGGTGGCATTAATCTTTCAAACTCTTCAGGTTTGCAAAAACACTTGTAAGACTCATGAGGAAGTCTGAAGAATATCTCCACAGTTCAGGTTACACTGTTTTCAACCACTTTGTCTACAGATCAGGTAGATACTTTCATAATTATCCATACTTGTATTACGCTATGCCAAAATTTCATGCTGCTTGCTCTTTTGAGCCTTGAGAGCACTTTCTGCCTGACCTTCCCAGACCAGCAGTGATCTCCATATTGGGACTGAGGAGGGAAGCAAGTGATTGTGTGAGAGAATCAAGCAGGGAAAAAGCTCTAGTCTCATTAGTTCTTGAAAAAAAGTCCCATATCCAGGTCCACTATGGTTTGTTGTTTACTCTGTCTCCCCTGTGACACCTTGTAAGAGATCCATACAAATTTCAGAAATATATCTCCTGTGTGATCCTAAGATATTTGGCTCTTCAAGAACTGAAGACATTCAAAATAGTCCCTGCTAAAGAACAAAAGGAAGGGCGGAGGGAAGGAAAAATTGCAGTGCATGATACTCATTTTTTAGTAGCCAAAATGATGCATGAGCTGCAAGCAAGTGTATTATTAATCTCACCACAGTGAGAAGAAAAATAATCATAAAGAACGAATTTATTCATTATTTGTAGTTTGACAGTTTCTTCATTCTACTGAGATGAAACACCATGTGAAATTAGTAACACCAGAAATTCAAACACTGGTGTACGTACTTTGGGACAGAGTCCACGCAAAGAAACAAGCACAGATTCCCCAGAACAAATCTCCCCGTGCCAATGCCCGTATTAACCTTGAAATGTTCAAGTATGCAGCTGGGCTAAGGCCAGCTGCTCCACTATGTACAGGTCTAAGAAGACCCTAACGTTTTCACATCAGCTTTTGCCCTTTTGCTTTGCCATTTTACTTGCTTTCCTTTATTAATTTCATTTTTTATTTTTAATAAAATCTGCAAGTTATTGATTCCTGGGGAAAGATGGAGATTTCAAATTTTGTATTTCTAAAGACAAATTTCTTGTCCTGGTAGCAAAGGAGAAGACTTTGGATAGGTTACATTAGATGTCTGGAAACAAGAATACAAATCTAAACCTCAAATCTTTTGTCATTTTTTGATCTTGGTATTCATTCAATTTAAGAGAAATTGCTTCCTCATCTTAAATTCCTGAAGCAACTAGTAGTGGCTTTGAATTTGACTTGGTCCAAAAAAGTAAAGTAAATTCCATCAACTCTTACATAACAGAAAATATAAACAAATTTCCATAATCTACTGTAATTCCACTTTATCTTTTAATCCAAATTCAGTTCTGGGAAGTGATAATAGTATCACCTGTGAAGTCTGGATTCAGATCCATTTTTCCCCCTAATGCGCAGACCCAGGTTGCCAGTGCAGGTAGAAATAAGAGCTATCTACAAAACAGCTCTAGATCCTGATGTTTTTCATGTCGGTGCTTTTCAAAGTCTGTCTACTCAGGAATGCATACCTCAAATTTATGAATCATCAGGACACATTAGTGTCATCACAGCTTCTCCCTTCAAACAGTTGAACATTCTCCTTTGTACAGTTCTGTCCATAATGAACATTTAAAAAAAAAATCTGTTTATATTTACAGCTTCATCAATTTCATCTGATCCTATTTTGAAGGCAGGCCTATCTGAAAGCGAAGGATAGTGGGAAAGGCTAGGCAAAATGCAGGAAAAAGGCAGCATGATTACAATTCCCAACAAATCCTGGTCAAAAATCCCGAGAAGGATGCAATAGTGTGGTGGGTTCACCCTAGCCAGCAGCCAAACATTCATCATGGCTTTGCTCACTTCCTTCTCCTGTGGGACAGGGGTTGAAAAAAACAATGAAAAACACACACACAAATCAAAGGAAGATAAAGAGTCCATGGATAGAGATACTGACAGTTTAATAAGGAAACCAAAAGCTATGCATTCAAGCAAAGCAAAAAAAGAGGTATTCACGTCTTGCTATTGGCAGATGTTCAGCCACCTCCCAGAAAGCAGTTTGGGAAGTTGCTTGGGAAGAAAAATGCCATAGCCACAAATGTTGTTGCCCCTTCCTCTTCTTTTCCCTGAGCTTTTATTGCAGAGCAGAACATCATACAGTGTGGAATATCCCTTTGGTCAATTCAAGTCACTGTCCCAGCTGTGTGCCCTCCCAACCTCTGGCCCACCACTAGCCTGCTCACAGGGGGAAGCCTGGACTGTGCAAGCCGTGCTCAGCAGCAGCCAAAACACCAGTGCTACCAACACCACTGCCACCTCAAACACAGCACCAGGTGAGCTGCTACGAAGAACACTAATTTCATAACTTCATCCCAGCCAAACCCAGTACAAATATACCTATGATGGAAGTGTTTAAACCCAGTCTAGCGTACATCACCCTACAAAGAGTTGTATTTCTTCGCTTTTAGGGCTACCCCTCATGCATTTAACTGCACCCTTCCATGGTTGTAGAACAACTAAGAAAAAATGCAGTACACTTCCATTTCTTGAGAATCCTCTCTCTAATGTCACTTCTAACCCAGCCCACCTCCCTACTATCACAAGAGCCCAACCAAGTTAAGGTTGTTTCTCCCATGCTCTGCACTATCTTTTTCCTTTAATTTTCAGCCTCAGCTGGAAATGCTCTTCATCAGTGGATCTGCTGCCAGTCTTATGCCTGATTGCTTTAATTAAAAGGCCAGAAGGGATGATTTAAGAGTCTCATCATCAGGCTTGACATAATTAGACTCCTGGACTCAGTGTCAAATGCTCACAGGGCTGCCTCAGCCTTTCATCCTTCTAAGGCAGCTGTAGGCAATACTATAAAACATGCTTTGCAGCAAGAACTATTTCTGAAAGAAGCTCTAGAAGAAAGGTTTTGTCTTCTTTCTTGAGACATAAAAGATCCCCCTGACACTTTTTCGTGGAGTCCAGATTTGTGTTTGTAACCTCAGCCAAAGCAGCCCTAACATCTATGCCAGTAGTAGCTTTATTTTAGTAATGCCAAGTGTATGAAGTTGAAAATTGCCTAGTGATCCTCTGGAACAGAACACAGTATGTAAATAACTTCACTATTTATATCCTGTATAGGGCCAGTTTTAAACTAAAATGAGAAAATTAAAGGGGAAAAAAAGAGGTCACTGCACTGTCAGATATCTCCAGCACTTGTCAGCATCTATTAAGCATAAAGATCAAAGCATCAGAAACAGAACAAGATTGTTTTCAAGGTGTCTCAGATGCTGCTACACTGAGTTGACAACTGGGTATGCACTGCGGAGGTTTGCCAAACGGAGCCAGAAGTGATTCTCTACAGTCACTGAGATGGCTCTAGTCTCCTGATACTTTTTCTCAGACTTTGCTCCTGGAGATTAGATTCTAGCTTTTTTCTGAAATTTAAGTGCTGTTTTACAAGCATTGCTTTCACAAACTACAGGACACTGGGACATCATCTTAATTGTTAAAGATTCTTGCCTGTTGTATAAAGGTAATATTACTACAAACACAAACAAGCAGCTAAAATGTTAGCTTCTGGAAGACCAAGTTAAATAGGAGATACACATTACTGAAATCTCACAGCTGGGGTCTTGTAGGTAGAATATACACAGATGTAACCAGCTTAAACAAGGGACACAGTAGTTTAAGTAAGCAGTTACCATAAAGGATGTATTTTCACTGCTACTGAGGTGCAAGCCTTAAAACTAAGCTTTTCTGCACTCGCTGTTTCTGTAAGTGTTGTACTGCCATCAAGTGGGAAACAGAGGAAGAAGAATAAAGATCGTCGAAGATGTATGAAGAGAAGCAGTACAATGAGCAAGAGTAATGTAATTCTGAACTCCCAGTTCCAAGTCACATTTTAGGAGCCAATTCCAAAGCAACATGCAGATACCTGGATAACTGCCATATCATTTCTACACAATTAAGAAACAAGACCAGGAGAATTGGACTGAGTATCAGCGAGAGGTATGCCACAGGTACCAAAGGCTTGTGACCAGACACAAATTAAGCCTCGAGTATAGATACTGACATAGTAATCCAAATGATGTGAAGGCCCATATGCACAGAAACATTTTCCAGGGGGAAGAGGAGTTTAAGTTAAGCAACCAAGTCAGTAGCTGGGAATTAGTCTAAAAAAATTGCTCAGAAGTGCACAGTGCTCAAACGCACATGTAACTCTATGGATGTATCCCACCATCCCTTTTCTGTGTTGTTCTAGTTTGTTTTGGTTGGTGGTTTTTTTTTTTTTCATTTACAGTCAAATGCACTTAACTGAAGGGCAAACTCTGGCCATTTTTGGTCAACTAATTAAATTAGTACTTTATGTTGTGCCACTGGCTTTAATTAATTTGGAAATGCAGTGCCTGTTCCAACTTAGAACCTGTAAAAGGGTTTTATTTACCCCATCTTCCCTTTGTGAAGCCCAAAGCCGGCAGGGTCCAGAGAGGAATGTCTGTCCCTCTGTGAGAGGGTCACAGGTGGCACAGCTGGAAGCCCTGCCAAGTCCTTTTCTCTGCCACGACCTGCCTCAAGACAGACAGTGCAAACAGCTCTGCATGGCTGGCTCTGAAGAGACAGCAGAAGGGATATTCCTGGGTAGACAAAAAGCTCCTCTCACTTCAGTGAGAGCCAGCTTCCAAAGATGACGAAGTTTTCTGAGGTATTGAGGGGGTTTTAACATAAAATCTATTCCCTTGGTTGCCCTTAGCCAATGAATTTCAGGCAGGGACTTTAGACAAATGGCATGGAAATATGACTGATCTATCCATTTAAAAAGCATGTCACCACCAAATGGTATTATCTATGTTTTATGAGTCTAAATGTGTTTTGTATGTTGCTGAATGTACTTCCGTTAACTGAGGCACAAAGAAACACGTTCTCATTCAGCAGCATGTTGTAGACAGTATGTGAAACCAGAAACCAGGAGAAATGCAGCTGAGGGCTGCCATCCTCAGGAACAGGCACTAACTGGCTGGATAGCAAAGCTCTGCCTCTTACAGTCCATGTTGAAGACCAAAGGTTCGCCCTTTGCACATACATCCGAGGAAGGCACAGCAGAACGTAAGAGGTCAATGCTTTCAGAATGATGAATTTGTTACTGTAAAAAGAGCATGATTCAGTTTACATGTATGGAGCTGCAATCTGAATCAATGCATTCTTCCTCTCTGGGCCACGTCAAAGTTAAGATCCAGGTATCTCCGGATCTACACCCATGATAATAAGCACACATATGTGGTTCTCTGAGCAGGTGATGGGCAGTGCTTAATCACAGCCTTCAAAGAGGAAGGGACTGATTCACCCTCCATGACCCTGGTTTGGTTGCAAGAACACACTGAATTACTGTAAGGTTTCCCCCTGAACCATTTGTCTATGATCCTAGGAAACACAAGTGGCAGACCAGGGGGTATGCACCTCCTTTGCTATTTAGAAGACAAAGTGATGACCTACTCTGGCCAAGCACATGAGATGATACAGAAAAAAACTATAGAGAAAACCAAGAATATGCCACAGATTTTTAATAACATCCCCCCTTTGACAGACTATCAAGCACTTCAAAGACAGGGGGCCACCTAACTTGGCTAGTTCTCTATTAAACTGGTCAGATAACTGATATGCATAGCCAGGATTTATCTCTATCATTATCTGTCCCATAAACTATATCAATTTATAATCCAGTTTTGCATTTGGTCCTAGGTACCTAAGAGACTAACTGGTTTTTCATTCTTTCTTTTTTTACACATGTGATGCTGCAGCAGCTGAAATCCACAGACTCTCCCAAAAGAGTATCTTTTCATTTAACAGGAGAGGTGGCTGACAGGCAAAAATTCACACTACAGTAGGTAAGGGAAGTGGGGAATTTTCAGAAAATTGCAATTACCTCCTCAGGAACACCACACAGGCTATCTACTTGAACTGGATAACAATGCATAAGCTGAGGAAAAGGCCAGTAAGAACCGCCTGAGTCAGAGGGATGTGTAGGGATAGACCAGCGATGAGGAGATAACAATGCTGTGGCTGTTAGCATCTTCTGCTGTCTGCCTGTGACTTTAATTAGAAACAGCTAAAGCGCCTATGTCTAGGACAGCGAAAAAGGTAACTGCGGAAAGCCAAATGTCTCATCAACCGACACTTCAGGAAGAATCAAATCCAGCTGAAGCAAAAGTGGAAGCAGATGCACCACTGGGACAGAAAAGACCAAAATATGATGAAGCTGTACTTCAGAATCGAGAGGGAGACAGACAGACAGAACGAGTTTACTCAAGTCAGATGTGTCATATCTCCAACTGTGTAAGACTGCTGGTCCAAAAAAAGAAAAAAAATAAATCAGTAAATCTACTTTCTTGATGATGTTATTTTCTCCATAACAGCTTATATAAAAAAGTCCCAAAGACCATGGACAGGAGGGTAGGCAGATGGATGAACAGATAACTTTACCCTGCAGCTCCACTGCGTGGAGTGTGATGGATGTTTAAGTGTTCCCAGTCACACTGCCAGAAAAAAGTGAGGAAGTGTCTTGCCTCTTAACTGCAAATGCTCAGGAAATTTGGGAAGGGCGGATGCCATTACTCAATGGGAAAGAAACGGTGACAGTCGAATAAATACTGCCTACACATTCTACCCTCTAAAAACAGAAGTGACACTCCATTGCTTGAGAACTTCATAGCCTGGGAAACTGAAACCAGCCAGAGAAAAAATGCCAGGAGTGAGCCAAGACCCAGACTTTGTATTACTATCCAAACTTGTACCAAATCAGCCTGCTTCTGAATTTCTCACAAAGCTCCTATACCTCGCAAGTGAAATCCAAGTAACCTTAAACTTTGTGTTTAGGGAGTAAAGAAACCAAAATCCAGATCTGGATCTAAAGCATGGACTCCTGGAAATACAACTAGTTCTTCCAAGAATTTCCAGCTGAGTAGAATTCATTTACTTACAAATGAATTCCTGCAGTGAAAGCTGCTTCTGTCCCTGCAGCACAATGAACTAATGGATGGATGGATGAACCTTCAGGTTCTCTGGCTTTAAGTGCCCCCTGCCCCTAAGCTACCTGCAATCTCTGATGCCTGTGATTCTTTGAGCATCCCACTCTTTGAACAGGCTGTACTCAAATCCTTCAGCCAGCAATCAAAACAGCACGGTAAAGTCTTCTGATCCTCACTTTTAATACAAGAATGTAAGCTAGTGATAAAACGCACTGACAAACCACCCATAATTGCACTGTGAAATTAACTGGACACTTACAACCAAGCTGAAACAATCTCCAGCTATTTTATGCTAATCATTTAACTTCAAATATTTCAACTTAAAGATATGTTATAAAGAGAAAGTACTAAAGGCAGAGAGTCACTAAGTAAAGTTGCTTCCAGTTCTCCACCCACCAGATGGTTATTATTCTTAATAATGCATACAGAAGCAGAAAGCACTTCTCTTCCCACTGCTTGACACAGCACGCAGCCTTTTGGACTTCCCATTGTAAGCTGTCCCCTATCACGAATCTACCACGTTTCTACATACCAGGCTCCTCCTCCACCCACCTGGGCATCAGCAGTGCTTTTAAAATGGAACCAAATTAATTTCCAGGGAGCTCACTATAGTTGGATTTTAGTCTTGTGTTGTCTCACAAATCCAGAGCTGTTTTAGGAGCCTGTTTAAACGTTTCTCTACAGAAATTAAGGTGCTTCAAATGCAGGAAGATATAAATAACAGGTACTGTATTTCATTCTAACTCCTTGTTACACAGACTCTATTAGGGATCATGGTTTTGCTGCACAAGGTACACAAGATGATTAAATATGAATTCAACAATACAGTGGAACATTATAAACAAGCCTCGCAATATAAAAAGCCTCATCAGTTGGTGTCAGACTTCCCTGTTACTGGCCAGTGGCTGCACAGCTCAGTTCTCATATTATGAGACTGCTGCAAAAGAGCGTCTGATAGTGAGGTTGTATCATGTCACCACCAGATCCTGCCTAGCGACTGTGCCAGAAGACCACAACCAATGTTGCCATGTAACACTGTGACATCTTAGAGGGACACTCCTGAATCATCATTCCTTGATAACGGCATGTTTCTGTTGTAACGGCGTGTCATCTCTGGGCTGCAGCACATGGGATCATTAACATCCAACACGCATTCAGATACTGCAGGGTATGGTGAAAGATGCCAAAAGCAAGCAGGTTTCATATCATCTGATTTTGGGTGCCTAAATTAGAAGGTTGATCACCTCATACTATCCAGAGATAGCAATAAGATAAGCATTCATAAGACAATTTATAGCTACAGCTTAAACAACATTGTTCTTAGCTGTCTCCCAAAGAACCCATTTTTTTCCACAAGGGAACCTGCTGAAACAGGTCTAAGAAATGTCCATATGTAGATGTCCAGTGTTTGGCACAGACTGCAATGATTTAAATAATCATTTGCAAGACTGTAATGCATAGGGCACAGGAGGACACACCAAGCCGAAAGAAAGAGAAGTAGCAAGCAAATCCTTGGCAGATATACATTAACTTAAATCCACTTACATCAGCGGAGCTTTGCTAGTTTCAAACTGTCAAAGAACCGCAGTGAAACTAGTTTGTGGTCGCATTTACTTCCTGTTACGAACAGGCAGCCAGTCTCCCAGTAAGGGTATATTCAAAAATTAATTAAAAACTGTAACACATATATGCAAAAAACCAAAGATAAGTTGGTGCTACAGTTGTTGGCGTAATGTTTCCTTCATTTTGACAGCCTCCATTCACAAGCCAAATGCTAACAAAGTGAAGTGATTTCTTACAAAATGGATTTATAACTATGCAGACATGCATCTCTCTGACCCCACTGAATGCCCGACTACATTATCACCTTTTTAGTCCTGCGGCTAAAAGGAACGGCATCATGTTTACATGTCTAAAAAAAGCATATCACGCCAAGTTTTTTTTTAATCAGATAGAATAATTTCTTTGCAATATTCTTGAAATACACTGTGCTCCTCTTTCCTTTAGGCTGCAATTGAGAATTATCAAGATCTCCCATAAGAAAAGATGAACAGCAAGCAAACCAAGCCAAGTGCTTCCTCCCCCAGCTCTGCCAAGAATTAAACACATATCTCCATCAGCAGAAGGCTTTCTTTAGTAACAAAATCTGTCTCAGCCTGTACCTAAAAGGTTTTCTAAGGCTGCAGATTAAAGTTTAAAGGCCACTAGAAAAGACTCAAGACAAGGAGAGCTCCTATAGGAAAAACACTATATTTAATTTCCAGAAAGAAAAAGGTAATTATTACTTCTAGTAACAACAGTAATAGCAGCAATGGTCCCGATTTTTAATGATTCTCTTTCCCTAGAGATCTCAGCATATTTTATATGTTATATAAGCACCACTGTGCAGTTCACTTAATATTGAAATTCAGCCATCTCTGAGCACAACTGCAAAAGACAGTATTAAATTACATTTCAGTAAATGTTATATTAATTTGAAATCACAAGGGAAGTTTCACAAGACATTTGGAAAAAACACCTGGGCTACGAAATACTCCCTGGAAAAGTGCCATAACTGAAATGGTCAAGAATTCTTGCATATCAAATGGAAAAAGAAGGTGGCACTTCATCCCCTTCCCCCTGCCACCACCACACTGAAATGAAGTGGCAAGGCAGTTCATCAGTGACTAAAAGGGAAAAGCCCAAGTACTATATGGGAGTAACAGCTGTTTCAAAGGTATGAAAATGCAGAGGCACAACTCAGCCTGGGAATGGATTTATCGGGATGATGGCACAGTCTGTTAGTTCTGTTCCGCACTGCATACATGCAAGCATGGGCTGACACGGCCCATATATCTGACTGATAATGTAATACTAGCCTGATTTGTCTCAGCACAGAATTAAAATTAAGCCAAAGGTGCAGCAGGATGAACAAAACTGTAGCAGCATGACAGACTTCTGAAGGAAATCAGTCTGATTTGACAAGAGTGTGCAACTCAAAGATAAATGCTAGCTTGGTTTACATCTGTCCTACAGCAATTCTGCTTATTACTTAGTGACAGTGAAGAAGGAGGCTGAGCACTTCATATTCTTCCCTTTTCATTAATAAGCACAGTAAGTCAAGGCTTCCATTGTACAAAGCAAGCTTGAATACCGTTAGCCCTGTCCCAGCCTAACACATGGATCTCCTGTGATGTGTCACATGCAAACATTTCTACTCCTCCTGCTCAGCTTTTCCATCACCCATAGTTCTCATACTGAACTCCATCAAGCACATGGTATTTCCCAAACGGAGATCAAGTGCTTACGCTCAGAAAGTATCATAAATTAAATAAAAAATTGCAACTGGAAGTAAACAAAATTTTAAAAGACATTTTTAAAAATCCTGTTCCTTTTTAAATCAGCCTTATGTTCTCCCCAGACCAGAAACACCGGTCTTGAACATTGAGGCTTGGAAATGCTACATAAGCTAAATCTTTGCAACTCCTGTCATCTTGGATGTAACTGGATTTTAGGGCTAAACACCGCCACTCCTCCACACCCTCCAGACACCCCACCTCACACACACACACCCCCAAAAAAAAAAGGGGGGAGGGAGGTGAAGTACATGAGCAACATACTTGGACAAATTTTATACTGTGGCTAAAAGAAAAGGAATCAGTCCCAGGAGCTGATGAACTAGTACCACCCCACCATGATTAAAACATGCTTTGTTTACTTTAATGTAAAACAGCTAAAGCCAGCAAGACAGAATTGTTTTTTCCTAACACAAACTGAGCTAAATTAACAGCAGAGGCACAACAGCTCTGATCATGGCAAGGATATTATGGCCATTTCTTTTAATAGTAATCTCCCGTCAAATTGATGTTCATAGATATTACAGAATTGTTTAACACTGAGAAGGGGCCACATTGTTGTCATTCCCAGAAGACTTGCCAGCAAAAGGAATGGACCACAAAGACAAACTGCCCATTAATGCTCCTAAAGAGTCATGTTAGCAGGTGAAGCCCTGCTAGTGTGCTGGAAGGAAATTTTTCTTCCCCTGCCACAGAAAAGACAGCAAGTAGCACATTTTATTAAGTCCAGAAACTTAGCAAGGAACAGAAGCCACAACTTTTAGTAGCTTGGGAAGTTCGTAGTGGACATCAGGAAAAGCTTCTTCACCAGGAGGGTAATGTAGCATTGGAAGAGGTCATCCAGAAAGATGGAATCTCCAAGCTACATCTACACAAAACTACAGCTGACCTGGTCTATTAGTACCAACAATCCTACTCCCAGTGAGATGTCAGGTGAGATTAAACTCAGAGGCCCCTTCCAACCAACTTTCCTAAGATTCTGTGATCTTGTGTGCAGACACAAACAAAGCCACAAACTAACTACGATAGGAAATGGTCACAACAGCTCCTGATATGTCAGTAAGGCCACATGCCTGGACAACTCTCGGGTAAAGACCCACAAAAGATCTTGTGCAGATGCTTTCAGCAGCAGCTGTTTTCTCCAGAGGATGATTATGGCATTGCCTTCCACCTATCAGAAAAAATTTTAGGTGAAGCATTGAGACATACCAGCCATCTCTTCCTTTAGTCTTTTCCCTGAGAGGCACTGTTTTGCCCACCAGACATGCCTTCGCTGAAACATGAAGATGTTCCACATGTTCAAATTAGAGGGAATGTCTGGCACACTTCAATTCCCTCCAGAACAGATGGCACTGGCGTGTAGCTGGTTACAAATGCACAAAGAATCTTAGTAGACAAAGGAAGTTCAGTAGAAGAAAAGTGCTTTCTTCTTTTTCTGTTACGGTCTTCATAGTGTAACTTTGAAAAAAAATCTCTGCTTCAAAAGCCTTTCACGCATATGAATACAATTTTTAGCTTGTCTTTCAACTTCACTGTTACAAAGACTTGTTAGAAAAAAAGTGGAAGGAATAGCTACTCAAGGGTAAAAGAAATACACAAACTGACAAACTTATCTTCAAGGAGTGCATGGTTGCATCCTTCCCCCCCACTGATACAGAACACCTTCTTTCACATCTCTTAAAAATTGTGTGCACGCATACACAAGTGTGCATATGCCAGTAAACACACTTCCATCTCAAACTTCCTTGTAGTCACTGATGAGATCTGCTCTGCTGGCTAAGCACTGTTAGAATTAGCTGGTGAAGTTCCCAAGACAGAAACAAGTTTTTATTTTTACTGTTTAAAAAAAAAAAAAAAAAAAAGTTGTTGCCACCAGACCTTACAGGGGATCCTGGTGGGAAGGGGGAAGTGAGGGAAGAGCTATGGGTGGTATCCAGGGGTTTGCCTTAGATTGCAAAACTTTTCCTCAATCTTTTACACCTGATATCCTTCTTATGTCAATTGTAGAAGAAAAAATTGAGAAAAAATACAACTATTGCTGTAAATACTGTGAAAATTCTTTGCACCAAGCTAGCTCTCAGATACAGATCCTACTGTAAAAACAGAATTCAGAAATTCATAAAAATCCAAAAGATATGTTCTGTTGTCCAGGAATGGAGAGGGTTAAAACACTGAGCTCTGAATTCTTATGATCTGCTGCAAAAAAGGATTTCCTTTGGCCTATGTGCACCAAATTAAAAGGGAAGTTACTGAAATGACCAATAGATCATATGTGGCAATCAAAGTGAGCTCTTGCTCCCACACGAAGCATTTTATTCTTTCCTATAATGAAAAGTGTTAGGTGTAACTAATAAGTAAGGTGTAACTAACACGCATGAAATATGGACACACTAAGACTGGGGCATCTGCTTGGAGAGGTTCATTCTCTAACATCATCTCTTTTCTTCTTAGCATTTTCTCCAGACAGTTTGATTGGTTTGGTTTTGGCATTTTTTTCCTCCTAGCTCACACATTAATACCTCCCTCCTTATTACTTCAGTTTCATCTTGCTTCCTCCAAAATGTAACTTTACATTTTGCCTCATGCTCTTCTTCAAGATATTTAGGATGTTGCCACTAGACAAATTTTGACCACAGACTCAAATCAAACCAGCATGTTTCCCCAGGTCTTCACAGCTTTTAACACCTGTAAGGTTCATTTAGCATGGTTTCTTTCCATTTTGACACAGCTCTCTAGGAATTACATTTAAGCATGCTCTTTAGCAAGATGATGTTAAAATTATAAAGTTTCAGAAGGGTAAGTCCACCACATTCTCTAGGGAACTGTCTGTCGCTTAAACAGTGCATCTTTTTTTAGACTAATTTTTCCTATTGCATTGTGTTATCACAAAGAAGGCTGAAAACTCCCCCTACCAGAGCATCTTGTATTCATATACAGTTATCTGTATATATTACAACAACTTTCAGAACCGACAGAGAGAGATAGAATACATCAAATGTATTCAACTTCATTTCCCAGTAAGGATCATTTTATGCCCTTCTCTGAAGTTCTGTGAATGTTGCCATGTTTGTCTTGGAGTAGAAAGCCCAAAGCTGGACATGGGAATGTAGCAACCTCACCAGTGTTGTATGCAGAGGCAAGACTATGTCTGTATGTTTACCTGCTATTCCCCTTTTCAGAGTCCCAGCGTTCACAGCAGAAACTTTTTGTACATCACTTTAGTAAAAACCAGTATCAAGATAGTTACTTTAATAATTCCTGCTCCAATTTATTTCTTTTCAGGAGTTTCTTGGAAAGTTTGTTTAGATATGCCAGTATTCTCTACTCCTATGCATACTACATTATATTCATTTGTAGAAAACATTCCAGCTGTGACAATTCAGATAACTCAGACTACTCTGTAACAATGCAATAGTATAATCACAATATTATTTGCTAGTAAATAATTAAAATAACATTCCAGAACAGGACCAAAATGCTGAATAATCTGAAAACACATTCCTGAGGCACCTTGTCAGAAACAGATAGCATGCTTTCCTCCCAAACGCAACATTTTTAGATCTGCCACGAAGCCAGATTTTAATTCATCTAATATATAACCTCTTACAGCCAAGTTTCATTGGTTCTCCCCCCACCCCACCCCCCACTAACATGCTAGAGTGATAAGACAAATGCCTTTGACAAATTCAAGTACACTATATTCATTCTGCTCTCTTTATCAGCCAGATTTGTGGTCTTGTCAAGTGATGACAGTTTTGTTTGACAGGACACATTTCCATAAAACCATCTTGACTGACAATAATATGCTCTTCGTCTCTAACCTTTTGTTGATGGCTTCCAAACTGTTCCACTTTGCTGCCAAGACTTATGCAAAAGTAGCTCTTCTCTTGGGTGTTGGATAGTCCCTTACAACACTTTTAAGTATTAGTATTATGATGGCACTCCTGCGCTGTTACAGAGCTTCCCCGTTCTCCAGCACTCTTTGATATTGAATTAATTGCTCGGAGATTTCAATTGCTATATTATTTTTTTATCAAGATTTTAGAACTGCTGGTCATAAAAATACTTACTTCTAGCTGGTGCCCCCCTCATTCCCCTTTGTCTAGAATGAATAAATTTATACTATCCATAACATCATAGGCGGGTTAAAAAACAGAGCAGAAATAGCTGCTGAACATTTCTATCTGTTCTACATCACTATTTATAATTTTACTTTCAGTTTAGCAACAGATAACTCAATCGACCCAATTTACATTACTCAACTGAAGAGGTTTTGTTCCTAATATACCTTAAAAATGCCACCTTACTATTTTTAGTCCTAATACTTTTTGGCATTTACTTTTCCTCCCCATGGCCTGCTTTAACATAGGGACAGAGTATAAATTAAGTTAGACAAAAAGGTATCTATGTCAGCTTTATCCTGAAAGCACAGAGAAAAAATGATACAATAAGATTGTCTAAGCAACAATGCACATGGAAGAAATCATGCTTCACTGAAAAAAAACCCAAATTAAACTGCAAGCAAAATGTAGAGAACTGCTACTTCAACATTTTTCACTTGACTCATGCTTTGTTGGGTTTTACTTTTTATTATTTTTATAAGATACAGGCAAATACATAAACCTAGAAGTTTCTCAATTATTTTACAATGTAAAAATAGAACAGTTGCCGGTGCAAAACAGCCAAAAGAAACCACTTCTGAAAGAATCAGAAAATACTTCATCTTAGATACCAACATCCCTGACACAGACACTCCATTTCCTCATTTTGAAGTGGCATACAGGGACTTAAGAGACAGAAAACTCTGCAGCCCTAACCCTTTCCAACACAAACTGTAATCAAAGGCAGATTCTGAGCTGTAGTTCATTAAAAAGGACATCGGTGACCAGCAGAGCTGGACAGACACAGGTGTTCCGACCCTGTCTCTTGATTAGAACCTTGCCTAAGGGTTGGTGAATTTCTGCTACAGCTTTTTATGCAGCAAAAGTTTGTTCCACTCCGTTTCTCTGAGGAGTGGGAGGAGATGGAGGAGAGGCATCCATACCTCTCCCAATATGTTCGGTGCTGTTGTGCTTAGCTGTGCATATGCCAGGGACATGAAGCATATGGCCCGGGGGCTGGCAGTGCCCCGTTTAGCAGATGTCTTCAATACATTCTGCCATAAAAAGTCTTCTTGGGGGCTGGTTAACTGCCTTTTATCAGACAATTCTTTGTCTCTGGTTGATAGAGAGTTCTTCACCTTAAATGAAATCCCACTAAGTACCTTAACTGAAATCCCACTAAGTACCTTTATAGAACTTTCACAGCTTTTCTCGTCCAGGAACTAGAAAATAAAACTTTACAGCTGTCTCAAATTAAGACTGCAACTAGCAGATAGATTGACTGCAAACTGACTACTAAGTGCCACAAGAAGTCATGAATCTTCCTAAAGTAATTGTGCTGCTTTGGTTTTTTTTGGACCAAGAAGTCAGAGACAGGAAACACAGGCAATCTTCAACAGCAAGCGCTCTTCCCTCTGTGGCATTACTCCAAGCAGCCAGGGATGAACACACCAAATAACACATTTGTGCAGGGCTGGCATGCCAACAGGTAAAGAGGAAGGCCCACACAGCTTACAGAAAAGCAAGAGAGCAAGTAACTATCTGGAAATGCACTGTAAATTAATCTTGCATCTTGGCATTGTAAAGACTCATCGAGTTATTCAAATAGTGAACACTTAATTCTCTAGGCTGTTTACAAACGCCTTTACCTGAACTGTTTTCTGGCCAGTTAATTCCCACATCGTATTTGTGCATTTGACAATTTTTTCCGCATAGGGCTTCCAGCGTTTGGGCACATCCATAGAGATGATGGACAAAACAATCCTGCTAGAAAGCATTCCTTTTTGCCCTTGCAGAGGACAGATCAAACAGTAGAGTAATGGCTGGATGGGATAAGAAAATGCCGTTGCACATTGCATAGTGCCCTACACCAAACCACATGTCAAAAACTGGAAAGCCAAAGCATCAAAAGTGATTAGCCTTTAGTCAGTGACCTTAAAGGCAGAAAAACACACAAAAATGACATTATTTCTGTTTATTATTTATTTCTTGTTACACAGGCTGGACACTTTCACCAACTATCATGATCCAGTTTGTTTCAGATCTTAAGCTCCGCATCTGTATCACCCTAAAACTTTTACAACCTCACTTACAAATTAGAAGGGAAAGCCCAGAACACTTTTTGATCCCTCATGAAAATACTTTAACAGAACAAGACCCAAGAGAACCCAGAAGAACTGCTCTTCAAACACCTCAAATTTGGAAACTAGTATTTCACTATGAGCATTTTCTTCCCCCTCAGCCAGCTGTAGAGCATTCCCATTCCCAAGCTGGTGATATAAACATGACAGGTTTCTCCCAGGTAGTGTTTCTGATAATCATGCAAACACTTCACAAAAGCGATCTCATTTATTGATTTCCTTCTCAATGTGGTTGAACACCCTGACTGAAAAGGAAATTAAATTACCTCAACAAAGTCCAGTCTTCAGCGAGCAGGGTCTGCTCCCCTTGCCTTAAAAGAAGAATGGGAAGGCTTTTTTAATTATCTCACCAAAATAAACAGAATCTTTTCGATCAAATTAAAGAAAATCTGGATTGTTTCCTCCCACCCCTTGTGCCAGGTTCAGCATTACTTCCTTGTGTATGAATTACAGAATAATCCACGTATCCTCCTAGAGAAATCAACTGCTTAATTTCTCAAACTTTCTCTACAGTGTTACCATTCAGATGCAACACAAAATATAAAAGTATAATAAGCAAATATGAAAATATTAAAATTAATAGGACTACTTTTATTGCTGCTTAATCCTTAGAAATATTTTCCATTGGCCCTGAACCACCAAAGTGCTTACAAACACATTTTCCCCCAACTATATGCCAAAGTCCCACTGAAATAAATCACACTTTACATTTTGCATTCAAGTCAATACATAGACAGGACTAGTACATGTAATGGACACACTGACCTACTTCAAATTACCCTTAGCCCTATTCTGGCCAAACCACTCAGATATCTGCTGCTGAATAGACTGAGTAGATTACTTGAATAACTGATTACATATTTGTAATCACCTATTCAAATTTAGGAGCGTAACCATCCATCTAGTCATTGCTATCTACATAAATCCTTACTCCCCTCCAGACCACGATCGCTGTGGGTCTGCTGGGTCTATGATCACAACCTTTGTACAGCCCTTGTCTTCTGGCTGTTCAACTGTTCATCTTCACCAAACCACGAAAACCCCATGGTTTGACAATGGTAGTGCAGAGTGACCGCTTCAGGAGACCTTAACAATATCACACTTATATTTTCAGAAATTAGAAGCTACTTTAAACATTTCCACATACAGTCTCAAGATTAGCCTCTGAATTTTCCTTATCAGACAAAAAACAAGAACAAAATAAACTCCTGCCATGACTGGAATTACTAAAGAAAAAAAAAAAAAAGAGGAGAGAAAAGTAATTTTCTTGATGCAACTCTTCAAAGAAAGGCTGCAACTGACATTTTTCAATTCTACTAAAAAAATGTATGACCACTGCAGTGTGTGGGTACCTCAAATCAAACTAAGAGAAGGAAAGGGAAAGAGAAAGAATGTCAAGTACTGCCCATCCATATATTTTTCAAGGAGAGAAAGATGCATGCTGGTGGTAAACTTAATAGCATGTGAATGGAAGTGAGATGGTGGCACAGTGCCAGGCTGTTTTGTTTTATTTGAGAAAGCACTGAACACTGATATATGAGATCACTTACTAGAGGAGCAGGGAGAACAATTCACAATAAACAATTTAGTCTCCAAATGTAGCTCGTTCACTATTCAAACTGTCCGCAAATACCATGCCATTTTTATAGATGTTTGCTGTTTGTAATTATCCAGACAAGTATTTCCTTCTAGTCCACATCAGTTCAAGTGCTGGCTTAAGTATTCACAGTTCACAGCGACAGCACTGTAACTGCTCAGGCAAGTCCGCTGGCAGTGTTTCTACTGCTTCTGCTCAGCTGTCTAAGCCTAACTCCTTTATGCAGAACTACAGACTTCGGGAAGTTCTGTCTTGGCATCTACAGGCCCGGGTGTATTTCTCCCTGAACCTTAGCATAAACCACCCTGCTTTTCCTGTACGCTTCACAACTGATGTGAAGAACATGTCGCCACAGGATTTTACTGTAAGGTTAGTTAACAATATTTTACTCATTTCTTCAGCCTTCCTTTAAAGCACACGGGGAGAAAAGGAATTTTGTAGACACTCTGAGAGACAAGAGAGGTGGAATCAGTCCTTTCTGTCATATCTGATTCATCCCTTTCCCCCACCTTTTGAAATTCAATTTCTTGTTTGCTGAGATAGCATCTCATAAAAGCTTACCCAGAATCCACATAAAACATTTCTTCTCAAAATCTGAGATTTATCTTTTCAGAAGGCAGGTGTAAGTGCAAAAGAACCATACAGCTACTCTTCTAAGTGCAATTTGATTTAAGACCTCATACAGCTCCCAGAATTATGGCATGGTGACATCACGTATCAGGAAGGTAATTCGATGTTCATTCATTGTAGTTCACATGCATACTCTGTTTATTCATGTTAAGCTGCAGCTGTGAAAGTACTTATGTTTCAAAAAATAAAACCATTGGGGGTTATGCCCTGGGATTGTAGGAAATTGATGGAAAAGAAATGGAGAAAAGATATTATTTTTCTGTTCCCAGTCATGTGAGGTCAGGTCCATTGATTCTTAATGAAGCCAGCGAGTCATGAAAGAGCTTAGCATTTTCCTCTGCAACCTCAAAGACTCTACGGAATCAACACCATTGCCTTTTCCAGAAGCAGACTGCTAAATTTCTGGAAGCAATGTAGACTTGTTTGTTTCCCAAAGGCACACTAGCCTAAGTAGGGAGAGGAGAATCATGTGAAACAACAGAAAACTGAGAGAAACTGAAAATAAATTTGCTAAGACTTGTTCCAAGCCTGCAGATCAAACTAGAACCTAGAATTTTTCACTGCAGTGAGTTTCACTGCTGAAAAGAGTGGGCAGTTATGTGTTTTTGAAGTGATGAACAAAATAATTCATGTTTGCTTTAACGCTTGTATTTGTGCTAAAGCACCAGGTGCACTTGGAGCTCAGCAAAGACCAGCTTAATCTGTCAGGAAGCAGCAGACCCTTACCCACATTAGGCTCCATGCTGCTGCGCTAGAATAACCACTGTACTGCAGCTGGCTTGTTCGGGAGCTCTATCCTAGGCAGCAGACATACTTTGGCCTTCATTAATTCAAATAAGTGAGTTCATACTACTGCTGTTGGCATGGCTTAAGGCACTTTTCTGTCTGATTGAGAAGTAAAAGCAGAAGCAATGCATAGGTGATACAAAGGGATTTGGACATTCTTTTCAATAAGATGAATGTTGCAATTCTGCAGAATATTGTAGAACCTACAGAGAGATTCTTGGAAACTGCTCCATCTGACAATTTTGTGCTTGTAATTTTCTCATCTGACAGATGAAAAAAAGAAACCACTTTCTGCATCCTATTTTGTGGGAAAATGGGGATGATTTCTTATTTTGGCAGGGAGGAGGGGGGACCAGAATCCCGTATTATAGTTGCAGGAAAAACGCAGAAAGGGAGAGGACATCTGTTTGTACAATTACGTTTTGCAACCATGCCACAAAGCACTCACACATACCAACATACTGACAATTAATGTGTCCTCCTAAACTTTCAGTTCATGTTAAAAGATTCTATTTTGTACTACTACGTTTTATATTATACTTATGTATGATATGATATGATATATGATGGAAAAACTGCTAATAGGGAGTGACTCAAACAACCACACAAAGCAGATTCTGTTTAGCCATATTTCTAGATCACAGCTACCTGAATCCAGAAGTAACACTGAGTCATGATTCTAGTAAGCATCCTTAAATTCAGACCCAGTACAGGCCACAGCACATATATAAGCCACTAGAGGGCTAGATGCAGATATGCAAAACCAGTAACATGCAAGCCATACTTGTGACTTGATACAAAAAATCATGCAAATCACAGAGTGCACTAGGAGTTTTTTTCCCCTAGAATGAGTCCCAATAGAAATACATCCCTTTTCCATTGATATTGTGATAATAGAATTCTGCATGTAGTAAAAACTAGCGTTAGATACGATGTTCCTTAATAAAAGCGGGTATTATCTGCAAATTAGCATGCTTCATAATGCCATACTTCTCTGCTTTCTGTAAGACACATAAAACTAAAGATACGAAGTAGAAAAGAAGGTCTAAGCATTGTTCAAATCCTAGATGCTGAAACAGGAAAGAAGGTTTGCTGTAATTTGGCACTGGAGAACAGACAAGATAAAAGGACCATAGAGCAGTAGAACATTAAAAGAAGACATCTGGAAGACTTCAAGAAGGATTGTGCTATCTCAGAATTAGAAGTTTATCAGTTATCAGACACAATGGATCACCTGAACACGGGTGGGGCTTGGAAATCAGAGAACACTGTACTCTGTACTTGCTTCTGATCTAATAAAGATTTTATGGACTTCTTGTCATAAAATCTGACCCAGTAAAGCATTCACCACACTTTTATGTACAAGTGATGCCATGCATTTCTACAGGACTGTTCACCTGGCATAAGAGTTCATAGAGTTCAAAGTTTGCTTCAGAAGATCAAAATAAAACTCCCTGCGTTAATCCAGTGTTAATGATACCAGCTATCTGAATAAGGAGGCTATAAATTTCCATTAAATGTTCAGTCCTCCTCTACTCTGCAATCAGCTAGAAAGATGTTTTTCATATTAACATTTTTAGAGAAGAAAATTATTGTTGGTAATGTATACAGAGTTAAGGAAAACAACAAAACTGTTGTTGCAGATAATTAAAAATACAGTTACACTGACCTAAGACTTCTTTTGCATAGGCCTCTAAACCAAGTTATACCAAATGACTGTTATCTTGAGCTGGATTCAAACCAGTGAGCTCTCATTAAAAGGTACTATATCCCATTACTGAACTTCCAGGCACATGCTTTCATTGACACAATGCTAATCACCACAGTGCTTTCTAACTTGATGCTTTTTGTGCTGGAAAACGTCTTGTCAATTTCATCTCAAATAAGATTTTTAGCAGCCCTAACAGAAATTAATCTGTTACTTGTAATTCACATAAACAAGCTTCTATTTTGCAAAGTCAGATGTCTGTTGTTTTGGTTTTTCTTGGCCAAAAGTACAAATAAACACATCAGCATGAGGGGAAAAAAACTGACAAGATCAGCTACTTTTCTATATCTATAAGGACATTTTGAATGCATGAGAGGATTTATAATAATTATATTTCCATGAGATCATTCAAAGATCACAAGTTTCTTTCAAATGTATTCATCTTAAACTAATTAATATTTCTACTTTACAGATGGTGAGACTGACATAACCAGTAATTTCAAATTACATGTCCTATAGTCAGACGACTATATTCACATTGGGAACGGAAGGTACTCAGGATCCTTGAATGTCAAGACAGTTTTTTAGGAACCTATCCATTGGCTTGGTTAAGAATTACAGGAGCCCACTTCTGGAAATTGTGGCCCATATGACTGAGTATCATAGGAACCCGTGTGGCCAAATACCTTATTCTACCCACCACCACTGCTAATCTTGGACTAAATATCTGTTGTGGTTTTATGTATCTATATTTATACACCCACAAGAGAAGAATGGAACAAACAAGTAATTTTGCCATTTCTCTGAACTATATCAACTAGGCAGGAATACTAGGTTTATGACACCCTGATTGTGTACCCCTTAACACAACGCTTCTGCTACGCATGCAGCTCTGCCCTTGCTTTAAACTACTTGTAAGTAGTAATGGCATTCTACTCATCTGGAAGGCTTTAGGAAGAAATGGGTATTTTTTCAGTAGCTTGACCAGTCTCTGATTATGAAGCTAACAGCTTCTTGGTCTGCAAGTCAGACTGAAAGGGAAGCTAGAGGCTTCTGATTGAAAGAGGTTACCCATGAACCCCTAATACCAGGCCTTGGAACACAGCTGTTAGGCATACAGGTTAGCTAGTCAGACCATCAAACAAAAGCCACACTCGATTCAAGCATGAAGTCAAGGTTCAGCTAATTAACTTCATACAAACTTAAAAACAAAACCTGGAGCCAAACTGTTTCTCCACAAACTTCAGGGAAATTTGAGTGTAAAGCAGGGAATCAACAGATAATACTATTTTTCAGTCACAAACTCTCAGCATGGTAGAGAAAACAAACTCAAGTGGCTCTAGTCCATTAGATCCAGAAAACCGTAGGACATGTTTGTAAAGCAGCAGTTGCAGCCATTTAATTAGACAGCCCTAAATATTTAGGGCTGTTTCCAATCCCATCTCGCTTTTTTTAAAATGTATTATTGTAATACTCATGCCCAAAGAAACTCTTAATTTTTGAAGTGCTCCTCCTCCTGAGACATTTAATATAAAGAGAAGGTATCAACCGGTATCTCTAACTTATTACTCCACAAAACCCCCTAGAAAATACACATAAATAACAGTGCTATCTTGAGATTAGACTTTATTTATTGCCTTTAAAGACACAGTATCTTTTGCTAACCTTCTCTTTCTCTTTAGAGAATGAGTAAAAAATAACATAAAATATCCACATGATGCACATTATATAGAAAGCCTCTATAAAACTGTAACATTTTGTTGCCTTACTCTCATCTCACCCTTTCTGTTTGTACCATTTTACTATGCAGAAATGTTGCATTCTAAGTAATAAAGAATTACATAGTTACACATGCTAATCAATTGCGTATGTTCCATTGCTCATCCATCCATTTACTGGTGCAAGAAACACAGAAACAATCCTTCCCCATGGCAGGGGCAACTGATCACCTAAATTAAGTAGGGATTTCTTTCCCTCCTCAATCCTTCCTCTAAAATACCTGTCAGCAAAATCTCAGTAATCCAAAATTCCACTCCAAGTATGACACGCAAGCTGAAATGGACACTGCTGCCACAGGTGTAGAATCAGTTCTTTGCAGCATCTGAACTGAACACATACTAGAGGTGTATGGAAAAAAACAGCCAAAAAGTGTTTATGCAGTTCACTTAACGTGAAGCTCCATACCGTTTTCCATGTGCAAAAGAACAACACATGCAGGCCTTTCAGTGCAGATAGCTTCTTTTACAGAAAAAAAACCCAGCAAATTTTCTTCAGCAGGTACAGTATATGTTACGTCCTGATCCAGCTCTGCCCTCACAATAAGCAAAAAAACCCAATAAGCAAAATAAACAACCGGGAACAAAGAAATAAAATTTGAGGTAAAAACTAACACTAATAATTGTGAAACAAATTGGATGAACTATTAACACCAAGCTTCAGCTACGTCTTCAGCAATCCTGAAAGACCCGTTTGAAATTAGACAACAAGCCTTAGCAACAGTTAGTCTGGAATATGTTATGTAAAGATCACACGTGCATCTGTTTTTCAGTCCCAAGTCAGAAAAGCACGCTTTTTTCAAAATAAAATTGTTTTGAGATACTAGTTGCTCAGAATTCAAAAGTGAAAACAAAGTTACCAAAGGAAGTCGGTCCCATCTGTATTAAAAAAAAAAAAAAAAAAAAAAAGGCAACGTAAAGAAAAAGTGTGGAACCTCAAAAGCATAAACCGTTCCTCATGTCCTTGGTACAAGTACTTACCAGTCCCAGAGGCGAGATAAAGCCACTTCCAACAGGTTTTGGGATTGAAATGTCTCTCTGCACGACGCCTGCCTTCCCCACGCAGCCGCCAGCTTTTGTTCCAACCTGACCAGGCAGATCCGCCCCACGGCACTGACTGCAGGCACTTTTGCCCTGCATTTGCTTTCTTCGTGGTGTTCACCTATAGAGATTTACGTTGCCTTATTGTTATTAAAACACCAGACTATAGCTCGGCGGGTGAGCTCTGGGTCAGTCAGGGGGTGCGCGGCCAGTGCCGCCTCACAGCCAAGGAGCACGGGCCTGAGGAGATGGCGGCCGTGCCACAGGCGGCCCCGGTTCCCGCACGGCAGCACCGCAGCCCCCAGCAGCGGTGCCGCGCAAGGCGACACCCTAAGTGCGACGGACGGCGGCATCCCCTCAAAGAACGCTTCAATGTTCAGAATTTTAGGCGAGGTTAACTGCAGGACCTTTCCTCTCAGCCCAGCAGTCTCCTGGTGCCATTAACCGTGCGTGAAAGCCGCGTCACGACCCCCGTACTACGACAGACACCGCGACGCCACGCGACAGACGGCGGGAAGCTGCGGACCACTCGGCGCCACGCGGCAGCCGCCCGCCGCCCCGCGCGCCCAGCCCGCGGCTCACGCCGGCGCCGCGGCGCCATCTGGTGGCTGGCGGCCGCCTCCCGCCGCTCCCGGCACGGCCCGCGCCCTCAGGCCTCCCGGGCGGGCCGGGGCCGGGGGGTCGGAGCAGGGGCCGGCGCCTGGCAGGGTCGAGGGGCTGGCGCCGAACGTGAGGGAAAGCCCCCTCAGCTCTGATTTGCGGTGCCCGGCTTTCACAGCTTTCATCAGCTCGCTGGTGTCAGAGATCGGCTATTTTAAGTCGGTACCTGCCAGGAGGCTGAAGCGAGAACTCTGGGGAGGCCCCTCCCATGATCCAGGACAAACCCAATTTACACCCCGAGCGACTTTCTTGAAATTGTTAAGATTTTACCTCAGTGTTTACATAACAGGCACTGCTGAGGAAGATGCCCAGTTACTAATCCTGAAGTGACACATATGGCTAGCAGAAGCGGTGAAGACAGCTTTCTGCTGAAGTGAAAATTGTTCTTAAACCTAAACAGCAGCACTCCTCCTGCACAACAAATGGACGGTTGGATCTCTAACCCAGTCAGTTTATAGCTGAGCGTGCCGGAGTTTGTAAGGGGAGCGCTGAGCTCCACCGACACTGTTTCTGTGCCTTAGGAGAGAGAAACCCAGCCCACAACAGTGCAGCTGTCCCCAGGGAACGGCAGCGGCTCAGGAAAGACGGATACACCGAACATTTAAACTTCACAATCACACCAGAGAGAACAAAAAATAAATCTGAAGTGCAGTTTGTACTCCTTCGCGCTGTGAGAATCAGTGTCCATGGCATGAGCTGATAGATGCTCGGCCCGCTGCATCTGTACGCAAGCTCAGACTCCTGCAGCAGGAGATGAATAACCTGTCTTCAGTCATCTCTGACCGACAATGCCTTCACCTGAGCACCGTAACTCTACAGCTATTTGTAACACCCGTGTATCCTTTAACAAGGCTCAAATTTTTACAAGGTGGCACACAGCAACAAGCAAAATGAATTCAAATTTATTTCCCCGCTGTCTCTTACAGACATAGCATCTAACTGGTTTTGAAAAACAAAAACATGAGCCACTTAGGAGCCAAAAGCTCTGTAACCATATGAGAATGATCTCAATAAAGGCCATGCTTACAAAGCCAAACACAGTGTTATAACAGTACCATTATACGTCTTCCAGACCTCAGTTGGCTTTAATTTGTCTCCTTAGAACATGCCGAATACTCAAATGGAGCCTGATTCACTGGCACAATTCTCTGTCTTGCTCAAAAGTAACTGGGTTGTTACAGGAAATACAGCCCATCAAAATGGACTAGAAGCATGTACACATTGCTGTTGTCACTCATGTGCTTGGTAGGAGATACAGTTGTGATTCTCCACTAGGCAAAAGCATCTACATATTGCTTACCTCATTCAGGCACCAATGGAAGTCCATTAAATGAAAAAAAAAAAAAAAAAAAAAGAATGTTTTCCTACATTATTCCAGAGATACTGAATTTCTCTGCTGAGGCATGAATTTGTAAATTCTCCAGATTATGTGGGGTGGCAGACAGGGCATTTAGCCTTAATGAGCTAACACATACCTTAGAATTATCTGCTCTGTGCCTAATAAGACTTTTTTTACACCAAAACACAGGAAGACCTACATTATAGAGTATATTACATTACGAAAAAAAATCCTTGCAGAATGCAGGGGAAATCAAGAGCACAGGAGATCCTTCTAAACTTAATCAGGCAATTGGCACTTGCAAGAACTGTTACTGATAACTGAGGAAAATTGATTCCACTTCCTCCAATTAAATATGCTTTGCCAGTTAAGGTCAGATATACCTTCTATGAGAATATGCAGGGTATCATTACTCCCCAGTATTAGCAATGTGGCAATTTCTGTTGCCTTCACTAGCATAAAAATATAAATAGTATCAGAAACATGAGCCAGAGAATTTGGCTCAAACTTTCATTTACCTTTTTCACCAGAAGTTCAGATTCAGGATTCCAGCTCATTCCTAAATATCAGAATCTGATGAGATTAATTATGTATCATAAATCTCCAGTTGCTGGACACCTTTGACATTAGCATCCTGAATTTATTTTAATTTTCTTCAAGTTTCTAACCACAGCAGCAAAAGCCTGAAAACATTATGAATCGTTCCACAGGGCCAAAAAGCAAGTAGAGGTGATACCACAACTACGTTTTTAAAGTGTCATTACTTTCAAGCTATAGTCATGCATTTTTTTTGCAGCTTGTCTCACCAAAAACCAGTTCGAGTTCCATACAGAATCTGACACACACTCTGAGAAAAAAAAAAAAAACAAAACAACAAAACAACAAACAACCAAACCAGCAAAAACAAAGAAAAAAAACCCCAACAAACAAACCCAAACCCCAACTCTTAAGCCTGTCTATACTCTAATGAATCCAAACCCAAAAGCAGCTTTGTTTCTGCTTGGCATCCATGTTATGAAAACATTACCTGCTGCAATAATCTGAAATAGAAGCTTTGCACCTATCGCATGACCCACAGCACAGATTAGTAGCCACTAACACTACTGAGTTACTCTTCCAGCTTTTCAGCTTCTGTTGTTCAGGAGGTAGTTACAATGCTGATCCCAGCAACCATTTGCAGAGTGACCAAAGTGCTCCATGGGCACACCATCATCACCCTCAAGAAATTTGAGGGTCATAATTCAAAGTCATTAAGGCCATTATTTGCTGAGAAATACGGTTATTAGAGCTCTGACGATAAACAAACAGGGATTACTGAAGACCTTCATCCTCTTTTTTTTATGTTTATTATTATCATATTAGGTTTATGGTACTTAAATTATCTTTCAGACAGTTTATACCCTACCCGTGACTACTTTCAGTCCCCCCATCCCCCAGGCCCAAACTGAACCTTCTGTTTCACCATGACATTTTGTGGGTTAAACCCTTGCTTTTAAGGACAGCATAGAAATAGTGGTGTGTGAAAATACCCCAAAATACTGACACATTTTAGTGGCGAAATCATCCATATAGCCAACAACAAACTTATTTTTTACTTAAAACACACTCACAGTATCCAAGGAAACTGTATGATAGGATGGAATAAATACATAAAATAATTATCAGAGCCCAAATTTCTTTCATTTAATATGCCTATTTCCCTGTTTCTACTGCTATGATTAATTGCCATATTATCCTGAAGGCTTGCGAGTTGGATAATTCTACTCAATCAACTACAGAAAGTTCACTTTGTAGCCAGCTGAAATTATGGCAAGCCTCTTGTCCCTTGTCTTTTTATAACAGGCTTTAACTGCGTCTTTGCTGCATGTTCTCAGTTGAACTCGCTAATGTGTTTTCAGCCTCTGATGTACTGCTACCTCTTGGATCCCTTGAAAAAAAAACTAATAACAATTAAAAAAATTTAAGCTAAGGATAGAAACCATGAGCAGGCTTTACTTCCCAATTCGGCATCTTGGATCCCACGCGTCACTGTTTATGTTGACCTATTTGTCCAACTTTACGTGCACATGGCTCTACAGCATTAGAATTTTGACCTGTCAAGGAGAATCATCTGGAACAGACTAACACACCAGGAATATATGAATACACCAAGAACCACATTGTGCAAGCTCAGCTGTTTGCGGAGGTCAATAACTTGTCTTCAGCACTGGCTTGCACAAAATGCCTAAGGAACAAAGTTACCAGTAAGAGAGCTTCTCTTCACCATTTTGAGCTTTCTATGACCAGAGAAGTGTGTACTATCCATGGTGAAGAGCAGATCCAGGTCATCAAGTCTAATCACCAACAATAGACTTGCTCTTTACAACCTTCCTCATACTTTTGTCACAAGAACTTATGGGGAAAAAAAAAATTTCCACTAACCGTCATTCCACACTGGGTAAAAAAAAAACTCTCTCCTGCTCATTATTCCTTTGGGTACCTGCTGAACCTCCTGTGTTAGACATGGTGAGTAAACATTCTCTACATATCTTCCCCATACTACTTCTAATTTCATAAACCTTTAAAAATGTTTTTCAGCTGCCTCTTTCCCAAGACAAAAAGTTCCAGTCCATGTAGTTTCCTCTATATCCTTTTTAGGATATGGTGAACAGAACTATGTAAAGATTTACACATGCATTCCCTTTTATATTCTATTCTTTTCCTAGGAAATTGGAATATTCAATCTGCCTTATTTTTGCTGAACGCAAAATTGACATATTGAGAGAACTATCAAAGAAAATTCAAAGATTGTTGTAGGGCTACAGCCAAGCCATGCGACACAGGAGTTTGTGGCACGCTTGCTGACACCAAGCAGTGGAAAGCTGAAGCTTCTGTAAATCCTCCCTACCTTCCCTCCACACCCCCACACTCCCCCTGGGCAGTCTCTCCTATAAGAATTTTACAGCTATCTGCCCCCACATTATTCCAGCTCTTGCAATCATTCCCCAACCACATTCTTCTCCCAAATACTTTTATTATTGCTGTCAATGCCCTTGCTGTTTCCTTTATTCATTTTCCTGTTCAATTACTGATTTCTCTTTTGTCCTTGAGCCTTCTACTTCCCTCCCATGAGACTTTTTTAGTTAAGAACTATGTAAAGTTGTCTCTTGAGCCTATGAGCATCATGCAGTGAAAATGAAGCTACTCAGCCCTTTATTAGACTATATGAATCCATGGACGTCAAATTCAGTATAAACTCAATCATATTTCACTCTCACTCTGCATGTGAGACCCTCTCACTTTGCAGCTTACACTTGTAACTACAGGTAAAACATGGACAGAAGCAGCTAAACCATTAGAGAAAACAGCATTTTCACCAAAGCAAGTATGTTTAAAATGAAATAGGTTGTATACTCTTCCATTAACCTCTCACTAGATATCTGATCACCAAACTATTTCCCCCCGAGGACAACAGGCCAGCTTTCCTTCAAGTCTCGGATGTTTCATCAGAGAAATGCCTTTTTAATGGCTTTTAGTATACTGAACATTTGATTTTCACAGCCAGAACAAAGGTAAAAAAGCACAACACTCTGCTTGATTTTACTCCCCTGCTCCCTACCATGCGTTTACCACCAGAAACATGTCTGAACACAGTAAAGAGGCCTGTTCGTTAGTACATCGGGGCCTGACATGAGAGGGAAAGGCAAAGAAACTGATGGCAGAAGAGACTTTGTGCGAATCGATGTGACGATATCATTTGGTGGCAAGGTAAGACTGGTGCAGGCTTTGCTGAAAGCTATAGAATACAACTGCACACCTGCCACTAACCAATGACTTTCTTCTTGCCTTCTTCAAAGTCCAGTGGCCCATTCTGCCCAATGGCCACACAATTAGTCACACCACCTCACTCGTGGCAGCTACAGAACCCAGACATGACAACAGGCTAATCCTGCACTGGGGAAGTCCTCAAAACCCTTCTGAATATCCCTTGGAAAAATCTGTGCTGCTATTCCATCCCTGAGGGGCAGAGCCCAACCTCAGAGCAAGCTGGTTCTCAGCCTCCTACTAGTCCCAGTTTTTACACCCTGCGTTATTTCTCTGATGATGGGCTTCAAACAATCCTGGGTGGGCTGACATCTGTCCCACATATTGACCTCTTACTCTATCAAGTCTTAGGTTCTTTTAGGTGCAAGTTATATCTACATACGAGTTTCTAAACATATACAGCTGCTAAGTTTTTACCATTTCCTGTCCCCAAATCACCTCAGAAAACAGTGACTCCCCCAAGCATGTTCATTATTTGCAAGTGTTTGTTGAATCATTTTCCTAAATAAATTACACCCTGCATGAGTGGTAAGATTGTTTATTTATGATTAATAGTTTAAACCTTGTGATTGTTTTCTGTTCTTCCAGTTGAATGACTCAAATTTTCTAAGCAAAGTACCATGAATAGTAAAGATACTTACGAGCTAAGTCTGAAAAAGCAGCGTAAATTACAGTTGCCACGATGTAAACACAAATTAGATACCCAAGAGTTCACAGAAAGCTAAGGGACAGCCAAAATGGCAAAACACCATGTTCTCAGAGATGTACTCGCCTTCGTCTGGCTTTGCACTCCTCCCAGAATTACAGTTCTGGGGATGTTTCCCAGTTAATACCCAACCCTGTTCCCATAATGAACATCCTGCATACATCTTTGCCCGCCCACCTGATCATGGACCAGAGCTCTTGCTTTGGTCCTGGGGCTGCAGTCAGCACAGAAAGTTTCAAGAACCAGGGCTCACAAGCTGGAAAGTCAAACATCGCATCCAGGTTACTTACCCCTGAACTCTCCATGCTGTACTAGTTATCTTGTTCTATTTTACCTTGAAGGCTTTCAGTCCCTTTGAGCTTTTCTTACTTTAAAGTAATTCAAGTTATTCTAGAAATTGCCATTAATATAACTGACACCACTACATCCATAAGTGCAAGTGCCACATATATGAAATTTTTAGGCTGCAGAAAGCATTAGTTTTAATTTCCTTCCACATCTGCACTGCAACTCAGGAAATCATGTCCAAGACATTCTAATATACCTAAATTCACATGCATGTGCAGCAGTACAGAAAGGGAACAGACTAGCTCTTGTGATTTCCAATTATAGACCCTTAAATCTTAGATTATGATTTTTCTATAACAAAACTATTTTCCTCTTTTTGCCCAGCTTCTGAAATTCAGAGGTTAGAACAGAATTCTACTGATTTTATGCAGCATTACTTCAATAATTAAAATGTTTTTAAAAATTATAAATACTATTTTTTCACTATACTTGTACACAGATCAGCCTGACATCACTACAGTTTACCTCTAGATAAGCTGTAACACACTGCAAATTCATTGTGTTTGCTACTCATTTTCATCTAAAGACAGGACCTTGAGCACACTGCCTGCCGGATAACATTATTTTTAGTGCAAGCACACCAACTGCCCTTGCTGAAATGTTTCAACACTAGGCAGAGAGCTGAAGCTCTTAGCACAATTCAGACCTAAGAAATCTATACAAGCAAGTAACTCACGCCCCTGGGAATGTAACGTTACAACTCAGGTAAGCTTGTAATACTCAGGTTTCATTAAATCCTGTAGGAAATCTCACTGAAGATAACTGGAGTTTTTCCCTTGAGAAAATGAGCAGTAAAAAAAAGCAAGTGATAGCAGTAACTCAATGGCAGAGGTAAAACCAGAACCAATACAAAAAGCAGCACGATTCCACCACCTTAAACAAACAAGGGTATTAGTCCCTATGCCACAGTAAGACTATGTGGAGTGTAAGAGCATCTATCTAGTTAAGGACTATTCAGTGTAATAGAAATAACAAGGAACAAGGAAAGTGATAAAGCAATAAAGCAAACAGACACACAAATGCTAATGAGCAGGTTATAAGGCAGACAAAGACCAGAACTCTAACTCTTCAGTCAGATTGAGGGGCTGTTAAAAGGAACTACTCAGGCATAATCTGGGTAGGGGGAGATGAAGATTTTTGTGAGCGTGATGGGATAGTTGAAGGAGTTTGTGGGAGTGTACCAAAACCATGGAATATTAGAAAGAACTTGTGGCGTTATGTAAAAATGATGGGATCTTTATGTGACAAAGGCAAGGAAAGTAAGGGATAAGGATGGATAGCACAGGAACAAGCATGGGACATTTGTCTGAGACCTAAGCCTGATCAACAGAGTGTATCTGATCTTATTAAATCCTATTATTGACTTTGCCTTTGTAATCTCACTCTATCCTATGCAAGTGCCGCAATGTCCAATTGCCAGCAGCTGGAGAACAGACGACGGGTCACCAGGCCTGTGGATATGGCTGCCAGCAACAGAGAGACCAGAACACAACAGAGATGTGGGTGCCAGCAGCTGGGGCAGGGATCATGCACCACTGGGAGTGGGGTGTGTGCTGCTGGTGTCCAAGTGCCAGCAACTGGGGCAGGGACTGTGGCTCACAGGGCCCATAAGTCAGCAGTTAAAGAAAACAGGCTGTTTATATTTCCCTAGGGAATTGAATTGTGTGCACACAGACACATACTTTGCTAGCCTTAAACCTTAAGCTGCACTAGCCAGGAAAGACTCCAGGATTGAGTCAGTAACCAGGTAGCACAAGGTCCATGCATGGACATGAGATCACCACCTGGTGAGCTAATATTTGAGGGATGCATGAGAGCAGTGCATGTGTGTGCATCTGTTTCACTACCGAACATCAAGTCAAACTACCTGGTAAGCAGGGGAGGCACTGCATACTGGGTAAAGGGCAAGGGCCTCGGCAGGGATATTGGAGCCCACACTGGTACTGGAAAGATCTGTGTATTTGGGAAGCTAGAGAGCAAGAGCTGATGTTTGCACTAATGAGCTTCAACCCCTACCAGCTAGAGAGGGGAAACAGGACTGGGCTATCTGCATTTGCTTTAGGTCACTGCTGGTAGTTCATGATGTTGGCTAATTAACCTCTACAATTTGTAACTGGTCTTGACTGGCTGACAGGTCTTAAAGCTACATCCTTCTGGTTCCTCCTGACTAAATTTCTCACGAAAGCCATGCCAACAACTTATTTTCTAACATAAAACAGAAGAATATTCTTTCCTCTCTCCCTCGTTCCCTGTGATTGGGCACCTAATTGTCACCGATCAGGTGATATTAAGCTTGGTAATTTTCACCTGTGCTCCCTCAGGTTACTTAATTAACATTTCTGCTAAGTCTCTTACTTTGCATGTGGGCCTTGCTAGAATCATAACCCTCCTTCAGCCACAAACACTGGAGATTTAGGAATATTAATCACCTTCTAATTGTTTTCTCAGAAATAAGTGTCCAGAAACACATACTAAAACAAAGTAAAAAAAATTACTAGAAAGCTATGAAAAGTAGCCTGTCTAAAACTGTATATTTTGCACTCATAAAATAAAAGTACGTGTCCTTTCTGTCAAAAAAAATATCTGTCAGAAAGCCAGTGTTATTTTGGGACAGAAGTCTTCCCCCAGAAGTGGTTGAAGCCTGTCCCTTTTTTTTTTTTTAAAAGCAAGCCAAAAAAATTTTGAGAATATTCTGCAAGGATGATTCTTGGGAAATTGCTCCTCAGAATGTACCAAACTTCATACCTCTCTGGTTCTGCAGTTTTACATTAAAAAAAAAGTCAGGCAAGAACATTTCCACAATCAAAGTAAAAAGCAGTCCTGCTCTAAAGCAGAAAGTTACATGATCAAACTATTGAGACAGAAGACAAGCAAGAGTATGAGAAATACTCAGAAAATTATGCATATCGCTGAACTACTCAAAACTTACACACTTCCATTCTCCTACCTTGGGAATGACTAATGATGCCATACAAGTATTTAAACAAGTCCAATTCAAAAACCTCTTGAAAATTCAGGTAACACTTTCAGTAACTAAATCTAAGTGTACCTAAAACACAAAGAATGCAGTCTGAGTCCTTACTATTTGTCTGCTCACTTGGACTGGTGCATCAAAGGCCACTACATTCTGGCATAGAGGAGGAACACAGCAAAGCCACCTTGGCCTCTGTCTAAAGCTTCATAGGAGAAAATGCGAAACTGATTAAGGAAAGCAATAGGAATTTTATGGCCACTGCACACAAACAGAAAGGCAGCAATAAATTTATCGCACTCTTAAGAAGTACAGTGTACATCAAATTAACTGCAACAAACTCAGTCTGCAATATTATCTAGGGTTTTTTTATTTGGAAGGTGATTAATTAAATTCACAAAGGCTGGCGGTACGGCTCTGGCTTAGCCCGGCTCTGTACTGCCGAACCTGTGGCGAGGAGACACCGTCCCAGTCCCCACCCCGAGCAGAGGGCCTGGGGCCACCGCCCGCCAGCCCGGGCCTCCCCTCCCCGGCTCCCTGCGGCACGCAACAGCCGCGCTTCGGGGGATGACGCCCCCACCATCCCTCACTACTGCCCCCCACTTCCAACCGCTACAAGCGGCCACCGATAGGCCGCCCGCCCCTCGGTGGCAGCGGCACGGGCCCCACCGCAGGGAACCGCCACCCCGCTCCACAGCCGGCCTCAACGCTTCCGACAGGAAGGCTGGCGCTGCAGCCAGGCCCCAGCGCCCAGCTCAGGGCCGAGCTCAGGGCCGAGCGCAGAGCTCCGACCAGCCCCAGCCCCTCACGGCCCGGCCTGCGGGCGGAACGGCACGGAACGGAACGGAACGGCCACTACCGGCGCGGCCCAAGGGCTTGTGGGTGATGTAGCCCCTGCCCCGCCCCGGCTCCCAGCGAGGCCTGTGCGCCGGCGCTTCCCGCAAGGCACTGTGGGTGCTGTAGGAACGGCCCCATCAGCCAATAGGAGGCGTCGTTTCGGAAGGGCGTGTCCGCGTCGCCGGCTGTTCGCTGAAGGCCATTGGCCAACACGAGGGCGTGACGGATGCGCCATACCCCCCTCGGCGGGCCAATCGGAGCGGGCCATGTAGAACTAGTCGTTCTCTGGGGGGCTGCGTGCGCCGCCGCCAGCAGTCGGTCGTTGGCCGGCAGCGCGGCCCAGCGGATTGGTGGCGGCGGCGCGGGGGGCGGGGCGAGGCAGCCGGAGTCGGGGCCCCTCGGCGGCGGCGGCGGCGGTGGCGGTGGCGGCGGCCCCTGAGGAGCCCGGCGGGATGGGGCGGCGGGCGCGCCTGGGGCTGGTGCTGTGCCTGGCGGCGCTCTGGGCCGGAGGGCTGACGGCGGCCGGTTAGTACCGGGGCTGCCCCTCCCCCGCGCCTCGCTGGGCCTGGGCTCTGCGGCGGCCTCGCCCCCTCCCCCCCTTCTGTGGCCTGCTGCGGGGGAGGGGGTGCGGGCCGCTGCCGCCGGGGGTCCGCACCGGGGCGCGGAGGCGGCGGCGGGGGAGGGCAGCCTGTGGCCTTGCTGGGGCTTCGGGGGGCTGGGAGCAGCGCCGGGCCGGCGGCGGGAGGGGGCAGCTGGGCGCCTGTCAGCTGCGTGGCGGCGGGGCCGGGGGCGGCGGGGCCGTTGCTCTCCCTGCCCGCCGGCCCTGCCGCACCGGGGGCTGCTCGGTAGGCCCGGTGGGGGCCAACGCATTTTTCCATCTGGCTCCTGCCTCCGAGCAGCTGGTTGGAGCCTGCTCGGTAACGCTTGCTCTGCTCAGAACCCCGGTGAGGTATTTCCCCCTCCCTATTACGCGTCTTCTTGCCGGGGAGCCGGTGGCGCTGATGTTAGCGTTGCTAGGACGGTTTTCTCACACAAATAGACATAGAGCATTTCTAGGGATTGCATTATGGCCCTACTAAATAGTTTTTTCTTTTTTTTTTTCGTTTTTTTTCCCCCCCCTGCTTCTTCTTAAGCAGCTTGGGGCTAGTGTGCTTCTCATGTGTTGTCATCTACTTCCTTTCCAGGGGTTTCTACCTCCCACACGCTTCTTCGCACCGCGGGTGGGAGGGGGGGATGTGCACTGCATTTATTTATATAGTGTTTCTAAAGCCAGCGAGCGCTCCTTTAATAGTCAGCAGCCCTCTCCAGTGCTACTGGGGATGTGCTTTTAGGCTAGCAGTGATATTTCAGGAAGGTAACTTTACATTTTCTCTAGAGGTGAGTTCTGTGGTTTGAGGTTCATTTTCATGTACGCAGTAGGAAGTTGAAATTTCAAGATGTTACTGGAGTTCAGATGAGATACCAGGCACAGTTATATGCACTTTGTAGGTGGTGGTATAAGCCAGCAGGGCACTTCCCAAGGTGTAGAGAAGATAGAAGTTTTGCGGATCCAGAGAGATGTACCCAGACTTTGAATAGTATGTTCTCGCTGACAGTGTATGTAAAGCAAAAAGCTAAGGTGTGATGAGACTGTTCATGTCAGATGAACTATCTGTTGTTCATGTGGAAGTTGGGTGACAACATTAAGAGCTGTTCCAGCACACATCTATGGCTGTGCTAGCGTGCAGCTCTGATGCCCTGACTGCTTGTCCACTGTCACGGTTGTGTTTGTGACTGTGAAGTTCTGATAGCCTAATTCAGCCTTTGAAAACTGTATGTTTAGAGTCAGTTGAACTGATACACATAGTAGACCCAAGAAAGCACATGGTGCAGTACATGAAGGATTAGGAGCTGTTGGCAAACTTTATATTGCTACTGTGAGGTAAAACTCTTCGTTAATACCCAGAACTAATTAGGAGAGGGTATTTGGAGACCAGGTTTTGGCAGCAGATTATAATAGGAAGACCTACCTTGCTCCAATTTTTGTCAAGAATCACTCTGAAATAAAATAAGCTGTCATCACTTCATTGATGTTTTGATTTCCTACAGTAGCAGTAGGACTCATTAGAGTCTGGTGCAAGCCTAGAGACTGCATGTAAAATGCTTCCTTGAATATTTGTTCATTCCTAATGTCTGATCTGGAAACAGTCATCTGGAATGTGAGTACATTGAAGGGAGGGGTTTTAAGAAGGATGAGTAAAAATGGTGCAAGCATTACATTTCATGACTTCAGAAGATGTTTTTAATGCGGATATATATTTTTTTTTAGTAATGAGTCTTTTAACTATAGCTTTAAACCCTAACTCTGTAGTCATAAACTTTGCTTGAATCAATTTATTGAAAAGTTGAGGTGAATGCAAGAAAACACAGCCCTAAAGAAATGGTTGCTATTTTTTTAAAGGTATAATATTAATACAGATTATTAAGAAGTTGAACACTGGGGGCTGGGGAAGGAATATTATGGAGTCCATGGGTATTTGGCTAAAGCAGCTAAGAAATGGTAACTCTGTGTGTGTGCCAGCCAAAGCTGCCTGTTTCTGCTTATCACAGCAGCAGTGGCCCTCTGCTTCTTTTGATCATTCATTAAGAACACTGGAAAATATCTTCTGCTTTTTTTTTTTTTTTTTTTTTTTTTTGACTGCCAGTGTTATTTGATTCCTGCGATTTTTTTTATTCCCTACTTTGCAGACTAAAAGGTAGAAATTCGGTCATTCTGCCCGAAGAGAGGAAGTGATTCTTCCTCTATCCTGCACCTTCTGTGGCAAACTTCAGTGATAGGCACAGATTTCCATACTGTCTCATCAACTGGTAGGACCAGTGAGCACAGTGATATACTTACAGGAAACTTACGTCCCTGTTCTCTCAAAAGTGAGCTTAATTGCTTTCCCTGACCCTTCTGATTTTATTTACCTAACTGAAAAACATTCCCCAAACTTGTTGCCTGATAGGGATTCTCAATTCCTACAGAGGAACTGTGGGAGAGTAAGTTTTGTAAATAGTTAGCAATTGCAAGGAGACTGGAAAAATGATTTGTATTCGGGGCAAGGGCTGACCTATATCTTAGACTTGTAGTTGTGCTAAAATGAGTATGCTGCACAGATCATAGCTGGGAGCGATTTGCTTGCTGCCAAGGATACTTTGAAACTAGTCTTGCTGTATAGGTGCAACTTTGTGGATTTTGTGTAACTCACTGCAGGTTTTAGAGGTTCATGTAAATAGGAATAGAATCTGTGCTATGGAGTCTGGTTTTGTGCCAAATTTAACAGTTGAAAACTTGATGAGAAGCAATCTGAGATGATTTTTTTTTTCTTAAGATTTCCTTTTTTCCTGCAAGAACAGGATAAACAGGGTTTGCATTCTCTTTCAAAGTCTAAGCAGTCACTTGTGCAAAAAGAATATTGAAAGGAATAACTAAAGGTACCACGGAAAATCTCAGATGCTTGCTTTAAAGCAGTCATTGGCAAACCTCTTCAGTTCATGCATCCCCTCAGTAAAAAAAAAAAAAATTGAGCATGCACCTTCAATGTTTAACTTGTAAAAAATATACATTCTGTACCACTGTACTAACATGTTATGTACATCATAAAATGTGCACAAAAACAGAAATGAAAAAAAGAATGAGATAAAGATGAAATAAACCCTGTATTAAGAAGAGTTTTACTTATTAACGGTACAAAAAGTATTTTTTTCCTGCACCCCCAGTGGGTTTGCCAGCATGCCCCCTGGGATGTACGCACCCCACTTCAGAGATCACCGCTCTGGAGCGTGCAAACTCTTACTAGTTGCTTTGCTGTGATAGTGTTTGAAGCTTGAAGGGCTTGGCAAAAACTGGAAGGAAACTGACTACTGTGATCAGATAGGTCATTCATCAGAGCTTTGGGAGATTGCCAACTGCTTGCACATACTGAATTTTTGGCTATTTCCCGAAGGTGAGTGACCGTTCTAACTTTGAAACTAATAGTATTTCTTGTCTGGTAGTAACAGTATTTAGCTTTATAGGCTGTCAGTTGATTTGTTCTAATACAGAAAAACTTCGGAAGTGTTTGCTGACATTGTTCTCGCTGAATCACACCGCATAGCTCTTCCAATTTCTGCCCCTCTCTCCAGAGTGCTCTCTTGAAAATGGGAATTCTCACAAAATGGTAGGTTCTTTATCCAGCATACGGTAGGATCTTTTTGTCTAGCATAGGCTGTCAGCGTACTTTTGCTATATTTAAATAGACTGATTGAAAAATGGTCTTTCTAATTGAGGAAAAATGAATGTGTTTTGAAGCAGATTTTAATTATATATGAACTGGTGGATGGTTGAAACAAGTATTTAGCTCTGTGAAGTGCTCTAGAGTCTTAGCTGGGCACGAGAGCACCCAGCAGTGTCTGCAGCTCAGCACTGTTTGTAAGTGAAGCATTCTGTACAGCAGTGCCTGTTTCAGCCACAAGTATTTTTGCCTGCTTCTTCCTTTTAATATATCATTGCATCTTCCTAATTTGTTTAACAAATGGTGGGATTAATTTCCAGTTGTCAGTTTCAGAAGAGGTTTACAGAATTAGGCAGCCTTGGTAACAGACCCAAATTGGAAAAAAAAAAGTCCGTAACTTTTTTTAATTTAACAGTGGAAAAACAAACTAAACTATCAGCTTTAATCTCTCAAGCAGGTGCACAAACATAACATCTGTGACTTTGTTCAGTAGTTGAGCCTTGACTAATAAGTCATTCTTGGGTCATACTGTGACCTTCCATCGGTCTTTCATTAACACTTTCAGAATAGTTTTATTAACTGTTTCTTAGAGGTAGACACACTTCTGCAAGTAGCGGGGGCATATTAGTCAGCAGTTCTCTGAAATAACAAGGCTGTAAATGATCCCTCCTCTGATCACGTTATCAGTCATCACTGCAACCTCAGCTGACTAATTTAGAAGGAAGTCCCACAACTGAGAACATTTAAGCTAGTATTTTGTTGTTGCATTAGTCCTATTTTGGAACCACTGTTTTGAAAGCTATTCTTCAAGTACAACTTCTTAGTAACAAAGCTGGTTCCTTCAGAGAGAATTTACATGATGCAATAGAAATGAAATAGATTTATTTACTTACAAGGAAGAAAAGCAAACGCTTTAATCAGCTCTACCTTACCTTGCTGGGACGTCTCTTGACTTTCAATTTAGTAAACCTTTTGCATATGAAGTTACAATAAAATTGTTCTTTCATAAGTGTGCATAGATAGTATACCCTATTTACATTTGACCTTGTGTGGTCTTTTATTGTAAAGTCAACTTTTCACAAATTGAAATCAGTTACTCGGGCCTTTACCAAAAAGCTAGAATGGTCTGGTGCTGTCAGGCATATAGGCTGGTTTTGAGCAGACACCCTAGCTGGTATAGCTGTTAAAAATAACTTTATGTTTGTTACTACAGTAACAGGTACTCTGTAAGTGCTTTGTACATATTCATAGCAGCATATAAGCTGCTGGGTAGGTTAACCCTGTCTTGGTTTTCCCTCACCCCAGAAGCATGTCTGAATCTGCTCTGGAGTTTGAAGTTGTAGGGGTGGCATTCGGTTTTAGATCAAAATTATTTACGATAGTAGAATGTAATTTGTGGGAAATAGGGTACATTCACATTTGTCTCATAGTTTCAAAATAGAAATGACTAGCAAGTATCCTAAATGCATATGTACTTTTACTGTATTTAAAAGCCAACTGTTACATGGTGATCTGAAGTGTTGAAGTTCAGTGGTAGAACTTCTTACGACAGGAGAATTAGCCTTATCTGTTAGATTTCTCAAGCTGATAAGCACGGTAGTCTCTACCAAAAATGCAGCTAGCCTTGTTTTTTCCTTATGCCTCTTTCAGTGTTTTTTTCCAAATTGGTGCTTGTTCTTATGCTCTCTTGTTTGCTGCTTGCAGAGTCTTTTTCATCTGGAGTGTTCTTTGCTGTTGCCACTAGTTTTTTCTGAAGGGCGCTACATGCTTTCATTTTTGGACCTGCAGGGTACAGCTGCTTACCCGTGTCAACTGTTCCAGATCCTCTTTAAGCCTGTTTCTGCTGGCAGTCACATTTTTTGAGCTTTACATCCTCTTCAGTATCTCAACAGACTATCATCTATTTGTCTCACCCGCACTGTCAAACTTCTTGTCACCTTAGTTTTGCAGCTTCACTTATAAGTCTTAGCATTTTTTTAATGATTTTTTTTAAAAAATATTATGCTGTTACAGCTTAGAAGTTGAGCCTCATCCTTTTACTTGTTCTAATCAAAGGTTATACTTCAAATAACAACATGAAATCGCTTTCTGGAATCTGGCTTCCAAGATTAGCCCTTTCATTGCAAATAGCCGCAGTTGCTCTGTTATAATAATAGTCTTCAAAACATGAACTAATAAAGTGTCGTATTTGTAGTTTGACACTTCAGAGATTATTTATCTCTGGTCAGACACTTCTACTTGCGTGGGGGTGAAAATTATGCCAGTTTTGTTTGTGGCCAAACACTTACTGAAAGTCAGTGGAGTTCTGTAAAGTTTTGGAGAGCTCTGTTGGCGTTCAGTAGTTGTGCAGGTAGCCTTTAATAGCTAACCACAACACACTGAATGGTGTATCTCATGTACAGGGCGCTCACTTCTAGCACTTCAGGTACCTTTTCTAGTCACAGTGCAGGTCTCCAGCCTGCCAACACCTTACCACTGCAATAGGGCATTACACACCACAGAGTGTCAGAAGGGGTGGGGAGATTTCTAAAACGTAGGAGTTAGTGGCAGCTTTGCTTAGTCATCTGTTTACATTTTGAGCTTTTATTTCCGTTTAAGTGAATTGTGTACTGGAGAGGCGGAGGCCTGTAGCATCTTCTTACAAATGGGGCTCGGAGTGTTTGCCTAAATGAGGTGGTATCAGATACTGATGACTGAGAACAGTCACATTTTGGCTGCGATAATTTTAGAGGCTTTCAGCTGAGGTGACAGTACAAACCAAGTTGTTTGAAGCACAGTGAGCAGCTCATTTAAGTTACAGGAACAAAGAAAATAAGAGACACAATTCTGCAAAACAATGGTAAAACTGTAATGAATAAGCTTTTTTACTATCTTCTCCCTCCTTTTCACTTCTATTTCTTTAGCTTTCTGCCTAATAGCCTTTGTTCTTTACCATTTCTTCTCTTTCCAGTCTTTCTAATCAAATATAGCCCATTTGGATAAGAAAGGTGGCAGTTAAACAAGGCTTGAAGCTCTTGAACAGTATCTTAAAGACAAACCAGTTTCTCATGGTTCCAAAGAGACCTTTATATCAAGGTTTCAATATGCTGTTCAGGCAGAATGAATTGGCAATCTATAAAGAACATTTAATTGTGAGTGGAGTGGTGTTAATGTCATTTTCTGATTGCTACTGAAGCTGTTTATATTAAAGCTGATGTGGTGATGAAAAACCTTAGTTTCCGTAGGCCCTTTTCACTTGAGCAGTGTAGTTGGACTGGAACGCTTTCAGACTGTGTAGTAATCTAGAGGATTGATTTAGCTTTTAAAAAAAAAAAATCCACACTTTTTTCCACTATTGGGCTCACAGTTGTGTTGGCATAATTTAAGGAAGAGGAAGATCATCTCTGAAACGTTTGATTCTTCCTGTCAGGAAGGTCTTTCTGAAATGCATTAGTCAACTTAGTACACTGGAATATTTCAGAACCATGGTACAATATTGTAGCTGAACTTATTTTTAGTTTTGGGAAAATTACTCATGGAGAAGCTTTTTACTGACTTAAAATATCTCTTCTAGATGAAGAGGGAAATCAAGATGAATCACTGGAGTCAAAGGTAAGGAAATAAGTTTTTAGTCATTCTGGTTTTCTTGTGGAGTGAGAACAAAGGTCTGAAATTCAGAACTATGATTTGATTCCTGTTTTAAACTGTTCTGTAGCTCTTGCTGTCTCATTGATTTCTTCTGTACATCAGAAGAATTAATGTTGTATCTTTGAAGTACAGTTTTAAAGAACTGAAAGGGATAGAGTCAGTGAGAGCTGGTAGAGGTAGCTCAGCTTACTTTTGATGCTACTGTTGAAACTGTGTGGTAAGTCATTATGTCTTTAAAAGTAACATGGGGTTTGGCAGCTGCTGCTGTTCAGTTTCTAATCTTCTAAATTATGTGGCTGCTTTCCTTCAGACTTTATCTGCAGAGGACCAGGTAAAGGACCATTCCACAGGAACTCGAGTGGTAGCAGGTCAGATCTTCCTTGAATCAGGGAAATCTGACTCTCAGTCAGAGAATGAAGAGAACTTTCACGGTCAAGAGGAGGAAAAAGGGAATTCGCTGGAAGAGTTGAACTCTCTAGAAATGTCAAATCTATTAAATAAGGATTTGGAAGAAGCAGAAATACAGAGTCCAGGTAACTGCTCACAGACTTTTGAATAAGTGGCAAGAAAGATGCGTCTGAGTAGCTTTGGCACGTGGATGAACACAAATAGTAATTTTGAACATATGAAATAACTAGTGTCTTAACCCTTCTCAAATGGAATGGGAGTTGCTGCCTTTTCCATTAGAAAGTAACATCAAAACGTTTGCAAATATATTGTGATTGCAATCTGAGTGGGGTTTTTTAGATCATTTGCAAGGGTTTTCCATAATTCTCGTGGTTTCCATCTTGTTGGAAAGCTTTAACTGTCGAGTGGAGAAAGCCCTGAGTTGTTAAAAAAGGGCTCAAGTGCACATACCATGCTGTGTGTATGTGTACCAACCGTAGAAGAAGAAATTGCCTCAGTCTTCTAGCCTACTGGCTGTTTGCCTGGAGAGTCAGTTGGCAGAGAAGGAACAAACTGTGATGCAAAGACAGGCTTCCTAGGACAGCATTGGGAGCCTTAGAGCAACTAAATTGCGCATAAACTTCAGAAAGTTTTTAAACGTAGGTAAACTTTATGTCCTTGTGCCTAAATTCCCAGGAAGTTCTAGTATTTCCTTTTTACTACTATTAATAAAAATATAAATTTAGTATGATTTTTTTTTTTTGACTGCAGTTAGTAGTAGATGATAACTAGATGGCACAGTTGAGTACCCTAGCCTGTGCAGCAAAGACTTTTCCTTTTCACTTGTCCATAAAAAGTAAATCTTCAACTTTACTGAAAAAATATAGTTACTTGGGTAATATTCGTATTTGTCTATCTTCTAAACTCAGATTTGAATGTGAAAAAAAAAAGCAGATGTTACGAAATGAGCTCTGTTATATACTAACTTTCAGGGTTTTCTAATAAGCCTTCCTTATTAATGCAGAACTAGTATACAGTTTGTAAAAACTGAGTAATGGGATTAACTATTGCTGTTGATAGGTGTGGTGTTGTACAGGAAAAGGGTATACAAAATCCATTAAACAGCTTGCTGCCACAAAACAGTGAGCTAAGCACCGTATTTAGTCAGTGCAGTCTATTTCAAAAGTAAACTTTAGGATACTTTTAAACTCGCATCAAAAAGGTGTAACCAGATGGCTTGCTGCTTGGCAGCTAAGGTTTTGTGCTGCGCCTGTCAAAGTACTGCAAGTGACTTTCAAAAACCATAAATTTTAAGTCTGGTGCAGTTTTTGGAACCTCTTATGAAGCAAATAAGTGATGTAAATGGAATGATTTATGTTTTTTTTCTAAAAAGCAATTCTGAAGGAAAAGTACTAAGGACAGCTTTACTGGCAAACTCTTTAACTAAGCAGGACAGGAATCTACTTCTGGTACAGATGTTATAGCACTTGAATGAGCTACTGATGACAGGACTGCATTAAGGAGATTAAAGCTTTTCTAAACACAGTTTGGCTCCTGTGTATGGTCATGAGATTGCATGGAAAAAATAATATTCTTCAGGTTTCCACATGTGTTTTGCAGGATATTGAGCAGAAAAAAAAAATTAATCTTAAGTTACTAAAATTAGTACTACTAAGGATTTTTACCGTCTAAGAAAGAAGTTGTCCTGGTCTCTTCTGATTAGTCAGGAGGTCTTGTGTGGTAAAATGGGTTGTTTTAGTTATTTATCTTTTGTGTTGTATGTTTTTGTAACAATAAAGTTCCATACTAACAGTTTTTGCTGAAAACTGCCCGTGAGTTTATACAGAGTTGGAAATACCTGCTGTGTTTGTTTTCCTGTTTGGAGGGGTCTTACAGGAATGTAACCAGTTCTTATAAGCAGTTTGTATATGGGTGTCCTGCAGGGTAAAGTATGAGATGAGATATAAGTAAATAAGAATGAAATACAATAATAAAATACTATATACTTTGTTTAGACATACTAAAACAGGTAAATTGCTACTTGCGTGCTCAGTTTGACAAAAAGCCGTTTATCCTTAGAGTAAAATATTTGCCTCAGTTTGTATTTATTACTCTTTAGGTACATGATAAAATAACTGGTGAGCATTTTATCCTGTGATCATATTGCTGTGTTGCTTCAGGGGTTAGTATTTGTTTCTGTCTGGTGTGTGTGGCGGGGAGACAGCATTGTAGGTGAATTTAGAATTTTAAAAAGGCAAGAGGGAGGACTGGGGCAGAGTAATTTCCTAGCTCTAGCGTACAGCTAACTGTCGTGCAGAGCAGCGTGTAAATGGTTTGTGTCCAATTGCTTTCAATACAGGAGACGAGTACTAAACAATACAATTAAAACTTGAACTTCTCAAGTGGTGTTAAACTCCTGGACCTGGAGTTTGTTCAAATGACAGCGATAAGAGGTCTCGTCAGTTGTAGTTGTATGTACCTTAGCGTGAGCTTGTACGTTACTCTGATTAACAGGCATCTGAAGGGATTCTGGGCTAATTGCATCTGGGCACATTATTTTTTAATTCAGTTTCTGAAAATAACATTTTTCCTTGTGTGTTACGGGATAATTAACTTGGAGTGGTGTGGTGGAACATCTGCCAAGAAATCAAATTATGAAGAGCAATTTGAACAGGCTAACTAATCCTGGAGACTTCATTATGCTTCAAAAAATCAACATGAAATTTTTTTAATTAGTATGATCTCCAGCCTTACAATTATAGACCCTAGAAAAAAGAACTAACTTTATCTATAACCACAAGAATTACAAACTTAACTTGAAAAAACACTGTATAATTGACATTCTCAATTGCATGACTATGCTAATGTCTTCAAACGAAGCGGAAAACAACGGGTGGATTTAGCTTAGTGGCAGAGAAAAACCTTTATAAAAGGGTATTTGAAATAAATTCATTTTCAAAAAGCAATGATAATTCTTAGTCTTCATAGAAGATTGATTTTATTTAAAAATGTTGCAATATTGGAATCAGTAAATTTTGATGTTCTGGTGCATGAGAAATGATAAATCGTGCTGTTCAAAATAACTTTGAATGTACCAAATATATTGGCAAAGTGAAATAAAGTTTTCAATATAAGTATTTGCAACAATAGAATATGACTGGAGTCGTAATGATTTCATTAAGTCTTTCCTTATAGTTGTATGTTCTAAGTGTACTCCCTGCTGATATTCAAGTACTTTGTGTCGCATTTGGTGATGTGAGCAGTTCTGTCATGACTGTGTCTAACCCTGGGGCTAAAATGAATATATGCACCGTTATGCTCTTCAAGGATAGTTTTTGCATGAGGAAGGGTGTGCAGGGAAGAGCAAGTGAAAGGAAGGGTTGTTTATTTTGGTAGGCAATAAAAATATAACTGAGATTTGCTGCCTCCAATCTAAACAAAAATGTTTTCTTTGCTTAGAACAAAGGAAATTTAGAAACCACATACTTTCTGTTTCGTTTCCTAATTAAAAATAAGAACAGTATTTTTTCAGGTGCTATTTAGAAAAATAATTGCTTTCCAGGCTTTTGTAAATCTGAAATTTTACTGAAAACTTTTATTAAATGCAGTTCATAGGAATTAAAGCCAACATAAGAGTGCTTTCCTGTATGTAGTAGATGATTTTAATTTGTGGAATAAAGGAAAGCAGCCTAATTCCCGGAAATGTATTTTCAGTTTTGACAGCTATTGGAGGCACAGCAGATGGTGAACCTTGCCACTTCCCCTTTCTATTTATGGAGAAGGAGTATGCAGAGTGCACTGCGGATGGGAGGGAAGATGGCAGGCTTTGGTGTGCAACAACCTATGATTACAAGAAAGACCAAAAGTGGGGCTTCTGTGAAAGTAAGTACCTTGATCTCTAGTTCTGGTCCAAGGAATGCTTTCTTAAGCTAGTGTTTTCAGTCCTCTTAATGCCCTGCCATACATTAATGGCCACTTTGTACTATGATACACAAGTAATTATAAAGGCAAAGTTCTAATGACCTAGAAGATTACAATGCTAATGCCAATTCCCAAAGCTATTTGGGAAGTCTTGCAGTGGAGGCATCTGTAAAACTCTTAGTTTCTGAGGCTGTAGGAATGTAGGGGGTTGACAGTGTTTCCCCTTATACTTGCTGATTTGTTGCACAAAGGCCATCCTTCTCTAGGAAACATCCTCCCGAAAGAACGTTTCTTCCTTGCACAGCTTGCTTTGGAGCAATGAAAATTACATTTTAACAGCAAACTTGTACATGATAAACGTCACGTGGGAAGAAACTGTCTACCAAGATATCCAACACCTCCTTTAGACAGCTTTTTGTAATCACTTGGTTTGTTTACTGGTTCCAGAAACATATTTCTGGCTGTAATTTCCCTTTAGAACCAATAGGAATTTTGAGAGAATAGCCTTGATCTGTGTAATTGGAGCTCTTAATGTACTCTTTTCTTTTTCTTAGCTGAAGAGCAGTCTAATAAGAGAAGGCAGATGCAAGAAGCTGAGGATGTTTATCAGACCGGAATGAAAATCCTTAATGAAAGCAATAAAAAGGCTCAGAAGAAAGAGTAAGTCTACCTCCTCCACCCCCACAAGAGAATGATGACATGGCTGGTCACTCTGGCTTAATTGAAAAACAACTTAAATGAGTTGCCCTGACACTTTGCACTTCATTGGACTTAGAATCAAACTATGCAGTGATAGCACTGAACATAAATAGTAATTTCAGGGTGTTTAGAAAAACAAATTTATGCCTGCTTTCCTCTGAATTCACGAAAATTTGTGTAAGATTGATTTCTGAAGAGTGGTGATCAAAACGTTGAGTTAATGCAAGATGGCACTGCAGTTCTCTAGCCACAATTTATATGTGGCAACTGCCCAGAAGAAAACTGAGAACATGATACCACTTATTTGTCCTTTTTCAAATGTTTATTACGGTCTGGTTCTCCTTCTGCTTCAAAGATTAAGTGGGCAAAATCAGCATTTCTTGTCCTGCTCTGGTTTTGTTCCTGCTTTCTAATGTTTTCAGTCATCATAAAGATAGTATTAAACCTGATCTCAACAAATTGTTAAAACACTAATAATTAACGTTGTATGAGAGAAAAGGGTAATGCTTTTAGGTGGAACCAAAAAAGAGAATTAAATGAGTGTTCTGTTCATTCTGGTCTGTTTTCTACTCTGTATATATCCAACTACTGATGAAATAGTTGTCAGCTTACCACTGTAATTAAGAGTAGCTATGTAATTTAGAACTCCCTGGTACTCACACTGACATTCTCATCAGTAAGTGGTGACTTCAGGCTGCTGATTATTATGTGAGCGCTATTACCATGTTAAACTTGTTCATGGAGATAAGGGAGTGTATTTCTACTTTATGTATCAGGGAAACTGAAGTTGTCCATCACACCTTGGTGAAGGCAAAGGGAAACAATATCTGTTAGACTCTGCTTAGTATTCTTTTATATAAAATAATGTAGGAATTGTAAAACAATAATAGATCTTGGTTCTCTTGAACACCTTACACTTTTCTTAGAAGACAAAATTATATGAGAAACCAGGTGTGCCTCAGGCTGTCCTAAAGAAAGAAAGCAAATCTGAGAATAGAAGGGAGAAGTAAATAAGAATCTTGGAATGGTATCAAAGGTCCATGAGAAAACGAGCTGAAGCATGCTTGACAGTACCGTGCTTGTGTCAATGTTTAAGGACAGTTTTTTAATTGCTGTGAACCTATTTTGGAGGACTACTGTAAGTTCTGAGGCTGAAGTAGAAGGAGGAGTTTCCAGAGAACTTTCTCATTGTTACAATGCTTTTCCTCATTTTTCATCACAAAATTGATCATGTATATAGTTGTCTTGGACCCAGCATTGGGGTTTGGAATGATTTTGTGCTCAACAAATCAAAGAGACTCCATAGTCTTTTTTTTCAGGCTTCTTTTTTCGGTCATGATCTGTGAAGCTATCAAACTAGCGGTCCTACTAGATATCTAGTACGGGGCTTAAAATTGTTGCTATAAAACCGTAATCATTTGTCCTTAAACTTTTCATCTATCTTACAGGGGAGGAAATGCACATTGCTTTGGGTATGGAGCAGAGTGAACATTAAAATGCAGCTTGTTAGCTAAATCATATGGGTTGTTGCATAGATTGATGATTTGGAGTAGAACAAATTACAGTAGTTAGATGTATTTGTGGGAAATAGAAGCAAAAACAGGGGAGCAAAACACACACACACCCCAGATCTTCAGGCTTATGAATGGAATCTGCATCTTTGCCTCAAGGTGACTTAGAAATTGTTTTCTTTTAAGAGCATATCAATATCTTCTGAAAGCGGCTGACATGAATCATACCAAGGCAATGGAGAAAGTGTCTTATGCTTTGTTGTTTGGGGATTACTTGAAGCAGAACATCCAGTCATCGAAAGAACTATTTGAAAAACTAACAGAAGAAGGTTCTCCTAAAGGACAAATGGTATGTATGTCCGTAGATTCTACGGAAGTTTTGATAGGTTTATAAATGGCTTCACAGATTGTGCTTACTCTAAGGTGGTTATATAAATTGTTCTTGTGTCCGGAATAGAATGAGAACAGTAAGTGCTATCTGTTGCCTGGTCAAAAAAAAAAAAAAAAAAAAAAAAAAAAAGGGGCAGAGTACTGCTCTTTTAAATGGTTTGAAAACTTGGTGTAAAATGTTTGGTTCAGGCTCTGGTTCAAGAAATAAATTTTATTAATTCTGGCCTAAGCATTTCCTAATCCTGGCTACTGATTGCCTTTACCTTTTTGAATTTCACCAGTGCCTTGCTTTTGTTCAAAGATTGTCCCCCAAATGCTTCTGCTTCTGCATGCTGCTGGCATTACTGAGGGTGCAGTAACAAATGTCACCTGCACCCCAAGGTAAACACACGGAAGACACATGGAAACAAGTCTTCTCTGTGAGTGTAAAAAAAACCCAGCATTAAACCACCAGCAATATGGTATGGTGGTGGTCTTTTCATTTAAGTTCTTTTCTGTTGTATGACTGACTAGGTTGGATATGTAAGTCAGAAAACAGGTAGATACAGGTGACTCCAGACAGCAAACAGCTGAACTCTGTCTTTTCTTGTGGTTTGTTTGGGATATTGCAGCTTTTCATCTGCAGTTTTATCTTTGAGATGGGTAGATACACACAAGGTTTTAATCTAGGAAATCATAAACTCCTTAGGAATCTTGAAAGCTGATTAGTGGAACGGGACTCACTTTGTCCATTTGCCTTTGAAAATTATAGAATTGTTCAAACATAAATGATCATGTGTAATATCATAAAATGTGGGTGTGAATAATTTTAATGCCTCAATATTTGCATGTACTTACTGTTTATTTGGAAGTGTCAGCTTCTTTAGGAATTAGCCAGTTTCATTTAGTTCTTAGGCTACCAAATCTCATGCTGTTGCCTGTTTAATGTTGGAGTGCTGATTTATCATAGAAGGCAGGAAGGTGTTTTCTCTAGAAACTTTGTATCTTGGTGAAGACCTTGACTTCTATTGGTCTAGAATTCCATACTGCCTGCATGAGGTGGTTTTTTCAGGGGGTGTGTGAACACCATGAAATCTGACAGCTTTATATATACGCTGTTACCTTCTGTGCTACTAGTTTCTCCTCTGAACCACGCAGCTGTAACAGGTGTTACAGATAGAGCAATAATTATGTAAATTTTAAGATCAAAAATAACTTTTGGAGAAGGAAAAAAACCAAAAAACAAAAAAAACCGCAACCAAACCAAAACAACCCACACCTCAGCCAAACAGTTCTGTGCATTCTAACTGCTTATATTTATAGTCATAAATGCAACTAACCCGTGGCAGGACAGATGCAAAACAGTAAATTCATAGGATGTGTTAGACAGTAAATCAAGCAGTAAGACCAATCCAAAGAAGGTCATGGTTCATCTGTGTTTGCCCTGGTGTACAAGTCAGATAGGACACATGAATAACCTGACAGATGTTGCTGATCTTCACTTGAGGGTCTTTAAACTGGGATATTTTTACTGTTCAGGGCCTTTGGATCTATTTTTTTCATTCAGGGAAGCAGTAGTTTCTTTTTGGCGTTCGATCCACTAGAGTGAATTCTGGTGAGATGTGTTTATTGTTAGTGTCCTAGGCAACTGAATAATTTAGAAAATCCATACGTTAAAAGGGGCAGGGAAGGGCCTAGATGTAGGAGGTACCAAAGTGAAGGTAGAGCTTGGTATATTATTTGCAACTTTGAACTGTTGTTCGACTTCTTTATGTATTCCAAGAAAACTGATTCTGGATTTGTCAAAGGGTGTGCTAACAAACTTCATTTTATTTCTAGGCTCTTGGATTTCTATATGCATCTGGTCTAGGAGTCAATTCTAGTCAAGCTAAGGTAACTCATAAATCTTCAGTGTGTGCTCTTGTATTTTATCTTGGAGGCAGATGTTAGATAACCAATGATTATTTTTTTTTAAAGGCCCTGGTGTATTACACTTTTGGAGCTTTAGGAGGAAATCTGATTGCCCATATGATCTTGGTAAGTAATGTAGTTAATAAACTTTATACATGCAAGAACTTTTTTATACTCTTAAATTTTTTATGTGAGATTTGCATACACTGGCCAAATATTAGAACATCATGCATGCATTGGGTGGGCAGTAGGACTCCTATTACTTCTTGTTAACCTAAGGAAAAGTCTGCTTGTTTTAAGCTGTATACTACTATGAATTTAGATGGACCATATTTACATCTCTAAAAGCAGAAGTGTCAGACTTTTAATTTTTATAGGCTAATGAGAACTGTGAAATCCAGAGATCTTTACAGAAGATGCTGTTTTAATCAGTATTGTGAGATTTAAGACAAAGTGCAACGTGTGTAAGTAAAAGGCTTTAGGTTTTCACCCATTCGTATCATTCTGCTTATTTGCTTTTTCCTCAGTAATATCTGAAGTATACTGGCTACGCTTAACCTTTAATGGTATCAGTCTGTCGCTTTTAATGTGGACACGATGGACTTGTGGCCTTTGTTTTGCCTATGGTGTCGGTCAAATCTTGCTCAAGTAACATAAAAAAAGTTTGTAAACTGGGAAGCAGTGTGTTGTCAAATAACTAATAGTCCCATATGTGTTTATTTTCCTTTCTAGGGTTACCGGTACTGGGCTGGGATAGGAGTCCTTCAGAGTTGTGAATCTGCTCTCACTCACTACCGACTTGTAGCTAATCACGGTAAAAACTTTTTACTGAGCTAATGTTCTTGACTTTCTATATATTTCTGTATTGTTCACCTAGAAGTTACTAGAAGTACTATCAACACTAACAGTATAAAACCAGAGAATTCCTGCTGTTATCTGGCCCTGAATCATGATACCCTGTTTTCATCGCTATTGACATGTCTTTAATTCTTGGAGAGTGTCGAAATAATTAATTCGCTCTGAGTAACAGTCTGAAGCTCTGTAAAGATCTGTTTTTACTAAGTTGCAGTGTAATATTTGTATGGAACAGAACTCTCTGAAAATTTATCTTATCTGTTTTCCAGTTGCTAGTGACATTTCTTTGACTGGTGGCACAGTGGTTCAGCGAATTCGCTTAGCAGATGAAGTAGAAAATCCAGGAATGGCAAGTGGGATGCTAGAGGAAGACTTGATTCAGTATTACCAGTTTTTAGCAGAGAAAGGAGATGTACAAGCACAGGTAAGATTAAGTTCACCTACTGGCATGCAGAGGTTTTCAGGAATTACAGGAACAGCTTTATGAAATAGGGAAAGATGCTGGAGTATTAGTTTCCTCTTCCTCCTAAAGCAACCTGGTTGTTGTTTCCTGATAAGTTTTTATGAGAAGGGGCTTATATTTTAGAGTGTTTAAGATAGAACTTTGACAGTAAATTCAAATTTTGTGGAAAATAAAACTTAACAATTTTAGTATCTTAGGGAAGAGGATCTTGACTTTCACTAGAAACCAGCCACACTAGCTTAAGATAGCTCTCTTTAGGTGTTGTGGAGGAAGCCTTGATCAAAAGAACTGGTCGTGACAGGGGACCTGAATTTCTTGCTGCTTCTGCTCTTACATGACTTTTGCATGCTGCAGGCTTGACCTCTTCTACGCAGTGCAGGAGGGGAGGATGCCGGTACAGGCAAATTGTCACAGTTCAGCTTGGTTATATGTGAATTAAGAATTAGGCAGGCAGAATTTGAATGAACAGTTACTTTGTATCTAGGACAGTCACATCACTCTTATCTAGGGTAAAATTTCTGCTTAAGCTAATGTGGAAAAATAGGACTGTACTGTAGTTACTGAAGCAAATCTGTGTCTTCTGACTTTGTGGTGTCTTTAACTCTAATAGGGTCTGTCTTTCTGCGTGTAATTAGCTCACTGGTATCTGTACTACTAGAAAAAACAGTCCCTAGAGAACAGTGACTTATTTGTCATGGAAAACTTGTTTTTAGGTTGGCCTTGGACAGTTACACTTGCATGGAGGAAGAGGAGTAGAGCAAAATCATCAGGTACCCTTTTTATATCTCTCTGATGCGTCTTACACTTGGCAGAAAAGGAGGAAGTATAGCTGAGACCACAGTGAAGCAAAAGTGTTTAAGTACCACTGCAAGGTATTTAATGACTTCAGTAAATTCAGTAAAAAAACCAAATAAATAAAAGACTTCAGTCTTGTTCAGTAAAACTTAATTCATTCAATAAAACTTAATCTTTATGTGACTAGTACATGGAGCTGGCTTTCTTACACAATTAGTTTAAGACTAATCATCTCAGAAATGAGGAACTCAAAAACAAAGACCAGGTTTTCATCAAGTAGTACTTGAAAGTGGCTGAGCTTTTGTGCATGTAGTAGAGTCTTCATGACACATTGTGTATGCATTAGTAGTGATAGTCCAGTTTCTGTGGCTTGCAAGGATATTTTGCTTCTGTAGACACAAAACAGTGCAACTTTCAACACTAAGGATATTAAGTGTGCACAGAAAATAGAACTTCTGCTGATATAAGCCAACCCAGCTACTGCTTATAGAAGTTAACATAGCTAACCTTTTCTTAAAATATGTATTGAAAAAATGGACAGCTGAGGATGTGCATCCTGAGGATTATTTCAGACTCTGCTACCAACCAGAAATTTTTTAATGGTCGTGACATTTAAAATACCTTAAAGTGACAGCTCTAGAGGGGTTCAGAGATGATATCAAGTAGTCAGAACGAGTATAGCCAAGCTCTGTGTAAAACTGGAATAGGTACTGGCAGATCTCCCCTCTTCTAAGCAAGGTTTGGAGGTACAACAAAGAAGTAGGATTCACCTGTGTAGCTTGTGCATAGTAGCAGTTGTCATATTTTTTTTCCTGTTTTCTGGAATCCACTGTTGAGAGGGACTGCTGCTCAATATTCCTATTCTAAGTGGGAAACCCTGTTACATATATTGAATTAGGTGGGATTGATAACTCCTATTCCCAGAAGAACCTGGTAACTTGGCAAACAACGTACTTACCTCTGTTCCATTTGCAAGAAAAGGTACTCAAATCATAGTCATGGTGGCTAAAACACTTTGTATTTTTTCCTACAGCGAGCATTTGAGTATTTCAATCAAGCAGCTAATGCTGGCAATTCACATGCCATGGCTTTTCTAGGAAAGGTAAGATATGAAGAGTCTTAAAAGTAAGAAAATTGACTGCCTTTCAAAGAAAAATAACAAATACTTCCCACTTTCTGGTATCAGGCAGTCTAAAACTTGAATGCTGGAATCTAAGTACTTCTGGTTTGCTACTGTTTTAAATTGTCCTGCAAGATTTGAGTGTCATAGTCTATTATGTCTAGTCTAAATTGCTCCTTCACTTTAGGAACTTTTGTTTTTTCCGTATAGTGCTTGAACTAGATTTTTTTAATTTATTTTTTTTTAAAAGTGGTTGAATGCCTAAATGTTCTTATTCTGTGGTGGAGTTCAAAACTTGGAGTAGGCCATTATGCTTTTCCATACAGTGTGTGAGGAAAGCTAGGCTTCTCAGAAGTTTTGCCTAGTGGGAAATACTAAGTTCAGGAAGGAAAGGGGAAAGCCATCTATATTCTTATTCTGTGTAGAACACTGAGGTGTCTTGAGTCAGAGTTGCCAGCAGGTCTGCATCTGCTCTGAACCAAAGCCTGAGTCTATCTGCAAGGCAGGCTACTGTATAGCAGTTTTCTCAGATTTAAGTCCTTTTTTCTAATCTAAAACATGATTGACAAGCCGCTATTAGCAATGCTAATGTGTTACTGCTTAGAAGGTCACTTGCCTGAGATCTGGGTTGCAGGCTACCTTCACCCTGTGAGGAGCTAAATCCTGATTATTCAACTTGAGTACCCTTTAAGGTTAGGCTGCAATAAGCAGCAGCTCTAGCTCATCTTTTTCAGGCTGCCCCTGCAGTAGAGGATGCAAAATTTGTCCGTAGAGATGAAAAAATAGCATAAAGCACTGGTCAAGGCATCTGACAGGAGAAATTGCTGGTTCCTGCTGTCTCTGCTTGAGTATTTAGTATCTAATAAATACTGAAATGAGCAGGGCTTAGCAGCCAATTTTTGCTTTATTTTCAAGTATTGTAACTGCTAATACAGTTGGACTTTCACTGGTCTTAGAAGATTTTTGCCTGATTATGTCATCTTTACTCCACACTGGTAGAACCTAAAAATGAAAGGTATTGTCTTGAAAACTTTTTAATTTTATGGGCAGATCATTCTCCATTAGGAAGTTAAACACTCTGAATCTGAATTTTACAGTGTAGACATGTCTTCTGCTCCTGGGCAAGTTCTTTAATGGTTGTTTAGTAGAGCAGTAGTCAGACTCATCTGAAGTACAATAGACTCCCTCTCATAGGCAAAGTGAAAATGCTCCATGGTCTTCATCCTAAACTCCTTCAGCTGTTCTTCAATAATGCCTTTCTCTTTCAGATGTACTCGGAAGGAAGTGATGTTGTACCTCAGAGCAATGAAACAGCTCTTCAGTATTTCAAGAAAGCTGCTGATATGGTATGATTATCTGTAAGCTAGAAATACAGCAGATGCACTAAACAGTTGATTAGTCCAGAAATGCTGGAAGTGCTTCTTTTTGTCTGCTTCCGTGTGCATACACCTACTCCCAACTTCTGTCCCAGATTAGCCCATAATTAAACATTCATTGTCTAAGATGTCAGAAACTGCCTGCAGTTCTGATCGCGGCGCTTCGTGAAGTTGTGTTCAGCACAAGGAGTCTCTCATAAATGCTGGCATCAGTATGAAATACTGTCCACCTGAGTAGCCTGCATTCTGTTAAGTGTTAATTTTCATTAATCTGAAGTTGCCTTGTCACAGGAAGTTGCAATGCACTGATACAACGTTATTTTGGTTCTGTTTGGTGCTCAGGGAATAGGTAATGTTTTTGGTTTTATACCTCTCATCTCACTGGAGTGTTTGGTTTTGAGCTGTTAATCCCTTGTGTCTGTCTTTGACCTATCCCTTATGGTGGTGTATGTACAGTTAAAGCATGAGTATCCTCCAGGAATGATGTTTAGCATGTGGAACATAGTAGATGAAATTTTGCAGGGACTGTTCTAAGATCACTGTCTTCATGGTTCTTGCATTCCACAACTAGACTGCTGTTCTTCATCTCTGTCCTAGAGTAAGGGTCTCTCAGCTTGCTAATTTCCTGCATTAACTGGAGGTTTCTGATGTGCCCGATTGCCTGTCCTGGTTCGCAGGGACAGCGGTCAGTAATGCAGCCTACAGAACAGCCACCGATATGCCTTAAGACAGATTCTTGGAGTTCCTGTAGTTGTTTTTGAAGCTTCTGTAGCATCCAGAAAATCATAAACTTGGAAAAAGTACGGATGAATAAGCTGTTAATGCCCCACCTTTCTGTGGGCTGTGGGGGGTTCTATGTCTTGTACAACATTTTGAGAGTGCACAGTAGACTTTCATAACCAGTACTGAAAGTGCTTCTTTTTCCTGTTAACCACCTGTGTAGTTACTGAATAAAAATTACCAAAGATGCTGTTTTCTCCCTAAATAACTTATTTACTTGGAGCAAAGTTACAAAGCAAATCTATCTGAAACATTGTTATTTATTTTTAGTGATGTTAGAGACATACCAGATTTGAAAGACGTAGCTGCAGGTTTTGCCATTCTTTGCAGAATTGTTTTTCTGTGTTTTCAGGGTAATCCAGTTGGACAGAGTGGATTAGGAATGGCTTACCTCTACGGAAGAGGTGTTCCAGTGGTAAGCTTTTGACGGTTGTTTTTCTAATCATAGGTGATTGTGTAATTTCTTGTTGTTGGAAGACTTTCTCTGGAGGGAAGTACTGAATTGTGAATATTTCTGTTAAACTGAAAACTCCATGAGGAAATCTGTAATACATATAATAATAATAATAAAAAAATCATTATGGAATTAGCAGCTATTAGCTATTATAGCAGTGTGAATTTTTAGCAGCAGTTTTGAACTTGGCTTTAGTTTTCTTGTGAACTAAAACCAGTCCTAACTGTCCCCGTTTTCTGTCTCTTGTGACAGTGGAGGAACACTTTGAAATTTTTAATTAGTTCATTTGCCTTGTTGCTTTTCCCACAAGAAGGTTTCTTGTCAAATGTTTTGTATTTAGCTATGCAAACAGATATTCAGAAGTTAATTAGCCCAAAGCTGATGAAATAAGTTAAACAATTGTTCTAGAAATAAAGAGGGCATCTGTTCTGTTAAGCGTAACTATTTATAGCAATGCTTATGTGGATGCCAGCTTTGAGACAGCTACAGATTTAAGACATGCTAATATCAGTGCAGACTGTTTGGTTGGGGGTTTTTGTTTCCACGTTTTGACCAGGTGAATATTTTAGCACTATATATCTTGCTGTAATTTTTCTGTAATTTAGATCTGTCCTTACACTTACACATATGTGTGCACACATATTTTCTTTTGTTACTGAAATTGGGGTGTATTGCAAGGCTTTAACGACTGGACCAAATCTTTCTGCAGAATTATGAGCTAGCACTGAAGTATTTCCAGAAGGCTGCAGAACAGGGATGGGTTGATGGACAACTTCAACTGGGTTCCATGTATTACAGTAAGTGGTATGAAAATGATTTGCTGGGTCTAAGCATCTGCCCTTCCGGTAACTGTTCGCTAGGTGGCGGTAGAAGTGCATATATACTGCACGTGGGGTGGCCTTACAGCATTGAATTTCTATTTCGTTCTGCTTTTCCTAACACTTTCACAACGTTTTTCGTTAATAATTTTAAAGAGAAAGTACACAATGCATTTTCTACAACTCTGCTTTTCAAAAGGAATGAATAGCAATGACTTGCTCTTTCTTTTAGATGGCATTGGAGTCAAGAGAGACTATAAACAAGCTTTGAAATATTTTAATTTGGCCTCCCAGGGTGGCCACATTCTGGCATTTTATAATCTGGCTCAGATGCATGCTACTGGCACTGGAGTGATGCGATCCTGTCATACTGCTGTTGAGGTAAGGTCATCTGTTTATAAAGATCACATGATACTGACTTGCAAAAGGTTGGCTATAACCACATCAGCTTATATAGGAAATTTGTCCTAGCTAAAATCCACTGGTGACTGCAGAGCAAGGCTATCAAAAGGAAAAGTGGTTATTATCAAACTCTTTGTATCTCATGAGAAAAATATTTTTATGTTGATAAGGAAGGTTTGTATTTGCTTTATCAACAGAAGAAAAACAAAAGAATGTAATAGCAAACATTGGTATTTTATAAGTACTGAATTCTTCATTTAGATATGAGTTTGAGTGTAACAGAAAAGCTGATATTAAGAATAAGTCTGAAAAAGCATCTGAATCGTGGCATGTATTTGCTTCGTAACCTGTATCTTAAAGTAACCCTGTCTTAAGTAGTGAGTTGGTCTGTCAGGTTTTTCCTCTGATATGTAAACATTTTGAACAAGGTTTACCTCTTGCAAAACTGAAATTTCCAAAGTTCTTGACTAGTGTTCTCCTCCTTTGTTTTTTTTTCCTATGCAGTTGTTTAAGAACGTATGTGAACGAGGGCGTTGGTCTGAAAGACTGATGACTGCCTACAACAGCTATAAAGATGGTGATTCAAATTCTGCTGTGGTTCAGTATCTTCTTCTGGCAGAACAAGGCTACGAAGTTGCACAAAGCAATGCTGCTTTCATACTTGATCAGAGTAAGGACCTGAATTTGTACTGAAAGTATTTTGGGATTTTTTGGAGTTGGCCTCCATTTAGTAGAACGTTAGAGTGCTTGAAGATACAATTACATAGCTCTTGTTCAGTCAGAATTTCAGTGAGACTCTTGTCCTCTTTCCTGCTCTTCACACTGGAAAGCAGTCAGTTTTAATTTTCACTTAACTTTCTGGCCTAAAAGTTAGAATACACTTAAATTCTGACTTATGGGGTAGGGAGAGAATGCTTTAGAAACTTGTACAGTGTGAAAATTCTCTTCCCTGGACTTCTGAAACACAGCCTTAACATTTTATTTTTAAATCTGTGAAGTAGGAATTACATTAGTTTTACCTTTAGCCTTTACTATGCATATAAGCTTCAGTTTCCTTTGCTCTTTATTTTGTAGCATCTTTTCTCAGAGCACTGTTTTCTTCCAAACTTTTTTTTTTTAACTTTACTCATACTACTCTTGAAGCAGGGATGAAGAGCTGGGTAGTTGGTTCTGTTATATTTGAAAAAACTTGTCCCAGGTCTCTGATTGCAACTAGATGGCTAGAGCTTGGATATTATTTTTTTTTTAAGAGTTTGAGGTCACAGGGAAACAATGGAAATACAAGTGACAAATCTTTCTAGAAACTACAAAACCCAGTGTATTAAACTTTCTGGATCTCAAATCCAGAAATCTAGGTGTCTCATTACCAGCTTTAGGGCTTTGTATATAAAAATCAGCTATTGGTGGCTAATAGGCTTGTCTTAATTGCTTATCTTAATTTCCAGTTAATGTTTTTTGAAGGTGTCTTAGTGGTTCATCTTGAGAAGAGCTTACAACAATGGCAGTCTTGGCTGGGAGTGCATTCTTGCAAAGAAATAGTGTCTTTCCCTGGGTTAAAATTCTGATTGTCATTACTCAGATGTGTCTGCATCTCGACTGGAGATTAATTTAAAATTACTTCATACAGTTTATACAGAAAATCTGTATGTCAACTCTGAGATAGTATAGCTGAAACCATACTTTAAACTAGAAGTGAAGAAGTTACAAATCCTTTGAGCTGTCTGAACTCTGATACTTCAGCAACCCTCGGTTTATGGACAAGTAAAGTAACTTCTGTTCTGAAGTAGCTGTAGCACTGCTGTGTCAAATATGCATGCTCTGGCTGATTAAGGAGTTTAAGCCTTCATTTTACTTCACTAGTCTTGTTTTTTAAACGTTCAAACTAAAATAGCTTATACTTTAGCCTTGTATTTGAGTGCAGCTTTGTCAGATCCCAAACTGTGTGCTCTTAAGACTGGCATCTTCTGGCATTCCTCAAGTATGCCCCAGAATCTCCTACAGCAGGAATAGGAGAGGTGCTTGGTAAGCAGTATTTCAGGGTGAAATGGTACAGTGTGTTCCTAGCTCTTATGTGGGCGGATATGTGGAAAAACCAAATAAATGAATTGGTTTTTAAAAGTTTCAGCTGAGTTGAATCTTGTTTGTGCTATAGCACAGATTACTTCAAGTTTTTAATTCCTTTCAGCAGTCTGAGTATAAGCGTGGGGGTTTTTTGTGGTCTTGTGTGTGTGTGCCATGCTCCTATTTAACTGAATTACTTTCTTCTCTAGAAGAAGCTAGCATAGTAGGAGAAAATGAAACCTATCCTCGGGCTTTGCTTCACTGGAATAGAGCAGCCTCTCAAGGTATGTTCCATACCTCACAATTCTGATTACAGTTTATTTTTAGTAGAGCCATTAACATTTAATTTCATGGGTTTTATGAAACAGGGAAGGAAGGAAGGAAAGCTTACCTCCTGTTCAACATTAGTTATATTCCACATAGGGTAGTTGTTCTTTGTTCCACTGTTAGCTATAATGTCATTGCAATAGGCTTGCAGTTCTGAGCTGTTCTGAGATCCTGAAGATTAAAGGGACTAAAACAATGTATGGTGTGTTTCTTTTATCATTCCATATGGAATTATAGAGCAGTGTTAAACAGCATAAGGAATGTTTACACTGACTTTTCTAAAAATAAATCCATTTGGAAAAATAGGTACAAAGTATTCTCTAGGATTTTAGTACTTGTCATCATTTATAAGAAATGCAGTTTCCTATTCAAAGCAAGCAAAGCTCAGTGATGAAGAGTGATATCTTCGTGTCCAGCCAACCCAAGTTTAAACTCTGGTGCTTGTGATCTATCCTAAAATAAGTAAAACTAAACTTAATAATTAAATATCTCAGTGTGAGGTCTCTAACTTTCGTATGGGTGCATCTACATCAATGTCTCGATGCTAGCTTTTTGCTTAAGAGCAAGTGTATCATGCAGTGGATCCCAAGGGTTTTGTCTGAAAATCTTCAGACCTACTTGGCTTTTAGTAGGAAGTTAGAAATCGAGAGGATGGAATGGCTAAGTATTCGATTACCAAATGATGATGAAAAATTTTATTTTTCAGGTTTGCAGTGTCTCTGTTTTAAAGACAAAGCTGAAGCCTTTAATGGCTATATAGTAAATGAAAAGTTTTCCTGTAATAAGTGGCTATGAACAACATGACACAGGTTTTCAACTTATCCCACTAAATAGCAATAAAAATGTTGGTAGCATTACTGGGAAAAGGACTTCCCTGAAAACAGAAATTGGTTGCATTTTGGTTAGCTAAACCAAATTTAAAAAACCAAAAAACAAAAAAAAGAAAAAACCCACAACAAAACCACCAAACAAAACAAAAACCCAAATAAATTATAAAGAGTTTATGTGAGAGGAAAAAAGGGAAACAGTTCATGCAAACTGTGGAAAGTAATACTAAAGCCCATATCAGGCTTTCTTTGCCTAGCTATTTTTTTGTTGTTGTTTCTTGGTTTATAGGATATACAGTTGCAAGAATTAAACTTGGAGATTACCATTTTTATGGATTTGGTACTGATGTTGATTACGAAACTGCATTTATTCACTATCGACTGGCATCAGAGCAACAGCACAGTGCCCAAGCAATGTTTAATCTGGGCTACATGCATGAGAAGGGATTGGGAATCAAGCAGGTGAGTAAGCTGTAGGCTAATAGTCTGCTCCATTGCAGTGCATTTACTAATACTAGATTAAGTCCATAACCACTACTGGGCTTTAGGCACTATATAACCACTTTGTAGGAGTTAGCATGTCTCCCAATACATTCTCCAGTAGCAGATGGATATGTATATCCATTTCACGCTTACCTACGTGAAGAAATAAGGCACAGACGGGGAAAAAAGCTATTTGCCCACAGTTGTGACGATAGGCAAAAAGAGTGCCATATGCTCGAGTAATGCTTTCAAGACTTTGAAGTGTAATGAAGTTAATGTACATCAGCTCCAGGTTCAGAGTGTTTTGGCACAAGATTGTTCTCGTCCTCTGAAACGCTGATAATTCGTTTTCTGTATCGTGACCTTTTGCAAACAAGTTCTGAGCATCTTCAAGTAACAAGCCATAAGCACCAACAACAATACAATTTTTAGCAATGGATCTTCAAATCGGGCTAGGCCACAATTCCCTTTACAAACTATGTTGCCTAAAAGAAGGCAGTATATCTGGTCCTCCAAGGAAGCCCATGGCATATTGCTGTCAGTAATTGACTAAAACAGGGAATCCAGAGCACCATGTTCTTGTATGTGTCAAAAGAATGTAGTTAGTATTTGCATACTAATTTTGAGCAGCCTACCTTACCTTAATGTATCATTAATTCATGCAATTAATGTATGATTTTAGTAATATCTTCTGGGTGACCTGAAACTGTAAGAAATGGTTTAATTTTTCTTATTTTCAGTCAGCTTCAACATTGAGTTTTGGCTAGGTATGCACCTTTTAATTATTGTGTTGGTTCAGTAAAAGACCAATTTTTGCTTCTTTTCCCCTAAATTCTTGGCAAAAGGTCAGAGCAGTGAAGGGCAAGTCTTAGCTCAGTATTGGTACTTGGGCAGCGGCAAGCGATCAACATTTGAAAACTGCATGCTCACCTAGCTGTAGAAGTGAAAATACAGTACGCAAACAGAATTATTTCTGAAGTTTATCTTCAGATTTTATTGTAGGACTGTTTTCTCTTTTTAACTGAGTCCTCAAAACTAGTTAACTTTTGAAAGTGAGCCTGCAGCTAAAAGTAACAGTGCTAAAGTTGGGATGTTTTCTTTAAAAAAAAATAAAAAATCCTTTCAGGCATGGACTTATACTTTTGCTTCTGCCTTGAAACCAACCCAATTCAGAGCAAGTAATAAAAACATGAAAAATGTTATTCCATCATGTTTACTGTAACTGCTAAGAATTTGAGAAAAGTGAGTCCTAGTGCTATCGTTTGCACAGAGTATTCTCCAACCCGAAGCAGGGATGGCTACACATAGGTAGCTGAAATGAGTACACAGGGGCTCACAATGGGTGTATGCAGCCATGCTTTATGCAGGTGAATAATACTTCCCTCTCCTATAGCTCCACTATGGAAGAAAGAGTTGAACTTGACCAAAACCCTTGTATTCAAATGACAGTATACAATACCTTCTAGAAAAAGCTCTAGATTTTATGGTTAATTTTTCAATTTCTTCAAAATTAAGCTTTGTATTTTCTTAACTTTAGGATATTCATCTTGCAAAACGATTCTATGACATGGCAGCTGAAGCAAGCCCAGATGCTCAGGTTCCAGTCTTCCTAGCACTTTGCAAGCTTGGAGTGATTTATTCTTTGCAGTATGTACGAGATATCAATGTAAGTCTTCCAGAATTAAAAGGAAAAACAACAAATGGCTAGTTTTCAAAGAAACATGAGTTGTAATCTTACTGAAGCAGAAGTCTTACTTGAACCTTCTGAAAACAGGATAGTTGTGTTTGTATTGTTGCATATTAAGGGAATTACTGAAGCTGTGATTCCTATTATTTGTGCAATTGTGTGAAACTGAAATATGCACAGCCCGTGCTCTTCTGTGCTGTTCTTCCCTTGAAAAGAATTTCCCTAACCTGTTTGACTGTTCTTATCCATGACCATCTGCTAGCAATGTTAAGGAGATGATTACAATGACATAATCAGTGTTCAAGAAAATAAATACTTTTTTGTAGCCCTAATTCTGATGCTATTTTATATTCAGCTGTAACAATCCCACTTGAGTTGTACTTTAATTTCTGTCGGGGAAAAAATTATTATTTGTATTAGATGGTTCAGCCATTGTGCAGAGCTTCTACTGAGTGAAAAAAAGTATTTGTCTAGAACTTAGGTAAATTCTTTCTATATAGTATCTGAAATATTTGTCAGTATTCTGACATCTTCCGGCCTTTTGGTTTACTTAATAAATTCAAATGATACAGAAGTTATTACCACTTACAGCACTGGCAAGTTCAAGCAATCCAGGTAAGTCTGACAGAATTTAATAGTCTTGAGACAGGGGACTTTCAGGAGCAGACAGTTGAAATACTCTAAATCAATTGAGCAAACATCCATGTAGCACTCACAGAAGCTAGTATGCAGAACACAGATATTCCAAGTTTTAAATCTGCTGATGCAAACTTAAGTTGGCAATGACTCTGTAGTGCCATCAGATACAGTAATGAAGCATAAACTGTGTGTTGGCTAATGCTAATGTGAATGGAAGTCTGATAAAAAGGCAGTTCAGTCAAAAACTAACAGCAAGTCACTTTACCTTCCCCGTACCATACCTGCACAAACCTCAGCATTGTGCCACATAAGCATCCCGGGGCTTAATGTTCTGTCATTCATGGTAGTCTCCTGCTGGCTTGAGCAGTTCACTACCTCTGTGTCTGTAGTACTTGCTCAACTTTAAGACAACTGGTATGGTTACATACCTACCTCCTTCTGATTTAAACTCTGTACTTCAATGCTCTGTGAAAGCCATAAAGCTACGTATCGTGAACCTTGATCTCTAAAACAGAAAATAGGATAGCTCATACTGTATTGCATGGCTCTTAGTCTTAATGGCATTTAGTTGTTAAGAATGTCACTGATGTGGTACTGTTTTTTCAGAGAGGAAGAGAGCTACTGAAGTTTTAAAACTGGTACTTGTACATGAAAAAATGTTACAAGACAAATTTAAAATCAAAGTAACTTCCCATTCTTGCTCTTTGACATGATGATGTAAACTTCTTGTTTCTTAGATAAGGGAGGTATTCTCACATATTGATATGGACCAGCTGCTGGGGCCTGAATGGGACCTTTACCTTATGACCATCATCGCCTTGCTTCTGGGAACAATTATAGCTTACAGACAAAGGCAGCATCAGGCAATTCCCAGACCAGCAGGACTGCGGCCAGCTGTGCCTCAACAAGAACCACCACCAGAGCATCAACCACCGCAATAGCAACAAGAGCCTCAGTGAAAGAACTGGATTTTTCCAAAAGGAACAATTTTCATTGTGATTTAGGACTTTGGATCAACTGTCCTTCCCCCAAAAGAGGCGCAAAGAAGTTAAAAAAAAAAAAGTCTGAAAGCTGCTTAGAATGATGCCTTTTTTCAGGGATAAGAAAATTCTTTTGAAACTGATTTGAATGTTATTTCAGTGCCAATGGAATAACACTATGGCTTTTTTTTCATGGAAACACAAGAGTGCTACTACAAAAATGTTGCCTGCTGTATCTAGTTCCTCTTTATTCAGTCCTTTTCATCTGCTAGAGAGAGCAGAAGGCTAGCTTTGGAAGGTTTTTGCCTGCTTGATAGCAGTTGCCCTATATAAAAGTAATAATAATTTCATGGCCAATTTAAGTCCAAGAAGCTGAACTATATTCAAACTCTAAAAAGACTAGAGCTGTATGAACTTATATTCTGCTCCACATCCCAAGTATTTCTACAATCCTTATTTTGTTATTTCTTAGTATTTCTTACAGTTTGGGTCTTTTATGCTGTCTTGGATGGTTTAACATGGATTATTTATAAACTCTGTAAAACTAAGCCAGCAAACATGCCACTCTCCATTTGTGCTTTTTTTGTTTCAAGTATTTTCCTCCATTCCCCTTAGACTAGACAGTTCTCAGCAGACGGTATGTAGCCCAGGAGGCAGGTTGGGACATATTGGGTCTGTAAAGCTCATCAGTTGAAAACTAGCTACACGGTGCCTAGTTCTCGCATCCTTCTAAAACTTTTTTGGAGCCTGTGTACTTTGCAATACTTCATGACTTAAAACCAAATTGGTAGTGTTCCTAAATTATTTAAACTTGCTCTTACAAAGAGGCTGAGTCTAGATTGCAGAAAGCACCAGTATTATGGCCACTGAAAAAAGGACAGAGCCAGAAAGGTGACTGAATTAGCTTACCTTTTTCTTTGTTTCTTTTTAGAGGTGAAAGTTCTGTATTTAATTTTCAGCAGTCCTGTAGGTGATGTGCACTGCGAGAGGGCAACGTGTGTGGCATCTCATGCATGCATCTGTTTAATGCATTGACCAAACAAAGGGCCCCAAAGATGCATACTCTCTACAAAAAAGCCTGGGCTTATGCCAGTGATGCTCCTCCAAAGTCTGGCTGACTGATAACAATCCTACGTTCAATCACAGCAGTGCTCTGGCTGTCACTAACCTTTCTTGTACCTGGCATACATGAGAAAGTCAAAGTAACGTCTCTGGCTGCGCTATCCTAAGGATCCCTTGTAACAAGAAAATCCAAAGAGAAAGAAGACTAATCGTTTACGGCTTCTTGATACCACCAGGTCAGTGCAAAGGCCTTTTAGTGAATGTAAAGAATACGACCTGTGGACTGATGTTTTTAGACTGCAAGAGGAATATTCACTTAGTAACGATTTTCATTGAACTATAATTTCAGGGGCTGGGAGTGGGAAGCAGTGGGGGAGTAGTTTAGAAGCAAGAAATGCAGAAGTTTCTGTTCTTATTTACCAGTGGCGGTTAAATATTTGTTTCTGTATTAGCATTAAACCCTCTGAATATACTGTCATAAAGCTGAACGAAATACAAATGAAGAGGCTTTAGCTGCTTTCTGACAAAAGCTGTTGTGTTTAAAGGATTAAGGGCTTCCTTCCCTGCAAATATTTTTCCAGTGGATTGGCAGCAACATATCAATATGCTTTATTTAGAATGGAGATTTTTGGTATGGTTTTATACTTAGTACATTTGTAAGGAGAGTGCTGCAAATAGATCTGTTGTTTGGGAAAGAAGCAATCCACTCTTTTGTAAACTGAAGTGTCATGGATGACTGGTATTGAAATAGAGGTAGAACTTCTCAATACTTCAGAATGCTTATGCTGGTTATGTGAAGACAAATCTTTCATTTTAGTGTGGAGGGTTGCAGCATGTGATAGAGGAATGTCTTGTTCAGACTTCATCATCATTAGCAGATGGAACAGTATTGAACTTCAATGTAGTGTCTAAAATGTACAGCACTCCCAGCTGCATTTCTAAGATATCTGTGACTTCTGAACACTCCCTCTGAAGTATTTTTGCCTCTGTCACTTAATAGCTTTTATTAGCTTGGCATGAATAAATTAAAGATTATATGGAAAACGTTTTCCAGTTAAATACCATCGGTTCATTGGTATTGGTCTCTTAGGATGTTTAACAAATTTTTTACTGCATTATTAAAATATTTTGGTTGTTTGATCTACTAGAACTAAATTCTGTTTGCATGAGAACCTCTCATCATTGCTGCTATGTGACAGCCTTACAGCTGACTTTCACTGAACCTGATGCATTTTTACATCCAAGAAATCAGCAGAAGAAAACGATTGAAGATCAGCAAGTTATTTCACTTTAAAGAACTGCTTTTATGAAGAAGCAATAAGGAAGTCTATCCTGCTTTTTTCCTTTCCACCAAATTACTACCACTAACTTTTTCAGATGACATTCATTTGAGTGAAGTGGTAGTAGTAAAAAGGTATTTACCATAAGTAATGGCGAGTTAACTCAGGGATTAAAGAAATGAGTACATTTTCTAAATCAGTTGTCTACAACATGATTTAAGTTTTTGTGACAATCCCTTGCTACCCTGTTCTGAAACTTGCATTTCGAAGGGAGTATATTTAACTCTTACTAGCAATATGTTTCTCGTGCACTCAGTTTGTCAAGCAGCTCTTTTCCTGAAGGAGCTGGGTTGCTCAGTTTACTGCAGTGAAGTACTATTCCCATTTGGTAGCACACGGGTTGTCTTACAGTGTACATGCAGGAGCATTTTAGAAGGCAAACCTGATTTGAGAGAAGCCTTTCTGGGTATGTTCAGTATGCTTTGAATGGAAAAACATGTATTCTTTGTCTACAGTAACATAGGCCAGAGCCTGCCTGTTTGACCTTCCTGGACACATGCTTTTTTCTCCCTGCACAGAGAATGGAACTGCAGAGCAGTAACTGTTGGTTTTAGGAGTTCTAAATGTAGGAAAACTGTGGAAAGTCAGGGGGGGGAAACGCTGTTCTGCACCTCAAATTATTAATCACACGCACTGGCTGTTCTTGCTGGTTGAAAAAATGCTGAATGTTGAGAAAACAGGATTCAAGTTCATCACTCTGAAACTTGTCCCAGAACTGTCTGTTGAAATAATTTTCCTGGCTTTGTATTGTCCACTATGGGACAGCGTAGTAGAAAAGGCCTTTGATACAAATATCCCAATGAGACACTTGCAAGACAGTTTTACTCATTTTTTTTAGGCATCTTCCGTAAGTCCACTACTTTTATTCAAATAAAAACTATCAACTGTTACCCTTTTCAGAGAAGAATATTAAAAGATGGGTTGTGAAAGGACTTTTAAGACTATGCATTATCTAGTTTCCACCGATTATATGCTAGTTTTGGCCTATAAAAGGGGATCACACTCACCTTTGCAAGTTGCTTCCTTTTTATATAGGCAACAATGAACTGAAATTCTATTTTTGTTTCAGAGAATATTAAACTAAAAAGATTTAGTTTGATTTGAACTACTGCAAATGCATATGGCAAATAAGGACTATTGGGGGAACCCTTTGTTTTTATCAGCTGCAGTTCTTTAAAGGGTCTTGTAGGAGTTTTGTAAATTTATTTTGTATTTAAAATCAGTATAAAGGCTGGTCAAATGTAATATAATTGTGTAAACAAATTCTGTTAATAGAAAGATGTACAGATTCATTTTGTACTGTATCTTTAATCTTGTGAAATAAAGATACCACCTGTGTGGTTACCCTCTGTTCACAGTGGTTATGATACAAGAGGATGTCAGTTGTCAGTCATATGCACTGATACATGCCGCTGCTAAATGCATCCCTTTCTATACTCACACTTCTTTCACTTCTATTCCTCTTCGAAAAATAAATCTCTTAATTTGAGTGGCATAGAAAGGGGAATGGAAAATTATGTGGTTTATCTTCAGTTGTGCCAGAAATTTGCCCTCTGTGTGCGTGTGTTGTGTATGTGTGTGACCCCTTCTTCAGCATCTACAGCATCTGTACCGTGTGTGGCAGATGCAGAACTACTGTGTGATTCAAGAACAGTGGCCGGTAGCTTTAGGATTACTATTGCACTTGCAATACTAATGCAAAGATAATACAGTGACTAGAAACGTACTGGGGGAGAGACTACTCCAAACTGCCAGTTTTGCTTGCTTCTCAGGCCTTTTCCAACCCACTCGTCCCTTCAGGCTCCACCTGTTGGGAGCGAGTCCTCTCTCATAAATGTATTATGTTGCCTTGCTTTCCAACGTGTTTATTGATTTGGAAGAAAACAGGGACAAGGAGAGTGAGGGAGCAATGGTAATGGCTATGGAAGGCACCAATAAGGGAACTGTCTCGGTTATCAGCCCATGTTATGTAGTTTTCTGAAGTATTTGGAGGCTTCCCACGTTTTCTGCTGCTGCCAATAGCACCTGTTGCAGGTAGGAACTGCAGGTACTAAACCCAGCTTCAGTCTGACTAATGTAGCTTAAGTGTAGTGAGGGCATCCCTCACCTTCCAAAAGAGCTGCTGGCTTGATATTTGATGTGCTCAAGTGAGGTGGGGTCAGAAGTGCCAAAAACCTTGTTTTACTTGTAGCCTGTGGTCAACAGGGAGTTGTTTGCTACGGTTGGAACGGAGTACCAGGTTTATGAATGATTGGGGGGGTTGCGGTGGGAAGGTGTGGTTTGGGTTTAGTTTGTGGGTGGGTTTTTTGTATTGGGATTTTTTTTGTTGTGGTTGGTTGGTTGGCTTATTAAAAAGAAGAAGCCACTGAATAATGTTCATTGATAACTCATATATTTCTTTTGGTTTTGTGGCTTGGTTGTTGGATTGTCTGTTTTTATTGGGGTTTTTTATGTTGTTTTATTCAGCTAAGTCTAAATCACTTCATTTAAAATTAAAATATTAAAATTATAGTTTGCAAACCTGCAGCACCTGCTTCATTAGAATGTGTTATTTGGTATAACGCCAAAAAATTCTTCCTCATCTCTAAATGACCATGAGCTTAATAGCATTTCTGAAATCTGACTTCAATTCCTGTTTTTATAAAGAATAATTGAGGAAAAATCACTGTATTCTGCAACAAAAAATTCAGAAGACTTGTAAATTACTTTCTTCCAAAGCTATGTTGGATAGATGGTACAGCACCCCCCTTCATGTGATGAATACTTTAATGTATAGTCTTAATTTTTGTTTTCAGAGAGAAAAAAAGTGGAGATGGAGCACCATTGTAGTTGCCTTTCATGTAGCAAGAGGTAAATGTGATTTAAGCTCCACAGCACAGTAACTGAAATCTGTAGCGAGTCACAGACAGAATGTTTTTACCCTGAAAGGTATCAGTGCCGCTGCTGCTTGTTTTGGTAAGCTTTGCTGAGTGCAGCAGCATTCAGGCAGACCTCCACTTAAGGGATAAGTTGCTCGCACTTTTTATTTCTTTGCTACCCAGCTTTTTGGGCTTTCTACATAACACAAGTTGCAATTCCAGATTTTTGAAAATATTTTGGCATAATATTACTTTTTGTCTCGCAAGACACTTAAACTATATTTCTCCAGTTCTGTTGTCAGGCATTTTCCCCGTTTCCTCCTCTTTTTTTTCCCCCATGCTTGTTTTTCTTCATACCGATCCCTCCTCCTAAACATAGGCATAAACTGTACTGTAAAATCAGATGTTCCATTTGCCATCTGTTATTTATGAATATAGCTCCATTTCTGTACACGATTCAATACTTAAAATCTTTCTCTTTTTATTACTTCTAATTAATGGCTTCTGCTGCAAAAAAACTTATACCTGCGATGTGTGTTTGCAGCCACAAGGTGGCACCAGACGCTAAATGGTGACTCGGACTTGCTAAAAAGTATTTTAGATCTCAAAGATTAGGAAAGAAGTAACTTCCACACTTCTAGTCATTGTCACATCGTGGGAAGATGTGTGTGTGTGTATCTAGAGATGTATGTATGCGTGTGTGTGTGTATATATATAGACACACATATACATTGAGAGAGAAAAGAGTGGTTGCAGGAGCTTCAGAAACTTACTTATCAAAATGAAATAATTCAGTACTCTCATTTCTCATGTATTTGCAGAGCAGAATTCCAAAATCAAAAATCACTGTAGCTTCTGGAAAGACCTGGTAAAGAATTACCTTCCCTGGACTGTTAAAGCTTTTTTAGTATGTATATCCACCAACCTTCCGTCACACTAGTCTGCCTTGCAACACACTTTGCGCTATTATGCACAGATAAAACGTGGATTGGTTGGGCATAGCTTCCAGGACTGGCTACTTCTGCAAAGTTCAATCCAGATTTTCTTAAAGTACAAATTCTTTCCAACTAAAGCAAGTGAAAATGTTTAGCAACATGTGACAAAGATGTCTTATAAAATCACTTCTTCACTGAGACCATTTGATGGAATATTTGAGCTATCCAAATAACTTGAAATCTGTATTTTACAATATTTTACAGTATTTTTTTATGTCCAGTAGGTTCTGGACTTTGCTATATACTGAAATTCCATTAATGGCATTTTAAGTGCTTCTAAATAAAACTTTATTTGGAAAGTTTCCCCAGGTCTATTCAACAACAAGTTTAAAGGAAAAGCTTGCTGCATTACTAGTATTAAAAATGGATTGGGGGAGGGGGGCAGATCAAATACATTTCGTAGACCCTAAAGTCATTATTCTAGCTAATGTTAAAACTAACAAATAAATCATGTGGCATGTCCCATTCTGAGGCTTATAACTTTGGATAATAAAATGATACTTCTTGGAGAATCATCCACCTTTGAATTCAAAGGCTAAAGGCTTGAAAATCTACATGTTTGGTGAGTTTTCCAGTAGCTGATTATGTTCATTACTGGTGCTGTGAGATCGAGAGGACTTGAGTTAATTCTTTCCAGGTTCCATTTAGTTTCATCTCTGGTTTTCATCACGTTGATTATAGGACTGCATAGTCCATTAGGAGGAACACCCACACCAAAGTACATATACATTTTATTGTGGAATCCAGAGTGTAGTGTTAAATGTAAGGGGGTAACTAAAGGATTTCATGTCTCTTACAAATAAGTTTAAATCTGACTTGATTGTTGAAACCTGGGAAACATTGCACAGAAGGGAGGTGACTGCAGTAAGAGAATTCAGACCCAGTGAGATAAATGTGGTGATCTCACTGCATGCAGCTGTGTTGGCTTTTTCTGCCCCTTTGCTAAACAAACAGTCTTACTCTGTTTCCTACTAGGAGTCTGATCTTTTACTCTGTGGAAGAAAGAGGGTGCAGGTAGGTAGGAACCTTTCAAAATAGAGCAGGAAGAAGGGTTGCTTCATGTACTACCTGCTTTCATTTATTACCTCTCAACTAACAAACACTTTAGCGAGTGCAATTTATTAACTTCGTTTGCTTACTCTGGTATCTTGCATATTCAGTGAAAAGCCCCACAGAGACAGAAAAACTGTTTATATGATTTTGCACATATAAAATTTCTTTCTGTTACTGTTTTGGGGCCTAATTATTACTTTTGAGTTTACAAGCCCCCAAAGGTTAGCTCCTCACTATGTTTGTCAGTTTGGTTCCAAAATATAGATTGATAGGAAATACTTTTAAATGTTTCTGGTGATGCTAGTTCAGCACCATAGAATACAGCTCTCATATTTAGAGCAAACAGTTTGCAAATAACCCTTTGGCTGAGAACTGAAGAATCTATGGTAAATACAGAAAATGAACAGAGAAGTAAACTAAAAAAAAATATTTTTTAAAAAAATCCTCTTTTTTAACATTTCACATTAGTGTCTCGTTAGTCTTCTCTTTGATACTGTGAAAGATGCTAGAACAAAAGATAGACTGTAAATTTCAAATACTATTCCTTATGTAAGCATGACAAAATACTCATTTCCACTGTCTCCTCAGAATTTCTACATGCCAAATCTTGCAGCTACAGAAAAGGAAGTTTTCAAATTACGTAAATGAACATGTTTGATAGGTCTTTAACTCTGCATATGCTTCTCACCTTAAGCATTTGATGCTTTCAGATTCCTCCACTAGCCATAACACTCCTAGCACTGCTGTTCTACAAACTCTTCACTTACTCGAATTGCTGGCAGAATGTGCTCTGCAGCTACTGATTGCATTGGTTTGCTGTTACATGGCAAAACAAAGGTACCCAGACACCTGAGCAATTTCTTTCCTTGGGGAAAATGCCCAGTCTATGAACGGGAAATGAAGGTGATGACCTACCATGCTGGAAACAGTGTCTTTGTCCCAGAGCTATTGGTTTCAAACTAGTCTTGCCATAAGCGAGACACACAGTTCTCTCCTGACACGTGATGTTTCAGGCTCGGCTGTGTCAGCTGAAGCCAAGTCTGTTTGTGTGCATCCACATGTCTATGAGGTAAGGAAGCTAAGCAAACAATCTTTGGGCACAAGGCGTTTATTTTTCTCTTACTGCTCTTTGTGTTGTGTCGGTATCAACCCATGGGCAGAGGAGCACACATGAACAAACACCCCTGTGAGGCTGTACTTTGTGATAGGCATAAAGAAGTATGTGAAGTACAGACTTCATCATGGAAGTGGGTCCAGATGGATAAAAAGTTCTGGAAGTGCTTCTGTACACTTTTGAATTGGGCCTCTGTTGCGATATCATGAAGGATTAAATCACGATTCCTCACTTCATTTAATACAATGAAATACATTGAATTCTGTTAACTGATGATTTCAGTTAAATCTGCAGTAAAGCTTGCATGAGAATCATTGTTTCATGTTAGAATAAGGTAGCATGATTAAGAGTTTCTCAAGATGTAATGAATTATTGATATTGTCTTTATAATGAAATATTAACGTTAAAAACCCTAACTGTCAAGTTGAAAGAACAAAAAGTCAGGTGATGTCTATATTCAAAATACATTAAAATCAGGATTGTTCTAGCCTTTAGTTATTCAGTACCTGTATTTATAGTTATGATCTCACATGCTCGAACCCTTTAGAGTCCCATCATAAATATATTTTCAACATAGGTCAGAATACTTGCAATAGAAGGCTGTATTTTTATGGTTAATATGCACCATTATGTCATATTCTAGAAAATGGAGGGACATAATTTTTGTTCTTTAAATCCAAAATATTTGAAGTGGGCAAACCAGACTCTCTGGAGTGTATTTGATTTTTTTTAAAAAAATAATTTTTCCTCTCCTTACTTTGGGGAGAACGAAGTTTGAATATGTTCTAGCTTCCCTTTCTATTGTATGAATAGCAGTTTTCCACCAGAAATTTAATGTGCAAGCATTGAAACAGAGTACCTTTGTTTCTGACTCTTGATGCCAGAATACTGAAATAGTGAAACGTTCTGACAATATTCAATATTCTGAATAGAATATTTCAGTGGAAGGGACTTACAACAATCATCTGGTCCAACTGCCTGACTGCTTCAGGGCTGACCAAAAGTGTTCTCTGTGTTTTTAATTCTGAGAAGACTCAGGAAAACTTAAGAATCTGTCGTATGCTAGCTCCTCCATTCTAGATCTTAATAGCAAAAGTATTTCAGAAACAAAAAAGTAAACATTTCTTACAAGTCCAAATATAATAATGATGTTAAACAGAGCTGTCTGATGCTGTGGTAATGGTGTAATAACTTTGATGGAATAAATAGTTTAAGAGAACCGAACGTTCTAAATCATCTTCCCCCCCCCTCCCCATTTTGAAAGGATGTTGAATGCAACTGCAGTTTACTTAATATCAGCAAAAGTAATTAGCGCTTACAGCCAGCTTAAGAAGAGGAAAAAGTGCTAAAAGAGCAATACATTATGTGCAAGCCTTTTGCCTTTAATGAGTTTTTAAATGAAGAAACATCCCTTTCCTAAACCTCTAAACTATCTAAAGGCTATTAGTCAACATGCTTGGTGGGGAAAAAGACAGCACAGATGGAAAACGTAACTTGTATTTCTGGTGCTGAGTCTTAATTACAACCTGATCGATGAAATTTCATACTGTATGCTTAAGTGATGCAAGATATAGCAACCACTGCCACTGTTGGACTGTTTTGTGACAGCATTTGTAGCTGCCTTTGTGACTACAGGGTCATAGCGCTGTTGGGAAGAGTTACTCTGTAATGGCTGATCCTGATGCTGCTATTCAGAAAATAAACGAGGGAAAAAAAGGAAAAGAAGAAATGGGGTTCAGGACTTGACCGAAACCAGGAAAGGGCTGATGGCCTTGGAGTCTTTTTCTAGTCAGGATCTCTCCCAGGCCAGCACAGTGGAGGTCGATGATGTTATCCTGCATGCAGGATTTATTAAAGATGGGGAAGATAGAGGGAAACAACTGGGAAACTGATCTGTAGTTCTCCTGGTTCATAAAATAATTATGAGAAGAAACAAAGACACCAGTTGTACTTGAGCAGAACTACCCGGTGTCCTTGTGTTGTAGTTAACCTTTACACGTGTAAATGAGTACAGCTACCAGCCTTGAATCCCTAGTTTGGTTTGGGAAATCGGCGTTTTATACTGCTGGATAACACTATGCATGACCTACGACTACTGTTGGGGAGTGTTTTTGAGTTGTGTGTTATCTTCTCGCAACCACCTCTAGCTGGCACTCGTGTCAGTGTTTTGTGCCAGTGGAGATTTCCGCCCCACCCCCCCGCACCCCCCCCCCTGCCTCGTATCCCGGAGGCTTTGGTATTTCCTTACGGTGGCGGTGTGCTGCTTCATGCATGTCCGCAGATCAGCACGCACCAATTCTAAACCTTCAGACCCCTTTGGAAGCTCCGTCAAGACAAAATCAGATGAACCAGCTACGCGCAGCAGCCGAGTGTGTCACCAGTTATAATGGCGTGGTTATCTTGCGCTTTCCATTTGAGATTTTCCCAGTGTTTTACAAGAGCACTTTCTAACCAGTTCACCTGGAAGAGATACACTTGTGTACATTTTTTTTTTCCTTGACAGTCAGCCCACACTACTAATTAAGGCTGTTACGATAACGGCATGCAGCTGTTAAGGTTACTAACATTTCTCAGCTTGCAGGCTTCACTTTTCTAGGAAGCTCTTTGGTGACACGTTTCCCCAGCAATCCCGAGTCGCTCCCTGATGTGCCGAGGGTGCGGGTGCGTATGTACCCATCTGCGCTCGCTCGCCATCGTAGGCGTGATGCACGCGTTTGTCCCCCACAGCCCGCCTGGCAGCAGAAGCCTTGAAGCTGTAGTAGGGTTAGAAATTAAAGCCTCCATAAATATCTTGGCATGTGCAAGTTGCAGCCTGAGATCTTTGAGGGCAGAAGTAAGAGTAGTGTTTTAGATGTACATTGCTAGTAATACTGTATGTTATAGTATAGAGCAATACTGTAATACCACTACAGTATTACTACTTATATAGTATACTATATATAATGCTACTACGGCTTGAAAATGGTTTGGGTTACAGACATGGCAGTTAGTTTTTTAAACATTAACAGTTAAAATCAACTACTAATACGCACTACGGGGGTATTTGGTGGTCTGTGGGCTTCATCAGGGTCTGAGGGAAGGATGGAGACGCCTATTAATTTCTATTGAAAGTGGGAACACAAAATGGTCAGTTGCCAATAAATAAATGCAAACAAATTTAGAAAAATACGACGCTATTTATGAAAATGCCGGTTGAGTCTCTCTCTCTCTCTCTCTCTCTCTCTCTCACACACGCACACGCACACGCACACGCACACGCACAGCAAAATGATTGTTTTTTTCGCATTATAATTTTTCACCTACACGTTGCTGCGTTTCTCCGAGGCGGCTGTCCCTGAGCCTGGCGACAGCGCTGACTCGGGCGTGTGTAAGCGCAGGCCCCGACCCCACCGGGCCGGGCCAAGGCGGGCGGCGAGGGAGCGGCCGCCGTCCCCTCAGCCCTCCGCCGCGGCTCCCTCAGCGCCGGCCGCCCGCTCCCGCCCAGCCCCGCGGGCCGCCCCCGGCCAATGGGGCGCCGCCGTGGCCCCGCGCCGCCGGGCAGCGCCCAATGGCGGCGGCCCCGCGCTGCCGCTGCCCGGGGGGGGGGCGGGCCGCCACCGCCTCCCCTCAGCGCGCTGTCCGCCAGCGCGGCCGGCGGCAGCGTCGCCCCGCGGAGCGGTTCCGCAGGTAGGTTCCGCGGGGGAGGGGGGTGCGCGGCCCCGCGCTTCCCTTCCTGGCAGCCGGGGAAGGGGGCTGCCGGGCGGGGGGCGACCGGAGCTGAGGGAAGCTGAGGCGAAGGCAGGTGCCGGAGCTGGGGCTGCAGCCTGCCCCCCTCGCGGAGCTCGCTGCGGCGCTGGGGGCTCGCCTCGGCTCTCCGGCGCCTTTCCCTGGCCGGGGCTCCCGGCCGGCCCCTGCTGCACCCCCCGGCCCTCACAGCCTCCCCCGGCGCCCGGCGCGGTGCAGGCTGTTTACGGCAGGCAGCCTAGCAACCCCCGGCCATCTTCCCCCGCGGCAGCGCTCCCCGCCTGGCAGCGGCCGCCGAGGGGTTAACGGGCCGTCACGGCGTGTGCAAGCTGCCGGTGGCCACCTACCCCCCCGCCCTCCCCGCCGGCACTCCGGGCTGGGGTTTTCTTTTCACCAGTCCGCGGAATCGCGCCGGTTGTGAAACGGGTTTCTGCGGCTGGGATAGCGCCGGGCGAGGGGGAGCCGCCGCTCCTCTGGCTGGTGGGCGTGTGTCTGCGCTGTGAAAATTGGGGGTTAAAAGGCTCAGCCGGCACGTTTCCGTGCAAAGTGCGTTTTTGTGTTGCTGTACGGCCAGGCAGCCCCTTCCCTGGGAGTTTGCCTGGTTGGTGGGCGAAATACCCTTTCCGTGCTGCAGCTCGGCTTTTCTCTGCTGGTTTTTGTTGTCTCGTTAACTAATTGCCTATGACCAGACTCAGCTTTTCTGGTTTATTTATTTTGTTCTTCCCCCATGGTTTAATCCTTTTTCAGACTTCAGTTTTTCAGAGAGAAACGAGTGGGGGAAAAAAAATAATGCTGGGTGCCTGAGACGCCGGGGCGATGCCTTACAGCTCCCCGCTTCCCCGGCTTGGTCGCGCCTTTCGCTGGGAATTATCCTGGCAACAACTCCACAGTATCGGTGTGAGGGCATTTTTAGTATTGTCAAGGCAAAAACCGGGCAGACATTGCGTTTCTTGTGAATCGGCTGTGAATCATTCTTGTCTGCCATGGAACGTGCGTTTTGTAAACTTACTAGTTTGGGCAAGTAAATTTCAAGCTACAGGTTGGTTGCAAAATGTTTATGTTTGCTAATTGTGACACATGACTGATTTCTCCTTTATTTATTTATTTTTTTCTCTGCTGACATGATTGAAACATACCTTCTGACGTGCAGACAAGCGAGCTCTGAACTTTGCCTTAATATTTTCCACATAAACACGTTTACGTTGGTAAGCCAAGTTTGTGTTATCACGAAGCAGCTTGGAGAGTGGTTTTCCCCATCTCCAGTGAGATGCATTACATGGGATTATGCAACACTTATGACCTTCCTAATTATTTAGTTTCCAAATGGCTAGGTTCTCTCTTCTCCAGGAATTTTCAGGTTTGATTGATTATAACATAAAGCTGTATTCACCGTGAATTATGCTTAATCTGTTATGTCATGCTTCTGTCAGGTAAATCTTTGACTTTTTTGGTATAACAGTAAAGGCTTTTCATGTTACCCCTAAGCAGATCTCAAGTACAAAGCAAGTAGCAGTAACTCCCAAGCAGAGTTTCCTTAGATACAGGAGTACAGCTGGCAACTTTAGTGATTGCTGCTTTTTTATAGTTGTAGCTTTTAAATTATTTTAAAAATATGAATGCCATCAAGAGCATGACCATTAAACTTTCCAGTAGAGAGAAAAGTCAGCTTTTTTCCTGCTCTTGCAATTTGCACTGTATCTCAATTCTGACTAGCTGTGCTCTCTCACAATTCATGTCCTTAATTATCATTAAGGACTTAACAGCATACCTTGGTCTTTAACAGCCGATCTCTCTGTTACCCGAGTTCCCTGAATCCCTTGCTACATCAGTGGCATAATTGATAACTCAGCTGTGTGGTTGATTTAGATAACAGTCCAAGGGACACAAAGTAACAAAGCAACAGCTACATCTCAATAGTGGCGAACTCCCCATCTCCAGTCCTTGTTTGTGGCTACCTTGCAGCTATCTTGTTAAGAATCAGCAGTTGGTACAGTTCCCTGGTTGAGAAACCCAGACTCTGAGAGGGTTAAAACCATACCATGAGTGGGCTGAATACATCATGTTCATAGAGTCCTTTATTTTCAGCTATCTGAAGTCAGCATCCGCAAATGAAGATGAGAAATGGTATCTGTGTGTGTCACAAATCTCTCAAGATGTTCTGCTCTGCAACGCTTCTGTTGCCAGTGTTGTGAAAATGGTGACTTTTCCAGTCAATGAGGCAGTTGCCAAGGTGGCATCAGCTACAAGATCACAGCTTGTGGATTCTTCTGCTTTGACATTTTGCTCCTGGTAGTACCCTTTCTTCATGCATCTTTTAGCCCGAGCACTGCACTGAGGCTTTGGGCAAAGCACCTGTCATGATCTTTGCCAATAAACTAGCAGAATAAGTGCATTTTGAGTTGTTGAAAAGCCCTGTTCTTAAAGGCAGACTGAAAGTAAAGGTTTTATCCTCAGAAGCTTTGCAACAATGTTAGCTTTCCTTTTGAAAGTTGGAAAGCTAGAAAAAGTAACAAACAGAAAATAAGCTATAGAACTATAATGATTCGTGTGTTGATGGCAATCTTCTACGGTAATCTTGGCCATCTGAAAGTTGCATGTTTCTAAGCTAATTACTTAAGTTTACTCTGCAGTCAGCTAGGAAAGGAAAGCCTTCAGAAGGCAATTCTTGGGCAATTTGTCTGAATGGGTAGTTGCATTATAAAAAAAAAAATCATAAATTATTCAGTGGCAAAATTAGATAATTTTTTTCTTGTCCTCTGATTTCTTAATACGTTTTCTTTGGAGTCCAACCATGCTGGGTGGTTTCTTAAAGGACTGCAAATTCTACTAATGGATGTAATAATTTGACAAGTGGTTAACCTCAAGGAAGCTATGCCTGTCTGTATACATTGAGTATGAGCATGTGGTGTCTTCAGGACTATGGCTGTAACTGTGACCAGATGAATTTGAGTCCTAGGAAACATAGCTAGAAGCCTTACAGCTCGGCTGATATGTCTGGAAACATTAGGGGTTAAATCTTTGCCTCTTTTAGATGGTGAAAGTTTAGCGAGGATCTTAAACAGGGCCAGAAATCCATCTGAAGGTGTCTGTATGGATAAGGTTGCTTCCCAGGTAGGGATTATGAATCACATCTTGACTTCTGCCATCAACTTTTACCATCTGCTAAATGTGCAAATAAGGTGAATGGGGTGGGAGGCTCTATTTCTTTCAGACTTCAAGGGTGTAAAATTTTAGAGACTGAGACTGAAAAAACTGAGAAAATGTGGTCCTGTGGAGGTAGCAGGGGACAAGCATCAGGGTTTCAGGATTCCCTTCTTTTCTGAATAACTACGGATGCAAATACATTAGTGCATTGGTTAGAGCAGGAACGCACTTGAAATGAATGTTCTGATCATTTGCACTTACTGCACTTCAGTTTGCATCTCAGAGCACATAAACTAATTTTGTCTGGGATAAAACTGAGTCAGAAGAACTCCAGGAGCTCATTTAATGTACTCCAAGTGCTAATGCAAATTCAGTTTACAGGATGAGATTGGAAATAACTGGAAGTAAAAGCCACAAAAAAGTGCTGTGAAAGCTCTGCCCTTAGTGCCAGGTGTTTCACCCTACAGCTCTGCTCGTATCGGTAAGGTTTTGCACTGCTTGCTAGTGTAAACTTAGGATATAGCATCTTGACAACTTGTTACCAATTTTTTAAATGTAACAATCTTCGGTATATATTTACAGAAAAGATACAAGGGAAAATATAAACATCATAGCGTGATGTTAAAAAAGTTGAGAGAAGGCATCAATGCATGTGTCCCTTGGATAACCACGGGAATAAATAGTGCCTTATTAATAGAAAATACTCATAAAGAAAGTAGGTTACTGAAATATATAGGTTTCTTAAATATCAGTTCTATAGAGATACAGTTCATGAAAGGCAAGCATAACATTAAAGAGCTTTTGTGCTTACCCATCCTGAAAACCCTTCAACAGGTACTTTTCTGACAGTAAATATTTCCTAAAATGAATGAAAATATTTTCTCAGCAATGATACATTAAGGTCTGTCAGTCTACTGCAGTGAAATGCCTAGAAATGTGTGTAAGGCTTTCCTGAAATTTACATTTTTATTTATTGGAAGATGAATGCTATAGGAATATCTTCATTAGTTGTGCCATTTCAGCACTTTGTGATTTCATCTCATATTGCTCAGGGGCATTTGTATGAAAGGAGAAATAAGTCCTCAAGTAACAAACGACTGCTGAAGTGTCTCTTGTTCATTCTTTGCAGAGTAAGGCGTGGTTCCCTGCTTGATATTGACAGGGAACGTGGGATAGACACATTGTGATCCCACTGATGTGTTTTGTTGCATAAAATGCAACAAGATATAAGATACAACAAATTATCTTGAATATTAATTCTTGCAGACATTTCCTGCCGGGAAGACAGAACAAAGTGAAACTCTTCAGAAAGAGTCCTGAAAGAAACAAATAGCAGCCCCAGGAGTACCGAACGAGGGAGCCAAAAAGCAGCATGGGAAAATAACCTGAAAGTGTGTGTGTGTGTCTGTGTAGGTGATTTGGCAATAACAATATATCCCTGCATAGAAGTTCTGTGGGATCAGGAGTGTGCGCTGTAGAGTTTGGGGAGTTAGACTTCCTGGAAGAGGGGAGGATCTAGACTAGCACAGCATATTGGTGAAAGGGGAAGTAGAGTATAGGTCTAATGTTATTTTTGGCTGTGATTCAGTTGCCTTAATTTTGGTGTGAAAAAAGACATGCAAGCCTATGTTAATTGCTATAGTCTTTCTGGAGGGGGATTCACCTCTTTCGAAAATAGATCAGACGAAGGATCCTCCGGAGGTGGTGTGTTCCTTCTGTTGACTATAAACAGAGCATCAGGTGACTATCTCAGATATCTAACTGGGGTTCCGGTGTTAAATGAGATGTGATTCATCTTGCTTTATTAAGGTAACTGAACTAAATGTCTTGGCACAATTCCTTCGGCTTGCAACAGAGGATGGAACTGACCAGTACACTTCAGGAGCCTACGAAGGTGCTCTAGCAGCACAAAACTATCCTAATATTTGAAGAGCAGGCAGCGTGCTTTGGAGCGGACATTCGAAGTGGAGCTCCTGGTCCAAGGGCAGCAGACCTGCCTGGTGAGCTGGAGAGAAAGGATGTCTTTTGCTGAGCTGTGTTTCTTGTTTCATTGCACTCTTAGGCCAAGTTTTAGTTGGCGTTTATAGACATGAATATTTATAGAAACTAATTCTCTCTGTGGGCTCTTGGGTTTGCCAGCTGTGAAATGAAATGAAAGAATTATCTTTAATTTACTTTTGAAAACAGGGGTGGGTATACGATGCAGTAATTTTCTTCTCTTGCTATCTGAACAAGGGGCCTCTTGTGAACAGAAGGTACCATTTTACAGAACTGCATGGTGGTTTTGTGGTTGTGTGGGTGATGGAAACACATGGAAAAAGCACAGCCAAGCATTTTTGATGATGAGAAAAGGTATTACTAGTTGCATAACTGAAACTCGAGCTGGTCAAGCTCCACAGCACAAGGACAGTTTATTTTCTAATGAAGTGGTTTCAATGGAACAGCTGTAGGGAAGAATTTGGCCTATGAAGTTTAATGATTAATTGCTGTTTAATTGCTAGCTGCCTCTGAGGACAGACACTTACCACCAAAAATGCTTCTTTCGCTCTGATCCTTGCAGCGCTGTTTCCTGTTCACTGCAGTTCTGATGTTTACCTGGCTAAAAATCATATCCCATGTATAAAAATTATATGTGGTGGAAACATCTGGTGCATGTTCCTAAACATCCTTCCAAAGTATAACGTGCGTGAGTTCAGCATGAGGAGTAAGTTCTTAGCTGATAGGAGTATGGATTTTTGGGGGATATTCACTGCCAGAATATCTAATGTCACTGAAGGGGATAAAACTGAGGTAGAATAAGATGAGGCAGATCTGGGCTTTCCCCTCCTAAGTAACTCATCTCTGACCTCTGCAGTTTAATTGTCGAAGTCTCTCTGAACAGAGGTAGCGGTGTCAGTTTACCACACTATATGTGTGCTCAGATTGCAAATCCTCCCTGTATTCAGTCCAGGTTATTGATACGAATATGCTTGGAGCTAAGACTGATTGAGGGTGACCACAGATCTTTAGGAGCTGCAGCTCTGAAACAGCTGCATTAAGCTCTTCAGTGACCCTGAAACAGGCCCTAACTTTCAAGCAATACTCACTTCTTTTCAGGAAGTTTGTCTTAAAACCCCCTGAAATTCTTCTAATTCTGCTAATTTTCAGTAGTTTGTAACAAACACGCTTTTGTTTGTGTCTGTGTGAATTATGCTGGTGTCAGATTTACAACTCTGCCACAGTGAGTCACCGCCTGTCCTGGTAACAGAAACAGAAAGTCCCAGTCCCTCTGTGGGTCTGTGCTTTTATGAAAGAGGGAGGTAAATATCCCAAATATTCTAAAGTCAACTTATCTGTATCCCGTTTCCAAAATTTGTCTGCTTTGCCAAAGGTTAGCTGGACTCAGCTTCCCCAGAGCTGGCAAGAGAGCTGCAGTGCTGCGTTAATGTTGCTGTGAACTGGTATTTCCACATATCACAATGCTGCGCAGCTGAGGCATGTTGTGGGCTGAGGAGCAGCATAACCATGGTCGCTTACAGCTACAGGGGGTTGGCTGGAGAGGTGGGGTGACCTGACCGTGTTACTTGTGTTTCCAGCGCGGGCTCAGAAGGCAGCCATGCTGTCAAACATGCAGCCCTGCCTTATGTAAGAGGGCACGGGTAGAGAAGGATATTTGGTTTCCAAACTTTTTAATGAAAAAAGGTCTTGCCAGTATTTATTGGAGTGCCCACCACCTGTCTCTGTCTGCAGTGCTTTATACCGATTTTTCAATGACGTGAGTGAAGTCTTCATAATGTTCTTTCTGCTTTGTTTTCCTGACTAGACTCCAGAGGCTTCAAGGCAACAGTAACCCTGCTTTAAAATTCTGGGGGCTTGGGTGGGAAAGGGAGGGCTGGAGTTGGGGGGGTTTGGGGGGTTTTTAGTCTACTAAAGCACATGGATGACACACAACAGGTGAAGCATAAACCAGACTTGGTGCTTTCCTTTACAGAAAATTAGCTTTGGATTACACAACGTTTGACAGCACTCAGAAATGTAACGTGAACGAAATTCTTGTCTAAAAATCTGGGAGAAAAGATACTGCATTACCCAAGTCCAGCTGAGAGCTGAGTATGTTCATAAGTTCATTTCTCATACCATGTGATTTTTGTCTTACTCTTTTAGTTTCCACATGCATAATTTGGAAGTGTAGGTGAGTAGAGCATACTTCCAGATATATACAGTAGCTGGTCACCTAATGCAGTTAAACTGTACGCGATTTAATGATAGAATAAATGTCTGCTATTTGAAACTGTAGTTAGTTGTCTGAGAAGGAAACAATAGTGAAATGTCTCACTGTAGGTTTTGCCTTGGTTTGTTTGTTTGTTATTTGTTTGGGGTTTTTTTAAGAGTACTGATTTGATGTAGCCAGCTAAATTATTCTATATCCTCAAAAAATGGGATTTTGAAAGATCAAATCACATTCCTTTTTCTGTGTGAAAACTGGAGTTTTTTTCATTCACCTATAAATAGCAGTTTGTTTAGGTTTAGATTCTATGTACCATGTGCAAGTACATACACCTACAGCACTTATGTACCACTGGCTCAAGCCAGGTATATGAGGAGTTGCCCTCGCAGAAGCTTCCCCAGCAAACAGCTTGGTCTGCGGGGCACCTTCTCCCCAGCGTGTCTGCACAGCCGTCGGTGTACCTGCTGTGCAGTGCTCCTTGCTATTCCAGTTTTGACAGTTTACTTTGACAATATGCCCCAACTGTTGAGTGATTAGCCATTGTCCATGTCTTTTTTTGAATTCTTAATCATTCTATGACCTGCTGGTTGATAGCCTCACGAGTGCATTGGTGCAGTGACTTTAACTGAGCCATTTCAGGCACTGTGAAACCAAGGACTGTGATACACTCTGTGGAGCTGATTCATATGAATTTCAATGTATGATACTGCATATTTGTCAGCACCCTGAATGCTTTGTATCTGGACTTTTGTGTCAGATTAAAAGACTAACATCTCACAGAAGCAGTACAATAATGTTGGTATTAACTATTTCATGCTGTTGAGCATGAGGTGCAACTGGTCTTGCTTCCTGCTGTTGATACTCAGACTTGTCATGGCTCCTCTTGTAGCTTCCACAGCAAAATACCAAGTGTGTAACAAAATATGAGTGATTTGCTGCCTCCATATGCCGCAGGGGTCTGCTTCTCACTGTGTACCCCAGCAGCACTTGCATGATCTCATGTAGATGGATGGCAATGTATCTTGGATTCCTCTTCTGGAACGTACAAGGTTGCCTGCTGTCTGACGGGCACAGCTAGCTGTCAGTGGGGTAGTCCCATAAAGATGAGCAGCTGCTGCTTGCTGAACCAGTTGATGCCAAAGCGTTGGTAGTTAGAAAGCAGAGTATTCTGAACTTTGTTTTCAGCAAAGAGCCCTCCCTCTATGCACCAGAGGAAAGCCACCTCTTGTGTTCTGTTCCCTGTGAACTTCCAGAGATGAGCAAGCAACACTCAGGAATGAATATTACCTTTATTGTCATCTTACTAACCCTGCTCTCTAGGTATGGACCTGCTGACAGAAACACTACAAAACAGGTTTGCTTTTTTTCTGGCACGAGATGTGATTTGTTTTTACTAACACCACTTATTAGCCTGTGTTAGTAAAAACAAAGAAACCAAACAAAACTATAAACCCAAACAACAGAAAATGAAGGATTTTCTCATACCTTCTGTTCTACATCATGCTAGTATACCGTGCATTCCTACTCTGTTCTGACAATTAGACAAATACAATTAGACACAAAAGACAACAGTGTTGCAAACAAACTATTTTGTACTGTGTATGAAATTGACTTGTCAAGACCTTTTTTTCTATTTCATATATAGTTTTTGTAGTAGTATGTGTATATATATGTATATACTGTGTCCCTTTAAATTCAGTCTTTGCTCAAGCTTTTTTTTTTTTCTAGGGTTGCTTCTCATCCTTTTGAAACAGGGGTAGTCATGCTGAACTAACAGCACCATCAAGTCTAATGGGCCTATATTTAGAGTGTCTAAAATAGAGAGTGACAACAAACATGATATTTGTGGGTTGCCCTGAAGGGCTGCAGTGTCCTGGTGTCACACTATGTTGCATAATCTCAATTGACTCTCCCAGACACTGGAAACGAGGAAAGACCAGTTGGATCATCCAAGGAATTTTCTGCCAGGGCAGGCTTGTTCCCTGTGATACCTCTTCCAGAGTACTGTTTTTTTGTCTGGCTTTAAATAATCAAGCAGGACTTCCTTAAACTGGGAGATAGCCTCACACTTTAAGGTTGCCTTTATAAGGGAGATCTTTTTAGATTGTTATATATAATGAAAATCCCTTTTTAAAATCTATTCCTTGGAAAGGTGCTGCTGATACAGCTTAGAAGTTATAAAGATGTTACATAGAAGTACAGTTATATAGAAGCTATTTAGACATATATATATATATTGGTTGTTAGTTATATGGAAATACAAAGAAGGCTTGAACAGAAAACTGCTTTCTTGCTCAGTGTTCCTAATCTCCCTTTCCAGCCGACATTCAGCACAGGAAAATTTCTTTTCGCTCTTTCAGGGCTGCATCACTTCCTCAATAGTCCTTGTCTTCCTGATGCTTTCACAGTTGGATTCTGTGGTTTTTTCACTGCTCTGAATCTGTTCTCCCGTTTTGTGCGTACTCACAGCTCAGCTAGATGAATGCCTATCCTCTCTGTAGGCATACAGCCTCCAGTGAAGCATCTCTGTCTACAGAATCCAGTTTCTCCCTTGTCTTGAATGTAACTAGTGTTTGAGGGCTTGACTTCTTTCTTTCTTTGGTGGTGGTTTTTTTTTCTTTCCCCTCCCCCCAGCTTTCTTAGTATAAAATGAGTTTAACTGATGCTGGTTGATGGTAACTAATTATGCCCTCCATTTTCAGTGCAGATTTTTCACCTAACTTCTAGCATGAACTTTGTTGTAATTCAGAAGATAAAGCCCTGATTTCATCTGTGCAGTTGAAACCAGTCCTCAGGCATAGGAAGAATTATGCTGGCTCTCTTTTTACTAATGGAGGCAGGATCTGGTTTCGAGTTGTACGGTGAATATTTGTAAAGCAGTGATTTGTTGCAACACATACAGGCAGTGCTGGAATGTTAGTACCTGGCAGAACAGGATGGCGTTTCAAACAAGCCAGGATGTGTGTTTACTAGAAGAGTGTTTATCATCCGGCATAATATTCCAGTAAACTTACGATCGCTCACTCACTTCCCTGTTTCTTTTGTCATTAGTTGTGGTTTAGAAGAAGGATAGATATGAACAAGCCTTTGTGATCTGGGTTCACCTCTTGATGGCTGTCTTCAGTGATGCCAGGCTGCAGTGACATAGTTGGTTCAAGGGTGATTAATTGTAGAATGTTATGCTTTTTATGTCAGTGAGATAACAAAAAACACACCTTGATAATCATCACAACAGCAAGTAAAGTACAATAGCTTTGGAGGGTTTGGTAAATGGAATACATGTGATTGGCTTGTCTGTGCACGATTTAGACAAGAACATATGAAAGCATCGATATCAGATGTGCAAACCAGGGTGCTCAGTGGGAGCTTTCTTCTGAAAAACATGTTCCTTGTATGATTCACTTTTTCAGGTTTGAAAGAAGCAGCCAGTTTTTAAACCCAGTTCTTCTCCATGCTGTGGATTGGAATGTCACTTACTGTAGCATTGCGTTGTGCAGTAGTTGTGACTATTGCAAATTCACCATCCTGAAGCAAAGAAAAGCTGTGACACATGTAATGGTCAGGTGTGGAATTCTGGGATCAGGATGCTGCTTTGGAGTCCTGCCTCATGGAGGCCTTGAGAAGACAAGGAGTAGTGACGATCGTGCACCCACCCTTTCCTAAGGGGATGCTACCAACTTCCCTCCCCTGTACTGCATTTAGATTTCTTGTTGCCTATTGTTATTACCAACAGGATTTTGCTGAACAAGGAAAAAAATGATCTGTGAAGTGATTCTGAATTAATGGGACTTTCTTTTGGAAGTCAAGCCCTTAAATTAGTGTATTGCTTATTTTTTCTCCTATTTGTGCAATACTGATTAGGAAAAAAAGCCGAGATTTTAGAGATGCAAATGTTCTGCTAAACAATGCATGTTGCCTCCTCAGTGATCTTTTCCCAGTCTAGTTCTAAAGCACTGTTGCTCTATATGGTAAGAGAAGTGTTTGACTGATCTTTGCCTCAGTTTGAGTTGGAAGGCTGGTAGTTTGGGAAATTATCCTTCAAGATTTAATGCATGACTGGAGGCTTCAGTTACACTTTGAATGCATCATGGACCCACAGTGAGCTACATTTGTAGTCCTGAAATGTAGAGCTTCTACTTTCCTGATGTGACTGGAGATGTGAACTATCACTGCCAAACATTTTGTCTGGCATGCTTCCTTGGTTTCTGCCTGTTATACATTACTTCTAATTAAAAAAAAAAAAAAAAAAAAAAGAGATTCCCATTCTTTTCCTGTATTGCTGCTCTTTTATAGTGCCTTTCTACCTTTCTCAAATTTGGGAAGTACAAGGAATAGAGAAAGAGGCTGTACAATTTTCCTCCAGTATCAGGTTTTGAATCCCTCTAAACAGGATCTTGTCTGACCAGCTGTCATTAGGAGGCATCCAGAACCCATGAAGTATTTCCGAGGCATGGCCTTGGCAGAAGGAGAGAGACCATTGCCTTCTGAACTGCCTAAATACCCTGGTACTGCCTGCAGGAGAACATCTTCGGTGTTTTCCCTCTCTCCCTGTGTCTGTCTGGAAAACAGAGGAGCTTCTGTGGCAGGCAAATTGTGGCATAGAGAAAACAGCAGCTGTTGACCTTTCAGATAGTAGCATTGACACAAATATTCCTGAGGGAGATGCTTATCACTTTCTTACCAACACATCCCCTGCAGGCTCTCTCCTCTTACTCTCAGGAAATGTGAGCTTCTAGCAAAGCTGGGATGTGTACTTGTGGTTGGGTTCTTGTGGCCTAGAGAAAATAAGGGCATTCCAGGTCACGTCAGCTGTAACGCTGCTGCTGCCACTGACCTGCAGTGTGGATTTAAACAGATCATATCTGTTGGAATAATTGGTTATGGCCATTAATTGGTGTGGCTGCACTGGGTCCTGTGCTCAGGGAGACCCTCGCCCCTTTTCTGTCGTCCAGCATGCCAGATGGCTCTAGGCACTGTTACTACCACACTCTGCCTCACTCCATCTCTGTCAGAAGTTGCCAGGGGACAGCAGTAATGACCTACCTGGTAATGGCACAAAGTGGATTTGACCAGGCTTGGAGGACAGAGCACTATCAAAGCTCTCGTTACCATACACTTAGGTGTAACCTGTAATGGGCAAAGCCATCCCTGCTTCCAGAGAGGCTGCAGGAGTTTCACAAAGGATGTCCCTTTGAGCCCTGGTTCTTCCTTACATATTGAGAGCTTTCATGCAAGTGAGCATGACGTGCACCAGGTAGCGACTGAGCTCCTTAAGCTACATCTATAGTCATGGAGTTTACATAAAGGCACATATGAATCAAAGTAGCTACAACCAGTATAAGGTCTAAAACCTGATGTTACCAGAGGTTTTCTTGGGGCAATTTGTAAGCTGGGGGAACTGTACACATGGAAAAAATAGGACTGACAATATTAAGAATGCAATAACTGAATAACCGAATATGACTTCATTCCTGTCATCATCTAGGTCATTCATAAGGTAATCTTAGCTCAGGCATTTAGGCCTGAGCCTAAATTCAGAAATAATAATAAAATCCAAATCCAGTTCCTTTATTTCATTGGGTTTCTCAAATTTTGGGTTTTTTTTCCTGTTGTTTGTCACTGGGGTTTGTTTTTGCTGTGGCACCCTGAAGTACTTGGGACTTTCTATTGATGCTTGAGAACCGATTTCCAGTTTGGAGTTTGTTTATTATTCAGGTCATGATGTGCTGATGGTCAGTGCTTGTTACACGCCAAGTTGAGAGGAAGAGCTGTGAGCTCTCTCTCACTTGGAGATTTGCCCAAGGCAGCAATCATTCCTCAGTTCATGCTACTTTGTTTTGTCTGTACAGGTTTGCCAAACACGTGATCAAGATAAAATTACATATTTTTCCTTGAGACTTTCCTGGTGTTAGTGAAACTTGATTGTTACAACAAAAGCCATGGTCAGAGGCTCATTTTTTACTGTCCCTTTGTCTTAGTTTCTTGTTCTGCTATGTGGAACTTAACAGCTTGTCTAGTTGTTTACTCTTCCATCGTCTCCTACAATAACCAAATGCAAAGTACAGTAACCAACTAATGTTTAGGTCCCTAGGGTTTTAAGGGCATGTATAAGCAAGAAAACCAGTATCACTGTATGGATTATGGGATTTTTTTCCAGTGTGCTGCTGCCACGTAAGGCAATATACTTAGTCTATAAATTTAGCACAAACTTGCTATTGATGCTGCCTACATTTGCAAAACAAAACCTGAATTTAATCCGCTCAATTTTTATTCTATTTTTTTCTCCTTCTGTTTTTCCGTGCAACTGTAATCTCTGATTCTGGGCAGCAGTCATAAAGCCTACTGCAGCATGCATTATATGTATCTAACTTGAAGCAATTGGAGAAATTGCCCTTAGTGCTTAAAATGGTTAACTGTGCTAAGCTGTTTCTTTTAAACTGAGTTGAAATATACTGAGAAACAATGTTCAAGTTTGCCATCCAAACATGAGTAATTAAATACTTTAAATGGTATGTTTACAAAAACCGTTCCATACAGATACTTCTGAAGTGTCTCACAGCAGTGCTGTGAGCCGTTACTACTGCTGGTGTTTGTACTCATCTGGTGTGTAAAAGTCCCACCTAAAGAGAGGGCTAATTGTACAAGGTGCTGAGTGTGAGACTTCTGGCACAAGATAGTTGTGTCACATGTGGCTTGGCAAACTAAAGGGAGAAAGGTGGTGATACATCTTTTCATCTGTTGCTGGAGTAGAGCTGTACAAAGAAGAAATGCCTATGATCTCTGCCCTTTGGAGAACTGTAAATAACTGACACCCCCTTGTCACTCAGATTTACATGTCCCACTGTGAAACTGTAATGTAAAAAAGGGACACCTGAAGCAGAAATTTCAGCTTCTTTAAGAGTTTCATTGCCTCATGGTCAAGTCACTGCACTGGAATTGATGGTGGGGATCGTTGGGGTCAACATGCATGACATCTGCGTTGCCTTGTATTTACTGTGTAATAGTAACAAACAAACTTTTGATTCACAATTTTTTTACCAAAACTCTGATAAATTAGTTCACTTTTGTTTTTAACCAAATCAGCACCAAAAGTTTAATGCACATTAATAATACAAATCCAGAAGTAACAAAATCTAAACAGATCCAAATCCCGTTAATGTAGAAAGATGTAATGCTGGCCTGGCCTAGGAATATCTTGTTCCAAGAAAGGTGTTTCTGCCTCCTTTTGCTTGGGCTCTACAGCATAAACTTTTGCTTTAACTGTAGCTTACTTGGACTACAGAGGGTCCATTTGTTCCCTTAGTACTTGTAGGCTCTGAAATCTATTTCTTTAGGAATAGCCATGGATGTTTGAGAAGTCTGAAGGACAGGGAGAAAGATTTCAGAATTTACTTGCAGAATATTCAATGCAGTGTTGAAATAGCAGGTGTTGATTGCTTTGCTATGGAGAGGATTCGGGTTTATCCACAGTGTCAAATATGGAGCCTGGAGATGTACAAACGTACGAGTCTGGAGACGTGTACTTTTGTAGTAGTTCTGCAGATTCAGTTGTGTTAACTGAATACATGATGCTGTTGGTATTGTGCTGGGTAAGGCTCCTTGGTTCACAGTGGGGTTGGCTTAGGCTTTTTTCTAAGGAGGATTTTGGAAAGTGAAGAGAGGTGAAAAATAATGTGGGGGTGAAGTTGTATCCTTTCCACATAGTCTGCACAGGAGTTAGCTATACATGATTCATAATTCTGTACAGACATTTAGGTCGGGGGTGGGATTGATGCTTTTTTGTGAGAGCAGACAGAATGCAAAAGTCTGTCCTTTAAATATTATTTTTTTTATCCTAATATATGCATCCTCAGAGTGCCTCTATTCTGAGCATCTCTGACATTATGATCTACTCAGGCTGACTTTCTTTCAGACTGCTTGTCTAAAAGTTGTGATAACCCTGATAAGTCAACACAATCTTTTATTTACCAAACTTGGGAAGTCTGTAGAAAATTCCAGCTGTGGGGAAGTTGTATAGCTGCAGTATGTGCTTTGTGCTGCACTGCACAGTGCTCTGATGCTTGTCTGGGTTCGTGGTTCTCACTGTCCACGTTAAGGTGTTATGTTTTGCTGTCTGGTACTGAGTGGATTTAGAAAAATAAGTTTGTCACAGGGCAGTAGGGTAAAAGAGCAAATTCATCCTAAAATAATAGTGTAATTTTCCCACATATTTGAACAACTCAGGCAGGCCATTTTCTTGCTGCTTTTCATGGGGCTTTTTCCCCTTGACATTTAAAGAAAAGGAGCTCTACTGCAGTCCCTGTGCATTAAGGGCAAAATAAACTGTTTTCTTTTTTCATTTCCTGCCATTTCATGATTCTGTCAGGACTTTTCCAGGAGAAAGGAGACGTCAGTATTCAGTTGTTTGGGAAAAGAAGGCTTGGTTACAGATATTTAAACATGCCCAAAACAAACAGTTTAATTGGTCACAGAAGAAAGCAAGTTACCGAGGTCATCCTCTTCATCCCTCCTATGGTATCCAAGTGACCCTAAACATCTGATTATTCTTTTTTTCTTAGCTTGCCTCAATGTTTAGCTTTGTAGTTTCTGTTAATAGCACCCAAAATGGGTGCTGTGCGAGGCGCGCAAAGGTGTCTGCCCACACCACGTGAAGGAGTGGGAGTGGAGGAAAAGGGGATGAGGTTCAATGCAGCTGTTCCTCCAGCATTTGGGAATTGGTTGTGTAACAAGGGAAAGAGATGCAAGGTGACTGACTGGCTGTGGGGTGGCCATAGGCTCTGGGAAGTCTACAGAGAGGGGCTCAATCTTCTGGCAAATTGCACTTCACCATCAGGATTGTCTTCAGGAATCCTTTTCTGCATTTGCAGAAAACTGTACATTTTCTGCTTGATTCTGCTTGAAAAGATTAATCTTCATACAATGAACATGAACCCGTGAATTCTCTCTGGGTGTCAGGCTGGTTTGTGACTTCACACTTTTGAAATTTTCAGCTTTTTCATGCAGCTTTTATTTGCTGACCTGCCTTCAGCAGACTAACAACTTTGTGACCCTGAAGAGAATAATCATATTGGAAGCCATTTAATGATCTACTTCCTGCAGAAAATTCTTAAAGAGTGAATGCATTTAAATATCAGTCTGCTCTTTGGACCTAAATGTTGTTAATGTAGGGTAAAGAGAAGTCTCAGTGAAGTATTCGTTCTTGTACACCAACATGATTTCACTCCCAAAACCACCTTTAGTTAGGTGAGAGACAGCAGGCCAAGAGATGCCACTTCAAGCTCTTGAAAATAACCAAGTCTGAGTTTTAGTATTTTCTGGTACTTGAATACCATGGCAACAACAGCTTCAATGCTTGAGATAATAGGGGATGGAATTCACAGCTTCCCTAGGAGGAGGCAATAGTCCTCTTGAGAGTTTTTAAGTGGTCTGCAAATCTGAGGCAGTCATGGGTGCTTGTCAGGGGGAATTTCTCTCCCTGCACCTGATCTTCCCAGTTACTGGCCAACAACCAGAGCACTCTGCAGTGCCCCATTCCACCTAGCAGATTCCTAGATCTGTGTGGAGTAAGTCCTATTGGAGTGCATGCTAATTAAAGTTGCTGTGCATGTGAAAATATTTGCTGGGCAACAGCAAAATCATGCTTACCTCCAGACAAGATCTAAGACGCTGGTTTTTAAAATGAAAACGTGAAATTCCAGTCATGCGGGCAGAGTTGTAAGTGCAGCTAGCTGAGAGGGTCATCCCTTCATACCCAGATCATGGTGAGAATCATGGGCAACCCATCCCGGAACCAGCTTCATTAATATTACTGGTAATGAGCCATGCAGCTTATTGCTTGCCCTTGAGAAGGATCAGACATTTTAAGTAGCAAGGTGGGCAAGGACATGCTGATTGATGTCTTGGAGATGGGATTGAGTTACATCATAACCAAATTTGCTAAAACTGGGAGAATCTCCTCATCACCTCACTTGCTGGGGTTATGAGAAGCATGGCTCCCAGAATAAGGAATAAAACATTGTTTTTAGTGTTCGACTGTTGTAACATGAGGATGTCTGAAGACCCTCAGTACTTTAATCAAAGAGTTGCTCAAGTGTAGCCCTCCTGGATGCAGGTGACATTCCTGTTTCAAAGGTGGCAGTACTTTTGACAGTACTGTGCCTGTGGTATATAAATTGGTTTAGTATTCTGTATTATTAAAATGGTGGCACTCATTTCTCCCATTTAATTTTCTGAAAGACATAGTTTACTCCTTTCTTATCTTAACAGCACTTGAAAAGAAAAGGAAGGGCAAAGGAGGTGTTTTCCCTTAGCGGCTCATCTTCACCGTACCTCTTCCATTCTGCTTTCTCCTTACAATCCCCAAGTGAAGATGAGTAGCCTGCTGCGAATATGACGTCTCTGTCTAGTGTCATTGCCTCCCACCAGTCTGAGTGGGTGTCCTTCGCTGATGAGCTGCTCCTCCCTGTTACCCCCCGAGGTAAGCTATCTGATTTTCTTTGAACCTTGTGAGACCTTGTTTGAATTAGACCATCTGCTGTCATGTATCTAGCTTCACAGAGCTTGTCTTCTAAGTGGAAGCAGTATGTGCACAGGTATAATTATCTCCTGCTGTCCCTATGTAATAGAATTTGGGCCAAAAATGTAAAATATTCTTTTAATGTGAGATTTCCTTAGCATAGGTCTATTACAGGGTTTGGATCTGTCCTTTGAGATTCAAGGCAGTATCCAACCAATCGTAGAGGAAGTCGCACCTATTATAGTCGAGTGTAAAACTATACCCAGTGTTAGTCTAAATACTGCCTTAGTTGAAGGAAATTTTTCTACCTACATTTAATGGAAAACTTTAGATATTTCAATAAAAAAACCCCATGAAGTAACGGTGAGTCCTACCTATCTTTCTATTTTGTCTCTATTTTAGGCAGTGCTGAGGAGCCTCTGGAGAAATGTTTTTCTTCCTCAGAAACCTCCTCAGAAGAGAACCACAACGTGGATGGAGAATGTCAAGACCTCTCCCACACAGAGCTAGAAGATGCAGCTGACCAACCCAAGGTGGATGCTGCTTTGCTTGGGAACCATGTGTGTCCCAGCACTGATCTGTCGTCATCCATCAGTGCTTGGGTTCAGTTTGAAGATGCACCATGGACCAGTGTTTCATCGACCAACACACAAGCAGGTGAGGCAAATGCATGAAAATGCAGTAACATAACAGAATACAGTGAGAGGCTACAGGATTTTTTCCTTGCTCTTTGATTTCTGAAAAGCTGAACTTTGACTAGTTTGTACTGTATTTTAACACAATTGATGTTATCAGAGTTTCAAAAAGGGCTCATAATTTTGTTCTGGGTTGAACTTCTCTTTTCATGAAGAAAACGAAAGGCTTCTATGATTCATTCCACCTATGCCTTGACCCTGGAGACTGCCAAAATGCATTCATGGGAAAACAGCATAGTTGTGTTTTCAGTAGTGACATTTCTTACATGCAGGTATGAACAGCCATCTGAACAGTCTGAACCATGTTTGTCCCTCTAATCTGGAACGGAAAGAACGGTGATCACTGACCTCCGTGTTCATAGTCTTTATCTGCTCATAGTCCCCATGCGGTTTTTGCCAGAAGCTTAACGAGACTAACAACTAGTGTGCCAGTGCCCATCGGTACTTTCTGCTGTCCTTTCATGCTATGATTTAGCAGCTGGATAATTGCAAAGACAACTGAAATTAAGCCGAATTCCAGGACTGCATGCACTTTTCTTCAAATGTAAAAGTTCTTTCATATAATTTAAACACACATGCAAAGGCTCTGGCTTGCCTCTTCAGCTTATGCTAACAGATAATGAACTACATGAACTTCTAGCTTTTCTGTACAAACAGACTTCTGTCCCTCCTCACATCAGGCTACGAAGTAATTGCTCAAAAAAACATTAGTTTACTTTTTCATGTTTAAATTGAGATTTGCTCTTAATTCCACTTCATTACTAGTTATTAAAGTAGTTTAAAGAGTTGCAGCTTTACTCTGCTCACTGAGTCTATCAGATACTCCCCGTGACATGAACAGTACTTGTGTCAGAAAACTTGGATTGGTGGTTTTGGGTTGCGTTTTGGGTAAAACTGAGGAGTTTTCCATCTGCTCTTTTTATGGGTGCTACAGGCTAGTCTGAGATGGTGGTTAGACCTTTGTGCAGGAGAAGTGGGTGAATCTTCAAGCAGAAAGATGTTTCTCTTAAGATCTGCTTAACACCATCTTATCTTTATTGTTGGCTATTCTAACTTGTAAATGTTACCGATCCTGGTGATGAGGAGAAAAGGAAGAGCACCTGTAACTAAATCTGTAAAACTGAGGTGCTCTACCTCTCTATTACTAAATTTAATCCTTACTTTTATTCATACAGCCACATACTTTTTCAAATGGAGCTGTTGGTTACTCTGACACTGTATGTTCTTCCTGATGTTGTGATGTCCTTGTTGACTGGAAAACTCTGAAGTGCACCTTCTTATTAAATGGGGGGAAAAATATTTTCTCAGCCTAAACAAAGCTAGTCATAACAAAGAGACTTCTGTAAAACTAATTTCACGGTCTATTACTTGATTTCCCATCCTTAAAGGGATGCGGCCCAGTCTTAAGGTATGTGCTTAGCAGAAGCACTGCCTCTTGGTTTCAGTCACAGGGGATGCTAGGTTGTAGGCAGAGGTCTTGGATATCCAAAAGAGGTGATCAGAGGAGTCTTTCCAAAAGCATTGCAGTTTTGAAGAAGACACTAATTTGTGCCAGCATAAAGGCTTGTCCTAAGTGATCCGTGCCACTGTGGGAGTATTTACACACTAACTTCTAACATCTGACTGAGATTCTTGGAGAAGGATGGTTCCCCCGGCAGCCAGATCAGGATGTACTCCATGTAATTCTTGTGTGGGAGGCTGTTACTCTCTAACTACACAGGAACCCTAAGGAGGTGATGGTGATGTTGATACTTTAAAATCCTTGTTTATGAGTTAGTCCCGCTCCTGTTCTGGACCCTGTATTAAAAATGGCCAGATCATTGCAACTGACAGCCTCTAAAGGGGAGGTGGTGGGGCAGAAGAGGTGACAGCTTTTTGTCTCTGGCCCTCTACTCTAAGGGATATTTGACAGCAAAAGGTAGGATAAACTTCAGCCTTCTTGTTCTCAATTAATCCACAGGCCATGTCTTTTTTTCTGTGGGTGGCAGCAAAGCTGGAGACTTTGTGTTATAACCACAACACACTGACACGCGCAGTGGAAAGCCTGTGGTGACAGCAGTTATTCATTTTCAGTAGCAAAGAGCCCACATAAGAACAACAGCAAATAGCCAGATGTGGAGGGGAAGAGTATGAAGGCCAAGTACAGACAGACAGATTGGTGTGTGAGAAGGATGGAGACATTTGAAATCTGTTTCCTGTGCAGGCAGCTGTGAAGAGCAATGTCCTGACGGCTCAGCGTCCCCAGCCGTGTTCCTGTTGGGGCTCCCACACTGTTAGGAAATCATCTGTCTCTCTGTCCATGCTGAAGCAGCTGCACTGCTGACTAGATAATTACCCAGGCTGATGGCCAGGCTGCCTGGAAACACATTTTGAAAAGGGCTTGCGAAGTGGCATTTCCAGAGTGCTGTGAGACTGGAGAGGATGGGGCCTAGAAGAGAGATGTGCTGTCTTACTCTGACCTTAAGGCTAAAGTATTTTTGTGCAGGCTCCTCTGAAAGAAAGTCTCTGTCCCAAAGCGCTCACAGTCTAAAAGAACAGTAATTTAAAGACAATTGCCATGTAGTGGTTATCCTATAGGAAGCACGTTCAAAAGAAAACCAAGGCTGGTGCTGGACCCTTGTTGTCCTGGAAAAAATGAAGATGTTACTAAGGGAGCAGAAATTAGGGGGACTGATAGCAAGAAACAGGGCTGAAAACACAGGCAAAGAATTTGGAAGGTGAGAAGAAAGGTCAAAACCTGAGATATATAAATGAAAAGCACCCATTGTAAGCCTCATGGTGGAAATCATTTAGGACATTCTTGTAATTCTCTGCCTGAACCTGAGTAAATGCTAGGCAAAATATTTCTTTCAAAATATTTCTGCTTTTCAGCTATATGCATAGATAACTGACAGCTGTGAAATCATATGGCTTTCTCCCTGGGAAGCAGTAACTCTTGAGCAACGCCACAGAAATATTTAGTCACAGAAATGATGCATTGTGGTGCCCTCTTCCTCATTTCATTTTGCTGGGAAAAGAAGAAATTTGATTTTTCTCATAGTTACTATCAGGGCAGTCAAACTCATCAAACTAATACTGCAGAAGTGAAAAATGAGATTTTTAGGGTCCCTCAGAAGTTCCTATCACAAACATTACATAATCTGTAAAATGATCACAGTCAGCTGGTGACACAACATTTGCATTTGTTACACAATGGGTCTCCAGCTCGCAGTCTCATACTTGTATCGGTGTTAGCTGCACTCTTAAATTCAATGAGGTATTCAGCAAAGCACCAAAATTAGAGCAAGGCAAGATCTGTTACATCATCTGTTCCACACGCACCCCCTCCCCAGCTCCCCCCGCTTCTTCCCAAGAGCTTTGTCTGGTTCTAAAAGGCTCAAGTAACTTGGAGTCCTACCATGTTCCTTGGGAGGCTATCCCACAGTAAGGCAAATCTCGGTTTAACCATTTTATGTTGTTCTGTCTGAAAATAGGACGTACATGCAACATGAGATCAGCAGCTGAAAACTAGACTATGATGCTGCCCTAAAATCAGAAAAATGTGAAGTCCTCTGCGATAGGAAATGATCCTAACAAGTTTGATTGTAATACAGTGTAAGGATCAAGGAATGGTCCTCAAAACATCAGAGAGGAATGAGTGCTTGAAGGTAAATCTGCATATTAAAAGCCAATCCACTCTATTAGGAACAAACACTCAAGAAAAGTAGAATGCATGTGGAAGGAAACATTTTTCAGCTTGGGAAACAACGAGTTGATTTTCAGGATGCTACAGGATTTGCATGTTAGGGACAGTTCTGGCACTGGTCTTTCAGCATAAACAGATCTCTGAGAAATTCCTGCAGCTGAAAGGCTGTGAGTCTGCATCTATTGGCATAAGATACCAAATTCCAAATTTCTAGGGGAAAAAAACCCTTACATTATTTAGGAATTTGAGCATTTCCAGGAATCTGGAAAGCAGGAGCATCTGAAGGAGGACCTAAACGTTTGTAGATGTTTAGTTTTGCTTGTCTTGCATTTTGAGATTGATACAGTTGTTTGGCTCAGCGCAGGGGAAAATGCTCTTTTACTAGTTCCAAGAGTTAGTGTTGGGGAACCTAGAACAGTTATAGAGCGAAGTCAACTGGTAAGATTTTAAAGAACAAATGTGGCAAAAAACCCTGTCCATGGTTATGGTTTTCCAAAGTGCAAGTCTCTTTCTTTAGAAAAAGAATAAATCTTTTCTTTCAAAGTGGCACCGCTTCCATGGAATAAAATTAATTTGCCCTTATTAAGAAGTATTCTGCGACACTATTCCAGTCGGTCTCCCTCTTAGTCAAAAATTGCTTTTGGAAAGCACAAAACAAGTTGTGACAGTATGTGAGTTTAGAAACACATAACATTTCATAATTAGCTTGTGTTTTTCATATTGCTGTGACTGACTTTAAATGAAAAAAAACCCCAACCACTGCAAATCTAAGATGTTTTTCTAAAATGATTCTACAATTTCTAGAATTCCAGATATAAACCTCACTTCAGAATAACTTGGCTGTTGCTACTGGTTCAGGTATGGAGCTCAGCTTTTAAGCTTGTCCTCTGTGTCCTAATAAAACACTCTGTCAAAGCAATTTCAGGTGAAGTTTTAAGGCTGGCTTTTCAGATGCCTCATGCCATGTTTAACAAAAGGGCTAAGAAAGGGACTGACAGATTGTAATTGTACAGTTGTCATCCTTTCTCTGCAGCCATCGAGCACGACACAGTGCAGAATTACTGGAGGGAGAAATGAGGGGGGTTTGGTCATGTCACTGACACAACTGTCAATGTGTGTGATGAGACAGATCTCCTGACTTTCAGTTCCTTATCCTTAGGGATGACTCGACTCAGAAGCAGCTTAGTACATTGGCTTACAGCTGTACAAATATAAATGTATTAGTGCCAGCTTACCTGAGGGTAACAATGCAGCTGTATAAAACAAATTTGCACTTCTCGACTGGCAAGGCAGAGAGCACTGGATATTCCCTCTGTGCAAACAGCAAGGTTTCCATAATGAGGTGGTGTCCCATCACACGACGTGGTTGGAGTAGAGTGTGCCAAATCCTCTTTTAACATTAATTTGCCATTTTCTTCCAAAGTATCTGTCAACTTAAGAGGGGTTGTTTATGTGTTACGTGCTGAGAAGAGAACCTCTCTGTTAGTAGTTGTGCTGTAACTGCAAGATTTGGGGTGCATGGAGATCTTTGTTAATTTAAAAGATAAACAAACAAAAAAAAGATGTACTTAGAAAACAGTTATGCTGACATTAAATTAGTATTAGTCTCTACCAATACACCTTTCCTTAGTTCAGGAAGATTATTTTTTTACCAGATTTTTTTTTTTAATTTTTATTTAAAAAAAAATTTCTTCACTGGAGTCACCCATTCTTCCTAACATTTGAGTGATATTGTGGGCAAAGAGTATACAATACAAATTCATAACAATGGATGTATAATATTGTGTTCTGAGCTCTGGATGATGATTAGGCAGGACTTAACTGTTTGACATACAAGTCTGGCAAGTGAGTAGAACAGGATTTTTGCCCGACACTGAGCAGAAATATTATGCAGTTTATTCAGACTGGGCACTCCATCTTTGTTCAGAAACAAAAGCCATTTCTAGTTCACATCAATAGGTCGATCTCAGTTTATTTTTATACTGCTCCTCCCATGTGGAGCATTCCTGAGATGTTGACTGCATTTGAGTGGGTGTCACAGATAGGGAATGCTTAATTAAATACAGTAAAATCACTTTATAAAAATATGTGGTACTATAAAAACTCCAGTGTGTTGCACAACACAGATATTCAGATCTTGTCAGCTGTGGCAGAAACATGAAATCTTCCTGTTCTGAAAAGTCACAGCTTCTGCAGTACTTGAACAGGAACACATATGGCTGCCAGCAGTATGGGATCTAAGGCAGACAGTTAAGAAGTACTGGAGGGTAATGATGCCAGGCACTGGTGAAGCTCTGTGTGTTTGTTAGAACATAACTGTGTTGCTGTGGGTGTTGGAATTTATATTTACAGAGTTTCAATACATTGCTACAGTGTGTCTTTGGAATAGTTGTGATCTGGAAGATTGCCTGGTAAGTCTCTAACCAATACCTATCTGTTTTCTGCATCCAGTGTTTCCATCGAAAGCACCCAGTTGGACTTCTCCCTCCTCCAACTCTTCTGAGAGGCAAGCCCGTGCCTCAGAGAGCAGCTGGACAACCAACTCGGAGGACACCAGCAGCCCAAGCATTGCTCCCTCCTACACAGATCTGCAGTCAATTAATACTGAGGACTTGACCAGTGGTAGAACATCTGCAGCAGATTCAGCTGGTAAGAGGGAAGCCTTCAAGCTTCCATCTCGATCTTTTTGATGTTGCTCAAACTCAGTGCTCAGAAGTGAGCTACAGGGAACAGATCCAAAGCATAAAGAATAAACTGAAGGATTAGGCAGACTAACACTTCATTCTAGTCCAATTCCCAAAAAGTCCCACCTGGTTTTGACACATGCCTGATATAGGCAGGCTCCCAAAGTGAGATCCTAATGCGACTGTGTACCTGTTGGTGGACTTGTCCGAGTGATATGTTGGAGCATTTCAGGTTTTCACATACCACATCATCTTATCTAGGAGCTAGGTCTCACTGTATTGTGGGAGAGGCTGGATGCCCTTCCTAAACTTCTGTGCAGCAGTTTTCTGAATTCACCACTGTATTCAGCTGAGGCAGGTCTAGCTCTGCATGCCCCTCTCTGTTTTAGTGAGTGCCAAGTCACAGATCCAGGCTGCTGGATGTATTCTTTGCACTGTGCTTTGTACTGTTACTTTAAGGTAATGCAGAGAGAGTGTAAGAGATGACAGAGGGTGATTCAGCAGCAAATTTTGATCATTTAAGGATCCTTTATCTGACCTTGTAGGGATCTATTCAGATGGCATCCTGACTGTGGTGGAAAAAAGTGCTGCATGGCATTGTAGCTCATTGCTCCCTGGATGTACTCTAGATGGTCTCTGAAGCAGGGAGAAAAAAGCAGAGTGATGCTACCCCTGTCATGCAGAATTGGACAGATGAGAACTCTTAAATGACAAAGCAGACTTTCACAGAGCTTAAAAAGAGCTGGCATGTCGGAACATAAAAAGGGAAAAAATACACAGCTCCAGGAGGAAGCACCTGCAGTATGTTGGAAGCTGTTCACGTCAAGCTGAGGAAGGTCAGTAGCTACCCAGCTTGGTGATGAGAAATGATTCACTGGTGTCATGATAGCTCAGACATGGGAGGTATTTAATATGTTTTTTCTCAGGTGGTGAATATAATATGTGCAAAATAAGATCTGTTTGGGGAGAATGGACTTCTTAAGCCCCAGAGAGTTCGTATGTCCCTTCTGTGAGAAACATATGCATACATCACCTGAAAAGAATATTGATGGGTCAGTGAAAATGGGTTGGATATCAAGGCAGGTTCATACTCAGCAGCACAGTAGGTACTGGCTGGGTGCTTAAGACAAAAGATTTGTGGAGAAGTAGTATTTTCTTTGGAAAAGTAGAGACCTTTCTTTCTTCAGATAATAGTCACCACAAGTCTGTCTGACTGTTTTTATTTTAGCATACTCGTCTGTGTGTCTGAGTTTGGAAACCGCTGGTAGAAAGGTAGAATACGCAAGCTGGCATCGTGTGCCAGCAGTTTGGATGCCAGCATGGGCATCAGTTCTATCCTGACGAGCTCATGTCTGTTAGGGTGAAGTGTAGTAAGAGTTTTCATCTGGAGTATGTGTTGGATAGTTTTGGTTTGTTGATTTGGTATAGGTTGCCAAAGGGTGGCTGTTGTCACTGGGACTGTCTCCACGTGGGCAAGGGAAATGACGGATGCACAGTTTATATATAACTTCACATCATATAGAGAAATGAAAAGCAAAAGTGCTACTGTATATCACAGGCATACATATGGAATTATTTACTATATATGACCAAAAGAGAGGTTGATACTTCAGTAAAAGCTTTATGTGCAGCCTTCTTACTCTTCTTTCTTTCCCAGTCAGTCACAAACTGACACATTTGTTAGCAAAACAGGTACAAAAAATCATTCCAATCACTTACAATGTTTTAAAAGTAAAGAAGTAGGTAATATAGGCAAGGCTGTGTCATTAGCTAAAACATAAGATACACTATCTTAGTGGTAGTGGAACTTGAAATAAGAAATACATTGAGTCTTCCTACCACTAGGTATGGAGTTTGCACAAGGGCACCATGAACGAAGTGCATCTGCTTGTTCCTGTTCATGGAGCGGCTCACAGCCCACACTACAAGGTGCCTGCTGGCATCAGGCAAGGTTTGTGGAGGTGGGGGAGCTGAGGACCTGGTGGCCATGGAACTGCTGTACAGTTCTGGCTGCTTTTCTGATATTCATTCCACCTTCATCCCACCCTCACAGTGCATAAGTGGACAAAAATGCACGATAACTTTCTTCTCTCCTTCCTTTCTGTCCCTCTCCAGAAACTCAGTTATTCAAGCCTGACTTGATTCAAGCATTTGATTTGCATTTCTCTTCTCAAAAGACTGGTTGCCTCAATCTGTAGTGGAGTTTGAAGGCTCCATCAAAGCAATGAAATAACATGTATTTTTTCCCATGAAGGAAAAGAGAGGAATCCTCACGCTCTGTGTGATGGTGAAGTCACATTGGCTGTTAGCCAGTATGTTGATTCCAAGGTCAAGCTTGATGGAGGGAAAAAACCAGCAGATTCATTTCACTATTAAAAAACCCAATGAAAATAAGAAATAATTTATTTTTTATCCACTTAGTGATGGTAAAGAGTCGGGTCTATAAGAATAGCTTGGGTTTAATATTGTTTCAAGTGAGAAAAAGTGTGAAAAATTTTACTCAGCAGTCAGAGACTGAGTAAAATAACTATTTTAGCCATGGTGAATTTTTGTTGCCTGAACCACACAGAAGAGAATACAGAATACTCTGTTCCATAATTTCAGGACTTGGCTTGAATTTATCCTGCATGTAAAATGCTTAAGTATGAACTGCTTGTCAAAGTTCAGGGCATGCGGTTTTGTGTGAGTGCCTGAGGCGGCTCTAACTGCAGGTACACACGGAGCAGAGTTCCAGCAGTGAGAATGCACATCTTGGTGCTCAGGGCTGGTGGGCTCCAAGCAGGTGAAACTGGCCAGGAATCAACTTTCTCACAACTGACACAAGATGGGAGTGTAAAACAATTCCATGGGATTGAGCTTCATCTGGCACATGTGTTTATGTAAGATATGACCTGGGAAGATACCTGAGAAAGATGGTAAAGACCTGAATGATCCCAGCCTGAGAGTTTTACCCTTACGGTGGGGGAACTACAGAAATCCTCCCAACTGAGGAGGTTGGGATAAGCTCAGTGACACCCTGTGAAGGTAGCAGAGTTCAAGCGGTGAAGGTAAATATTGCACGAGCAGAGCTGAAACAGAAGATCTGCTTTTCAATCTAAGTGTAGCTGGAAGATGTACACTTCAAGCTCTGGCACCAAGAAGCCATTTATATTATCTTCATCTTTGTTGGGGGGGTGTGTGTGTGCGCTATTTTAGGAGCAAGGGAAAGACCTTCTTGTATCTGTGATTATAGATCTGGGAGCGCTGGGATCTGTTCTGAGGTTGTGCACAAATACCTTCCAGAATGATTGGGATTTCTGCGTTTCATCATTCATCTCTAAATTAATTTTTATTTTTATAAATAAGAATTAAATATTGACTTACAAAATAAAAATTATTACATATTATCAATACACATACAATAAAATACAATATATGCAAATATATAGCTTATATAAACTACATGTTGTATTATAAATTTAATAGACTATAATCTACGTAATAGAAGAATGTTCTGTGTGCGTGCGTATATAAAAAGCTGATGAGCCTTGTAGACGAGTTTTGTGATAGCTATTTTAGGTGTGTTGATGTTAGTTCTGTTGTTGCTTCTGTTGTGATTTGTATCTTAGGACAGCTGCAGCTACGCCATGTTTGCTGTGGACGATTCAGTTTGCTGACCAGTTGTTCTGTTTGGCATTCTCTTGAAGCTCTGGGACTATTGGGATACTGAGGAAATCGCTATGTTGTTGTTTTCTGAAAACATCTGCATATTTGGAAATAAAAGGTTGCATGTGTGACCCCTAACTGCTCAAAATCCAGAAAGTTAATAAATAGCACAAGGAATTAATTCTGAGAATGTTGTTATTTTCAAAGTAAATTGCATGGTTTAAGGGCGTTCTGCTGCTTCTGTTTTAAAACTTAGAGATGACAGTTCTGGCAAGCTTGAGCTCCAGCTACTTCTTGAAAGTAATGGAGGGAAAAGATGAACTTTTCAGACCTTTTCCTGATGCTTTTCTGCAGTATTTCTTTTGCAAATATTTTTTTCTGTAACTGTAGCCAGCTAGGTACCAAGTCCCCATCTGATAGTTACAGGAATGGTGTTCTTTAGGTTTCAAACAAGCAGTTTTGAACAGATTATACAGCTGTGCACTGAATACCAGAAACAAGCTCTGAAGATACTCCGTGTTAATTACCAGAGCAAGGGGGAAAATAGCATGCTCTGATGGTTACCACCAGTAACTTTTGGTTCCACCCAGAACTGCATTTCAGTTATGCTGTATAACTATTAACCAACTTGGCCTGGTGTGCCAGTCCCATACACGTGGAAAAATTTGTATGTGAGATCCTACCAAAGCCAGCAGGAGAAACTGCAGAGAGGAACATCTAACCATTTCTTCAGGGAGGAGGGGACTCCAGAATACCATGAGCAAATAGCACCTCAAATGTGTTCTTGCACAACTCCAACCTGTAAGGGCTAAATCCAGCATGAGGCAGGGTTTTTTTTTTCTTCCTTATGCCTGATAACAGCCACCAGCTAGCAATTCAGGAGTTTTATACTCTGGTTGGCATCCCCTATTTTTCTCAAGGCATTTCTAGGTTCTTTAAGAGTATTGCATTTGTAGGGCAGAACTGGGAAGCTAGGTCTTGGTGATTCACAGCACTAGGAAAGTTCTGATCCCAAGTGTCAGATCTGTGTACTGGAATCTGCTTCCTTTTCAGCACTTTATGGCTGCTTTAAGGAATCCACACTATCCCAGTGACCTCTCCAGCAGTGTTGAATCCTCCTCCCTGTTTTGCTGTAGGGGAGCCTGCAGCTCAGTTGTGCAGGCTGGACCTAGGTGAAGTAGAAAAGACCTTTGCAGTATAGCCTGGCAGTCTTGCTCTTTGAAGCAGGTGAAGATTGCAAGTGTAAGCAGTGGAACAGAGTCGCTGTCTCAGTCCCTCCTTATGGCAGGAAGGAAAGGCACAGAAAATCTGCCAAGGGGAGGGAAGAAATGTTAGAATGAGGAAAGAACAGGTACAACAATAAGCAAAAGTTTATTTCTGTCTGTTTGGTAGAAAGAATTACAAAATAAACTTGGGCTGTAGTCGTCTGATTCATGACTTTAAGGTCAGAAGGGAGGACTATGATATCGTTATTATCATCTAATCTGGCCTCCTGCATGTCTCGGGCCAAAGAACCTCACCCAGTCATTCCTGCACCAAACTCATAACTTCAGTTTGAGATATATAGCATATTCTGAGCAAATATCTCCATAATATTTTTCTGATTAACATCAACTGCAGCAAAGTTTGCCCCCGTTCAGCCATCTCCAACCATTCAAAACTTCATTTTTAAAAAGGACTGTCCTAGTGATAATACTTAAAGCGGAACTGAGATGTCACAGAGCTCAGCTCTGCCAGCTTGTGTCATCAGCTGGGGATAAATGTAGTACCTAGTCTCTAAAGGTTCAGTATTTGCCTCTTCTGTGCCCCAGAAAATAACACTGATTAGTTTATCTTCTTTATTACCCTGCCTCCCAAAGAAGTGTGGTTGAAACTGCTGTTTCAGAATATCAGATTCTTGCTTTTTCTTCAGGAGTGATGAGGAATTTCAGGGTGCAGGAGGAGGGGATATAACATTGCTCTCAGAGCAAGAAAGGAGTTAGAAGAAACCTCAAAAGGGTCTGCTGCTACTAATTCTTACTAGGCAGTGTCTTATCTTGCTTACTTGTGTCAATTAATCAAGCCTCCCTTGCTCCTCCACATTCTGAGAACATGAGGTCTAAGATAGGGAGGAGGCATAGTGTGAGAGGAGAACATGAAAGGTGTAGGTCTGATTTTCATTATTGCTTATACATGTTTTAATTAAAAACAATTTTATTTTTTTCAAATATAAACAATATAGTAATTTTGCTGTTTAATGGAGCGTTTTCTTACCAGCATGCCAGCATAGAATCAGTTCTGCTTTCGTTCATGTCATTGGTCCTGTGCTGCAAAGCACTAAAGGAGCATCCCTTGGTTCAGGTGCACTCTGAAGTGCAGGCTACAGTAACTGTGGATTTGTAGCAGGGTTATACTTTGTCATAAAAGAGCTAAGTGCTGAGCCTACATGGTGTTCCTGATGAATTTCACTCTTTCCACACCTTTTCACTGACGGTTTTATATAGTCAGACCAGCTGGAAGGAAAGTGGACAGAATTCCAGCCCCAGTCATGGAACTGACCTGCTGATCACCTTTTATGTCGGCAGTACCCCAAGAGAATAGATGTGGGTAGATGCTTTGTAGCTATCTCATGCCAGTGAGGCAGACTAGGTGGTAAGAAGCCCTCTGTTTGTGTTTGTAAGGCTGTGATTCCTCAGCCACGGTGTTTACATTGGCTCCAGTTGCTCTCTAATGCAGTGCAGAAAGCCACATGCCTATGTGATAAGCCAGATGAGTTCAGTAGGAGATTTTGCAGCTGGGCAGGACATTTCAAGTTGAAGCATAATTGGAGATGGAACACTTAAGTGCAGCGGCTATCTGTGATTGCTGTGTTGAAAGAGGAAAGACTTGGTTTGTTCTGAGCGGTTCTGCAGGATGCTAAATAACTTCTGAACTTAAAGCTGCTGGGAGGGAAGAGAACCAAGGCATCCCCCCACATCCAGTGCTTTCGAAGTGGAAAACGCCAGTGGTAATATTCAGTGGAGTTACCTCTCCTTCTGCATTCAGTTCCTGGCAGCATGATGCCGAACCACTGATGGGAGGCAAGAATGGCACTATAGCGATAGGATAGCAGTGGTGCAGCACTTTCCCTGCTTCGTGCTGCATGGTGATGTAGCCAGTGCCCCACGGAGCTGGCTGCACCCGGGGGAACCCAGTTCTGCTGCTCTTGGACAACATCAGGGTTCACCATGAGGGGAAATTACCCATCTGAGAACTCATATTTTCCACTCTCGATTCTACGTGGCAGAGAAGTAAGCAATGTTTCAGCAGTAGTACTAATTAACAGGAGCTCTAAATAATTTTCTGTGGTCTCAAAGGTCTTTTCCAACCTAAATGAGTCTATGATTCTAATTAGAGATCCCAATTCTGTGTGGTATTTCCTGTCTGAATACAAAGGGGCTGAATAGAATTGGCAGTGTAAAACAGCAGGTGAAAAGGCTGGCAGGAGCAGGCAGCAGGTACGAATGAGAACTTTCATGATGCATGGATTTGCTTGTTTCTCCATTACTGTGGTATCATCTGAAACCTAAAAAAGGCTCAGGAGATCACTTGACTATGCAGCACAGGAATGGGAAAAGTGGGAAGTAACGCCTCTGGGGATCAGTTACAGAGTCGTTTTCTCAAAGAACAGTGTGGGATAACATGTGAAGCAGGTTTGTTTAAAACAGGAAGAATGTAGGAATCATTTAAGCAAAACTTCCAGCTTCTGTGTTGATATTTTTTTTTTTTGTGTGCTTAGAAACTTTTTGTGATTATTGTTGATGTCTGTTTTTATCACAACTTCCGCCTCATTTATTCTTTTATTTAGCCCCAGTGTTAGGGAAAAAAATGCCACCCTTTCTGCTCTTTCAAGCCAGAAACGAACAGAGTTGGATGAGAGTAGTGTAGGGCAATTGCTGATGTATGCCTTTAATTCAGTATCTCCGTTTTCTAGCTGATCTACCCCTGATCAAACCAAATACTGCTAGAGCACAGATATAAGATGAATCTTGCATAGTGAGCTTTTTCATCTGTTATTAGAAGCAATTTGGTCTTAGTTGTCCTTGTGCTTGACAGATGAGACTGAAATCCTCTGCCTAATCTTAGAACAGATAAAACCTGGTATTTGCATTATGACCGTGCTTATTACACGAGAGGAAGAGGAGACATCACACTACTTTCTTCATTCTGTTCTTGGCTACCAAGAATGAGAATTGTGATCCTGGATTTTGTGACATGGATGCAAGTCTAATTTACTTGTCGTAAACTTCCTAGCGGTATTGCAGTAAATCTTGTGGAGACTACTTTGAACTAATCACTTAAGTAGTTTCTAAAAATTGAATCCTAAATTGCTCAGCACCTATTGTGAAAGAGTCCACATCTGGGTTTCGCACCTAAAACTGCTTACAAAATAGTCACATCCCAGCTATTCCTATTATGGCGCAGCAAAATTTTCAAATTAGCTGCAGCTCAGTCTGCTCCTCTCCAAATCTAGTTACTTAGCTTAGCACCTAAAAGGAGAGTAAAGATCATGTCAGCATATGTCCTGTAGCAACGTGTCCTCATGCACGTCACAGGCTTTGTGAAAATTATGCTATTTAAGTGCAGATTTTGGTGACCAATTTATTGAAGCTGGTGTATTTTCACATGTAGACATTTCACAAAGCTTTAAACATGACTCACTTAAGATCGTAGGAATGGAAGCTATTTCCCAGGACACTTGTGTAAATGTATTCACGACCATTTCCTATCCATGTGTTCCTGTGCCAAAATTGCCTTTCAAATAGCTCTTTGCCCTCTCCAGTGTAAGCCCGCTAATATATTTAGACAGTGTAATTTTATATCTCTCTATTGTCATTTGCTAAACTGAATGAGACAAGCATTCAGTATTCTGCTTCTTAATTCTTCTCCTCATCCTAACAAGCCTTTCTCAGCTCGTGTTCTTGTTTGAATTAATCTTTCCTGGATGTAGTGACCAAAACTGCAGACTGAGGTCTCACCATAGCCTGGTACCAAAATATTACTGTTTCCCCATCTTCTGGAATTCTCTCCTTGTTGCATCCCAGGGTCTTACTTCCTTTTGGGCTAGTGCATCAGGCAAGTACCCATTCACTGTATTCAGATTAACTCTCTGTATCCTAGATCACTTTCTCTCATACATAACTGATGAGTTCCCTCATTATAACAATTGCCTGATTGTGAACTTTTTATTGTTTAATTGCATTTCATGTCATTTCTGTTACTTCAGTTCTCAAGATGAACCACTCCTTTCAGTATGATGTTCAAAGCTTCCTTCATAGACCCAGTTCCTCTTAATTGTGTGCATTCAGCAAATACCATTAGCATGTTCATTTCTGTGCCATTATCCTTATTTAAAAATAAGGACAAACATAGGGCTAATCCTGTAGTCTTAATCGAGAAATTCTACTTGTAGCTGCTCTAACAGGATTTGTCTTAACACTCAGTGGCTATCTTCCTTTTAGCTTGGTTTTTACTTCTGTCTTAATACTGGCCTCAGTCTTCATTTTAACTCCTTTCCAGGTGGCATCACATTAAATGTTTTTCCTAAAAAACAGCGTGGTCAGCAGGACCAGGGCAGGGATCGCCCCCTTTACTTGGCACTGGTGAGGCTGCCCCTCGAATTCTGTGTTCAGTTTGGGGCCCCTCACTACAAGAGGGACACTGAGATGCTGGAGCGTGTCCAGAGAAGGGCAATGGGGCTGGGACACAAGTCTGATGAGGAGCAGCTGAGGGAACCGGGGATGTTCAGCCTGGAGAGGAGGGGGCTGGGGGGGCCTGGTCGCTCCCTGCAGCTGTCTGACAGGGGCTGTGGGCAGGGAGGGTCGCTTTCTGCCCCCAGGGAACAAGCGACAGGGCAAGGGGAAATACCCTCAAGTTGCACCAGGGCAGGTTTACATTGGATATTAAGAAAAATTTCTTCACTGAAAGGGTTGTCAAGCATTGGAACAGGCTGCCCAGGGACGTGGTGGAGTCACCATTCCTGGAGGTATTTAGAAGACTTGTACATGTGGCACTTAAGGATGGTTTAGTGGTGAAACTTGCAGTCCTGAGGATGCCCTTAAAGGTCTTTTCCAGCCTAAATGTTTCTATGATTCTATAATACAGACAGATCTATTTTGGTCTAGAAAATCTAATGTCAATGAAATCTGTTAGGTTTGGCTGGAACAAACAACCTCTTTTAAAGCTAGCTTCCATCCCCTTTTTTAGCTTACGCTTTTCACTTTTTTCCTTCCAAAGGCTTGCATACCGTTGGGGTCACACTTCAGCCTTGTATTTTCCGAAGTAATTTTTACCCCTTATAAATATGGTTACTATTATATATGCTCTTCTCCAGCTGTATGGTACTATCCCCCTCTGAACCAATTGCTTTAAAATCCTTGTGATGAAGCTGTAATTACTTATGTCGGTTCTTTCAGAGTTTAGGAAGGGAGCTTATCAGACCTCCTGATCTGAGCACAGGAACCTCTCCAAAATGATTTCTTACCTTATTAATGTTAATTTCCATTTCCCCTCCCACCTTTTAATTATCTAACCTGCCTCCTGTGCCCTTATCATTATGCTCTGCATCATCATTCCTACTAAAGAATAGTGGCAAAGTATTCATTAGCTTTGGCACAATGTCTAGATGTGTTAATGTTTAATTCTCACCACAGCCCTGCTTCCTTGTTCTTTATATATGCATATACGTGGTTTGCTTTAGCTCTGGTATGTAACATTACCACCAAAGATTACTTCTGAGAAAGGTAGGGCCCATTGGGACCCAGCTTTCCAGGTTTAACTAGTCCTGTGTTGGCTTTATTGAGCTTGTATCCTCAATAAGAGTTCTAGCTGTAGGGGAGAATTAAACAGTGAGACTGACAATATAAGTAATCTCTGTAACAAACAAAAATATCCCTTATTTTTGTGGCTTAAATATTAGGCTAGGGATGGAGCTAAACCTCCTTTGAAAATCAAAAGATGAGGGCAGGATCCTTTTCTGTCAGGTTTATGTGCTGATTAGTGCGTCCATCACTAAACATCCAGGAGTAAAGGGAAGAAATGAATCTTCAGCCCTTGCACTAGCACAGTGGCAGAACCGTATTGCCACATACTGCTCCGGTAAGGAGCATGAGGGGAGCTGGGCAGAGGCATCTGGTGGTGGGGAGAGGGGTTCCATGCGGATGAGGGGTCTGATGTGCCAGGGAGCTATCGATGTGGTCAGGAATCCCTTTTCAGTCTTCCACTGCTTCTTTTCCCCTCCCTATTGCCTTCTGCTTCACCATGCCTGAGGATACAGGACCTGTCTCCGCAGCATCCTGTGCTTGGGGTGGGACAGGGTCCGTTTCCACTGCAGAGAGGCGAGAAGCAAGGCTAGGAAAGATGAGGAGAAGAGCAGGAGCAGGAGCCAGAGGCTTTCTGGTCCTCCTGCTGTTAAGGGTGTGGGGACTGCTGTTTGCCAGGGAAGCTCCCGCACCCTTGGCAGGCCTGGGGTAAGGACCAGGGGGCTGTGGCAGGTAGGGATCAGCTGCTGGAGGCAGAGCACGCCATCTCCATCCCTGGCACAGGGCAGCCAGCAATCTGCCGCTCCTGGCAGCCTGGGGCCTTTGGCTGCCATTTGCTTTTTGCTTTCAGCTGGCTGCACACACGTAGACACAAACATGCACGCTGGCACTCGGACGAGACACAAACTCCCTGAGCACGGGCTGTGAGATTGTGAGCTCTGTGGGTGCCACCGCCTGCTGAAGGCTCAGTGTGGGTAGCATCTCAGAAGGTAGATGCCTGGAACAGACACCTTCTGGCCCCAGCCCCAAGGTTTGTTGCCCATTTAAACAAACTTGGTAATTACAAAGCGCACCGTTTCCTGCAACATCCCAAGGCAGATTTTGGAGCAGTGGAATAACTTAATGTATGAGCAGCATAAACAGGTAAATTAATGCTTAGGTGTCTTCAGTGTTCCACACCAAAAGTGAGCAGTGTAGGACAAGAGGAAATCAGTGGTTACTACCAGAGAGGAACAGGGCTGGGTCTGGGGTCAGGGCGTGCCGTGCGCGGCGCTGCCCGGAGCTGCCCCGTGCCCCAGGAGCCCAGGCCAGCGGCTCCCAGCCGGGGCCAGCGCTGGCCACGGCCCAGCCCGGCAGCCGCGGGGGCAGCCGCGGGGGGCGGCTCTGAGGAGGGGACAAGTGCCCGTGCGACGGCCACGGCGGGCGGAGCGAGGGGGGGCGGCTGTGCGGGCCCCGGCCCGGGGCAGGGCGGGGGGGGGAGCTCCCGGCGCCGCAGCAGAGCAGCCCGCGGCCAGGCGGGCCGCCCCCCGGGAGCAGCTCCCCCCGCAGCCCGGGGCAGGGGGTGCCCGGGGCCCACGCCGGGGCGGGCCGGGCTGAGGGGCAGCGCCGGGGACCCCCTGGGGCAGGGGAAGAGCGTGAGGGGGAGGGAGCAGCCGGGACAGCGTGAGGCACTGCCCCTGCCCCAGCCCCTGCCCCAGCCCCTGCGCCGGGAGGAAGCAGAGCAAATCCGGAGGGGAGCTGAGCCCAGGGAGAAGGGAGGGGTGGGAGAAGGTGTTTTTCGGTTGTGGGTTGTAGTTCTCGTTATCCTACTGTGGTTGAATGGTAGTAAATTAAACTAATTTCCCCAAGTCAAGTCTGTATTGCCCCTGACGGTAGCTGGGTGATCTCCCTGGCCTTGCCTCGACCCATGAGCCTTTTGTTATATTTTCTCTCCCCTGTCCAGTTGAGGAGAGGGAAGTGATAGAGTGGCGTTGGTGGGCACCTGGCATCCAGGCAGGGTCAACCCACCACGGTAACTCATAATAAAAAATAAACACACTGAAGTAGGTGTTTCAGCAAGTAGCTGTTTTGATTATTATCTGAAATGCAGATAATGCGTAAGCTTAGACTTGCCACTTTCCCAGGTTCCAGGTTATGTTAAAACGGACCTTTAAGTCTTGGTTTTCTGGCGACGTGGAGAGGATGGTTCTCCACAGCACCCTGACATGGCTGGAGAGAGCAAGGTAGCTCTGAGTCTGTCTTCGGACTGGTCTGGTAGATCTGTGAGTCTGCAAAAGATGGGGTACATGCCATACTGTCATTAACTGCAGATGTCTGACAGTAGGTAAAATCATCTGTACAACTACCTGTACAACTCTGTCTCTACACAAAGAATAGGTGTCTAGCACAGGCAGCTGACAAGCTTTAGGCCATTTTCCATAAAATTTTTTTGAAGTATATCCCAAATTTAAAATGAATCCTCTTTCTGAAAATTTTTTATGTGGTTGCATAATGGTGAGTGTGGTGCTGCTCTTACAAGAAATGCGTGGTAAGAAGAGTGGAAGTCTTCAATTAAGTGAAGTAAGTTCATGTTCTTGTGTAAGCACCAAGAATATTTTTGAAAATTTTCTCCTCCTGAGAAGCCCAACATAAACGTTTGTTTAGCGCAAAAAAGCACAAGGATTTCTACGTAGTTGTGCCTGCTATGTTCTGCCTCCACTAAACGTACATTTGTATCTTTATGGTAGGCATGTGTCTCCGGGAGGGATGGGGATGGAAAGGGAGGACATGGCAGCGCATGGGGCACAGAGGCATGTGGTCCATCCAGCAGAGCAGGCATGTGGGGAGTGTGAATGTTTGCCACGCCAGCTTCAGTGCTTTGCTGTGCTTCAGGGCAGCACAGCACTGTCTCCGGCACAGCCACTTGGCTCTGGAAGTGGGACATGAGGAGGATGGAGGGTGCTCCACTGCAGCGCCTCTGCAGCAGGCCCTTCTCCAGCTAGCCAGGAGGAGGATCTGGGTGGGAAAGCTTACACAGAAGTAGGGGGGCTTTACTGGAGGCTTTGCTTTCATGAACCCAACACTCCCTCTCCCCTGGATTGATTTGTTTGCTCAGGCTTGGTTGCCTCCAGCAACACATTATTAGCTGGACTATAGTGTATCCTGGGAGACCTGTAGGATTCCCTGCAAACCTTTTGAGTTCCTCGTCTCCAAGGAGGGAGAGACACAAAGGCATTTCACTCTGTTGATGCAGTTGCATATAAATTGTCCCCCTTCTCTGAATGTTGGTGTGTCTCTCTGGCAAATGCGGTAGCTGGATTCCACAGTCCTCATCTTGTTTCTTCGTCTCACTCAGTAGAATATATTTTTCTTGGTAAAGCCACTGAGCTGCACTGCTTTAAAGGCTGTATTTGAAACCATGCTTAGGTGAGGAATGACAGCGAGGCTGTGCACTTGCTATCTCTGTACACACAGGGCAGTCCTTGCTGATGGTAGACTTCAGGCTTTCAGGGTAAATCTGGCCTCAAGGTAAATACAGATTGCATCAATCATGAGCAGCTTTCCGCTTGATTTAGCATGGCCCCAAAAGCAGCGAAGACACAGTGTCATGGATTAACAGCATGGGTATGTACTCAGGGCTCTGCTAAGACCCTACATCTCTGCTAAAATCTGTGCCGCTGCAAATTCTTTAGATATGATCAAGTGTTACGAGAGCCTTTCCATGATGTGGTCAAACCCTGCAGGTATGCTTTCCATCTCTGTTCCATTTGAAATTACAGGACTTAAATGATTTTCCTCAAAAATCTGCTTCAGCTCCTTTGACTGTTCTGTGTCTTGAGCTTACAGGGACCAGCCTATATGTCACAGCATAGTTAAAACATCATGAAAAGCTTGACTTCCTGATTAGTCACGTATGTGTCCGGAGATGGACAGCATCAGGTGAACTGATCTCCCATAAAGGTCAAGGCAGGTTAGTGCTCCAGTAGTTAAGGCATCAACACCAGATGGCATCTCAGTAAGGGAGCAGAGTCAGAGGCAAGGCACACTAGTGTTCCGGTGAGAGTGATGCTGGTGGTAATGGGGGGCTATTGGGAGGAAGAGGAGGGTTAAGGAAATGCAGAGAAGGTGTCTTGAGTGTGATCTTCTTTCACCCGGCGGTTCAGTTAGCAAGAGATTTGGGTGCTTAAGGGCAGTGCAGTTTTCTTGGGTGTGCTCGCATTGGCTGCGTGCATTTTGCAGGCGTTGAGCAGCGAAGGATGCCGAGCGCTGCTGGTTCCTAGGGGCTGTAATGCAGAGCTGCAGGCATGCTCACAGCTGTGCCCCCTGCCCTGCAAGGCTTCCCCATACCTGTGCAGACCTGGCTGCTGCCTGCAGCTAAGGCATCAGCTCTGCCCTCCATCCTGCTGCCAAGCTGCTCCAGGCCTGGCAGGGGGCTGGGATGCTGCTGGGGCGAAAGGGTTAGCTGTACTTTGCTGAGATTGACAGTCCAGCTGCATCCACAGAACAAGACCAGTTTGTTTTGTGTGTCTGAGGAACCCAAACCTGAACTAATGGAGCAAACAGGTGTGAAAGGAGAAGGGTTTTGCCTGAGCCAGTAGCTCCTTGTCTGCTGGGTAAAAGGAAAAGAGGTCAGTAGGAATCAACACTTCCCTCATCAGAGGGCTGGGAGAGGAGTTGCTCTTCAGCGAGCAAAGGCACTTGAGAGTAACCCATTAATTCCTGGGCTCGCTGCCAAGGACATCTCAAGTCAAACAGCATGGGACCGGGTCCTGTCAGGCTTCTCCGGGACCTGGAAACCCAGCTCAGGTGCCTCTTGATTTCTTTTTCCAGGGAAGAAGTAAGGAGAAAGGAAATATGAGAACAGATGGCTAGGCTATACTTTTTCTGTGCTTGAATTCTTTCTTACTATGTTAAGTAGTGAACAGCTTTAATCTACATGCTCCAGCCCATCCCCTGCTTCACAGAAGAGTTTCTCAGTAGCTCTTGAGCCTCCTGGCTGCCAGCACTTTCTGAAGAGAAAAGGGAGCCAGCAAAGGCTTCCTGCTGAAAGGCAGCTCTGTTTCAGGTACAGTAATTGTAAATTATACTGCCTCCTTACAGGTTCTTGCAGTTTTAAGGAGAGAGGCTATTTTTTGCTTGCTGATCTTTGTACACTTCTAGAAAGACTTTTTATTCTTTCTCAGAGGTGACTGTTACTTCAAGATACAAAGTTTTTATTTAAGTCAGTGAAGTCCAGAGCACTTCCTGGAATAATTTTCGTTGGAAACTGCTGTATTGTAGGTAGATAAGATCATAAGTGAGGTCATTCTTTTCCTCCAGAATTGCCAGCCTTGCACGTTTACCAGATTTTAATAAAGCACTCTTAATACATTTTTTGAACAGCTGAACAGCCTGTCTGTTGTACAAGCTGGACTGAAATGCCATCTTACCAAAGACAGGTAAAACTTCTACCTTTGTGGGCTTCATCCACATTTCTAGTGTGGTCCAGGATTTCTTTTGCTGTGTTACATGACTTTTAGACACCTATGATGCAGAGAGATTCTGGACAGAGATAAAACTTTTCTTTCCATTTTTGAAATCTCTAAAATCCGTCACCTAGCTCAAAGAAATGCTCTTTCACCTGCAAGATCCCTTTTCTCTTCTTTCACCTCAGGATTTTCTCTCTTCCTGTTAATTTTTCCTTTTCTGGGTGCTGCATTATTTTTTTCCAAATTAAAATAACTTAAATGCTTAAGAATTGTGATACAGGCAGCTTCAACTTGTTCCTGCTGGGTCAGCCTGCTGCATCTTGCCTTCTGCTTTGAAGGTGAAATGGGTAAAGGGGCTGTCATTCCCTTTACTTGACAGAAGACCCCTCTGTGTGCAGAAGAATTTCTTCATATTCTGCTTCATAACTTAAATTGCTGTTCATTGACTGGATAATTACAGTAGCGCTGTTGCAAAGTAACGAAATAATGGTACTCTTTGAGGAAAATCCATACCAATTCCAGCAGTAACTCGTGCTATACTGAAGTGCTCTGCAGTGTCATTTAGATTTCATCAGTGATGATAATTTTTGTAACTTACAGAAATCTGAACCTACAATATTTTTCTAGTAATTTTCTCTTTCTGTATTCTGCTCTAGTACTTTGGCTCTTGTATCTGAAGTTCTACTGTTGCATAAGAAGAGCGTGTTATCTTTAAAATTCAATTTTCTGAGTGAAAATTTTATGGATATTTTCATTTTTCAAAATTCAGTTAGTCATCCCTCAATCCCCTCCCCCAAATCTTTTATTTCCTATACTCTAACACCATGACTCTAGGCCCACTTAAATGAGTGTAAATTGGGAAAATGCCACTCAAGTCAGTTAAGAAGTTTTGGAGGTAACTGATTACTACACTTAATTTTAATCACCTACAGTGCCCCATGCAGCATGCTGGAGAGCCACATAATACAGGCAAATTTGCTAGACTCACACCAACCCTGTCACGTAACCAAAATGAGAGTGTAGAAGAGGTTCTTGTGCCATTTTTAATCTAATTGCATAGTAATCATTGGGAGGTAAACACTCCTCGCTATTTATCCTCAAAAATTTAAGAACGGAACTATCCCTTTATATTCCTTTAGTTTTCTGTCTTAAAAGCCTTTGACTCTGAAAATCACAGCTCCTTTTGGAAAATGCTATATTCTGTATTTTGTCGTGTAAATGGAGTTAGCTTTGCAATGCATCCACACTGACTATGTGCAACTGAAAGGGAAGATGTTGTAAAGGAGGAAAACGTGATGGTGAATATACAGACACGTTTAAGGTCTCCAAGCTGTATGCTGAATCTGCTGGTATAGTTTATTTTAAAGTAAATTTCAAGTTAACACCTGTACAAAATGGTAAACATGGTGAAAATATGAATTCTGTTGAAAAATAACTGCTAGAATCACTAAGGCAATGAACTACAGCCATGGCATGTTCCTTGCTATCTCACTGTCCTCTGTGATGAATGGCAGGACTGTTGATAATTCTCTTTATTATTAGCACTATAAGGATAAAGTCACTTTTAATTCCTGTGATGAGGTAAGATGGTGGGAACAGTGAAGATCCTTCAACATAATTTTCTACTCTGTGGTTTCTTCTGCAGAAGTCTGAGTACAAAGGCTGTCTTTATCAACTGTTTGTTTTCCTCAGCTTCTCATACTTTATAATTTGGCTATGAATTTTAAAGAGCATCAAATGGAGCAGAGATTAGAAATTGGCACCCTTTGTGTCCTGTTGAAAGCAGGGCAGCCCCTCCTCCTTAGGCACTGCAGAGTTCTTTGCTAATAAGGCTGACTGAACAAGTCTTCATTAAACTTCATGTTGCTGGGCTGGAGAATTTATTTGGCCCCATCACCCATTCAGGCCATGACCTGGACAATCAACTGTGATGCCTCAGATGTGAAAAGCCTTTGTTTGGCTTCTGGAATTCTTAACACAATTAATAGCTCTGCAGCTAGCTGTCTTGGGCAAGATAGGGTCACGCCTGCCCTTGGTGTAACTACTGCTCTCAAGCTAAGTTGCTTGGAGCATCCTTCAAGTGAATCAGCAGCGTGTGATTTTAGTTGTGTGAATCCTGATCCCATGGAAATGAGTGGCAGATGAGGATAAAGCTGGTTACACCCAGTTGTCATAGCCACTCTGTGCTGGCAACCTGCTAGGAAATGTAATAGGCCAAAATTTCTTCTAAATTGGTAAAAAAACTCAGTTATGCAATATGCCTATCATAAGGGTGACTGAGGCTTTTCTCCACTTCCAAACACTGTGGTCCAGATGCTTACCACCTCTTTTTTCAACCAGGAGTAGGTTACAATAGGTGTGACTTCTGCGTATCATGGCAGACTACATACAAGTCTGATTAAAAATCACATTCCACTTGAAGATAAACTTGCTACAAACAATACCAAATAGAGCAGACAGCTTTTTTGATATAGTCATTAAAGCCTTAGGAGCTATTTCACAAATATGTAATTCCCTGAGCATGTCGGAGTTTGCTTTGCTCCAGAAGAACGAAAGGCCAGAGTTTTAAATTATATTTCTTCATCATAAATCCCGAGGATGATGCATTTCCTTTGGCACTGGTTTTGCTGGTTCTTCAAATTAGGTCTCTGCTCCTTTCAGTGTTACTGCACTGGAGGGAGTGGTATGATTTCCATTCAGTACTGTCAGGAGTTAAGATTTCAGGTTTCTTCCCCCAGGCAGTGGTTGAAGCCTTTCCCTTTTCTGTGCCTTAAAGTCACAAGGTGGTGGAAGCATGCAGCAGGTGAGCCAGGGTGCTCCCTGTGTGCCTGTGCATATAATTATACATATTTCTATATGTGTGTGCATGTATACGTGCTCTTATTTGTAGGTCCTTGCAGGACATCAAACAAAATAAGTTGTGTGTTTTTTGTTGGAAGGGGTGGGTGAGCATCAGACAAACCCAACCCAGTGGCTGTTGAATCAGGCCTTAATGGTGCTACAAATAATAACCCTGTCCCCCCACCCCGGGTTCCTGGCCCACCCCTGGTCCTCTACACATACAGATCCAGACCTCAGCCCGCAGCACAGATCGCTTCACAGCACCAGGAGAACCATCTCCTGTCAGGTGGCATCCGGCCAGGGTATGAGAAAAATAACATTCTCTGACTTTTCTGAACCAGCCCCAGCCTTGAGGGGCACAGAGGTCCTGCCTGCAGCTCGGAGTCGGAGAAGGGCTTAGTTACATGTGATAGGAGATGCAGCCGAAGGGATCCGTTTCAAACCACAGCAAAGCTGGTGTGGATTTGAATGGCAGGCACAGTTAGGACGCCCTTGGGGGTGAAGGGGGCATCTCTCAGAGTTCCCAGCATGAGAACTGGACCAGCTGGGCAGCAATCTGTGGCCTGTGAACTTTTCTACACACTCTTCTTCTCCCAGACCGTAAACACTGGCAAAACACTGCTTCAGCCATGTGGAAACATGTAACAAGCAGCAGCCCATCCGAGACCATGCCTCACAGAGCTCCCGGATATTAGTGGCTTTGGCTGTTCATGCTTTCAGTCATAGAAGCTGTATTTAGCTCTGACTGGTGCCTGGACTGAGCTGCATGTTATATAGCTGAGGCTTAGCTGGCTTTCAGTTAATCTTTCTTCCCAATGTGCCTTGATGCCTTTCGTTCCTTAAGTGCTTTTTTTGCTTTGGCTACATCCTGACCTATTCCATCTTGTCCTGCCAGGATGGTACCCTAGAAACACATTCTGGGCCACCGAGCTTTAATTTTGCCATCTTTCCCTCCCAAGAAAAGGATCCTAGAATGGCTCCTGTTCAGAAGTTGCTGGTTGCAAGACAAATTACATGTGAACACAGGCCAAATGCAGCTGATGGGATTGTGTTGAGCTGAATTGTACAGGCTGGGCTTGGTTCCTTCTTTCTTTCTCAACTGCTGCAGGATGAACACAGGCCAGCAGTGACAAGATACTGTTTAAGAGCAAGTCCTTATCTGTTATCTAGGCTTCAGATGCCTCAGGAAACTGAGTTGAAACAGGCTTTCATCCAAGTTTCGTGTTTTGTAAGGATGAATATGAGTAAAGCCTGGTGAGGTGTGATGAAAAGTAGACCATGTCATGGGTAGCTGGGAGAGCTTAGGGCCCCTCCAGCGATTCGTTCTCCAGTGAGATCCATTAGGCTGTCAAACAGCCCCTGCAGTAAAAACTCCACTGGTTAGCTCTCTACAGCAGTATCTGCCAAAGAAGTGTCAAACATCAAAAGGACAATCTTGGAAGAGGTGAACCAGACACCCGATACTGATCAGCTGATTTTAGTTTTTCTGCAGGGGGTTGGAAAAGTTTTGTGGCCATACTGGTTTGGACGGAACTTCCATCAAGGTCCGAGGTAGGGTTTTGACAGACTGGACCCAAACTGGCAATAGCAGGGTGGGTAGGGTCCTTCTCTGGGATGAAGGACGTGAAGCTGAGCTCTTGCATAAACAAGCACAGAGTTGCACCTAGGTTTCCCACAGCCGAGCAGAAAGCCTGAGTCACCAGCCTAACAGGCACTTTGGAGTGAGTTTATCCTTCTGCTTTTTCACAAAGGCTGTTGAGAGTCTTTGAGGTGTTCAGCTTAGAGATAACAACAGCACTTTAGTGCATGCATTTTTTGGAAAGCAGATTATTATTTTTTTCTCCACGAATCTGATTCTACTTGTAATTTGACTTAATTGCTGTGCACATTTTAGAAGTTTTTGTATCAAACAAAGGGTCAAGGGACAAATACCATGTGAGGAAAAAAATGTTTCCTGAGAAACAAGTTTGCTTCAGTATGTCCATGACATCCCAGCACCCCATGCAGTGCTCTGTCGTGGTGGCCAGATTAATTATGGACTTTAATTGGGAACAAGAAACAAAAGAGGGAGTCTAGGGGAGGATGACTTCATCTCTCTGCTCATCTTACATTGCTCTTTCACACAAAAAGATCGAGGCAGCAGACGGAACAGCAGACAAGCTTGTCTACATAAAGGTTTCCCTTGGCTGAGGAGAGGAAGAATAAAATGAGAAAAGGATCATTGTTCATCTGGAAAGTCACAAGAGCAGGTCTGGGTTTTCATCTTTTCCAGCCAGCATGTTTGTTTAAGCCTCACACCTTTAAAAGTCTTTGTTCAAGCAGTTTGTCCTTGGGCTAATTTCCCCATCTTGTTCTGCCTTAGCCTCAACTTGCTACGAGCCTGGGAATGTCTAGCCTCTGTGAAACAAAAAGTGCTTTTTCTTGCACTTACAGAGAAAGCCCTATCTGCTGTACGAAGCTGTTACAACAAGGTGCAGGAGGGAAGTGAGCAGTAACAGCATCACATAAGGGACGGCTTCACGGTTGGCAGAGCTGGGGGTATTAGAATACAAATGTTCCAGCTCTGCCGTTAATTACCTAATTTCAGATGAGTAATATAGGTTCAAATTTGCAACGGGCTAGGTGGATAGGCTGGCACCAGGCAGGATAGTATATGGCCACTCTTAATTTGTTTTTTCCTGAGGAGAGGCACGCATCTAACCACTGATCTGCCCCCTCACCTGCCAACACAAATGTACCCTGTTAGGAAGGCAGGCACGTCTCTTCCGCAGGCTGGCAGGCACCAGCTTTGCTGCATGCTGTTCTGCACCCTTCCCACCTGAAAGACTCCTGCACAACACACTTGTCCCTACAGTACCTAATCACGTAGTCATCCATTCCATCATCTAGTCCCTCCTTCATCATCTAATTCACATCATTAGAGCAAAACCCAAAAGTTGTAGCTTGGTCTTTCCTTGTTGATTCTGCATACTGTCATGCTCTAACATTCAAACCGTAATTCTGCAGTTAATTCAGTGTCCTTAAAATTACTTCTATACTGATTTATTTTAATGGTTAAATGTCAAACCAATAATTTATTTGTAAGCCACGTACCTTCTGGCATGATTTCCAAATTATCCGGATAACCTTCCCTTCAAACAATCTGTTTGTTTTCCTTAGTGTGTCAAAATCCCAAGTACACTTTGTTTCTCCATAGTAACCACTGAGGGGAAATGAGAAAAACCTGAGTAACCCTAGAAATGTCACAACGAGGCGGAAGGATGCTGGCTGTTCCTCAGAGGCACTGACAGATTGTCCCTGTGGTGTTTGGTCTTACATCCAAACTGCTTGGGACAGGAGAGGGGGCAAGGACAGAGACAATGTAGGCTAAAATGGGACATTTGGAAAGACCTAGAGGTGTATTTGGCAGGTGGAGTGCTCCGTTGGTGGACCTGCTGCTTTGGGGAGTAGGTTAGCTTTCCTTCTTTCATTTGGTTTTTATAGGGAGAACTTCCTGGATTGTGACGTCTAATCCCCTGCTGTCACAAATGGATGTATCCTGTTATCACTGCCATAAATTTCTCTTGTTTGGTCTTTAAAACAGGAATTTTATGCCCTTAATTTTCCTTCTGTAAGACTGCACTAGAATCTCATCTGCTTCCAGTGACCAGAAACCACCTTTTAATTTCTGTCCTTTAGTTTGAGGGAGACAGAGGAAAATATTTCCAAGGAGGTGCAAAAGTAGAGATTATAAATGACTGACTTTGAAATTTGTTAAATCAAAACCAGTTCACCTGAGGGGACAAAAGAAAACCCTAGTCCTAAAACCAACTGGTGTCTGAAGAGTTAACTGGACACGGTGATTCAGCTGCTGACACAGGGAGCAGCCTGCTGCATTTCTTGCAAGGTGATCAGTTGAAATGTTTTGGGGTTTGGTTTGGTTTAGTTTTGCCCCAGAGCTTTGCTTTTGCATGAGAGAGGAAAAAACCAAAACTCAGGGTTTTTGTTTGGCAGGGTTTAACGTGACGTTTTGCACCCATCCAGCCTGCTGCTCCCAGCCTTTCTGTCCATCTCCCACCTCCTGCTTCGCTGGGTGTGCCAGATCTGAACTTAACCTGCACATTTTTTCATCTCTCTGCCCTGCCCACCCAGCGGAGAGGGGCTGATTGGCAGGCGGCGAGCCACGATCCTGCTCCGGCACGCAGGGTGCATACCTCCCCACTCAGCTCCCACAGCGGGCAGCCATGGATGAACACGGGCTGAGGCAGCCAGCCGGACTGACACGCCAGCGGCTGCCACCGCCAAACTGAAGTTGTCTGAGCCCCCGGTAAGTGCAGCAAGGAGAGAATCCGTTCATCTGAGTGGTCTGGATTTATTTTTTTATATCGGTGGGAGGAGGAGCGTATCAACTTCATGTGGAAGAAAGGTGCTGTAGCAGCAGGGGCCGGTGAGTGGCTGGGTGGGATGGCTGATGGACAGAGGGAGAAGACTGGAAGAAACGTCTCATCCCATCAAGTCCAAGGGAACCTCTAACAGGATACCACCGGCTTGGGAAAGTTTTGTGTACAGAAAGAGTTTGATGCTGTGAACATGGGTAGGATGAGGCAGAGGGTTGACTTTTGGTCTTCCAGGAACAAGTAATTTTAAAAAGAGAATTGTAAGCTGTATGTATACAACTAAATCAGCATGTAATGTCCCCCTGTGCCTTATTCATAGTGCCTACTGCACTAGTACAAATGCACCGTGTTTTGAAGCCGAGGAGGATGTGGGGGAGGAGGGCAATTGGTTCATGAACTTTTGTGGGAGGTTATTTCTTTTCTGATCGGACGGAGGAAAAAGTAGGCTGTTTCCTTGTTGATAAAAGCTTCTCTGTGGTATAAGAAGATAAACTGAAACATACAAAAAGAGCTATATTAATTTTCTCCAAATATTGCTGAAGGGATAATGGAAATCTGTGTCTGTACCCGCTGAGGTGTTCAAGAAAGGGAAGGTTTGGAAGCAGTTTTTGCTGTGAGATTAACAGCTCAGAGCTGCTCTGTATAGAATTTCAGTGGGTGAGTGAGCAATTCAGATTCGTCAAGCACTGCATTGTTAGGGGACTTCAGTGTTTTGGTGTTTGTTGAAAACACAAGAAACTCATTGCCCTTGTGTACGAGGCAATAAGCAGCTGGATTTACACATAAACATATATTTGGAACAGAGTTCTGAAGTGCAAAAAGCAAATTTCAGCTGACTCTTGTGATCTGTAAGAAAGGATAATTTGATGCCATTCCTTTTTTTCTTTCTCTGTTATTTTTAAACAGCAGTTTGTACTGCAATATTATCATGTGTAGGAACGTGTATGTCTGAGCACTCTCAGGTCAGGTTGCGTGAGGACATCCTCACAGATACATTTGGCCTCCTGAATACTGGCCTGGCTTACTTTGTAACTTTACTTTCCATTCCTTACAGCCAATTCCAAAATGCTCAATTCGATGTCAACTCTCCACACTTAATCTAGTTACGTTAGTGTTTTTATGTGAGGGAGCAGCACTAAAATTCATTTGGCTATTTCTGAATTCATCACACAACAGGGGAATGAGATGGAGCTACTTAAATAACCGTTGCTGTATTTTTTCCCATGCGGATTAAGAGGTCAGAAAACTTTAAAGCACTCATGTAGCTGGAGCTTCTGCATATCATAAACCATATCACATCCCTGACTTAGTTCCTGTGAGAACTAGAATAATCTTGCCTGCCTAAAGCACTCCTGTGACATGGGACTTCACTGCGCAGAGTTTTTGGTAAATCAGTTCAATGGTTAATTGCTCTTGCTATTAAAACTCTGCATGATTTCTAATCTCAATTTCTCCATGTTGCCTTCCAGTTATTAGATCACAGCAATTTTTCTTTTAAAATTTTCTGTGTAGGTGCTTACAGACTGATTGTTTCTGAATCTCCTGTGGAGCAGACTAAATATATTGAGCTTTTGTCTTTCGCTGTGTGGTAGGGTTTTGATTCCTTTATAGTTGTTGCGGATCTTTTCTGAACCCTCCTCAGTTTTTCTATATCCTTGAACTCTGGACAAAAGATGGGGTTGTAGTGGTCCACCAGGAACCAGGCCACACTGCATACGCAAGTGAAATGATTTTCCTTCTGCTTCACGTTTCTCTCTTCCTAAACCCTAATATTACATCAGAACTTTTAGCCTCAGGATTGTATCAGAGGTGATAATCATCCATATTTTTTTTCAGAATCACTGCTTCTAAAGGTGCCTTCCATCCCATAACGTTGCCCTACTTCCCTCTCACCCTCCTTATCTGAGTGAAACCTATGCACATATTCCTAAGTACATACTACCAAACGTACCATTCAGAGTAAAACACATTTACAGATGACAGTAAATGAGATGTACAAAAATTATTTCTGTCTAAAAGTGACTCCTGCTGGCTCAGTGTAGCAGGAGAGGCTCCCTCTTGTCTCTTCAGCAAAACTGCTGCTCGCAGAATACGGGAGTTCCGCTTTACATCTCTCTCACCTGCTGCATGGTGCAGAGTGTAGACAGCCTAACTCTCCAAGGAGCATCTTCACTGAGTACTGAAATCTGATTGGCACCTGGCACCCACGGGCAGATGCGGTGATCCCCTTTCCAGGTGGTCCCTTGGTAGGAAATGAATGAAGTAACATAGATGAGAAGAATCAACCTGAATTTTCTCCTTCCCAAATTTAAGCTAAACTGCAAAGCTCTTCCAAAGCTGGAAGCTGTTCAGTTGAGCTTAGCTTATTGTGTGTTTTGCAGCTGCCTCAGCATGTACAGGTTCCAGCTGGGACCAACAGAGAATCACTGAAATGTTGTCAGGAATGCTGATCCAGGAGACTTTCTGTCCTGACCTGAAGTTCAGATAACTCTCATGAGAGCTCCTGTTCTCAAGAGATTTTCAGTCTGCTTTGCAGGCCAAAAAGACGATGGAGAAACACTCAGACTTTGGTGTACTGATATGAACGTAGTTTACAAACTGTTGGAGTAGACAGCTGTAGCAGGCAGGATCCTTGTTCCTCCAACCAAATCAAAAGTAAGGCTGCTCTTGGCTGAGAAGGGAATTGCTTTGTCTGTGGACATTGTTCCCTCCATTTCTGTATCCAGACATTACAGTGTATAAGAAGGGAAATAAGAGAACAACTGATCTTTTTTCTTCTCTCTTCCCCCCCCCCCCCCCCCCCCCCCCCCTCAAAGATTACAAAAGACAGTCTTGCCTATCACAAAAGCAACCACAAGTTTTCAGTTTGGACAGCAAGGCTTAGGTGTGGGCTATATAAATCTGCATATTCTAGAGCTGCATGTACATACAGACACTCAATGCTGAGCGCCAAAATTGAGTTAAAGCATGCAAGATTCCAGTCACTGCCCTCCTGTTAAACTCTACCCTGAATTCACAGAGGATAGTGCTACCAATGCTATCTATATTTATTCTTTGTGCTCGGGAAGTGTTTGCCACTTCCATTAAATGACTTCCTAATGGTTCACGCTGTAGCATGTGTGCAGGAGGAAGAGATAAAATATGCAGGATTAGTTCTTGCTGTATGTGAAAGTTGTAAAACTGCCACTCAGCATCCCTGGTCAGCTGGAGCCTCCTGGAGAATGGCTACAACCATGGACACGTCCCATCTCTTCTCTGCTCTATCTGGTGGACCCAGAAGGATGCAGGTTCCAGGCATGCTACGTTTTTAACCTGTTTGGTGCATGTTATTTTGATCTATTTGAAAATTCTGTAATTAGCACCAAGGCTTGTCTGTACAGGCAGATGCTCCAGAGGAACGCCCTTCGGGGGAGCCAGCCCGCACCCGCTCTGCACCAGCAGCGTGCTTCACAGCTGCTCTTTCTGCTACCTTCCCCATCTGGAGGAGACACCATTTATCCCCGGCGCAGCAATCCGGCCTCCTTCCCTTGCTGGGAGAGGGCAGGCAGGGGTTAACATTTCTCCCCATTCATTAATGCCTTCGCAGGGGCAGCCCCGATGGCGCAGGGGGGGCTGCGGTCCTGCCCGGTCCTCGCTGCTATGGCAACAGGTTGGGAATGCCTAATGCCTCCGTCGGGGCCAGCGCTGCCTCCATCCACAGATGCCTGCTCTGCAGACAGCTTTATTGTCTGCCGGACAGTTGTCTTTCCGTCAGCTTCCAGCAAAGCAGCCTCTTCCCGAGGAGGACAAAAGACCCCGGTACAAAGATGAGACTAAACAGGGCTAAAAGTTTAAAGGGGAGGGGAAAAGAATCCCCTTAATTTATGTTTTAACTGTAGGGGAGAGAAGAGAAAAATAATTCTGGCTTCTCCCAAATGATAGCTCATGAAGGAGGAGAAGGGGGCATAATTAGGTTTTGCTGGGATTCAGTAATTGCTTCCTGATGCCTCATGAAACTATTTACAAGGAGCCTGGCTTGCCCACAGGGCTGTGTGGCACCGTTTTTACCCCAGCAGAGTCAGGCTGCTGCCATCTGACAGCTGCTCGGATCCTATAATAAAAGAGTTGGGTTTCAGTTTGCTTTATGGGTGAACCAATTTTCATATCCAAAATCATCAGCAGAGTTGACCCCAAGGAACATTTTTGTTCAGATGCAGCTCGGATCGCTCAAGCACAGATTTCGCCTTGTGGTAAGTGGATATCTAGGGCTTCCCCCTTATGTTGTGGTGCAGGGATGATGGGGTATATTTAGGAGGGAGGATACTGCTAAGTCAGTAAATACAGGATTTAATCTCCAAAGCTGTCAGCATTTCTAAAGCATTAAAATTCTCATTCAGATAAACACACTCCCTTCCAGTACAATCTCTTTCCATGTCCCAAGCAGAAACACGCTTTCATTTAGCCAGAGCGAGGGCAGAATCCTCCTTCGTAACTTCAAGTGCTCATATGTGTGTTTCTTAACAAATCCTACAAGAAATGGCATGTCACATGAGATGTTAAATTCAAAGCTTTCCATAAGGGGCATGTCCTTGTCCACATGACTAGCCTTTTTGTTTCTGCCATTTGACCTTGATGTGACCTAGATGAGTGGTGAGAACCTGTGAACTGGGGAGATGCAGTGCAAAAGATCAGATTGCATTGTGTTCCTAAGCCCCTTTGTATATTTTTTCTAGACTCGTTAACCTAGTATAAGTCCACTGATGGTACATTTTCACCTGACATCTATTTCTGACACTTTATCTAAATACTTTATCCACTGTACACAAGTAAGCCAGTGGGCAAAAAAATTCCCCCCACCCTTCATTTCCGTAAAGTACTGAAACAATCATGCAGCATCATCTCATGGAGGAGAAAAAAATCTCTTTTCCTAGGAAGTGATCAGCTTATTTATTGAAATGTTAGAATATAACGCTCACTAGTGAACTGAGGCAGTCATTCTTGTCCATAGCAGTGGTGGTGGTGTTTGTAGGCAGCTCCTATCAAATCTCCAGCGGTCAGTGTCACTATATAATAAGATATTGCTTTAGGGTACTTTAATCACCTGTCTAATGTTTGTTGGCCGTTCATTTCTTGAATGCCTATTTGATCTGTTTGTAGGAATACATTAATAATTATTTTTTTCATTTTATACTTTGGGTACCTTTCTTTTCAAGCTCAATGAAGTCCTCATATTATCTTACTGTCCCATATTCCTCCTTTCTCTAATTGCTGTTGTTTCCTTTGGGCAGACCTTGATTCTTTCAGGGCTCTTCTGCAAAATCTCACATGGCCCTTCAGAAAGCCATGCTTTGTTTACAGGGCACAGCAGCTGTGGGGCCCCTGTTGTTTTCTTTCAAATCGGTCACATTCTGTGCTCAGCTCTTGTCTCTCCGCTGCCACCAAACCAGCTATGCAGTTTGGTGATACAGGCAGTAAGGTTTCCTATCACACTGTCCATCTTTTTTTTTTTTTTTTTTTCCCTTCCCTAATCTTGTCCTGTACCCTGAAGACCTGCTATATCTTCCACATTTCAAGAATGCAGAAGTTTTATTTCCACTTGGCTTTCTGTAGTGTATTTTGTATAGGGATTGCCCTGACACTGTCAAAGCCCTGTCCCTTCGAGCCTCTGTACTCTGCCTAATTCCTGGTACCTGCTACCCCAGGACAGAAATTATCAGGGTTCCTTGTTCATCATCTTTAAAGCTGACAACTTTCTTGTGTGTGTGTGTACACAAATCTATGGCAAGGGGCTCACTAACTCTGGTGGCTGACATTTGGGGTCTCTTCTTTACTTCTCCACAGGATTACTTTAATGTTCTCCACCGATTGTTTCTATCTTACAAAGAAAAAGCGATGACTTGGCAAAGCCACTAGCTGAATTCCTGCCCCTCTGCATCCCCATCAAAAAAATGGAGAGCATCATTCAGGGAAGAAAGAGGACACATAGCCAAGAGTAGGTGATGGTGGGGGAAGCTAAAACTTGACAGTAAGAAATTGGCATGGCTGAGAAGTTATGCAGGACTAGCACGACGGAATTTGGGCCCTGGATACCTGGTGTTTTGCCCCCAGGCAGAATCGTAGTTCAGAGGGAAGATGCCTGCTAGAGATGGGAAGATGGGAAGTTGCAATCTGTGCAGAGAGGAAGGAAGTGTGGGTTTCCTCTTCACTTCTCACCACAGAGCACTGTCATAACACCATTCTTCACACGTGGGTCTCTTTTGGTCAGACTCTCACATTTAACAGTGAGGCCAGTGCCTTTGTGTTTGCTGTAATCACACCAGCATGGCCCAAGCGAGAGAGGAAGAAATTGCTTGTTGGATCATTTCTGTTTGGCTGCTTCTGTGGAGCAATCCTGAATAATCCCGTGTACTGTGGTGGCTTTGCACACACATACAAAAGGGAAAAACAAAACTCTAAATAACATAAGATAGATAACAGCCCAGTATTTGGTTCTGTTGATTTCCTGCAATTGTAAATAGCTGTGCAACAGCTGGGCTTTTATGGTGGGAGCCTGGCCTGAAGGAAGGGCTGAGCTAAGGGAGTCCCAGGCCTGGAACAGCTGAGTGTGGAAAGAGGGGAATGGCCTCATCAGTCAGAGCAATACATGGTAAAACAAGCCGTTCCCTCCTGACGGCCTCCCGGGCTGGTCAGCAGCTGCCTTGGGGTTGGAGATGAGGCGCTGATAGCACCATGGGATGATAACAAGACTCTCACTGGGTCAGAGAGCCGTATAGCAGGAGCTGTTAACTAAACCATCTTTGGATGAACATGCTGACAAGTTTTCTGTCTTCCGCCACCCTTGGGAGTTCTTTCATTATATGCAGACGCAGTGTGAGCTGGGTCAGCTCCGTTTGTTCCCCGAGCTGGCTGTAGTACGGTTGCGCTAGTCAGACTGGCAGGGCAGGTGTGAACTCTGCCAATACAGCCATGCTTTTAGAAACACTCCGAGACAGCCCTTGTAACATCACTGTAGTTTTCCTGGATGGGCAAAATCAGAGAATGGTGTCACTGTAAAGGAGGCTGAAGTTAGGTTACCACCAGTGGGAATATTTCTTCTTACTACGCCCTATCTCCCTAAACTGTCTTGCACAGCATGTATCCAAAACACATCTTTAAAGGCCTCAAGCAGTGAAAACCAGCGATGCAGCACCCTAGCTCTACCCTGCAACACTTTAGCAAGAGCATAATATGGATTTTGAAGACAAAGTTTATTTCCAGAATGAAGTGGTGCCTACCTGAGTATAACAAGGCTGTTTCAGTCTCTATTGCAGCAAGTTTGCTTTCTAAGGTCTTGGTACGTGTTTGGAAACTGCAAGATTTCTCTCAGTATTCTTGGTCGATATAAAGCTTCTCATGTTTGGGATCTCTGAGCAACCTACTTTTGTCATCCCAATTTCTACCTAAGAAAATATTTATGTCTTTCAGGTGCACAGTTAAAATAGCAGTTATAAATAGTCTTTACACCCTTACAGCCCAGGATGAGGAACAACCCCATGCTCACCTTATGCTCCTGGAAAAAAAACCCAAATCTCTTTCTGTTTTATAAATGTGCTCCACCCACCTTACCACTTGATCTGGGTGTCTCAGACCTTTCTTTGTCCCTGTTCTTGCAATTTATTTGAAGCTAAATGAGGCATGAAATACTTTGGATTTTCTAACAAAATAATGGGGATATTTTCTGCATTTTGTTTTTCTATAAGAACAGGTCTCCCAGATCATAATTTCTGGTGTTCCAACATTGTGCAAGGCAGATGCATTAAAAAATAACTGAATTTAAAATCTTTAATTCATGTGATAGTTTCCATTGAGAGCTGGAGAGATACATTCTTTCTACCATCAGTTTTGCCCCCAGTTAATATCAGGTCAGTCTTGGCAGAGGGAACCATGCCATACACTCTCTCACCAGAAAAGATAGTATTTGTCATACTTAGATCTCAGGTGAGACTATTGCTGACTGGTACTAGAGGCCTTTTTGGCTCACCTCCAATATTTTGGTGGATTCCTTCTTGCTTGTAAATACTGGGCACAGTGCTCTGTTTCTCAGCGGAACAAAGAGTAAGAAGCTGATGCCCAGCATTTCTCCTTGCAGTTCATGGCTAGTCCTGTACTTAAGCATCCAGTCTTAGCTGTTTACTGCAGCTTTTCTACCTTTATTTTTGTTCTTGTGCTGATACACCTACTTGCAAGCAGCCAGTGCACAAGGAAATTCCTTGGCACGCATGAGTTAAGTTTTGCTCAGCCAAGGGCCACAGCTTCTACTGTCTCCAGTTACTTTATTCCCTACAGGAGCTCCCTTGCTTATTCCATTTATCCTGCCTGGCCTCCAGAAAGCCCACAAGCTCTCACATGACTTATGATAGCCTATTCATCAAACACACTTCGCAACAGCCATTAACACTTTCCATTACATCAGTATTTTTGCTTTGCTACAGAGAGAAAACTTGCGGAGCAGAGGATATCGGTTGCTAGCTGAAGGTCACTTAGACAATCACATAGTTCAGATTAGCACCTAAGCTTCTTGCAGCCCATTCCTATGTCATACCCTTTGCACCATGGCTCTTCTCAAGCACCTGTAATTATCATTATCTGTTGAGGGTGGAGGTGTTGCATTGGCAGGTGCATCCTCAGTGATATCTGCGTGGGTCAGGCATTACCTGTAGATCAGGCTGTCCGCTCCTGTTTTCTTACACTCTCCAGCCAGTCTCCTTCTGTCCTTTGTGCTATAAGACAAAAATCCCTCCAGGAATTAAAAAAAAAATTTAAAAAATTCACCTACACATGGCTTTGTTAGAGCTGCTCTCACCTTTGCATTGAACACCTCACCTGTTAATTCATAAAACTTCACTGTAGCCTGGAGCTCCTATATGCTTTGGGTCAAGAAGGACTGGCCAGACTGGCTACCCTCGTGTAGATACATGGTCTTCCCTGCACTTCAAACGGAAAATGTTTGCATAACAAGCTACAGGGGGAAAAAATATTTAGCATAAGCTTCAGGCAGAAGTGGAGCACTGGTAACTTCCATACTTTATAAGTATTTATCAGGTGTATTGTCTATGGAACTAATCTGTCTTTACAGTTCATCAGGTAACTAAATTCTTAAAATATGAATGGAAAGCTGAAGTTGAAGTTTCCACAGAGCCCTACATTAGAAATTGGGAAATAGGTCTTTGGGTATTTTGAAATAACAGCAGTCGCATAACTTGTAAATCATTTTGATATTGCTCAGGGTAAATGTAGTGTATAAATATGAGATTACCTCTTGCCCGGATAACCTGAGATATGCAGACAAATCTGGCAGACAGGATGTGAGCTGCTGACTTGATATGATAGAAAACTTGATCCTGGGAAATGCCTTGGGGGCAGGAATGAGGAAGTTATTGCTGCTATTTTTAGATGTTGTGGGGAGCCAGAAGTGTTGGCAATAGTGTATTTTGAAGATGTAAAATAACAATGTCTGTTTTTTCCCCTCCTTCCCCCCACACTTTATTCTCTGCGGTATAGGGTCTAAATCTTTGTCTATCAATATAAATTTTAATTTTGTAGCTTTTTACATCAGTCGTCAAGCAAAACACATTCCTTCTTTCCCTGGTATATGTTGCCCTGCCTTTTTCTTACTAAATGATATGCAGAGGTGGGCATCAGTGTTTATTTTTGTGAGCAGTGAATTGAGTGCTGGTACAGGCTTATCCCTGTGTACTGACTTGGGTTTTTTTGCGACAGAATCAGCACAAGACTGAGCAGATAGTTGGGGTGATACTGGCTTCGGTCATGCAGAAGCTGCTCACCTAGGAATTAAGAGATCAGTGAGTTATTTTGCACTGACTACCAAGTTGTTGTCAGCTGGTGTTAGCATTTGTGGTCACTACCAGTACAGTTTCTGAACTGATGGACTGGCAGTAGCAGACCCAGAGTATTTCAGGTGTCTGACGTACATGATGGTCTCCTGCCTTCAGTTTTCCTATGGCTATGGGAACGTTTCCACGTTTGTTCAGCTGAGCCAGCCCCCCATGCTTATGCATTCTGCAGCTGCCTTTTGGAGCCACAGCTTGATGCATGAGACCGTAGTGTGTTGCTTTACAGTCAAAGGTTATGCTGCTTAACGGGACCCCAGATTCTGAGAGGGTCCAGTAGCTGGCACATTTCCACCTGCAGTCTGGCGCTGCAAGTGTCAGGCTTATTCCACAAGGTCACATCTCAAGCACTGAAGACAAAACTTAGGAGGTCTGCAAACCGCTGTATTTGTCCATCATATATTGCTGATTAAATTACCGCATAATAAAGTAGCATATTAGTTGTGTATGAGAGAATTATGCAATGGCTTTTTGCAAAAGAGAGCTTGTTCAATGAATGCTAGTATCAGCTCTGCCAAGATGGGGTGGGATTGTCTTTGGATTTGTAGGATTGCCTACAGGTTTGTTCTGCTTGCCAAATATCATTAACTTCCTGAAACATTCTGGGCTAGCAGGAACATTTCTCTTTCCTTATTCGCTCTTGGAATATTTCTTCATGAGCTCCAAGGTCTTGTCTCAGTGGCAGTTCCACTATTCTAGGATATGCTGTATGTACTGCTGATTAAAATCAGAGAGGGAAGCAGACCTCTGCAGGTAGAAGTAAAGTCCAAAGTACATTCAGAGGCAAACCGACTTCATTTATATTTGCCAATGTACTTTGGAAGGAACTGCTTTTGAAAAATGCCATGTGCCTGTCTTCCATTGTTCCTGTTTGCTCTTTGTTCTCCTTTTGGGTGAAAGATGAAGCAGACAGATTCATTCTTCTCCAGAGAACCTGCCTTCTCTTATCGATCCCTCTGCTGGAACAGGTTCAGCTTTGTGTTTCGCAGCTCTGCGTTGTCCCCTCACACACAGGCTTTGCCTAGCTTTGCCAAACTGGGACCGTAAGTACTCCGACGCATACCCTGACACAGTAATGATGACTAAGGCTAGGGTGTAGTACTGGGCTTGGTAACCTCTGGCCTGAGCACACCTTGCTGAGAACAAAGTTAAGATGACACAGTGCTCAAAATATGTCAGTCGCGTCTATGCTATGTCTTCAGGGATGACAACAAAGTTGCTTTGTAATGAATCATGTAGGTATGCTTAGCTGCTAAGATGTTTATGAGTGTATTGTGTTTGTTTAGTAGAAATAAGTTCTAAGGAAAACCAAGCAGGTTTCCATGCTTTCTCCACCACTTATGGGAGACCTGTTCACAGCTTGGCTCAAATGATTCTTATGTATAAAACAATAGTATTATGTCACATATATATTCTGAATGCTTTGAACAGGCGTAGTCTTGTCTAAATCTTGTAAAAATCTTGAAGACGACTTCTGTTTCTGTCAGTCTTAATGTACCACCTTCTGGCCAGCTAATGGAAGCACAGGAACTGATCTTCAGGAAGAGCACGTGCTTTCTAGATCCGTGACTCTCAAATGGGTTTAAATCAAAAAGCTGTCTTTCCTGTAGTAGTTTTGGGACCCATTCACTACCATTGTTTTACACGTTAGAGAAGAACTCCACTTCTTACTTTGATTTCTCTTCAAAGTAGCCTTCTTTACTGAAAAGAACCCCCACAAAACCAACAACAAAGCTAGCTGGGTTTATGTGATAAAGAGTGCCTTCCCTTTAGGGTATTTAATGTCTTTCAGCTATTGCTAGGAGAGTTTTTTTTTCCTTTAAAGTTCCTTATTGCCTCTAACTTATTGCTATGTAATTCCTACCTGATGTGAAGATGTAACAGTTTCTTTAAGACACTAACAGCCTTGTCCATGACTTGCATGAACTATGCCTAATTTGGAATTTACTGTCAAATAATAAATTGGTATTAATTGGAGACCCAGGCACTTACCTTTCAAAGCTATTTTTATATGTATACATATATGTGTGTGCGTGTGTGTATCTTTGCTGCAATGTTTTGGTGATTCCTGGATAGGTTGTGTGTTTGTTCTTGACTGTTATTTTGTCGAAGACTATTAGTACACTAATTTCTAAGTGTTTACTGACTAAAACCTAAGCAGTATATTTGGAAAGCACATTTTCTGAATACAGGTATCTGTTGTAGGAATCTTAATTCACCAGTCGGGTGCATGAGGTGAGTTACAGATGCTTGGGTTTGTTTTAAGACTAGCCAGATCCATTCTGATTACCCAGCCTACTGCACAATACAGGCTGCAGAACAGTAAGAAACTTTTATAAAACTAGTTACAGCCAAGAGCAGACAGCATAAGATCTGTGCAAGAAAAAGGGGAATTAACTGTACATAGATTATAGTTGCTGAAATACTGTTTCAGTTATTCCATACCACATCTGAATTTTTTTTTATGAGCCAGAGTTTTAATGACTCAATAAACATAACACAATAAAAATATTTTAAACTAAGTCATGCAGGAAATTATTTCTAACTTTTAAACTAATTTTGATATCTTTAACATTTTCTTTACCCAAGGAGTAATGACAGGGCTCTGATTGAATTTCAGTCGTCATTTAGTTAGTTTCTCCAGTTGAATAAAGATAAACAGAGGAGAGGAAAACAAGTGAGACAAAAAAAGGCACTCAAATAGCATCGTACGTAGCTGGCTGCGACGAGACTTCCCACTGCAACTACCACTGTTCTTATGGGTAGCCTGATACCAGTTTGGTATGGTTCGGTCAGGCTTAGTTGCTGGGAAGACGTTCTCTCCCCTCTCCAAGCAGCAAGAGGCAGCGTGAGTGAAGGAGACACAAAGCAAATAATTCAGGGCAGTGAAGCACGATAAGCATGAATGTGTGAAATACAGTAGTTCTACCTTCCCCTGAATACATATGCTTCTGTAGATGTAGAATAATAAGAAAATGTCAAAACATCAACGACGAAGTCCACAAAAACTTGTGGAGTCCTTTAAGATAGTACATGGAGGACAGTCCTTTTCAACAGTTCTCTTGCAGTATGAGGGCTGCTGCAATCTAGCAGTGAGGGGCTGAGTCATAATTTGCTCATATTTCATCGTCAGTTTAGTATCTGCACGATGGCTCACATTTAAAATGAAATATAGGTGTTCTTATAAAGATTAGAGACTCGTGGGGATAAATTAATTGAACATAGATGAAATTCATTGTGTTTTAAATAGAGCTGGAAGCTTTGTGATAGAACTACTTTGTAACTTGAGATGATTTAACTTCTTTTGACAATTAAACTTCTTTTGGGACTTGTGATGAATTTGCAATAGTTAACCAAGCAACAGGCATCGTATTTAAGGAGTCATTAACCTGCTGCTGGGAACAGACTAGTAGTGCAGATTTGGGATAATCAGGCCACAGATTTACATTTAGGCACGCAGGTTCAAAGAGATGTAGTGATAGAATATGGCAGAGTATGATGAACTGAAAAGTAATCGAAGGATGAATCCATTCAACATGATCAGAGAACTTTGTCAAGCGGAAGGAGAAGGATTAAGAAAGGGAACCATAGAGAACAGGTCTGCGACTTAAGTCTTTCATCTTGCAGCTTCTCCTGCTGGTTACTTTGTGATGATTTTGAAATGTCTCTTAGCTGTGCCATAAAGTATGAAGTTAAAAATGTAACTTCTGTATTAACAGTTCAGCATGCTGGAGAACCAGGACTGCTGTTAAATTTTTGTATGGTGTGTTCAGCAGCAGGAGTATGAGGGCAAGGACTGTGTGAGCAGTCATCTCTTCCACAGCTCGGATCTTGCAGAGACACTCAAAATCTGTAGGAGTGGTTACAAATCTATGTTTCAGCCTGTCCGGTGTTGGTGGTCAAGTGGTGTGGGGCTTTCCAGCCCCTTCCCGTAGTCCTCTTGCAAGGAGGCAAGGCGATTGCCTCTTCTGTCTGCAAAGTCTGCTCTGAAGCTCATGGGAGGAAGGTGTCCTGCAGGCTGGGAGTGGGCACTTCCAGGTATTCCCTTAATGTCTCCACACGCTGATTGATAGCATAGGGACTCAGGAAGCATGTGGAGGCAATAACTGTTATCCTCACTACCTGGTGGGTTTGGCCAAAATAGTTTAAATAGAAGAATTAAAAGACAATACAAGAAAGAGAACAAATGCCTTCCTTGTACCAAGTCACAAGAGGCCGGTCACAGCGAGATGTTATACATCCATTATAACAATGCTGTTTTCCAATTTATCATACTGAAATGATTAACCATTTTGCTGCTGAATACTTGCAAAGCCAACAAAACATTAAGAGGCCTGTGGACAAAAAATAACCTTACAGTGCAGGTTGGCATTTTATTGTTCACTGAGGACTTAGGTTTGCAAATTCTTTAATGGCTTCGTAATGATGTTCAGGCATGTATGTAGCAAAGTATGGCCAGTGCTGGTTGCAGGCACCACTTACGTGGGGCAATGAATGCAGGTGCATAGTTGTGTGGGCAGCCTGAAGCTGCTTGCCCCAGAGCTCAGGTTGCTGGTGGCACTGGGAAAGAAGACAGAGCTACTGTCCCCTTCAGCTCCTTGGTAAATCAGCTCCTGTGTTTTGTAGCTGGCTGGAGCAACCTGCCAGGTTGGAATCTGGAAAGGTCAGACAATTAAAAGATATTTTAATTTTGCAAAGTACACGCCTATCGAAGTCATTTGCTTCAGAAAGCAAAGTCAGTCGGTCAAGAAGGGGAAAAAAAACCCCAAGAGCTTTGTTTTGATCACTTCTTCCTTTTTTTATGCAGATCTAGTCTTTCTCTGTCAGGAGTCACTCTGGGTTGAAGACTGTCCACACCCCACCAGCAAGCTGTTGAAAACCGTTGTGGCTGCAAGAAGTTCATCTAGGGGATCCCTTTCTTAGGTATCTTCTCCCAGGCCTACTGGGATGTTGCCAAATTGGAGGACATTTATATTTTAAACTTTGTCACCCATGTCCAGGAACTCCTCAAAAGTCAAGGAAGGAAAACCCTGAAGTAATTGTCTAAGCCATCCTCTAGCAACATCAAGATTTTTCACCATGCTGTATTTGCCTTTACAGCAGAGGTTCCAATATTTCTCTTGGGATACACACACTATTTCATCTAGTTCTCAGGAGCTTTCTTTGTATGCTTAGCTGCATTACCATATTGTTATTTTTATCCTTCCTGCTATTAGTCATTCCCTTACAGACAAAGCTACAACATTGTCTTTTCTAGAACCACCTCTGTATTCTTCTAACAATTGTAAACTCAGCCATATGGTTCTTTGGCAGCAGAAGAATTTACTTTTGATTATAGTTTGGAAAAGAAAGATTATTTCACTTCACAGGTTTGACACTTCCACATATCAAATCAAGTAACACTTTATTGATATTTTCTAGAAAATAAAGGCACACAAATTATTACATATATGAAACCATCTTCTCTTAATGCTTCTGCTATATTTCTGGGCATCTGGATCAAAAAAGCAATTTATAAAACTGGTTCAATTTAGAAAGAGATTTTTCAAGTGATTTCTGTGTGTTTTTCACATGGACTCTCAAGGAGGTCTTTTCATCTGCCTCTCTCAAATTTATCAGAACTGTTAATACTTTATTTGTGGAACCACCTTTAGTTTCTGCAATTCAAAAGCTAAGAGACAGGAAAGGGTGACATTATAATTGCAAGCAGACAAGAGGTGGTCTTTCCTAAGAAACCTTGATGGTAAAAACATAGGACTTCTAAAAGTCCTGAAAGAAATGGGTAATGTTTTCCCAGAAATACCATAAAAACAGGGACTTTTGCCACATCTTTTCATTGCCTTTGCTTTGCCTCAAAGGACTACATGCTTGCTGACCAAAGTACTGGAAAGGCATGATAGGAGGTATTGGTGTGGACCTGAGGATCAGAATGTCAGACTATTCCTGATGGGTTTTTTATTACTTTCTCACTTAGGGTGTGGTTGTGGATGATAATATGTTGGCTTGTTTTTTCCCCCCACAAATCTATTTATAGTCTTGTGGCAAAACTTAATAGGTAAAAGACCCACCACGACATACCCAGTGGTGCAACCAGTAGCAGGGACTACAGAGAGGCGTTGTGCAAGGCCAGGAGTGAAAAGGCAGGGTAGAGAAGAAAATCTGAGAGATTGAGATAGGGCCACTGCTTTGGAAATACACTTTGAAATGCATTAATAGTCTGTAAAAGCTGTCTGTTCTTGTTATTGCTTTGTTATTATTGTGGCTTGAAAAACAAATTGGTATCATTCTGCTTCATATATAACTCTCAATTGTAATAACCCTTAGAGCTTACATGATGTGTTTTGTCCTTAGATCAAAAGGTTGGGTGAACTTCCATACAGCTGGGAAGAGAGGCCCAGAAAATCAAGTTGCCCAAGACATTATAATGAGCTAATGGCAAGACTTTGGCTAACATGAATATTCCCTATTTCATATTCTAAATGGTAACTGGAATAAAAATTCAAATCGTCTATCATGGTTGAGACGGAACGGAAATCAAGCACATCTTTTTGGGTAGCTGGTGGCAAGTGAAATAATGACTTAAATAGGTTGTTATTGTTAATATTGTAAAATATGCTGAAACCACAGGTGTACAGCCATAGCAATGTGCTACATTTTACACTCACTTTTCTGCTTGTACTGAAGAACACTGACTTGTGTAAAACACAGGATCTCTATGTCTGTCAGAAGCAAAAGGCACAGATGCTAGCACTACTGTACCATATGCAGAGCCAACCCGTTGTGCAGCTGCAAAGTATAATTTCATGCTGGCTGCTCATTTTAAAGAGCACTCTGATTCATTAACCCAGTGGGAAGAAAATGGGAAGAAAACCCTTTAGTTTCTGAACTGTGAGAATTTATGCTCATTTTGGAAAACACCTTATTACCACTGCAGCTATCTCCTCCAGAAAGAGATGGGATTGAAATAGCACGGTATGATGCAGGCTACTGGGAAGTGTCTTGGCATAGCCTGAGACTGGGAAAATAGTGGTCAAAGGTGCCATGTCCTGACAGAGGGTGAGGACAGCTTCCACAATACAAGGCAAATATATTTTTTTCCTTATCCTAATGTCCATCCCTAGATCACAGCTTCTCCGAGAGATTTTTCAGAGACATCCCAGAACTGGCAGACTTTTTCCCACTGAGTAAGCCAGAGTCTCTTTGCTGAACACATCCTGGGCAAAAATGCCCCCTAGGCACCTTTTATGGTGCCTTTGCCATATCCCCACGTGCTTTTGTGGTAACAACAAATGTTCAGACGAGTATGTGGGGACAGAGTGGAGAAGTGCTTTTCCTCAGTGTTCATTCCCTCTCCCTACTAGATTCTTCTCTAGAGGAAAGGGTATGGGGACAGAAAGGGAAAAAAATATGAGAACAAGAGTAAGAGGGAACAAAACAGGCAAGTGGCAGAAGATAAGTGGAGAGAAGAAATGCAGCCTGAAAGTTTAGAGAGGGAAGTTTTAACAAATCACTGCAACATGTGGGCTAAATTTCTTTTTTAGGTCATTATGTTGGAATGAGAGCAATACAATCATTGCTGTCATTCCTTTTGTATTTCTTCCTGCATTCCTTTTCTGTGTTCAGCTGTCTATTTCTTCATTAATTCTTGCCAGACTCTTCAGTGTTTTAGCCAAGTCTTTTGACTATCTTTCTTGGCCAGCATATGAATAGGCCTTTCATGAGCATGCAAAACTATTGTGCAGACTGTGGTTTTCTTTTTGTGGAGAGTACTAGGTAACATCAGAATAAATTGCTGAAATTTCCTCCCCTCCCCTCTTTTTTTAAAGACAATTCCTCGTCTCTCCAGGAAGATGAAGAGATAGATATGGAGGCTGTCAACTGGCAGCTGAACAACACCTCCATGAATGGGCATTCATCTACCCCAACCACAGTTCGCTTTCCCAGCTGGGTGACTTTTGATGACAATGAAGTCAGTTTTTCACCACAGAACCTTTCTCCCTTGAAGACAGACACCCCACCTGCAGAAACACAGATGCCAGATGTTAACTTTAACCTCACTACATCCTTTAAAAGAGAACGTCCTAAAAGCACATTGGGGGACCTCTCCAAAATTCAAAAACTAGATCTCTCCTCCTTAACCAAGTTGCCTTCTGTTGAAACACCACCATGGAGTGCTACTAATCCCTTCCTAGATGAATCTCTGCGAGATGTCCAACCCTCACCCATCAATCCTTTCAGCTCATTCTTTGAGGAGCGAGACAGGCGTTCCAAAAGCTCCTCTGTCTCCAGTGCTCCAGGCAAAAGCCAAAGAGAATCTCTCATTATTCTCCACCAAGAGCCTGATACCATCAGTTTCCATGAGGCAGGCAAAAGTGTAACCCACACAGATGCTGTGGAGCAGCTCAAGCAACTCCAGATTGGAGACCCAGATCATGTGAGCAGCCCTACCTTGCCTGATGATGACCCCATGATGCCGTATGATCTGGATGCAGCCTTATTTAACCTGTCACCAGCTCAGCCAAAGGATGGCTGGCCAATGATGCTCAGGATCCCAGAGAAGAAGAATATTATGTCATCCAGGCACTGGGGACCAATATACGTCAAGCTGACTGACAGTGGATGTATACAGCTTTTTTATGAGAAGGGACTGGAGAAACCTTTCCGAGAATTCAAACTTGAAATCAATCATGAGATTTCAGAGCGCAAACTCCAGAACTATGATGAGAGTGGAAGGATACACAGTGTGCGGTTGGACCGCACAACCTACAAGGAGAAAAGGAAGTATCAGCCCAAGCCAGCCATTACTCACACAGCAGAGAGAGAGCAAATTATCAAGCTCGGGACTACAGATTACGAAGACTTCCTTAGCTTCATCAATGCTGTGCAAGACACACTGATGAACTTGCCAGCCTCATCAACAGATCTGAGCACAGTGGGACTAAACTATCAAGAAGAAGAAATCACGGTTGATGTCAGGGATGAGTTTCATGGCATCTTGGCCAAAGGAGACAGTGCGATTCTCCAGCACAGTGTGCTGACCCATATCTATGTTCTGAGCTTCCTTTCGGGCCTGGCAGAATGCAGACTGGGCCTTAATGATATCCTGATCAAAGGGAATGAAATAGTTGCAAGGCAGGATATCATGCCCACTACTACCACTAAGTGGATTAAATTATACAGCTGTCGGTTCCATTCATGTGTGGATGAGGATATGTTTAATAACTCCCGTATTATCCTGTTCAACCCCTTGGATGCCTGCCGGTTTGAACTGATGCGATTCAGAACTGTCTTTGCTGAGAAAACTTTGCCTTTTACCCTGAGGACAGCTGCCAGCATCAATGGTGCTGAGGTGGAGGTGCAGAGCTGGCTGATGATGTCCACTGGGTTCTCTTCCAACCGTGACCCTTTAACTCAGGTCCCTTGTGAAAATGTGATGATCCGCTACCCAGTGCCAAACGAATGGGTGAAGAACTTCCGCAGGGAGAGCGTCCTGGGGGAGAAATCTTTGAAAGCCAAGGTGAACAAGGGGGCCACTTTTGGATCAACCGGTCTGTCTGGTTCTGAGCCAGTAATGAGAGTCACTTTGGGAACTGCCAAATATGAGCATGCCTTTAATTCCATCGTATGGAGGATAAACCGACTGCCTGACAAAAACTCAGGTGAGTGGTGCATTCCATCTCTGCAGGAGTAAACTAAAAGGAGTTACGTATTTGGGAAGATAGGGAATACTAGGTTTACATGGGGAGGGATAAAGCATCCTCTGTAGCATCCCAAATACATAAGCATTTACTTGACCCTTCATTGCAGGAATTTTACATATCCTACAACATTGCTAGTCATAAAAACAGGTTTAGGTTTTCCAGATGCAAAAATATGCCTTCTGTCTCTGCTTTTACATTACGGGACTTGGGCATCAGACTTCTCTGTGTGCTTAGCACTGCTACTGGAGGTGGGGCTTTTTCAGCTAACTTACAAAAGCAAGATACTACGCTATGGGGCTGATGGACAGGACCAGATAAGTCGCTATAGTTCTAGCACATGTGATTTCTTTTCCACGGATTGCCAAGCGTACTGGGCCAGTGCTGTATATTTCAATGCATATACCACGGCTAATGCCTATAAAGTGTCTGGAATGGGAACCGTAAGAGGACAACATACTGTGCAACCATTAAAAAAAGAGAAATTTCTAAATTCCAGTTTCTGGCTATGTTACCGTAATCGGTGCAGACAGGTAAATACAGCTTAAAACTGAAGAGAGAATACCAACATAAAACCCACAGGTCTTTGTATTTCTACTAACATGTTCATAATTAAACATTCAAATAATATGGGCAAGCTACTGTTCCCTTTGGCCATCGCTGCCAGTCATTCCACTTCCTGCCTTTCATCCATGGTGTGCAATAAAGCTGGACAACTCAGGTTTATTTTTATTCATAGTGAATTCTACTTCTTGATTCCTCTGATCTAGACTAGCTTTTTACAGACGAGATGGACTTTTTAGGATTAATGCTGTAGTAATACTGCAGCTGGGTGACTGGGAGGGTTTCTGTATTTGGTGTTCCCTGAAGGAAAGTTCAGTGTTGTACCAGGTTTGGCACTTTCTAAGGACATACGTTTTTCCTGAATTTGAGCTATAGTGTCAGCAAAACCGAGATCCAAGTCTTCTAATCTTTTGGATCACATTTCAGCCTAAGGACGCCAGCTTACACCACAGGTTACAAATTTGGAGGGATACCAGCAACAAAAGCGAAGGCTCTGTGTTTTCTGTAGTGCAGGGCATAGGAGGAGAGAGCTTGGGAACTCAAGAGGAATTATCACAATGAAAAATTAACCTCAGGCTGTTTATGAGCAATAAGATGCTTGTGAGGAAAATCTCACTGTGCCATCTGCACAAGCTTTGGGAACAAGATGCTGTGAAATTGGGCCTTCTGTGGCATCTTCTCTCCAAAGATCTCAGTATACCATATAGACATTACAGCTGGGGAAATGAAAGCCCCCAGACTTTAACACAATCACGGAATAAGCCGATAGCAAACCAGGCGAAGAGGCAGAACTGGCTCTTCTGCCTACCCACCGCTACTTTGAGGGCAATGCTGGTCCATATCTCTTGTTTCCTTGGTCTTGTGTCTCCCAGTATGAGGCTTTATCATATATACCCTGTGTCAGGGGGAAACAGATGACAGACTTGGTGCTCTTGGAGCCCTGCCACAGAGCATCTATCCATCAGTGTCACTGTGCAGAACACAGGGCAATTAGTATTTGTTTACATCCTGAGAGGAAGAGAGTGTCCTCACCCCTCCGGTCAGGGCAGATGTAATTTCAGGGAAAGGAAGGGCCTTGCAAGCACTGTCTTGGCCAGGACACATGAGGTATCTGAGAGGGAGGGAATCCCACCAAGCATAAATATAGTCCCTTGACTGGCACTTCATGCTGTCTTGCTGTGGCACCTGCGACTGACCCCTAAGAGCATTCTGAGTCCTCTGTAAATGCCTGGTCTGCTAATGAACTGCTCTGGTGCCCGGGACTCCGGAGCAGGAGAGAGGTAGCGGCATCGCGCTGCCTCTCCATCAGCCCTGCCTGCGGTCTGCCCTGACAGCCGGTACCACAGCCCCACAGGGCTGGAGAGCCGGTCCCCCCCGAGCTCACTGCTTACAGTCAGGCTGTAGCACCCAAATGGTTAAGGATTATTTCAGCAGCCTCCTTGTCTTATCCATATGTTTTCTCTTTGTGCTTTCTAGTGGGATGGGCCCTTGGCACTCCTGCTGTAGGAACTTGTTATCAGCCTTGTCTGCGTTATTTTGTAGCCAAAGTGTCTGCTGATGACTGGACATTGAGAAACATATGACACATGAAGGACTGTGTGTACTCTATGATTTGATCTGAGAAAAAAATATGGACTGGGTTCTAGTGAGCACATTGCTGAAATCCTTTCCAAAATAGCATGCTAAACTTTATTACCCTTCTCATATTCACCATTAACATGATCAAAGCAGTTAAGGAAGAAAGCCTATTTACAGGCTCTGCAGAGCTTCAGCTGCAGATGGCTGGGCTCCACATGTTTGTGGTGGGGGTTTTTAAATCCACCAGCAGAATATTAGGAAAACATCCACCCGGTCTTCAATCGTGGGAAAACGCTCTCCCAGCGATGCAGGGATGTAGCCTCTATGCAGAGCCTTGGATCGGGATATTTGACCTTTGCTCTAGTTTGGCTGTGGATCCCAGGCATGCTGCCTGGTATACTTTCTGAAGTAAATTAAATCAGTTAATGCAAACATGTTGAGACATCAGAGTCGTTTAGAACATATTCCCTCCAATCACGGTAACCCGTGCATATATATGAATTTTATTATCAGACCCTCGATTGTCTGAATGAAATGTCAGTAGCTCAAGGAAGCAAGAGATGCAAAACAAAAGCAGTCTGTTGATTTCATCCGGATTTTACTAAAAAGTGTACCTGTCTGTCAGGGAAAGAGCTCTGCATGGGCCTGTTGAACAAACAGAAAGTCTGTGGAAGTTGTGCCTTGTGCGCCTCACGCTCAGGACACTAATGAACACTGATGTGCTTGGTATTTTCGCTATAGCTTTGGTGCAGGAGTTACTTTTTAATCAGTTCGCCTTGTTGCCTAGCACACTTGACCTGGTTTAAATTAATAACTTCCATTTTTTTTTTAGTGTTGTACATGGTGTTTTCTGTCAGCGGGTGCTCCTACTAGAAGAAATTAAAGTATTGAAGTTGCTTTGTTAGTTGCATTACATTAATTCTTTAATATTTTCTTTTTTTTGCTTTTTTCCCCTTTACCTCCCCTCTACCCGCTTTTTTTTTTTGAGCCTGAATATCCACCAGGTTTGGGTGAATGTCCACCCATATTCAGCTGTGTTAGAAGAGTGGTTGCTGATTCCATGTGTCCAGTTGAAATTATGCAGAGTTTCAGAGCTCAGCTCTCCAAAGCACCTGTCGCACTGTGCTGAAGCCCAGTTAAACACTTCCCAGCGGTACCTTCACATGCGTCCATCCCAAAAGCACTGGGCACACGCCAGCTCAGGGGTGTAGTGGTGCAAACTGAACATTTTGTAGCTGTGGACATGGCTTGCGCCAGAGCAGAGAGCTGCCTCTCCTGGGCTGCTGTGGGCCTCTGCTGCAACCCAGGCAGCCTGAAGGAGGGAGCAACCCATGGCAAGCCAGAGACGAGGAAAAGCAGGGCAAAGCAGATGAGCAGGAAGGGTTACAAGGAGGGGTCTGCTGAGACTGGTACAGGGTGAGGGAAGAGAGAAGAGTGGATGGGGAGCCTGAGACTGGGAGTTGGTTGCCAGTTCTTAGTGCTGTACGCAGAATTTCTGAGCCAGGAATGACATTTTTAGGCATCTTCATAACGCAGTACCAGAGAACAGAGATTCCCAGGTATGGGCAGTGGCACCCGAGTGTCCCATGGCAGGTGTGCCCACCACAGCCAAGCTCAAGCACTGGGCAGAAGCAAGAGCCCTGCGGTGCTGGAGGACACAAGGATCTCCCAGAGAGCCACATGGGGCTGCTGCTAGCCCACGGTGGGTGGGATCATCTCAAAGGTCTGCTGTGCACCGCTGCTTTTAATCTGGAAAAGGTATGCTGCAGGTATGAAAAGCTGGGAGGCGCTGTCAGAGAGAGGTCCCAGCTGGCTCTAGAATGAGGGCAACTGAATCAGCACTTTTCTTGGGATAACTAATCCTGATGAAAAGCAGGTGATGTATTTTAGTGCTTGCAGAACTTGAGCTTTTATATCTGCTTGATAGTGCACCCACTCATTCATAACTTGGCTCCAGCTGCGGCATTGCATATCTCTGCAGTCTCTGCTGAACTGTGTAGTTTCTCGTTGGATTTGCTGCACGGGCATGAGTTTATGAACTCTGGATACACTGTTTGGAAATATGAGGCTGACTCCAGATGAATTTTTTACCCAGATTTACACCGAGTTGAATTTTTTTTTCAGTTCTATTTCAAAGGTTAACTGGGATGCTCCAATCCCTAAGCCATCCAAAGACTGCTGAGTTTCATCTTGTTGGGACAAGCAGTATCTCAAAATCCCACATCTTGCTTTTCAAGCTTCAGCACACCAAGGCTGACTTTTGGGCTAAGTTCTGGATGAGGAGCTGTCTTCCTTTTCAAGACTCAGGCTTGCAGGTCCTTTGCAGGTGGTATTTTCCTCTTCTTGCCAGGGAGAACTTCTGGGCTTTCGCCACCCAATTCTTACTCTGTCTGCCTTTTCCCTTCCTTCTCTCTGTCCTGTACACCCTGCTGGGCTGCATGGAGAAGAATTTTCCCAATGAACAAGCAATCAGAAATCCTAGAGCCTATAATAGTGGCAGACAAGGATTCGTTCATTTATTTGTACATGACTTTCATTTACACACACTTAGATAACAGGATACCTTCAACCAGAAAGCTCAATGTGGCTTTGAAGGATTTCATCCTCATTTTGCAGGCAGAGAAGCTAAGGTGCAGACCTGAAATTACTTACTCAAGAGCTTAGGGAGCTCGCAGCAGTCAGAAATAAAACCAACCTAGCCTGAGTAGCAGTCGCTACTTTAATTTTTAAACATCACTCCTGTCAAGCAAAACATGGGGGAAAAAATAATAAAGGTTATCACTTACAGAAGGCAGCGCTAAACGTGATTACTTCCTCACCTTGCATCTTTAGTGACTAGCCACCTTGTCATAGGTTAGAGTAAGGAATAACGGTTATGGCTAAGCTGTCCACAAATTTACTTTTTGAACCCTTATGCAGTATATTTTCTTTTGGTAAGAACAGGGCTAACAGTTTCAAGTAAACGTGAAATACCTGCCAAATTCCACCTTTCCTTACTATCATATGACATTTCAGAAGGATGTGCCACAATGTACCTACACGGGGGGATGTGCCACAATGTACGTACATGTTACATACACTGGGGGAATGAGAAGAGGGGAAATACCTTTAGCCTAATATGCTTAATTTACACCTTGTATTGTCACCCCCTAAAAGCAAACTAGAGTGATTTGCAGTTTGCCTAATTCCTCTGGAAACTCCCAACAGCACTGGAATAGGTAAGATATTGTCACTGGCTGTGAACTAGCTCACCCAGGCAGTTTCTCGGCTTCTTGCAGTTTTGTGATGTTGCTTCCACCTGGATATTGTGTTTTCTGACCCGTCCAATGCAACTTTCAGGCCTGTTTGCTCTCTTTTTCCAGCTTCTGGCCATCCTCACTGCTTCTTCTGTCACCTAGAGCTTGGCTCTGACCGGGAAGTGCCTTCCAGTTTTGTCCGCTATGTAGATGTGGAATTTGACATGCCCACCACTTCTGCGTCCAAAGCCACTGTTCGCTCCATCTCTGTTGAGGACAAGACCGATGTGAGGAAGTGGGTCAACTATTCAGCACATTATAGTTACAAGGTAAAACTGAGCACGTGGCAGTCACCGTGGTGACTTTGCATACTTCATTGTCTTGAAAAAAGTGTGGGCAGACAAATAAAATACCACGGGCAGCTGAAGTGGGAATTTAGCAAATGCCAAGCTCTGTGCAGTAGCTACCCGTGTGCAGCCTATTGATTCATTTGGCAAACAAGCAGTGAATTATCCCTCAACAAAGATGGAACAAGCTTGTTTGCAGTCGCTTTGTGGAGGAACGTACCGCCAGGCAGCTACTGGGGGTTAGCTGGTACAGTAAGAGTGTGAACAGGGAGTTTTGCTGCCCTTCACAGCAGCTACAGCAAACAAAAGGTTCACATTATTTCTCTGCTTAAATATTTCTTCTTCCTGCCTGCCCTGAAGAGAGGAGCAGATGGGGAAATGCACTACGTATACATCTGCCAAGAATTTCAGTACGCCAAAATTTGCATGTTAGCTGATCACTCAGCAGAGAAATTGGCATCCTACCTGTCTTCTTTAAGAGCAATGGTGAGACATAGTGGGAAGATTGTCGTGGCAAATATTTTTAATGGTAATTGTGATTAGTCTCTTATTTGCCTGGAGATGGTATTTGATCTTCCTAAGTATACCTTTTAAGGATTAAATATTGGATTATCCCTGAGTTTTCAGAGATGTTGACATTTAGAACACAAACGTCGATCCCCTTGGCCCTGTCCCGGTACTAATTGGCATCTGTAGCCCGAGGATGGCAGGGAGTGTGCCGATGTTTGGGTTAGCGTTAGGCAGTCCTGTGAGGAGCAGGGAGTTGGATTCAATGATCCTCATGGGTCCCTTCCAACTCGAGATCTTCTATGATTCTATATGCATTTTCAAAATTAAATCTCTCTGCCTCATACATCAGTCTGAAGAGTTTAAAATTGAGGCTGGTGTGTCACTTAGGAAGCCACCTACTCTCTGCAGATTTGGTTCTGGGTTTGGATTCAGAGTACAGCTGGGGATGGTAATGAATATAAAATCCTGTGAGACCAGTACTCTGCGTATTATCTCTTCTGGAAATGATGTCGTGACACAGTTGAATTGTAATACTGTTTGGATTAGACTGAAAACATTTACAGTAAATAAAATCCAGCTTTTCCTCATCAGTCTATTTCTCTTCACAACCCTCTCAGTTTACCAAGAGTTTCTTCACCTGAGCAGGACATGAACCGCCACTAAGGAATATTTGTAATCTTTTGTTTTCCTTTCTCATTACAAATGTTCTCCCTCTTTTTCCTCTGCCAGGTCGAAATAGAGCACAAAAAAAGCTTGAATGAGGATCTGAAGGGAGAAGATACCGCAAATGTCAATGAGTGTGCCACGCAGTGAAGGAAGATCAGTCTGCAAGTCCCAAGAGGGGTGGTCAAATTAACAGACCTGGAAGAAAGGACTTGCAGGGTTTTGGTATTTTTTCTTTTTTAAAGTATGGAATACTACTATTAAAATAATGCTCTGAAGAGTGTTATTTTTCCTTGTGATGATCCATACTCTGAGAAGAAGCTCATCAGTGGTTTGTTTGGAGCGAACACGTGGGCTTTTGCTGGAACTATTTAAGTACAGTTGGGGTATAGACAGAATGACTCGTACTACAGTCAAGCCTGCCTTTTCTGCCTCTTCATCTAGGTTCTGCACTGAAGTATGGTCTGGCCACCACCACAGCCAAACCAGAAAGCAGCCTTTATCTCATTTACAATTTTGCCCTCCTATGCTGAGCAGTTTTTTTGTAAGCCTGTTGATTTGGTCAGTGGCAGATTCACCTCCTTCTGAACTGCCAAATAAAACCCAGGGAGCACGGAGTGAAAAATGATATAAAATGTCATTTCTGAAGTGGACAACAGAGTGAAAACTCTGAGCATTATTCTGGAGAATCAACAAATTCTGCATCTTAAACATAGTAAATGGTCAAGCAGATGAACTACAGACAGGACAGTTAATCATGTAGCTGTTCTGTTCACCCCCTCCTGTCTCATCCCCTGAACAACAGCAGGTCGTTGTGCACATTTTCGTGGGGTCTGCACAAGTTACAAGAAAGCCTCTGGAATTTCTTAAAGTTTTTCTTTGTTAGTCTGGGCTGTTCTGTTATCTTGTCTGAACATGGTTACGGCTGCTAGTAACAGGGAATGTGTGTTACAATAGAGGTGATGCGGGAGGGACTTTGCTAAAGATCAGACCATGTCTGCCTAGAAAGGTATTTAAGGGAAAAGCATTGGGGTTTGGTTTTGGGTTTGTTTTTTTAATATCTTTTCTTGGATGGGTAAGGTGGGTGTTTACTGAAAATGTCAGAACGTGGTTATTTTAACAGACAATGTGTGCTTGCCTTCCTGAAAATCCTTGGAATTCTGTCCAGCACAATATTACTTTCATGTTCTATCTTGAACCTCCAATATAGGTAACTTGTATGTTTATAAAACCCCCACTAACTGGGACCCCAAATCTCCTTTCATAAATTAACAACAAGCTCCCATCATGGAGATTCTTTTATCTCCACTTAGCTGAAAGTAACAGCAAGTCTTAAAACTTCTTTCTAAATAAAAATGCAGAAGGCAAGAATCACTCATTCATGTATATTTTCAGAGATAGCAGTGTTCAAGGTACCCAGTTTTTGTAGCTGTTTCCATGGCTTGTGTAATATTTTGTCTCAAGGTAATTCTAAATGTAAAAAAAAAAAATATTATTAAATCATTTACCTTTTGAAAGGTTACTGCTGACTTTAAAATCACACATTTGGAAGCCTTAACATTGTAATTTTAAATCATAATGAATTAAAATTAAAATTTTTTAATAAATTTATAAATTTATTCTATTTTACATTTCATATAACAGAGAATTAATACACTCTCAATTTGCTAGTTTTACTGTGACTCCTATAAAAAAAATCACTACAAAATTAAAATCCCACATAAAACATGAGCTTAATTACATCGAGTCTAAAACTGGTAGTGGTAGAATTTAAAACAAATTATAGGGAACTTATGAATGCCTTTTTATATACACCTGAATTTCAGGCTCATGCCAACCTAATGATATGTATTTACACAAGCATGCCACTGTAAATATGTAAAGTCTTGGTCCTTCTAGGACTTCTTAATAAGCATGTAACATTCTCCTGCAGGTAGTCCTACTGAAGCCCAGGGAGCTCCTTGGGGCGCACCAGTATTTGCAACGTCCTTGTAAATGGAGACGTGCCGTTAACTTTTATAAAGCATTTTGAGATCAGTGGATTAAAATTACTGATAAAGTGCAAAGACTTATTTATTAAAGGATAACTTGTATAGGTTGTGAAATACATGGGAGCGTGGGGCTGATTCTCAGCTCTGTCACAGGCGGGCTGCGATGAGTTGCATAGCAACTCCTTTCTACAAAATTCACTCTTCAAAGGCATTCAAAGAACTTCAGGATGTTTTTCCTTTTTTTCACTGTGGCTCCTAGTGTACAGTTTCTGAAAAGGACCAGCAAGAAATCCAACAAAACCAAGCTGAAGGAGTGCTGAGGTGTTGCTGAGGAAGCATGAGAATGTTTTGTGAAAGAAACAGTCGGGAGCTTTCCTCCTCTGGTCTGCAGGCTCAGTGTCTGAATTTCTCTGCCTGTTGCCCCCAGCTCTTGAAAACACAACTAAGTAATAGCAATCAAAAAAATGTTGTACTCCTTAAAGATGGGAGAAAATCAAAGGAATATAATTTTCCATTTCTGTTAATTCTTGAACTGTTCAGTCTCTGTCATAACTCCAGCCACAGAAAATCTCATGCCCCAGAAACTAAAAGATTAACATATTGGAGGTTTCTGGATTTACCTGATTTGTTTATCTCTTCATCACTGATTTTTTTTTTTTATTCAAAGTTAATGAATGAAAGAAAGAGTATGGGCTTGACTCTGATCTGTCTTATGTAGTTAGGTGTACGACCGATGTATCTCCTCCAGTCCTCATGGAGTTATGCAGACAAAACTGGAAAAGTGTTCTGGTTTATAAAAAAAGCTATTTCAATCCATCCTGATCTCTGGAGAATATTTTTCTAATGTATCTGCCACTGAATTTTTAAGACTTTAGAATGAATACCTCAGCCAGAGTTTCAAAAGATCTTATTTCCTATTGAAGCACTAGAGTAAGTAGTTTGATTTGTCAAAAGAGCACTAACAACCGAAATCTTTAGGAAATCTTGTGTTGGTATCATTAGGTGTCACCACTGAATTCTTTTTTCAGCCCAGCACCATTACAAGCGCTGAGCATTTTGAACACTGGGATCCTAAGTGCCCTTTTTGAGGCTTCCACTGTCCTTGCCTGGTTAAACAATGCCAGTTTTTCAGTGTTACATACACGAACCATACACTCTTTATCCATAGGAGTTGTGTAGTAATTTAGACTGTTGATGGGAGTGAGGGGAAAAGAGCTTGAGAGGTTTGTCAGTTTTAGAGTAGCAGAAGTGATTTAGATACAAGCTATGCCGGTAGTGGGGATGATTTTTATTTTATCTTGGGGAAAAATATCTTTGAATAGTTTCCTTTTAATGCTCCTTTTGAGAAAGATTTAATCACTGTCCTTTGGCTTATTTGAAAGCTTTGTAGTACTTAAGTACTCCATGCAGTAAATGTGCCCTCAAGGTAAGCATACATTTACTCCCTGAAGCTATTCCCACTTTCAGCCTTCTTTCTATTTCTCATTATGGTTTTGTTTCATTTTTGCACTGTGGTAAGACTTGAGGCATTGCAGGGAATTTTGCCTGGAAAAATAAACAGTCTTTGATCGCTAGGGGTAAAGATAATATCTCTGGGCAGCTGAGCTTTATTTTAGTGAATGCCTTTAACTATGGACACTGCTAGCAAAATGGGCAAATCCAGCTGAGAAGTACTGTAACTGACTGATGGGTATTTTCTCCTTTATTTTATTTAGACTCAAATTTAGTTATATTATGAAGGAGACAGATATAGCAGTATCATAAGAAACACTTGGGGAAATAACTTACCTTTTCTGGTGGGTTGCTGGCTGACATGTTTACTTGACAGGACTTCCAAGACCTGCTGATCTACCTGTCTACGTGACTTTGTAGCTGCTAAAGCTCCCTCTTGATCATTCACCTATCAGAATAGAGAGCAATTGCCTGCAAAAAAAGCATGAAGGCAAGAGGAAGAGGTGTACAAAGCTCAGCCTGGAGGTACTTTTTTGCTTGCATGAAATTCTCCATAATTTCCTTGGCCCTTGACTGCACACAAACCAATCAAGTCCTTGGTAGCTCACCTCTGTTCCAGAGGGTGCAAAATGCCTTTCAGTGACTCTTAGCAGCTCTTGTTTACAGCTGTATTCATCTCCAGAACTGGCCAGCACAAGAATTTGCAGCACACAGAGATCACTTATTGGTGAAGGACTTGCCCTCTGCTGCCACTAAAGCGAAATCCACGTCATGGGTTGTCCAAGATACGACAGTTTGTGTGGTAACAGGCATAGCTCTTCCTAGCCTTCCTGTTTTGTTCAGCCAGCCATCCACCCACCCACCCATCCACCCACCCCTCCACCCACCCACCCACCCATCCATCCATCCATCCATCCATCCACCCATCCATCCGTGCATCCACCCATCCTCCCATCCGTCCTACCCACCCTCCCTCTCTCCCGTACTTGCAATTCATTCTTTGCACTATTGACATTGGTTGGTTTGATGGTTATTTTGTAACGTGTTCCTACCTTTTTGTTTTGTAAAATAAGGAAGTCCATACACTGGCTAACTTTGTAGAAGTGGTTTATTATTTTTTCTTTTTATTTTATCAGTTGAAACGGGATGTCATGTTTTGTTTGAACTATGGGAATACTTAAATAAATGTTAAGATGAAGCAGCATATCCACATTTTTGCTGTGAAATTGAAGTTGTATATGTGCTGTATATTCTGATAAGTCAGAAGTCTTGAATTCAAAAGAGGAAGAGGGAGTGCTTTGAATGGCATAAAGAAGGAAATAATTTGGAATTAATGGGACTATATGTAGAAAAAAGATTATTTCACTTGGTCATCCAGTTTGAACAATAGAACACAAAGGAAATGGAGCAGGCCTAGAGCCTGAGCCACAGAACAGATGTGCAGAGCAGTGCTGACATCATATAGAAGATGACCCAGCATTTGAATGAAGCCATCCTGAAACAAAGGTGATTGAGAATTGAAGCTTCTGCTCAGTGGGTGTCTTCTGTTCTCTGACCAGTAAAGCCAGGAGTACATGTGAGGGCTGCGTCCTCCTGTGATCAGAACATCTGTTTGCAAAGCAGGTGTAAGGATAAAAGTCTCAACTATTTACTATTCTCTGTGTTCTTGCAAACTCAAGTAAGCCAAACATCTTTCATACAGCTTTCTCCTTCCCTCACAGTCCCTGAGACGAGCTGCAGCTTGCTGGTTTTCTGAGAAGCACTCCCTGAATCAGCCTGAAGAGCTGGGCAGTCTCATTGACCAAAGAAAAGCAGATCCCCATTGTAAGGGCTGCTCAGATTATTGCTCTGAGCTTGGCAGGTTCTCTGTAGTGTGCCTCAGCACAACTGACAGTAAGTCAATAATTTTACCGTATAAGAAAATGGAGGTATGCAGGGAACAATGCCTCATGTTCATTATTCAAGTCAGGTCAGCCAGAAGAAGGAAAGTTAAAATAGAAAGATTCAGGGGCTGTCAGTAATAGCAATTTATTTACTATAATTCATGTGTTTAGTGACATTTGTTAAATGATACTATCAAATTGAGAAGGTGGCATTATATTAACCATGATAGCTTGATAGTACGCAAAATGGTTTTTTAGAAGAGAGTTATAGAAAAAGCAGAAAGTTTGAAATTGGGGAGCTCAGAGTTCCTCGGCAATAGCGCAGTCCTTCCAGACAAGCCAAAATAACACCCTACAGGAGATGCAGAAGTCAGAGTGCCAGCGCAGCATGTACCCAAACAAAAGACATCACTAGAGTGAGATAGCGCAATTTGGGGAGAAAAAAGCACCACAGCTGTTCTTTCAGTGCCCTTGGTTGCCATGATTGCCCTTACCATCTAACCCAGATATGTTGTAAATTTATGAGCAGGACAGAAGCTGCTGAAGGTCGGTGAGGTAAAGCAAAAGAGAGAGCAGCAGCTCCTTTTTGCCACCCAGGTGCAGGTCTGTGCCACTGTGGATGCATCTGAAACGTGGAGTGTGCTAATCCCAGAATAAAATCCTGTCTGTTTTTGTCAGGGTATTAGAAGCCCAACAGCGACTGCCATATATAAAAATGTAGTTGGAGTAGTATTTCAGACACCAGCCGTGAAAGGTGTCTTTCTCAATAACGGGACAGCAAAGCCTGATGGAAAGGGGTGACTACACCCCTGCTTGTGGCTGCACTGGGGTGCTGCAACAAGCGGCTCTGCCGTGCTGGGGTTCAGGGCTGTGGGCAGACTGGTCCTTCCCTGCTCCGGGACCTTCTGCCATCTCTCCAGATGCTACTGCCCAGGGGCTGTAGATAAACTGGGAACTGATCACTTGGCCTACGGAGCTTCTGCAGGAAAAAGAGGAGCACAGGGTGAATACAGCTGAAATGAAATTTCCTAAGGTGAGAGCCTCCGGTAAAGGTTTCCCTCATGCAGAACAGGAAAGGACAGCGCTACTCCTCTGTATGGAAGCAAAAAAATGCGTTAGGGCAGGGTCAGTTCAGCAACTGTGTTAGCACAGGGAATGAAATGGGAAAACCTCGTGTCACTGCACAGATGCAGGCAGAACTGTAGCAGAATTGTGGCTTCTGGAAAAGAGAAACAAAAGCAAAATCGCAGACATTTTTCAACTAAGAGATTAATAGAGTTCAACCGCTACGGCATCCGCTGTCCCCACATCCTTTTGATCAAAATCTTGCTTAAATGGCACTGCATCGGGCAGCCGGCTTTTTTTTTTTTTCTTTTTTTTTTTTTTTTTCCTTCCCCAAGCTGTTACAGGTACCCTTTGCCCAGGAGGAAGAAATGTCCCTGGCAGTCAGGAAGTGACAGTTGGCGCGAGAGGAACAACAGGGGAGTGCGGGTGGCAAAATAGGATACGCTGAAGTTACAATCTCAACAGAGAAAAAATATGTGCTAGTACATTAAGAAGTGACAAGTCGGGAACTACGCAAAAAATATGACTTGGGGAGTCCCAGTCTACAAACACTGACCCTAGGAACAAAGGAGAAAATAGTAAAAAACCCAATACGAGTATTACGAAAGATTGGAAGGTTTGTGAACAAATGGAATCGGATTTGAAACTGAACCACATTGTCAACATCAGCTCTCAAATTGTATGGGGCCAGAGGACCTAAAAGACTCAGAAGGCTGAAAGTGAGCTGACTGTGACATTTCTGCTGGGTAAGTTGTAGTCTGCGGTATGGCTCCTACCTGGAGAAGTAACCTGCAGGTTGGAAGGATGGGGTGCTGAGCTGGTGTTCCCTAGGTTGGCAGGAGCCAAGGGACTGTTGCTCTCTAGTGGTCGCTGCAAGTTTTTGCCTGGACTACTGACCTGCTGCATCGACACACAGCTCTCACTGTGAGCCCCGTGCAGAATTTGGCCGTGGTTGACACACTGGAAGCCAGTCAGATCTCAAAACTGAGTGTAGGTGTCGACTACCTTGGTTGATCACATGTTTAGCTGAGAAAAGGCCAACAGACAAAATAATTTTTCAGTGGTGTTGACTGCTCTTTGCACCCAGGGAGTACCTACCTGCCCGCACGTTCATGCATCAGTGTGAATTTACATCCATAAAGCCCTTTAAGTACCTCCAACAGAAAGTGCTGCGAAAGGGTAACTTTTAACTACTGTCTCTTGAAAAATAAAAGCATACACGTGTGTTGTACAGGCGTGCAGAGGCCTACACAATTATGCACTGTACGATGGGAAGAACAGTAGTTTGACCTTTTTAATTGCTGGCCACCCTTCTAAACGCCGGGCACCCCAGCACCCCGCGGTACAGCACTGGGGCTAAGACCCAGCCCGGGCAGCCAGGCTTGCCACCCCCGTCTGGAAACCCCCGTGCAGCTGCCGCCTCATTCTGGAAGTACCAAAATTCCCCGGAGCTCTCAGAGATGTCATGAAAGACACCTCCACACACCTGCTGCCCCTGTGCGTGCCGCAGACCGCCACAGTCCTGGAGGGTTGGACAGCCAAGGCCAGCCCGGGCTGCCAAGCCAGGCATTCTTCCTTCCCTCCCTCCAGGATTCTGCCTTGCTGCCCGGCTCAAGAGGAGCACTGGGTGCTATAAACCTGGGCTGGTGGGAGCGCCGCAACGCTGGTAAGCAAACGGGGTCTGGCTGCCTTTCTCCCCCTTGTTTGAAGCTGCCCAGGAGGGCCAGGGCAGAGGTGCAGACAGTTCAAGGCTGAAAAGAAGGACTGGAGGCTTTGAGGGTTGGGAGTACCGACCAGGTTTGTCCATCCTGGACTGCAGTTGCTGAAATGCTCTTGAGCAAATGACAGAAACAGTCCTTGGAGCAAGACCTGGGCACCAGACCCGCCCTTCCCCTCCAGCCAGATTTCTTTGCCCAGCCCTCCACAACCTAGAGGGCCTGCTGCCCAGGGGATGGGCTCTGCAGGGTAAGTGACAACGCTCTTTGAGGGTAGCGCCTTATCTATTTGCTGAGGTGCTATGGAAAAAGAAATGTTGAAGTACATCCTCCTCGTGCAGTATTTTCTGAGAAGTAATTTGTTATAAAAAAAGTCTCCTTCCCGCAACAAAACGATCCGTCTGTATTAGAGCCTGGCAAGAACACAACTCTGCCTTTGAAATAAATCCCTTACAGCGTGGGGACAGTTTTCCTTTCCAGCGCCCACAAAAAGCACAGGAAAATCAGTCTTAATCTGTCCTGAAGTAATTTCTTACTTAATTTTTAGGTTTAAGACAAAGATGTACTAGTTATTAATTTTCATGTACACTGTGCATAATGAACCTGCTTGTATAGGAGTTACAGCTAACAGCCATTGCTCGCACTGGGAGCGCTACTGGGCAATTTTAGCACAGAGGGAATTTTTTACAACCTATTTCTCTGGTTTATTTTGTTTCCTGCGGGAGTGACTGTACTGGCATCGGAGTTCTGCCTCCCTCTTGTGGCTACATCCCTTACTTTCGGCTTCGAAAAGGAACTTTTACAGTGCAGCCCGAGACAGAGCTGGTGATAGTCACCGTCCTGATATAAGCCTCCTCCTCCTCCTCAAGTTTGTTGGAAAAGCCCCATTATGTTAGGAATCTCCCACACAAAAATTTCCTATCTAAGGGAGAGTTTCCTTTTCACTTCCATGTGGGAACAACGGAACACATTTGATAAAATCAGTGGTAATTCATGCTGGTTACGTTTTGTAATTGATTCCAAATGTCCAGCTTCAAGTCAGCCAAATGTATGAGCTCCACCTAGGAGTTAAGGTATATGCCAGGTGATGTGATCTTGTTGGGTAGTGCAAAAACTCATGGCCTGTACATTTCAGGATAGCACTTTAACCTTTCCTATCGCCTCCCATTTAAATATCACCTTAGTCCTTTTCAAACAGTTAAGAAATTAAGCTATCTGAACAGTTAACTGAAATAAAAGACTGTACCTCCTAGAGGATAAGGAAGCTAAGATAGCATTAAATCACTGCCTTGGAGGCACAGAGCCCCAGCTGAGCGCAAATCGCATCATGTCCCTAACCCAGAAGAACAATTTCTCCCTTCAAGGTCCTTAGCAGACTTAGACTAGCATTTGTAGCTTGATTTACCTTGAGTGTCTCTGCCCTGTGCCCTTGTATTCTTCATTCCTTAGCAATTTACACTGATACCAACACAGCACATTGCCTGCCACAACATTCGGAAAGACGTGTGCAGTGTGTCCTGAAAGCCAAAGCTGGAAACTGGACAGGAGGGATCTGGAAATTTGGAGCAGAGGTCTACAGTAATGGAAAGAGAACAAGCTGCACAGCTTAACCTCCGCTGCTGGTCTTGTTGCTTTGTTGGGTCTAAAAGAAAGTGACCCTGTAGTTCTACACCACTGTTACTCACTTGCATCCTCCAGCTGCATCTCTGATTTCAGCTGGCTTTGGCAGCAGGGCAGGGGACTTGCTTTGACCACTCATATGTTTACCAAACCGTCCCAGTGATGTGGACGGAGATACTATCGCTTTGGCTTTGAAGGTACTGTGAAGCTGCTTCACATTAGCTGATACCCATCAGCACCTCCTTGGTAGCTGGCCAGTGAAAACATTCACAGGAGCTGAGCCCAGCCCCGGACAGACGCTGCCAGGGGCTGGCTGCAGCATGGCCGGGCTTGAATTTCTTGGGAAAAAACCATCCCTGGTGCCTACAGACTGTATCCAATGAAGGCGGTGTTGGTCCCTCACCCTCTAGCAGTCCCGCGTCTCCATCTGGCCAGGCGGGTCGGAGCAAGGACCCGTCCTTCCAGCACAAACGCAGCTGTCTGAAACCTCTGTAAACTGGAAGCGCTGTTTTCTGCCCGTCATGCAGCTCTGCCCCTACCATAAGACAGCGCAAGCAAAACGGCAGGTATAGCCGGTGCGAGGGGGCGTCTCACTGGAGATGTTTTCTTTCCACAGGGACACAGATGTGCCCACTACTAATCTGCCTAGAGCCCGTCTGAGGGAGAAATGAGATGGCTGATGACAGTAGGTCATATTGCAAATCTAGGAAGATTTGTAGTGGAAGGTGATGCTTCACATGGAAAAACAATCCTTCATCCAAAGCAGCAAGGCAGGGAGTAGGAACAAGCAGCTGAGGGAAAATGTGGGCTCCGGTCTATAAGCACAGCTTCCCATTTTTCTTACACGTTTGCAGCTGTCAGAACCTTGGTATGCCCAGGACTCCCAGGCTACACATCATTTAGCATGAAGACTCCAGCGGAGAGGAGCTCTGGAAATGGGTCACAGGTTAGAAACGGCAATAAATGCCCAGGGTCCTATAGCTCCGTTACAGGATGAGCCGGGCTGGCTCGTTCCTGCCATCTTCCTTTCTCTCAAAGCCAGGGGCCCCGATGGCCCAGCGGTCCTCACACCAGCACAGCTCTGCCAGTTCGATAATTAGCCTCAGCATGGGAACTGCACATTAACTGCTCATAAACGATAGGCTGGCCACGACTCAGAACCGAGTTCGCATCCACTGTTCCTCGCTGGGAAGGCAGAGCACAGCCAAAACTGAGCTGGAGTCGTTTGCTACAAATTCCATCCAGTCCTGTGAAAAACAACCCTAAGATTTATCTAGGGGGAGAGAATAAATTACAAAAAAAACCAAAAGGGCAAAAAAAGTGCAAAGGTTCATCTTATCTGCCTGATGCCTGTCATGCTGGGTCCCAGAGGGGACACACGATGACCTCAGACAGCGTGGTGCACACCCATGGTTTTCCGCGAAGGCTGTAGCCTCTTTGCCCTTAGAGCAGCCCTACGTGGTCCCCAGCGAGGCAGACACTTGCCTGGCTTGCTGGGCCGCGCGCTTGGGCGCAGAGGAATGGCTATAGCAGGTGGGTGGCAGCAAGCATCCCATGTGGAGCAAACCTGCCTTTGCACAAAAGCATTTTTACTTTACGGACGTGCGACTGTCTAAACCACTGAGTAAAACACACCACAGCGCATCCCTGCTTGGCGCTGGCTGCCCATGCGCGGTGTGCCATGGTTGTACACTGCATATTTGTATCCTGGCGTACTCCGGAGCGATTCCGTTATCCTTTTCACTCTCCGGTGCCCGCATATATCAAGACTAACATTGCAGAAGCGAATACAGTTTTGCTGTGGACCTCTGCACATTATAGCCTCCGATGCAGCAGTAATCGGTAAAAACCTTCATGGGAGTGCTAGGGAAAGCTCTGCTTCAGGTTGGTAACGTAGCACATCGCGTGCAGGGAGACTAACTGGTATTTTCAGTGCAGATATTTTGTTAACCGCCTTGGTTTCATGGATCAGAGCCAGCAATATTTTGGCTGCTGTCAGAACCTCCTCACAGTTGAGTAGCTGTGATTCATAACAGTGGCAGTCCAAGTGATTAATGTTACTACTTAAAAAGCACTTAAGCAAGGTAGTACTGACAGAACGTGTGACTTCAAGGTACTCCTTTAGCTCCTGCCCTTGCAGAGCAGCTCTGGCCTTCAGAATTTTAGGGGCCTTTTTGAGCTATTTAAGAATCAGTACTCTGTGTTCAAATTATTATTCAGCCTGTAGAGACCTAAGCATCGGGTCAAACTTGCCTACACATGTGAAAAATGAAGGGGTGGGCTCTGCCCTAGGACGGGATATCTTCACACTACAAGCATTAGGGCTTGCTTACAGCAAGCGGGGTGTGCATTTTAGCAATGGCCAATTCTTCTTCAATAAAAGGAAGCCTGGAGACTTTTCTACATGACAAAGCATTTGGCAACAATGTTGTTTTGAAGCATTTCCTCCTCTGGTCACTTATTTCTACTCCTGTCAGCTCTTTCAGTCACACTAACACATCTTTTGTGCGGCTGCCCTACGAACCAGATGAGGAAACTGATCCAGGTTAAAAATTAGCCAGCAGAGGAAAAAAATAATTAAAATGGCACAGCAAGGAACTGGCACAACTGCAAAGCAAGAGCGTGGTGGCACAGGGACATGGAACGAGCACTCAGGGGTATGGGAAGGAAGTAGGAATGCCTGACATCCTCATTATCACTGAGTGCTCGAGGGTCGTGGGAACCACGGGGTCAGTGTCTCAATTAAGTTTTGCCTTTATGGACTAAGCGTAGTTTTGTCAACCAGAGGCATGAAAGAAACAATCTCTGATCCACAGATCCGTGATGGCAGAAACCTCTGCTAAGGTGTAAGTAAATGCAGCTCATGGCAACAGCCTACAAAGGAGCTTGTTGCCTCCTCCAGCTGTAACTGATCATTTATTAGAAGCAGCTGGTATGAAAGGCCATGGTGCAGCTCTGTGAAGTGATTTTTTTGAGGGATGAGCTGAGGGAGGCTAAGGGAAGTCAATTCCCTAAGCAGAGGAGGCACAAGTGGCCCTAGAAAAGGGAACAGGTTTTCAAAATCTGGTGTGGGGAGGGACTGTGTTTCTGCTAGAGGAGAAATCGTAGCACTGAGAGGGGAAGATCTAGCAGCTGGTGGCAGCTGTAGAAGAAAGTCTTTGGATGGGTGTACAAGCCTCTGCGTTTTGTGGTGGTGTTCCTCAGTCTTCGAAGCCCTGAGAGGTCTGTTGGAGATGTGTGGGGACAGGAGTTAAAGTAACAGACCAGCTAATGTGCCCTTCTGTGAAGGTACAACTTTGGCATTTTGTTTGGAGGAGGGAAGATGGCTTTCTAATGTTGGCAGCTATGTGGCTTTGACTGTATTACTAAGCGCGGAGTTTTATTGTCCTGTTCAGACATGCTGTAATGAGGAAGGTGTGTATATATAAGCTGTTCTCAAACAACTATATGTATTCTAACAGTAAACAGAACAGCCTTGGCTGATGTCGAAGAATATATTGAAGAATTCTTCGCGCTTCCTACTTTGCCGAAGTAAGCACTGGGTAAGAGCAGAGCAAGCCTGAGACTCTAAAAGTCTAATAAAGAAATAAAAGCTTGATGCCTAGCAAGCTGCTCTGCAGGCATTGCCTGCTCTAGCACTTTAAGCTGAGATTTTGCTGAAACATGGCCTGCCCTCTGAAAGGTCGCTGGGGACAAACCAGGTCGCTCCGGGATGACAAGGCTCGGCTCTCCGTGGGCTGCGAGGAGGGCAGCAGCTGAGCTGTGCCTGTGTCAGACTCCTAAACCTGCTGTTGACGTGCTTTGGTAAAGCATGTTGCTGTGCTTCAAATTCTGCACGTGATGGCAAATCCATCTAAAGAAGCAGAGGTGCCTTGGAATAAGGGTGATAGGAGCTATTCCGTTCCACTTCTGCCTTGCTTACAAATCAGAGGGGGGGGGGGGGGTAGGGCTGAAGGCAAGAGGGACGTGTTTACTGCCTTTTGTTTCCGGCTACTAGATGATGGCGAGCAGGCTGTTAGAAGGAAAATGTCACATTCTCTATATATCTATTTTTATACCTTTTAATTAAAAAGTGTTTATAGAGTACCTGAACACTGAAACTAATATCACATGAGCTCCGTTATGTGTCGGTGTCTCTTCTGACTCTTGAGGGCTGGTTGCATCCAGAAAAGCTTCTGTATGATGTGTCTGTTGTTAACTTCCGCCTGTGCCTTAAGATTTGGATCATGGTTGGGCCACTTACTATTTTTTTTTTGAGCTCTGCAGGGACACTTAAAAAATGACAAAAAGCCCAACCACACAAAAAACGAAACGCTTTCTCAGATTGTATTTAAGGTTGTATTCCCTCATTGGTACAGTGAGTGGAAGCAGCGAGAGTGAGTTAAACAGAGGTGAACATAAGCTCTAAATTCAAAATGTGTGAACGTAACTGCAAGCAGCTTTTTCCCCTCTTAACGTTTTCTAGACTGACTTGGTTCTGTGTATGCTCCCGTTTCATCCTTTTAACGTGTGCTGTTGCAATTTAAACATGTATCTCCCCATTCTTCTGGAAAACTGTCATTTCAGAGACTGGGTCAGAAAGTTTACCTGCTTGACTAATAGTAACGCTGTCTTGCTAACGCCTTCTGAAAAGTATTAGATGGCTTAGCTTGTTTCTTAGGAAAGAGTGTAAGATACTGGGTGAAAATTGTATGTTGTCTTCATGCCCACAGTGGGAGACTTCACCAGCACAACGACAATAGCAGATTGGTAACGTGGGCAAGATTTAGGATGACAAATCTGGAAGGCGTGCAGACGGTAAGCCTCATTCTGTCAGCTGTCTTAAGATTTACACTCCCGTAATACAGTTAAGACAATTTTTGTTTTCCTTGCTCAACCGCCCCCCAGGGGGGAGCTGAACCAGTTGACATGATCACACTTAACAAGCTTTTCTGTTGTTTCAAGAAATTATAAACCACTGTGTCAGCAACACCTCATGCTAGGCACTCTATGCTTTGGTGTACAATCAGAAATGTTTTCAAAGAAAAATGAGGGTGTGCTGATACTGACCGAGCACTGATTTCTCCAGGTACAGGAGGTTGGGTGTACTGATCTGCTCTTTGGAGGCAGAAAAGTAACTTCAGATATCTTTTTTTTTATTTGCCATTTTCAGATGAACCAGAAACCATTTACAAACTTCACAAATAAAAACTGAAGATCACAACTTTAAATTGGATGTGTTTTGACTTAGCATCAAGATTTTGTGGTTCTTATTTTCAGCTGAATGGCTAGCTCCATGGCTTTCACTGGCAATCACAGGTACTTAGCACCTCTGAGTTTCTAGATTCAGGTGTGTCCCATCACCACCCCCATTAGCAAATACTTATACATCAGTTATCCCTTTGCAGGATATCTTCTTCGAAGATATGCTGTGAAGAACAAGACATTAGTACTTGCCAAGAACTTAAGAATGGAAGTGCATTGACCCAAAAATCACACTGCAGAAAATTTGTGTGTGTCCACCCCACTTCCTACTCACAAGTTCAAAAATGTCTCTTCTAAAAGATGTAGTTCTCTGATGGACTGCAAAGGGGAGAAAACAAAAACATCTCCATGCCCTAGACCCTTTATATTAATTCAACAAGCTACTGTTGCAGTAGTTAAGTCGCTTGCTGTGCCGAGGAGAAGCAAGGGATGCTTCTGGTACTAACAGGACAACCGTTAGGGCACGATGCAGACTGCATACCTCTGAGTGCAAAGTACTGGCTATAAAAGACTGGCTATAAATTTGTTTGTCTTTTTCTCAAACATCCAGTAGAAAAAGGAGGATGCTTGTGCCTAGGATTGAGCGGGAGCTCTTTCATTTTATTTCTTCCTCAAGTACACTAAGGATCGGCTTTCGATCTCGTACATAGATGTGCTTTCCCCTGTGTGGGAGAGAAGGATAGAGAATGTCTGAAGAGAGATGTATGAGAGGAGGATGGAGAATGTCTGACCATTACTGGTAGGAGATAAGAGAGAGGAGGATAGAGAATATCTGAAGAAAGATGTAAGAGAGGAGGATGGAGAATGTCTGATCTGGCAGGAGATGAGAGAACAACTGGGTATTGTGAGGGAGAGTAAGAAAGATAAACATGGATATTTAGTAGTCAAAAGGTGTTTGCATGCTCATAGTGATATATAGCTACGTAACTGCACAAATGCTTTCTGCCCCGAGCCTGGTTGTACATACAGCTGGAACTTCTATCCGGGCTCAGAGATAAAAATATCAGCTTCTCTGTACAATAAAGTGTCTCTGGTTGCCCCACAACCAGAGTTCGCGCCTTCATACGCCACACCCCTATGTTACCCCATATTTGGCACGATTTTTGCAGTGAAGGGGAAAGTTTACCCAAATGCCATCATCTTTGTTCTGGGTATAATGTCAATCATCACTGTGGAGTTCAAGTCTACGCAGCACAATGGCTAAAACAGAAGTGTTGAGCCAACAGTAAAGCTGACATCGCTGCTAAACCTGGTGAAGCCACCCTGAGCTGTCAGTGGTAGAAACCTTCGGGAGAAAGAGGACGGACGAGGCAACACAGAATCATGCCTGACTGGCTAACCAAGGAGAGCACTGGTAGATAAATACAGTTAACTGGAAAAGTAATGCTGTTACGTAGCTTATGCCTTCTGATGCTATCGAGGTTATCAGTGTTGCTACTGAACTATATACCAACAAGCATGTTGTTGCAGTTCAACAAAATGCTAAATGAAGTAGAATCCCCTAACATCAGCACAGCAGGCAGCTGTGATGCTGGGGAAAAACAAGGTGAACAGACTTCAGCAAGCGGCTCGCTCGCTCGCTCTCTCCCAGCAGCAGCTGAATTGCCATGAATTAGATGGACCATTAGTCTGACTCAATGGGGCATTGCTCATGAGGGCTTGATTTTGTTCACAACAATATTCTTTAGAGGCACTCTGTGGGTTTGTAGTGCTGCACCGCAGCTTGGTATTAGAGACCGAGAAACTGTGGCAGGGCTGCACACACCGGTCTTACCTTCTGGGAAGTCAGTCTGAACTATGGAAGGAAGCGTGATACCAGCCTGAGCCATTACTGCTATCGTGCCCATATGTTAATTTTTTTAACTCTTCAGTAAGCCACTCTGGAAAACGGAGGGGGTTCCAGGGAAGGAAACTGCAGCTACCCAGTGCCTCGTGTCAAAAAGAGGAAGGGCATGAATGGCAATCTGATTACTTCCTGGTGGCGTGCCAGTCGCTTCAGCAGCTTAACTTCACAGTGAAGTACAAACTCTGCGAGAAATTACTACCTTCTTGTGGGAGGCATCAGAAGTCAAGTAAGACTAGCGCCCTGCAGTTTATTCATCAGACCATGAATTATGGCTTCTGAGGGGGCAGACCCTCTTCAGTCATGTTCAGCTGTGCTACGCAGGTGGAAAACTCCAGCAAAAAGGTGGGGTTTGGCAGCTGAGAATGGTAAAATGTAAGCTCTTTTGGGTTTTGGCCAGGGCTCCAGCAATATGTACAGTGAGCAGTGGCTTCGTCAGCTGGCCCACTGCGAAGCAGTCACGTCCCTACACCAAGTCTGCTCTCCAGAAGGGAAGGAGGTGTTCATTACTGCAGGAACGAAGGATTTAGAGGAATGGGAAGGGAGAAGGGAAGGTCTCCTGTACCTGCTAACAAACTCCTTCCCATCAAAGGGTACCAGGCAAGAGCTCCTGAACCTGTTACTTGGTAGAACTTCAGGCTAAAGGTAACTTAATAAACGTAGCCTGCACCATCGCAGTGTTTGTTGGAGATGTAACCTGCTGTGTCTTTCGTATGCCGAGTCAGAATTCAATGTTATTTTTCCATTATGCTTGACTGGGACTTAGAACACGTGACATACTGGTGGAGATCTAAGGGATGAGCAGAGTTGGCAGTTGTGCCAAGAAGGACTGAGTGAAGGTGGCAGAGGTTAACTCTGGTGGAACAATACTCGTCGAAAAGATCTTCCTGCATTACGCATCTCAACAGGCTGCCAGAGAGAAAGAGGGCAGAGAACGGCAGAGACAGCAACAGAGAGGGGAAAGCGGCAGAGACAGCAACAGAGAGGGGAAAGCGGGAGTTAAGCCAGCTGGTGGGGCTCTGCTAACTTCTTACGCAGGTTCTGTGAGCAGCCGCTGAACACAGCCGTGCTCCCGCGGGCAGGCCCTGACGGCTGGCATCCTCATTCCGCGGCCTCTCTCGCCCCGGCCTCGGCTGCCCGCCCGGCCGGAGGCCAGAAGCGCCGCGGGGCCTCCGACCACGGCAGCGCCCCCACGGCCCGGGGTGCCTTTGTTTGAGCGCCTGTGAGGGGAGGTGAGCGGGCCGGGCCCCGGACCCCTCCCGCGGGCCGGGAAGCGCCATTTCTGCCCTGAGGCAGGCGCCTGCCGGCAGCGTCCCGCCGAGCGGGCGGCTCCCGGGGGGCCGAGCTGAGGCGCCTTCCTTCCCCACCTCCCCGGCCCGGCCCGCTCCCACCCGCCGGGACGGCGATCCCCGGGCCGGAGCCTGACCCCGGGGCCAGCCCTGCCCCTCAGCGCCGCCGCCGACCCGCCTGGCGGGCGCCGTGACGTCACGGGCGGGGCGGGGCACCCCCCGACTTCCGCCTCGGTAGGGCCCGGCTGCGCGGGAGCGGGCAGCGCCTCACGCGGCCGCTTCCGCCTCGGTAGCGTCATGGCGGCGGGGCGGGCGCCTCACGTGACGGCGGCGGGCCCGGCGCGGTCTCGCCGGCAGCTCTCGCGGTGCCTGGCCGCCCCCCCCCCCCCCCCCGCGTCCCCCGCTCGCCCTGGCCGCTCGCGCAGCTGCTCGCCTCTCGCTATATAAAGGGGCGAAGCGGGCAGAGCGGGCGGCTGGCGGCGGCGGCTGCAGCCCCGGGGCCGGCGGAGGAGGCCGGGCCAAGGCCGCGGGGTCTGCCCGTGAGCCGGGGCGGGACGCGCGGGCTCTGGGGGGAACGCAGCCGGGCAGGTTTTTGTTGTTTTAGGGGCGACTCCCCCCCCGCGGTTGGGGGCGTCCCGAGGGGCTCGGGACATGGCGAGCTCGACTAACACAAACCCCGTGGTAAGGACCGGGTCGGGGGGGTGAGGGGGGCCCCGGGGGCAGCGCGGGCGGAGGGGGCTCGGCCGCCCCCTCCCCCGCTCTCCCTTCCCTCCCGCCGCCCGCCTCGGGCGGCCCCGGCCCCCGGCGGGAAGGGGCGGCGGGGGGGGCGCGGGGCAGCCTCACCCCCGCGGCGGGGAGCCAACTTGTGGCGCCCGGCGGCGAAGGGAGGGGGGGCGGCGGGAGCGGGGCGGCTGAGGGGGGGCGGGGGGGGCGCGGGGGGTGGGGGGGGGGCTGGCCCCGCGGGGGGAAAGGCCGGGGCCGCGCCGCCGCCCGCGGGCTGGGGGGCTCCGGCGGGGAGGGGGCGGCGGGTGGGGGGCGCCGCCGCCGGAGGGAGCCGCCCGGGGAAGGGGGAGAGCAGGAGCGAGCGGTGGGGGAAGCGCGGGCGCTGCCGCCCGGCCCGCCGCCGTCCCGGGGCGAGGGGAAGCGGCGCCCCAGCCAGGTTTCGGTTTTGTGGCGGCGGCGAAGCCCGCCCGGGCTCCGCTGGAGCCATTTTATGTTGCTTTGTAAGAAGGAGACGATGGTTGCAAAGCACTTATCCCAGCCCGGCCGGACCGGCCAAGCCCTCAACTTCTCTCCGGCGAGCGGGGCAGTATTTATTTAAAAAAAAAGAGACAAAAAAAAAAATACCCCCAGACCTCCCCCCGTCCCTTCTCGTGCTCTCTGCACCTCGGCGGTGGCTGGCTGCTGCACTCGTGCTCACGGAGGTTCCGCCACAAGCAGTCACACAGCCCGGCGCGGCCGCCGACCCCCCCGGCTGCCGCGCTCCGCGCCCCCTTGCGCGCCCCCCGGCCGCGACCCCCCCGCCCCGAAGCGCTGGAGGAGACAAACCCGGCGTCCCGGCGGCGGGCTCGGCCCCCTTGTTTGTGGCTCTCAGATCCATCATGGCTTCCCCCTGCCTTTCTGCCTCCCTGCTCCTTGTGTTCCTCCTCCCTGTGGCTGCCCTGTTTATATAGAGCTATTGCCGCTCTCTAATATAGACTCTGCTCGGATGGGAAGGTGCTTTCCAGCCCCACGTCACCGCCTCTCCATTTAAACACCACATCAGCCTTTAAATAGGGAGCGAGCCGCGGAGCGCGGGCTGGGAGGTGCATGCGGCCGCGGCGGAGGCTGCCAGGCGGGCGGCGTGTCCCTCGCATCCCGGCCGGGCTGCGAGCCGGCTCTGGCCGCCCGCCGTGCCGTGCCGTGCCGTGCCCAGCCGTGGCTGCCTGCCCCGCTCCGGCGGGGGCGGAGGTGGCTCCCCTCCCGGGCACCGTGCTTCTACGCATTGCACAAAGACACATTGCATCCTCTCTCTCTTGCCTTTGGAACCGTTTACCTTTTCCTTCCCCCCCCCCCCCCCGCCCTTTTTTTTTTTTTTTTAATCCCCCCCCCCCCCCCCGGCATAGAGCTAGTGCTCCCCTAAGCTCTTCGAAGTAGTTTTTCTCCTGGGTGGGGAAAGTTAAGAGTTTAAGCGGTTGTTACCCAGTACGTCAAGGAGAGACGTGGTGCTGATTTTATGGTGCTTTCCCAAGGTCTGACTACAGCTGTCGCCCTAAAAGTAACGTTAATATTACTTCTGCCTACAGGTTGTGGGCTGCAAATACTGCTCAATGATTTCTGTGTGTTTTGGTGGACTGAAGCGTACAAATACTTTACAACAATCCAGGCAGAGCACAGGTTTTAGAATTTTCACTAATACTGGGTTGCATTGCAATGTTTAGCAAGCCACAGAACAGCGACACAGAAGAAATTGCATCCTAGTTTTCCTTTCCAAACCTGAAATTTTGAAGACCTGCCTGCAACTTAGCATCATGCAATTGCAAAGTAGCATCGTTGCTTTGATATTTTGTAAGGTTTTGTATTGGGAAATTTTAGGAAAGCAGTCAGCCATTACGTGCAGGGCAGTTACTCAGTAGGATGCATATCAAACGTGTGTGATGTGAAGCTGTTAGTTGTCCTTCTGTTTATAAACTTTTGACTTCGTTTTTTGATTACAAGACAAAGGGATCTGTTTCTGTACAGTAAATCAGAGGTTTTGCTTCTCTTTTTTGACTGAGTTAGTACTGAATAGCAAAATATATACATATCTATATTGAATAATCACCAAGCTACTTGTAAATATCTTGGATTCAACAATGAACCAAGATTTCCTTTCTCTTGGCTGTATTTCACTACTGGCATAACTTCCGTGAAGTTCTCTTGGAAGGTGTCTGTGTTTGAACACTGTGTTTGGAATTGCAAAAGCCAAGCTTAGAATGAGCCTACTTCAAATAGGTACGCTTTAGGCTAATATTTCGGTTTAGTATTAAAACCTTGCCATGCAAATAGCACATGGGCAACTTTGTCAAATTCAGGTCTCGTTCAGCAGCGAGGATCAGGATGCTTGCCCTGGCATTACCAAAGATGAATACGAACATTTTGAAATCCTGTAGCCAGGTGAGAACTTTAGGAAGCTAGATGTCCAGTCTAGTGTGTTAAATATTATCGTGTCAGCATCCGATCAAATTGGGATCGCTAGGAGTTTGTTTTTCCTAATAAAGGACAAATATAAAACATTAACGGTCATATGGCAGTATAAGATTTTGTAGGTGACAAAGGTAATTCTTTTGTAATAGCCCATGACAATGCAAAACCAGCTGAAATTTCCATGCTTGCAACGTAGATTATATGTGTTACTTCTTTTTATGTGCATCTTTGATGTAGTTGCGATTAAAAGGAGTTACCTTTACAGTGTGCTTTTCTAGCTGTCATCCAGCTAGCTTCCAGCTGTAACTGCACAGACAGGAGAAAGATTAGTGACATTTCAGGGATAACTGCAGAAGCAACCAGGATCAAACTGCTGTCAAATGTACAAAGCGTGCTGTGGTATCTCTCTCCATAATGTGTTCATTATTGGAAACCCAAACTGCTGAAATGCCAGGTGTTGTGGTAATAATTACAGAGAGATGCAGGTTTTGTACCCTGGAAACTGAAGGAATGTAGGAAGTCTAAGCCCCTAAAGGAATGAGGCATTTCTTAAAATAGCTGGCTGGTTGCTCCTCGGATTTGGGGGGTGTGTGTGTGCATGTCTGTAGCAGTCTCTCCATACTTGGGAGTTTTCTTTACAAGATGCACAGAGAAAGTGAAATATAATCATTCCCTTATGTTCCCAGAGGGGGAAGTACTAGATTTCAAATATCTTCTATGTGTTTGTGGTTGTATCTAATAAATCAGGAATTTTAATTGTTGTCTTTAATCTATAGTAAGTGTTTGGAATAGTGTTTATTGAAGAGTGATTTGAGTATTTTGCTTTTAAAAGAGCTTGAAGTTTACAGCAATGTACTCTTTATGAGGGAGGCACTTTAATATAAACCAGATGAAAGCATGATTATTTTAATAGCAATCTTTAAAGTTTCCATTATGTTCTCATTGCTTTTTCTTACTGAATGCAGAGATTTATTGGAAAGCATAACTCACCTGCTATCCCATCCTTAGATTTGTTCAGTAATTGTGTTCCAATGTTTATTTTTTAAGTAAGCAGCGTATGAAAATAATTTTGTCATTCAGCTCCAGAGTCTTAGGTGGTTTGTATAAACAGCTTGAGCATCGTATAAATAATGCTTAAAGCCAACACTTAGTGTATATCTAAAACAATACAGTGTGCTTCCTTTTAAAGACCAGGGCTTAAGGCGGTTTTGTAATTTTACTGGATTTGCCTCTGCTGAGATAAGGAAAAAAGCATTCTGTGATATTCCTCAAAATTCTGCTGTGGAGGGCTCTTGAAGGCATCGCTGCATCCACCTGGGCTGGATGTTCAGCAGGAATGTACACAAGGGACTGTTTTGAACTAGACAGGATTTTTCTGAGTGATACATAAAATAAGTGTGCAGCTATTCTCTGTTCCCTTCCTTCTAATCATACAGCCACGAATGTTTCATATATTGTGATAGTGCGTGATTAGAACAGCGTCCAAAAATTCTGACCCATCTTCAGATCCAGTCACCGTGTGGCTCATGCAGAGAGAGACGTGCATGTACAAGTGGCTTGTGGTTTTGTTAACCTGCATTGCACCAGGCTCCCTGCACCCCAGTGGTGCTGTTGCTGTCCTTTGAGGGGGTCTCAGCCACCTCCTTGGGCTGCTGGAAGTTGTGCAGAAGGACGCTGCATCAACAGCAGAGTGAACATCTATTATTGTATAACCCTCCTTTTTGTGCTCTCTTCCTAAACGAATGCTGGACACTTAGAAACCAGCATCCTGCTGCTTGAATTTTTTTTCCCCCCTTACTACCTAGGGGAAAAAGGAAACGTTCCCAAGCAGACTGTTGGGGCTGTCGGGTTAGTTTGTTGTATCTGAATGTTGATTTTTTTCCTAGGGCTTTATAGGCTGAGGAGGCTTTGTGAATAAACCTCACAAAAATGCCTGACTGAGGAGATAGGAGGAGGTAACTGCTGCTGGAATTTTTTAGGACCTATTTGTGTAAAATATGTTTTACTAGAAAAGTGGACCTAATAGATGATTTAAGGAGAAAGCGCAGTCTCCATTGTGAGGGTATTTCGATTGTAGTTTCAGATATACAGGTAGTTCTCTTCACTTAAGGAAAGTAACTCACGTGCGCGAGGTTGAGCGTGTTTGTTTGCAGAATGTGGTTTTGGCATTAAGAAACAGATGCTTTTAATACAATAAGGAACACTATACAGAATAGGTTAAGTAGCATTTCTGCGCTAGTTGAATGGTATAAACCTTACGCAATCTGTTCAATTACAGAAATAATAGGGCTTAATAACATTAAGTAGAATGTCTTTTTGCATCTGCTGTGAATTAAATCTATGTGAAAAAATAATCTTGTTAATGATGCTTGGCATTTCTGAGTTACTCACAGATTTAAAGTACTAGAACTCAAGAGTAGTCTGGCTTTGACAGTCTTGTTTCCAATGTCTCTGTAAGCACAAATAATGCTGTGCTTGAAGCCTGGGTGGGTGAGCGTGCACTATTGTTTTGAAAGAAAAAGATCTGCAAGTAGTCTGGTATGGAGAAGTTAAATTTTGGGTATAGATGCTCTAAATGTAGCTTTGAAGGCTGGCAAATTTACTCTGTTACTTGAGGCCAGAAAGTTTTTTTTAAGAGACAAGGAAAAAAGGATGAATTCTAACACTGCAGCTACTTCATTTGCAGCAGCATGTTCTAAAGCTGAAAAGTGGCAGACTGGTAACATGTAAAATGATGAAAAAACAGGATGCTGATAGCATGCCATTTGCCAAAATATTGATGCATGGTCAATAACAGAGGGGTATGTTGGGTTTTGTTGGTTTTTTCTGGCTTTTCTTTTTCTCTTATCTTTTACCGTGGTTTGGTTTTCGTTTTTGTTTTTGTTGGTTGGTTGGCTTTTGTGTAAGAAAAATCACTTGAGCATGCCCCAGTGCAGAGGTTGTTTTAAACACTTCAGGGCATAATGCACTAAGCAGCCATCAGACAACTTAGTTCCAGGCTTCCAAATAGGCTCTTTTCTCCCCTTGCAATACCAGTGCATTTCTTTTAGGTTTTTGGGTTTGTGTGTTTGGCGTTTTGTTTTAACATTCAAAAGTAAAGATGTTCAGCTTTTCTTGGTGCTTATTGGCCACACAGCTTTTTCCTGTACTAGTAAATCATGTGCTGCTATTCCCCCTCCGTTATTCCATAACATAGGCGTAACAATTCCATAACGTGTACAATATAATCTTTAGCATATCTGTAACAAATTCAACCCTTCTGGGATGCGTTAAGCAACTGCGTATGCATAAAATAAACATTTCAAGTGCATGCAGTACATTTGTGTAGCTCCAGCACTGCTGGGCTAACTGCATGTGCTTGGTGCAGGTTTTCTACATGTGTATTAAAAGGCACAGCCCTCCTGGGGTGCCAGACCTGCTGCGTGATTGTTTTGCATGTATACCGCATATCCGAGGTGTTCGTGGCTTCATTTGTGATTTACTGCTTAAGGAATTTATGGAACGAGGTAGAGAAAGATGTGGACTTGCAGAAAGTTGTCGCTACTTTCAGATCAGTTTAAAATGGTCTGCTCGCGGCCCAAGGAACAGCCTTGGTCAGTGAGGTATATACAGTTCACAGGCTGCAGATTGATCAGCGCTAATTAGTGAATGATCAACACTAATCAACTTACTAATTAAGGGCTGGTAGTCGCTACCTTGGAAGTAGCACAGATGTTTAAACCCAGCCAACATACCGTTGAGGTTCACGTGTAGGTAGAGAGGTCCAAGCTGTACTGTTTAAAAGGTACAGCATGTGCGTAGTGTAGTTATCCTGTGGTCCTCTGAATTAAATTTAGTGCTTTAATTGGTAAGGATAAGTATTTACATTCTCCTTTTAAAACTGTACCTGCATTTTAAAATTTACAGAATGATTGAGGTTGGAAGGGACCTCTGGAGGTCATCTTGCCCAACTTCCTGCACAAGCAGGGCCACCTAGATCCGATGGCCCAGGGCTGTGTTCAGATGACGTTTGAGTATCTCTGGGGATGGAGACTCCACAACTTATTTTGGCAGCCTGAAGTGAATTGACAGTTCACTTTATCATTGACAGTTCAGGCATGAAATCAGCGTAATAGAATAATAATGTATTTGTAGTATTTCCCCCTGAAAAATTCCTAATGTGAAAACATAAGTACTGATTGAAAACAGAAGTATGTCTGGCCTAATACCCTGTCTTCAATAGTTTCTGTAAACAGATGTGTAAGGGAGAACAGGACATCCACATGAATGCTTCCAGTTTTTTGAGCCTTCAACGTTTTCAGCTTGAGATCATTCTGAGCTGTACTTTGTTCCTTTCCAACTAGCAAGCACTAACAAGTTTCTTTTCTCTGTATTTATCTAATATCCTTTTGGGCTTTTAACATTCTTTGACATGAATATTTTGCACACGTGCAAATATTTTTGCATGTTCAGTATGTCCATTGGCAAGCAGGAAACAGATTTACTGAATGGAGAATAATCTCCTTTTCTCTGTTTTGAATTACACTCCCTGTGGCTTGAAAACTCTTGTGCTGTAGTTATCTCGGCAATAAAGATAGCAAACAGTCCCCTCCCTTTTCTCCTTGTTTGAGCTGTGTCCCTCCTTTATTTTACTCACTCAGAAACATGCAGTGTATTCTGTAAGGGAGTTTTCACAAGTTTGTTTGTTGTTTTCTTTGCGGGGTGGGGGGGGAATCTTGCTTTAATGTTAAAGTGATAAATGTCTTTCAAAACAAAGTTACTTTTTGTTTTTTAAAGCCTAAATTGTACAGGTCTGTAATTGAAGATGTCATAAATGATGTCAGAGAAGTTTTTCTGGATGAAGGAGTGGATGAACAAGTTCTTATGGAACTCAAAACAGTAAGTTGAAGCTTAAAAAGTTTTTTTTAATAGACCAGTACCACAATTGTTTTTTCAGATCTGCTTACTGTTGTACACAAGACAATTACTAATTTTTAAGTAGCTAAGCATTGTATTAATCTGCATCTCTGTTGCTCCATACCATTTGAATTACACTGCTGTATAGAGAAATCTGGTCACCTTGTTTACTTTCCTTAATCTGGCATGTCAAACTTGACATAAACTAACAGCAGGCATCTGAATTCATAGTGTAATTTCAGTCCCCGAAACATTTTATCTATAAAAAAGAAAAGGGAGAATATGTTTAATTTAGAAGCAGACAATTCTTAAGGTTTCTGTGCAGGAGAAGTATAGCATCTGCTCTGATGTTTTTGTCTTTCTGAAGAAGAGGAGTTGTGTCGTCAGAGTTTTGCATGTATGGTTTGCGGTTTGCAGAAGTACTGTTTCTGGGGGGTGGTATGTAATAAATTGCACTGGGTGCATCACCCTTTTCTGAAGCTGTCAGATTCAGAGTTGTTTCACATACGGTGGGTTTCAGCTGTTACTGGGGGTCCAGAAGTAAGACAGGATGTTGACCTGAGCTCTGCTGAGTCTTCTAGGACTTTCTTCAAATTCTTCCTGAGTAAAAGAAGCACTTCAGAAGGGAAAAGGCAGGGGAAAATAAAAAGGAAGAAATAAGTAAAAGGTAACTGGGAAAGTAGGTGCCTGCTTAATCTTAGCTGTGGAATAAGGGCTTCTTCAGAAAGTGGGATGTCCTGCACTCGGTACTTTTGAAGTATTAAAAGATGGATGGAATGGGAAAGGAATTTTGAGATGTAAAAAGGTAAACACTTTTTTTTTCCCCATGAAACCATGACCTGGCTTGGTGGAAACTGAGTGAGTGCTATAAGAAAAGCACCTTGTTGTATGTGTCACAGATGTATTCTGCAAGTGATGTCAGAAAAGATTGAATGAGGAAAGAGACAAGAAAGGAAAAGAAGTATTGAAGAGAAAGGCTTGGGGAGCCCTAAGCAGGGTTTGAAATCAGGAGTCCTGGCTGCCGGTAGTCTCTTTGACTCTGATGTGTTACGGGGTACTTGTGTTGCTGTCTTTTTGCAAGAGCTTCTTTTTTGTATCTGTGGCTTTTCTTGGGAGACATGTCAGCTGACATTAAGAACTGAAGGGCTGGAGAAGCTGAATTTGATGCTGTGGTAGGAACTGTGTAATTGCTTGTGCAGAGGCATTATCTTAGGTATACTGGTAGTTTCTGTTGAAGTGTGTTACGAGGCAGTAGTCTTTAAGCAACTTTTATTGAGGAGCTCCAGGAAGAAATGGCTTGAGGAAAGCTGTAGTAATTATTTTTGTGATTAAAGAGGTAAGAAAGAAAGAAGGTAGAGAAGTGAAAACTTGAATGCCAGTTTAAAAGTTACCAGCTTATTCATGCTTCTGTTAGGGTTGTTACGAATCTTCCACACTAGGAGGAAAGAAAGAATGTTAAAGCTTAAGCTTTGACTGACAATTCTTAAGGGATATTTAATTCTTCTTCTTAAAACGTTACCTCTGTGGAGTTATCTCTTCAGTCTGAATTTGCCTAAGGGCTTTTTGGGCTAAGTAGACGGCACAAGATAAACAGTGAAAACAAATTTGATTTTAGAATACTGTCTGTATATTGTTACAAATCCTGTTGAGTAAAAATGGTACACAGAGATTTCTCTTTCCTTTTCCAAATTAGCTGTGGGAGAACAAGCTGATGCAGTCCAAGGCTGTAGATGGCTTCCATTCAGAAGAGCAGCAGCTTTTATTGCAGGTGCAGCAGCAGCAGCAGCAGCAGCAGCAGCAACAGCAGCATCATCACCACCACCATCACACACAACCTCAGCCGCAGCAGACTGTGCAGCAGCAGTCTCAGCCACAGCAGGTCCTTATTCCAGCATCTCAGCAAGGTCAGCCTTACTCTCTAATCTCTCTGGCAAAGGACTCTCAAGTTAGACCAACTTCTTGGCATATTTTGAATCTAGGGCAACATGTTTATCTGATGGATACCTTTGTATCTTTGTGTTAAACTTTGTATCAACTTGCCTCTATTTAATGGGTCAAGAGAGCTATTTTGGTGAAAAATATCTTGGTATGTGTGTTAAGTCATATTCTTCAGAAGATTTTGGAAAAGCTGAATTCTTCTCTTGGTCTTCTGCTACATAATGTTTTCAGAATACGTGACTTTCAGATTCGGTAAAAAAAACCCATTAGCAGCTCTGTAATTTCAAGCCAATATACATATGCAGTTGACAGTTTAGTCATGAGATAGTAATGTCATTAGGAACAAATTAATTAAAAAAAATATTATTGTTCAGCATAAGTGGCTGTTAGGATGTGAAAAATCATGTGAAAAATTAACAGTCTGAGTATATGTGGGAGATGGTTTTTCATGTTAAACAAGTTTCAAGTGACAAGCGTAATGGCTGGGTATTTTTGTGGTCTTAAAAGATTGCACACTGTGTAGGTGTGGATGTTCAAGGTGTATTTTAGCTAGCCATAACAGTATTGCTTCTTGTAATTATTGTCTTGTGTATTTTCTGTTAATAATTTAAGGGAAACATTTCCACTAATTACAATTTCATTTGAAAACTAAGATAAATATGCTGTGTAAACAAATCTGCCACCTGTGAAGTGCTTGAGTTGATTTTTCAGTGTGCTATTAGCATTGTGGCATAAAATATTTATCTGTGGTAGTCAGTCACAGACTTCAGTCTTTATCAGATTTCGAGAATTGGAACCTACATTGTCAGAGACACAGAAGTAGCTATGACTTCCCTGCCCCCCTCCCCCCCAAAAACCAACCCCCAAACCCAACCATTAACTCAGAAGAGAACCAGTGTGACAAGAACCTCTTGTTGGGGCTTTTTTTCCTTTGGTGTGGGTTTTTTTGTGTGCATGTGCGTGTTTGGGGTTGGTTTGTTTGTTTTGGGATTTTTTCTTGGTTTTGCTTTGTTACATTTGTGTTTTTTTTTCTTCTTACAATATTTTGGCTGGAAGTAAATCAGTTTCAAGTGTTGGGATAAAATTAATTTTGAGTTTGAGTCCTAAATACACATGGCTTCAAATATTGTGGGTGTTTTAGCTTGAGTACCAGTCAGCAGAACCTGGAAAGTCTACTTGCCAAGGCCTCTAGTGGCTCTTTAGCTAAATAGCTGTGAGTACTGACCAGGTTTCCCTCCACTAATATGGAGGTCCTTGTCCTCTTGTTAGCTTCTTGAGATGAATAAGATCCTGTATATATAAATTACTATATATATGTAGTAATACACTTGAAACCAAGTTATTGTTACCCAGTGTTGTGGCTTATGACCAAATGACAGTGGAGGCTAAATGAAATTAAGATACAAAGCACTTTAATCACAGACATGCAGTTTTACGATATCCTTGACTTCCCTGTTCCATGGGAGAGGTGGTAGAGTAGTTCCTTGTGTGACCTGGTGCGGTCCCAGAGAGAGATCAGGACGATTGGCACGGTGATTCCTGCTGCCCTGTGTGTGGTCCTGGCACAGGGTCACAAGATTTCCTTGGGCTCTTTGGCCTTCCCTGGGTTCCCTGAAAGTTGGGGAGATGGCCTCTGATCCCAGTGCAAGGTTGTGGGGCTTCCCTCCCCAGAATCTTTTCCAGAAACTCTTCAGTTATCCCCAGCATTCTTAAGTGTCCTTGGTTCTAGGACTGGATGGAGAACATCTTGTCAATGATTACTTTGTTCAGATTGCTCTGATGTTTCCCAGTTTATTGCCACTGATATTGGCCCTGGCAATCTGCTTGTTGCATAGACTTGTATGCTTTTGCACTTACAGATGATCAACAGATGTTTGCATAGTTTAGCTATTTCCTTTAGCATGCCAAAACTGTTCTGTTGTTTGGGGCAGGGGTTGATCATACTTTCATCTGCTTCTGCTAAATTAGAAAGACGGTGAAGATCATGAGCTTACACTAACAGCTCTGCTAACTAGACCTAACTCGGGCTACCTGCTGCATCCTGTTAACATGTTCTTCATCTTGCAACAGCCCTTGCTTAATTCTGTTTTAAGAGTTAACCACTGTCAGCTGATGGGTTTGGAGAACTCTTGCTACTGGACATCAGCGAGTTTATCAACATTTCACTAGCACTGTTAATTTCAGAAATGGTAGTTTGAATCTTACTTTACCTGGGGTCAGAATGGGTAACTGAAGCCCTTGACATAAGATCTTTAAAGCCAAAATAGCTGTATCATCTCTCAGAGCTGCTGTTGTGTATTGTATTGAGAGGAAAACTTAATTAAGATTAGAGACTGTTTAGTAGCTGGTTTTGTTATGAAGCTCAGCTGATGTTTGGGTGATGTTCTTTCTAAGCTACTTGGGCTTTGATGTTATTTTGAGACCAGCTGCATAGTTTTCTTGAAATGCTGTTTGTTTTTTTTTTTTTTGTTTCTAGCACCTCAGCAGCAGGTTATTGTACCAGATTCCAAGCTGATACCGCACATGAATGCATCAGGCATGGTAAGAAAAGCAGAAGTTTATACATGTGCCCACTGTTGTTATGTAAATTGTTTCGATAAATAGTAAACACAAATCTGGCATTAGTTGTCAGATGCTGAAAAGTGGTGTAGAACACATTGGTAAAGCTGTCTGCCATCTTTCTGAGTTTTGCTGCTGCACTGACAATCTAGGAACAGTAATCCAGGACTTCAGTTTTGACAACAAATGTAGGACTTACCTTGATCCTCTGCCTTAATTGTGTTTAACCAAAACTTTTTTATTTTTAATCAGAAATTGGAATACTTTTAGTATGAATCTGCATGACGATGTGTTTGTCATATACCAACACAGCACTGTTAACTGATGGAAGCATACTGTGTTAGATGCAGGAAAAAGTATCAACTACTCTGAAACTTCAGCTTGTATCAAATGAGAGATTATTTAGCAATTCACATCCATCTTTTCTGATCACGTTAATTTGATTCACTGATTCCATAATAGCATTTAAAATGGAGTCTACTCGTTTACACTTTTCTTGCAGTTTTTATCTCCAGAGGTTGATTTTGGTTATCTTATCTTGCTTTAAACGCATAATTTAAATTATGACTTAATTAAAAAAAAAAAAAAAAATGCTTGCAAGAAGGCACTGATAACAACAGCTAATACAAGTTAAAATGTATATTAACACCAGACTTCGTTATATTCCTATGACTTTTAGGGTAAAAGGACATGAAACAAAGTTTCATGATTTGTCAAAGCTGCAGCAGCTTTTTTAGCCTTCACATTGCTGTTACCTGCTGACCTTACTACAGGAAAGAACCTGAACTTCGTTACTTAGAGTGATTTACTCAAGAGGCTGAGAGCACATCAATGTCTGCCTTTTTCTTACATGTTTTACAGCCATTTCAGTGTGATTTTTAACTTCCAAGTCCCAACAGTTAAACATTCTTCTTCTGTCTCATTCAGTTTAGATCTTCGTGGTGGTGGGTATTGCGAAAATGAATGCCATGCTTTTAAAGCTCTGCTGCTGTCAAAATGTAGATGAATTGTACGCTGCAGAAGGCTGCTGTTCAGTAAATAGCTACAGAATTGATTTGGAATTATTGTGTGAATTTATTAGAAACATTTAAGTTGATATTAAAGAATGGATCTGACAGACCTTGAATCCCCTGGAAGGCAGAGAGCGATGAGAGTTTATTCGCCTGCCTTTGTCTGGGACCTGAGGATGCAGACAAGTGCTTTTCAGTTTTGTTTGGCGATCCCTAATTTTGGCAGTTGTAATGACTGTATTGACCAGCCAATATGGGGGGGATCATGTTTCTTACCAACAGGAAATACGTGCTCTGCTCAGTAATAAAGTTTAAATCCTTCAGTAGCAGAGTCATCGGCCATGGTTCCCTTCTAGCAGGGAGAGGGAGGCTTTTCCATAGACAGCTCCAGTTACGCCCTCGAAAGGGAGAGGCCCTCTGGAGAAGTCCATCTCCCTCTGCGAGTTAGGGACCTAATGCAGATTTTTGTGTTCAGATCTCCCGTGATGGATGTTGGAATTCAGTTTCCTTGTAAGTTCAAATCATTACCCATTTTGAATCTTCGGCTTTCTTTTCTAACCAGCTGTCTTGAGAGAAAAAAATCAGTCATTCTGTGAACAGTCAGTGTACACTGTGTGCGTATATTCACTCAGGAGAGCTGTGTATGTGGGACTTGAAATGCAAATCATTTACAGAGTGAAGAAAAGTGCAAACCTGATTACTACTCCTTGTGAAAATAAGACAGGCAGACATGATTGTTGCTTCAGTACCTTATGTTTCTTCAGATTTGTGGGCTCGTATCTTTAGCTGCTTTGAAAAAAGTGTAAGTAAAATTGCCACATGAGCAATTCCAGTGTTGGACTCTATTAGATTGGCAGAGGAGGAAAAAAAATCTGCTGAGCTTGCAGATAAACCAAGAAACCACATGGAGCTGGGTTAAGGTATGACACTTAGTGATTGTTGCTTCAACTTTCTTCCTACTAAGGAAGAAGGAAGATAATTTTTGTGTGTCGTATAATGTGCAGTTGATTAATGACCGCATTTCAATAGCTGCAGAAACTTGTGTGCAAACGTTGTAAACGGCAGTAAAAGGGTACATATTTTCAGGCAGTGTGTTGTGAGATGAAACACTAATGTCTGTGGTTAAAAAGCTTTTCTTGTATTTCAGAGTGCTGCAGCCACTGCAGCTACATTGGCTCTCCCTGCTGGCGTTACTCCTGTTCAGCAGATACTTACAAATTCAGGTAACTGTCTTAACATTGAGATCCAACAATGGTTCAATGGTTTTGAGGGTGCTGGGGGCGAGAAACTGGGGGTTTTACTCCCTGCAGTATATTGTTAAAAAGCAGAACCTGGGAATCCACCTCTAAAAGGTAGTGCAACCTCTTTGCTGGACTCCTGGATTCTTTTGCTCACTGACTTGCTGGTCTTAGGAACCTTGTGGTTCTGACCTAATGGTGGTGTGGGTTAGATTTGGTGCAAGTTTCCCCGGCTTCTCACAGAAGCACATGAAGCAAGAAGGCAGGCATTTCTGTCTCTCCCCTTGGCGTATTCCTGAGCTTTGCGATGCATGATCTGAGCACAGATACTAGACTGGTTATAAAAGAGCAGGATCGCTTCATCTGTGGATTCAGATGAGGAATATCTTCAGGTTACTCGTACCAGCTAAGCACACTCAGTGGAATTTCTAATTTTGCTGGCAATGCTAATTTTATTTTAGATTTATCATTTTTAAATATTGTAGTGCTGTCCATTTAGAATATTATTAGATGTTACTTTATGAACAGCATATTTGATGCTTCATGTACTTCTGTGTTACGCTGCTTTTTCTAGATCTGTTCTGTGTGAAGAGTAAAAGAAGATCTGAGAAACCTCATTTTCTAGAATCAGTTGCTGTTTTTGCCAGAGCAATTCATCTAGTCTGCTCAGAATCACCTGAGACTTAACCTCCCCGCTTTTAACATTTCAATGTTTAATAGATATATGGTTGAAACAAGACTTAAATGTGTAGCTGTTCTAGAAATTCTTCCCAATTTTTAAGGAAGCAAATCTGTGTTTGTCATAGCATAGAATGATCTGCAGCTCATATTTGTTACTTTTCTTATGGTCATAATTTTTTTTCCCCCTTACAAGTATTTATAGTATGTTTTCTTAGACAAGGAGCTGGGATAGTTGGTTCCTTCAGATATGCATAGTTATTTTGGTAAATAGGACTTCACATATTGTTGTGGCGGGAGAACAGGAAAAAAATCTATCTTTGAGGGAAACTTATGAAGTTCAGGATTATGTAGTTTAGTTTCTTCTCCTTCTCCATCTTTCTGATTAGAAGTGTGAAAACCTAATGTTGGAATATGTCTTAGCTTTTGCTTGTCTGAGTCAGAGGCCATCTCCAAAGGTGTGTGAGTTTTAGATGACTTTTGTGAAGTGAGGAAAAGTATAAAATGATAAAGCTACAGGATAATAAAAGGATATAGAGTGCAGGCATTATGGGAACAGAAAGGAGAGGTGGATAATAAGGACAGATTTTTCCAAAAGGCGACTGCGCAATAATATTGCAAAGAAAGTTACGCATAGAGGAATTTCTTGTAATGTGGTGATTGGAGGGAAATGGATCTGAGGAAGGGACATCGTCTGACAGGACCCTGGAAATACCAGTGTTACCAGCGGGTAGAATTTTTGTGGTGTGAATACCTGTGTTCCTATTTTGGTATGTGTTCCTTTGTCTTTCTCTCTGTAAAAATCTATCTTATGAAACATGAGATATGTTCATAAGTGGGAGCTAATATTTAAAATGCTGTGCTGTGTTAAAGGATTACACTTTGGCTTGCATATGCAAATTTATTTTTGGATTGCATACCTCATGATGGTATTTAGATGGTAAACAATCCTATTAGTTCTTTGTTTCTGACACAGCTACTGTAGCATAGTATCTTTTCACTCACAAAAGTGAAACAGAAATGGCTCTCCTTTAATTGTCATTGGTGTTCTTCAGGGAAACAAGCTTCTAAACTAAGATAATTTAAAAAGTGAATTTCTACATTTGATTAATTTGATAATTATTTTATTACAGGCCAGATCCTCCAAGTAGTTAGAACTGCAAATGGAGCTCAGTATATCATTCAACCACAGCAGCCTGTTGTTCTACAGCAGCAGGTGATACCGCAAATGCAGCCTGGTGCAGTACCAGCACCTGTTATACAGCAGGTAAAGAAAAATTTTTGAATAGGTACACTTGAAAGAAAAACTTTATAGTAATTTAAAAAACAAAAACCACACAAAAAGAACTGTGTTAATAAGTGTGGTTTTAGAAACTAATTTTGAAATGTCATTTTCAATGTCACTTTTATTCTTGCCGAATTCTGTCTGCAGTTTAGAATTTCTTCCATGCATCCCCTGATGACAACTATATTATGTGCATAATCCTAGTATACATCCTTTAAAAAACATGCATATTGGTTAAAACGATTCAGTGTCACAGAACATGTAGAAGAAAATACCTAAATGAAACATGCACACCTGCCTTGGTTATTTTAGTAGTAAACACACAAGGATTTTTGTTCACCTACAAGGTCAACTGAGTCCAGACTGTGTAAGCATTGAATTTAGCCTTGTGTCACAGTTCTGCAGTGTAAAGCATGAATAACAATTTGTAGAGTTGAAAGTTAAATGTTTTATAGAAAAGGTTTGAAAATAATCTTTACTTGAATTTGAACAGTTTTTCTGCTCTACTTGGAATTCAAGTGTGATGGTAGTGCTAGTGTTTTAGGATGGAAAGACAGTAGGTTTTCTTAGATTTAGCAATGCAAAATGCAGAAAACAAACAGAGTAGCGAAAGAAGGTATATTATTGAAGATTAGTGCAAGTCAGATTGATAATGCTTTAATTGTTTTTGATAAGTGATGTGGTAGTCTTGTTCCGTTAGCAGCCACAGTACTTGCAATGATATTCCATCAGGTTTTGGCTCCTCTTCCTGGAGGGATTTCCCAGCAGACAGGAGTGATTATTCAGCCCCAGCAGATCCTGTTTACAGGAAATAAAACACAAGTCATACCTACAACAGTGGCTGCCCCTACGCCAGCTCAAGCACAGATTCCTGCAGCTGGTCAGCAGCAACCACAACAACAACAGGCACAACCGCAAGCACCACTCGTGCTCCAAGTTGATGGAGCAGGGGACACATCTTCTGAAGAAGAAGAAGATGAGGAAGAAGACTATGATGATGATGAAGAGGAAGACAAAGAAAAAGATGGGGGTGAAGATGGCCAAGTTGAAGAGGTAAACTTAACATTATTTCATAAGACTGGGGCATGCTTGTGTTCGATTTTTTTGCAAAATTTGAAAGAAAATTACATGTTTCAAATTATACTATATCCCAGTAATGTTGAGAATACAACTTTTGTCCTTGTACTTCAAGTTCTTTATTTCCCATGTTGAAGTTGTGGAAACTGTATTATCAAAGAACCTTGAAATGCAGTGGGGGAACGTTGGGGACGCAGTAGAACCTGTTCATTGTCATGAATGGCTTTTTGAAAACTTCAGCAGTAATATTTCTGATGTTATGGAGAGGTTAGCCATGAAATTATGAAACAAACAAACGGTTGACTCCACTTGGGACTGAGCGCGTACAAAAGCAAGTTGTTGGGAAGATTGACAAAAGGGAGAGCATGTATTTAGTTTGCTGCGGGGACCACTAGATGGGGTCTGACCTGTATCTTTCTCGACTATTCCATTGCTTTCTGTGACACTAGAACAAACCTGAGAACTCAAATTTGATTATAAAGCACCTTCCAGAAACCCATCTGACCTTGATTTAATTAAATCAGGAGATAGGAACAGAAGCGTATGTTCTTCATAACTTGCTGGATTCTTAACAATATGTGCTTAATTCAGGCTTTGAATTTGCTTGGTTTTGGACTTGAGCCAGTGGTTCTTAACTAAGGTTTGGTGTGTTGCACCAAAAAGCCTCAAAAGAATAAGAAATAAAAAACCCCAACAGTGTTTGTGTGTGTTGGTTAAAAGTACTGTTATTTCAGTCTCTGACAGGTAACTTGGCACTCCCTAAATCTATCCCTACATTACATTTTGAACTGTCAGCTCACTTCCATAGTTCTCTGCAGCCTTTCCAGTTATTTTAAGATTCCATTTAAAATGCCAATAATGAGGAGCACATGTAGCATTTCACAGTCTGTATCACTCGCGGTATATGCAGGTAGAACTTCTAATTTTTATCAAGGAGTTAAAATGGAGTTTTCTGTAGCACATCTACAGTGGTGTCTAACAGTATTCCATTACAACATCGCATTTCCATAATACTGATCAGCATTGATGTCAGTTTGAATGTCTTAATGATTGCCTTATTAAGTATAGGTCATCATGCTTAAATGTTAAATGTTCTTTAACAGTGCCTTAATGCTAGCGTTCTTGGGGATTTTTTTTATATGCTAAGACTTCATTATTAGCATGCCAGAGATCTCGTGTTGGTTTTGCTACGTTTGTTCATCAGCTGTTACTTAATGAGTAAAGTTTTTGTAATCACTTACAGCATTACTTTGGAAGGAATTAGGATGGTTAGGACACCTTTTTCTTCTCTCACTAGCGTTTCCTCCAGGGTAGTTTACATATTTGGAAATAGGTAGGAAGATGACGATCATACAGGAGACTTAGAAAAGTTGTTCGGCATTTGTTATAGGTTATTTTAGCATTTGAAATGTTTGTTATGTACGTGAGATGAAAAAAAAACAACATCAAATTTCTGCTGGAACAGAATGCTAGCAGAAAGAGTTAAAAATGAAAGTAATTTTTAAGGAACATGAAAATGCGTTCTAGGAGCTCTGGAGAAGTTATTTTGGGTGTGTCTATGCCAGATCATCTTAAACCATCCTTTTTTTCCCCCTCCATGTTTCTGCATGTGTTGAGGTCTGTTTCTGTTTGTGGTACATCAAGTGTGACTAGGTCATGGAGTGTCTGGTTTTTTTGGCACATGGGGAGTGATGTGACTAACGTCACCTTTCCACTGCTTAGATGCTATAGAAAAATGAAAATCTGCATAATGATAAATTTTTTGTAAAGACAAATTGCAAGCACCAGAACATTTACAGTAAAGGAGCAAGAATGGTTGTGGTGCCAGAAGGCTGCAGCGCCTGGAATCTGGCCTGGACACTGAAGGTCCAGACTGAAGTTGGTAAGGATGTCTTCTCAGGATGCAGGGCAGGAAGGAAGTGTATGTATATCAGCCCTCTGCTGGAAAGCCTAATATTCCTGTCTCAGATGCGTTTTAGCTCCTGTAGTTCATAGACAAGACTGTAGCCTCATGTGAGTAATCAAGGTAACAGCTCTGATCGCACTAAACAGCGTAACTTTTTGCATCATGTGTTTCTTTCAGGAGCCTCTTAACAGTGAAGATGATGTGAGTGATGAGGAAGGACAAGAACTGTTTGATACAGAAAACGTTGTTGTGTGCCAGTATGACAAGGTAATCTCTCCGGAACAGAATCCAAGAATTCTACTTCCTCTGTTCTTGCTATCAAGTTGTAATTTTAAAGTATTTGTGACTGTAAAGTACAGGTAGATCTGTAAAGATGATAATGTGAATGGTAATATAAGAATTAGCGATTGTTTGTTTTTAAAACTGGTTTGCGGGACATATTTGTACTAAACTTGGTAATGAGTAAAGCTTAGAAAAATTTGGCTGCATTTTCTTTTTCTTCATCATGTCTTTTTGTGACCTTTAACAAAAGGTCAGTCCTCTAGGTTCAGGAGAAGCGAACTATTATAAGCAAGTTTCTACATTTGCTGTAGCCATGAATGAAAGAAGCAGTCGTTATGATTTAGACTTGTGGAAAACTGTTCCGTGATCACTAAAAATAACCTCTTCTTGATGACAGGATAGTTATCGCAGGAGAAGGCTCGCTCTGTGCTGTGCATTCTTTACTGTAATGGCAATGCGGAACACTTGCTTATTTTGCTTTAAATTCTGCTGAACTGTCTTGCCTCCTCTGTAATGACTAATTTCTTCTTGCACATTTGCCCTGGGTTATAAAAGGATTCATCCATGTCTGGAATTGTTTTAAACGTCTGGAGGATATTGGACACCCTTTTACTGTGGTAACATGCAGAAAGATTATTTAGTGTGGATTTTCTTTCTTTTCCTGTGTTAGATTAATTGGACTACAATGAGTAATGATCTTTTTTAAAGCAGAAAAAAGCTGTAAGCTTATTGAATAAAAACTCCTACATGATGTAGAATGGCTTGATTAGAAAAATCTTCAGTTATGCCCAGACTCTGCTTAGGCTTGTCATCAGATTCAACAGAGAATTCAAGATACAGGGAAGTCCTGTCAGGATCTACATTCCAGCCATCTGTCTCCTCCAGACTGCAGTCCAAAACTTGTTAGTTTTGAGGCAGTTCCTGAGGATAGTGAGGGACCTCAAAACAGCTCTCAGGGAAAGCTTGTTAGGAGCTGCTAAAGCTGAGCAACATGAACTGCTCTGAATTCCTCACCCTCTTAAAAGTTAAGAATGTGAACCCAGTAGGGAACAGTGTCCATCGTTAACCCCTAGTGCCAAGCGCTCTGAAAGGAATTCATCACTTATCAAACGATTGTGGTTCAGTTTGTCTCTATAAAAATGTACAGGATCAGCTCACTTGTTCTGAGCAGAGTCCCCTCGTGCACAGTGTCCTGCGTCAGCTGACGTGGGTGCCTCTGGGACAATGAAACAAGGGCAAACAAGTAGTGATGCTCATGTGGAGGATTTCACCATCCTTCTGTGAGGAGGGTTTTTTCCTTAATTGGACAGAAATTAATTTGATTCTTTTCTGAATCCTTGTAAACTTTGTCTTGTGACAAGGAGCTTCATAAATGAATTATGTGATGTTTGAAGAATTACCTCGTTTTTAACCCATTAGTTTCATACCATAATTCCTAGTTCTGTATTTGGAAGTTTCCTCTTTCTTTCTTGGTGCCTTTTATGATATTGCAGACCACCATAACCATCCTCAATCACCTCTTTGAAATCAGAGCTATGTTTCGCTTGGCTGTTATTTGTACATCTGTCCAAACGTGATTATTCTTACTTGTGTTCTCCAGATCTGTTTTATTCTTCTGTATCTTACTTGATACAGGTAGATAAGGTTGAGGAAGGATCAAGCTATCCGTAACACGGGTGAACCTACAGTTTAAGTGGTGTAGCAATGTTCTGCAGTAGTTAGTTCGTGAACACAGAGCTGATGTTCTCATGGAAAAGTCTTTGAACACTGGGATCTTGTCCCTGACTTGTAACTGTCCACTCACACCCATTGTTTTTTCTATCCATGTAAGTTGGAATTTTTTCCATCCTTGCTACCTTCATATACATTAAATGCCACCATTGTTCTACTACACAATGAGTTAGGGCAGTAACATCGTTCTGCAGCTCGTCAGTAGCTGTTCTTTTGTATCATCAGAGACGTTTTGTCATTTTCCAGATGATTAGTGAATTCTTAAACCATGCAGACTCCAGCTAGCACAAATCTCTTCTGGAATGATCTCATTTCACTGTAAAACAGTGTTCTTACCCTTTTTTCCCCATCTTTATTCAGTTACTTATTCATCCGAGGACCTTCCTTCTTACCTCATGACAGCTCAGATGGTTCTGATGAGGGATTTTTGTGGAATGGCATTTGGAAGGGCAAGTAGAGTATATAAGCCAGACCTTTCCTTGTTCATTTCTTTGATGATGCCACCGACTTTTTAGCTTAAAGTGAACACAGACCAAACAATAATAACAACAATAATAATAATAACAACAACATAAACAACAATTATAACAACGATAACAGCAACAATAATAATAATAGATTGAGTGCTATGGTCATATCTGTTCTGGTGCTACTTTACTTTTTTTTTTTTTTCCTATACCACTGTGTAGTAGATGGTGAAACTTTCTGTCCTTGCAATGAGGTTTCCTTGGGTTTATGCCCTTTGTAAAATTTTCTTAACATTTTTAGATTGCGTAATTACATTTTTATGTTTTATTTGCAAAAGTTTATGATAATCTTTTACTCTTTGGACAACATTTCAGCTTTCTGAAGGATCTTTGCTTTCTTTGAATACCTTGCTGTTCTGCTTCTTAATTGTACTTGTGGTCTTTCCTCTTTTGGATGCCCTGTTTGATAGGTGGCAGGTATTTATCTGCTCTGTGCTTACAGTATATGTTTTCTTTTTTTTGGTTTGGGTTGGTTTTTTTTTTTGGAGGGGGGGGGGGGGTTGCAAAATTTACTATTCTACTTTCAGACTGAATCTTGTTCAGTTTCCTTTATTTTTAAATTAAACATAAGAACATAAATTCGGTAGAACACCCTTCTAGTGGATTTACCAACGATGTATTACCCTTGGAAAAATGTTTGTCTTGTGTATTTGTTGTTAGTGCTGGTGATATTTTTCTGACTTAAGCCCTGTACAACACCGTCTTGGACCCACAAAAGGATTGTGTGTTTTGTGGGTTCTTGACTTAGTTTCTCTGTGAAGTAGGACTCGGCTGTATAGTATCTAAAACACCCTCAGTGCTGCACGTTGATGTTATGCTCAGGAAGCATAAGATAATTGAAGTCTTCCAATACTACAGCTGTTTCTTTTCCTTGTGTCTTCTCTGATCTCCTTCACCACATTGGTCGGCCTGCTTCCTGTAGTCAGGTAGTATCTTTTTGGGAATGGGCATGAAGAAAGAAGTTACTTTTGTATTGAATATTTTTGTAAACAGAATACGAATAAAACTTCTTTTAATATTTTATTTTCCCCTTCTATGTGGGTGGTGTGGCACTGGAGCAGATTGCCCAGAGCAGCTGTGGATGCTCCATCGCTGGGAAGTGTTCAGGGCCAGGGTGAATGGGGCTCGGAGCAACCTGGGCTGGTGGAAGGTGCCCCTGCCCATGGCGGGGGGTGTGTGGAACCAGATGATCTGTAAGGTCCCTTCCAACCCAACCCATTCTATGATTCTAAGATACTTTTTTTTTTTCTGTCGTAGTATTTCTTGGGTTGTTGCAAATAGCTTGACTGATCTCACAGTTTAATATCAAAAAATTCTTTCAAACAAAGCCTTAAAAGGGCCCATACTTTAATTGGGAAGACAGTAGGTTAAAATTGAAGATTCATGCCATCATTCCCAATACTGGACATGTTACTTCTCTCACTTGATGCTTCACAGTGAGAACTGGAACACAGATCATATGCAATGACTCACCATTGAGGAGAAATTCTAGAATATAAGTCTAGTACATATATTCTCTTATCAGCTTGCATATTTTGTACCACAGAGATTTTCAGGCTGAAAACTATGTAAATATTCTGCTTGCCTTTTAACCAAAACTGAAACTTTTGGTAACCCGGAGTCCAACTCTAACATTACAAGTATAAAGCTGAATAGGCTTGCTGTCTACCTAAACATAACATAGTCAAACTAGTTTTCATGCAGAATGGAGTTTAGACAAGAGGTGCAAATACTAAAACAAACAAACAAACAAAAAAACCAAAAAACCCCCAACAGCTAAAACTTAACATTTGACCCTTTCAGGGCTGGTTTAAAATACTAGTCTTTCTGTTACAGTGGTTGAAATGGGGATTTCTGGCTTTCAGGTGAGCTTTGTGGCTGTTGTAATCAGAGATAATTTAATTGAATATAAGGCAGCTCAGGTGGATATATCTCCTTTCTTTTCAGTCACCTCTAAAAATGTGCTATATGCTTTGGATTTTGGAATGCCTTTGTGCTTGCATGGGTTTGTGACAGTTGCTGTCCCTCGTTTAAAAAAAGAAAGCAGAATATACTGCTATATGCATAATTAGGTTTTGTTTTTCATAGCTAAAGGCACAACTGATTTTCAAGATATTTGTAGTAATATAGTGATGTATGTCTAATAATTTTCAGTTTTTCTTGCCCTTATGATTTACTTATATATTTATTATAGATGATATTACTTACTGTTAACCTATTTCTCATGCATAGTAATAGTTAAACTTTTTTCCCTGTTTTTAGATTCATAGAAGTAAAAACAAATGGAAATTTCATCTCAAAGATGGCATCATGAATCTTAATGGAAGAGATTATGTATTTTCCAAAGCCATTGGGGATGCAGAATGGTGAAGTTTTCAAAGACAAAACAAAACAAAAAAACTCCCTGTAAAAGGAAAAAAAAATCAGATGCAGGAAAGGTTGAGACTTGGATGTATACTCCAATCAAAATGTGTATCTGCACATCAGAAATAAACAAAAAGCAAAAGTATTGGAACAAAGGTAAAACGTGGCAACAAAGACACTACTTCAGATGAGCAAGCCATGGACTGTAGCAGCTATAGCATTGTCTGGGAGCTGGTTTTGTGTGTTAGGAATACCTTAATTATCAATTCTACATACAGGTACCTACAGCTGGTATTTAGCATGTAAGGCTTTGTTCCCCCGCCCCGCCCCCCCCCCCCCCCCTTCCCTTTTTAAGATTTTAAACTACTTCTTCCACTGATTGAAGGAACTCTTCCCTTTGATAGATTATTAATCTGAAAATGCTTATTGTGTGTACAAATCTTTGCTTTGAACACTTCCTTTTGGTAGTGAGGATGGTCAGAATGTTACTTAAAACTGCGTGCAAGCTTTGTACAGAAGGGTAAGAATTAAGGTGTTAAATTTTAAATAACTTGTATAAGGAAAATATTTTTAATTCTGATATGCTCATTAATTATTATATCTATTTGTTGTTTTCAGTTCAGTTCCCCATAAACAGGTGGTTGTTTCTAGCAGTTATGAAATGGTAAAATGATCATTTATATTTCAAAATTATTTTAATTTTCATGTAAGTGATATCTTCTATTTAGGACTGTATTTTTTAAATACTAAGCACCTGTAGCTCCCCCCACCCCACCCCACCACCAAAGTCAGATTGCTTAACTTGTTAATTATATTCTTGCTGTTTGGTGGTGGTTCAGCATCACTGAACTGAAACAAGTAATACAGTTTCCATTGATTTTTTTTAAAAAAATTTTTTGTTTGTTTGTTTTAAAAAGGCATTGGAGACCTTTTGAATCAAGTATGTAGGTAATGGCATAATAGATGCATTCCTGCACCTGCTTACTACGTATGTAGTCCAGACATCCACGAATAATTAAACAGACCACAAGAATGACTAAATTTTTAATATAGAAAATTGCATAAAAATTCTAACATCCTGGCTGCAACTCTGTTAATCAAAGATCTGCTTTACTAAAAATTATAGCCATAAGTTACCTGCAGCAGTTAATCTCTCTAAAGTTTCCAGCTGGCATGTAATTTCATGAAGAGAGCTGCACAGCTTTAAGAACACAGATTTTGTTAGAGTATCTTTAGACTGTCTTGGTAACAGAAGATCAAGCAGTCGGATGCACTAAACCTTGTGTAGTCACTTTTTCACTTGCCTTTTCCAGAGGTGTGGTTTTGTGGTGGGTTTTTTTTGTTATTGTTTGTTTGGGGTTTTTTTTGTTTCTTTGGGGGTTTTTTTTTTTTTGAAAAGCAACAAGGTTGCTCCCCCCTCCTTCCCTTCCTCTCTTGAGAAGTGAACACCTTTTCTTCATGCATAGGTTATTCTTGCAAACCTTGCTTTTGGAAATGCAGTTACTTTTGAATGAGGAGAGGCAATGGGCATTATACTTCGGAAACTGTTGAGGAAGGAATGTTCATGTGGCTCGCCATTTCAAAAAAAATGTCATGTTTCATTGGGTGCTTGGAATGATGATGAGAAAAGGACACAGTGAAGATAATTTTAACTGAATCGGGGAAAACTTTCAGAAGCAGACGTTTTGATCCATGATTTCTGACGTCTTTTGCTTGAGAATGAAACTTTTTAAAGGTTATTTTAACAAAGTCACAAGTGTATTTTAGCAGTGTATAAAGACTGCTCTGGTTTTCATTCTCGTGACGTACTTGCCTCCACGTGCATTCAGAGTCTCAGTCGTACATAGAAAACTCAAAACACATCGTGACGAGGGTTTTTTGTCACTGTGGTTTTGTACACCTGTGCTCTCATTGATACAGACTAAAACTGCCTGTAGGCTACGTCCAGAGCCGTGTGGGTGGTAGTAAGCCATCTACGTACGTAAGCTTTATGAAAAGTTACTTGATGTTTCTTTTAATTCATTCTTAAGTAATGGAATAGTCATTTAGAGTGCGTTTTTGGCTTGGGGCTTCAAGGTATCTCAAACTGATCGGTGTTTGCTTTCTTCTGAACAAAGCAGATACTTTATTTTTATTTTTTTACCACTGTTGACACTTCTATGTACAACTGCAATGAAACTAATAATGTACCAATTAATTCCTTCCCTCACCTTTTCCATATCTGTTATCAGTAAGTCTTAAGTAGTGGACTTCAGAGAAATTCCCGTAATGCTGCACAACCAAACCAATAAAAGGAAAAAAAATCCCTTAAGTTATAGATTCCTTTTTTTACTACTGGAACCCAGATTACTTGTACAACACTTGTTTTCCTACATCTTAGTGACTTTTTTCACCCCCATATACTAGAAGCTGCATAGCCTTTTTATTTATTTTTAAGGGATAGCAGAACTTTAAAGGTAACTTAAGCTTAGCCTGTTCTGAAGGACGTTAAAAGCTTTCTGAACTTGCACAGTCTCTTGCAAGCTAATTGTATGGTATGCTTTTCAGATAAGAAGTTTTGTCTTCAAATACAAATAATACCTGTGAAGATTTTGGAAAGCCAGTCAAACATGATCGTACCAAACTGTGCTCTTATTGCTACATCAAGTGTTCCTTTTTTAAAATCAAAAAGCATGTTTTAATTTCATTTTATTGTAGCAGCTTGCTGTAAGAATGTAGTTTGCTTAATTTTATTATTGTACTTGAATTTTTAATCATGGTTTTAACAATGTAACTGAACAGACCATTTCATTAGGTTCCAAAGAAACCATTCCTTTCAGAGGGCAAGGGATTCCCATGGTCACAGTTCATAACTAATCAATCTCCTCTTCCCTCCCCCCCCCAATAGACTTAGTTGTTTTTTGTTTTTAAATTGTCCCCCATTTAAATAGTTCAGTATTATGGAAACAGTTAATGATTTCAAGAGGGCTTATGTTAAAATTTGCACAGATGATGGAGCACCTTTTTATGATGGAAAAAATGGGGAAAGAACTTCGTAATTATAACCATGGTGGCTGATGGAAACTTGTAGAGCAACTGGGCAAAATTGGGAGTCTTGTGCCTTTTCAGTTTGCAGAATACCTTTTTTGCCAGTATGACAATACTCTTTTTTGATTCCTGAGAAAGTAAATTTCCTGCAGTGCTTCGATCAGATAAGCAACTTTTTTTGCTCAAATTCTGATGGGTTTTAGTGTGTGCAATCATTTTAAAACACCTAAGTTGAAAACAAGTTGAAATATGTTTTCTGTTAAGGAGATAATAGAGAATTTAGTCACATAAGGAACTTTATATTGGACTATTTAAATAAAATATGTTTTTATTCCCCCTCAGTTCCTGGTTAGCAACTTCATGCTCCTTGTTCCTGCATTGTACTTACAAGTTGCATTTGAACATCATTCAGTTCCCTAAACACAGTTAAAAGTGATAATTGTGGTCTGAGTTGATTTCCGAAAGTGTGATACATGATTCTGAAGCACAGTTTCTAGAAAAGAGCGAAGAACACGTTGTGTCATGTAACAGATTTTTTTTTTTTATAAATATTTTTTCTATTTCTGCTGCACAATTAGGAGTGTTAAAATAAAGTTCATGGAGTCTGTGAAAACAATGCCACTGCTTGACAGTTAGCAGTAGTTAACGTCACCACGTAACACTACCAGAGTAAAATTTCTTAATTCCAGTGAAGGAGTTAGAGACCTTGTTAACTAAAGTTCATTTTGATTCAATCTCTTCAATTTGTAAAAGCTCCTTTAAAAGCAGTAAAGCGCCCCCCCCCCCCCGCCCCCGCCAAAAAAAAAAACCAAAACCAAAACAACAACAAAAAACCAACTTCCCCCAAAGCAAGAGCTTCCTAGGAGAATGCAATCAGATGTCCGGGAAGTGAACAGTGGGTTTAGGATAACGCACACTGGGTTGATACTGGGCTGCTTTACACAGAATTGTGGGGTTCACTGTGTGCCACCCCACCCCACCCATGCACCCCCCGCTGAAACTGCAGTTCCTTGCAGACTTTGAGGTTAGTGACTATACAAGATGAAGAAACTTGCATATTGTTATATACCAGTGTCTGGCATTTAAAGTCTTGTTTTCCCATCGCTGTGATCGGTTGGGAAATGTGTAAAAACCAGTCCATTGGTTTCCCTGTTGTCTACTTTTTTTTTCCAGGCAGTTCATGCAGTGTGTCGTTTAATTATTATTTGGTGGAATAGACATTGTGGAACAAAAGGAGCTTTTTTAAATAGGAAGAACTACCCTGGGTTAGCTATATGTACAGTCATCCAATGAGACATGTTCCAGAGTGCGTAGGGTACCAATAGATGACGGAGTGGGGGAATATCCTTTTTTGCTGTTCTGAGCTACTATTGTCAACTGCTGTTGTACATATACTGTTATGTGTAAGGGGGTAAATATATTTATTATGTTTGTAAAATTCATTCTGTACAATTGCAGATCAAGGTTGCTCCTCTGTGATATACAGGATATTATGTTTCAAAGGCCATGCTTGGAATACGATTAGAGAACTTAGTATTTTGATGTACTAAGACCTATTTTAAGTTTAATATTTTGCCTTTGCAAAAACTTTAATTAAAGATGTTATTTAAAAATGTTTGCCACTTCATTTACTATCTTGCATGTGCATTTGTTTAATATGTGACGCTTAGTGACTACTATGTAATAACACTGAAGATGCCGAATTTATTTTCGTCACACAGGGGTAACTTCACTGTCACCTACTTGTTGGGCTTGCCTTGCAGACTTCCATTTCACATCATCACATTGTTATAAAAAAAAAAAATCACATTTTAATCTTGAGGCCAGACTTGCATATTTATTTAAGAATTTTCTCCCTATGGTAACTTGAAATGAGATCGGCTGAATAACTTGGTGTGCCGTCTGGATGCTAATCCTGTAAATGGAAGTGCAAGACAGTATCAAGAACTAAAATACAGAGTTCTTGGATGGTTGCTAGATGGTCATAAAGGTTTCACCTTCATCAGTGGAACATTTGATAGAATTGCTTCTAGTGCAAGCAGGTGACATCTTTTCAGTTCGTGGCAAAAAGCAGTATCTTGAGACGTAACTTGTGCTTTATTTTTAAATCAAATTTTTGAACTTGGAATTCTAAATATAATTAGAAAGAATGTAAGCTATAGGCTGTACTGCCTGTACGGGGGGGTGGTATTTTGGAAGGCAGTGATTTTGAGGTAATCTTTTAGCTATAGTGGTGTATAAGTACAGCAAACCAAGAATCTTTCAGGAGCGGGTGGTTTTTTTTTGAACACACAAGGCCTTTTTTTCCCCTAAAACTTTTCTTCCCCTCCAGCCCTCAACACCAGAGCAAGTCTGAAAAAAACTACTGGTTTTTATAAACTTTGGCCTTATTTGTCATCTTGAAAAGGATTTGGAGATGATTCTGGGTAAACCACTGTCAGAAATTGCAGTCTTTTATCAAAAAAGATCATTGCTGTCTGAGCTTGCATAATGTATAAGAAAAAAAAAACAACCACCACTGACCAAACAAAAAAACTCTTGGAAAAAATGGCCTCTTGTTCTGGCCACAGTATTTTCAAAAGGACCCTAAAAAGAGGAGGGAAGGCAAATGCTGACAAATTAGTAGCAAGTTCATGTTAAAACACATAAAAAGCTGGATTTCATCCCTGTAATAGTGAATGTTAATTGTGCTTTCCAAGCTGTGCATGAGCAAAGTATTAAAAGGATACATTTTTAGGCAAAATCAAATATATTTTAAAATACCTGATTTTTTTTGCTATCAGTTTTTTTATTATTTTTATTCTAGCTTTATTATTTTAATTGTGGAGGTATGAGAGGATAAGAAACTTGGGATATTAGCATAGCTTTCAGAATATCCCCATTTAGTTTCAACTACACATCATTCCTTACAACTTGTCCTAAACTCTTGCAAGCTTTAGGGTTTGTGTTGTGTTTTGTTTTTGTTTTTTTCTAACCTGGACTTTTGTTTGTAAAATGCTGTTAAAGACTGGCCATTTGTGAGAGCAGACTCTGTCACTCTTTTTTTTTTTTTTTTTTTTTTTCAAACTAGTTTTTCCACCACTAATGGGATTATGCCAAAACCACTCTTAATCTTTCCAGACGCAGCAATGACATCTGTAGTACAGTCAAATGAAGTGCAGTTGAACTACTTTTGACCTTCGCTGTGAATATATAACATTCCAAAAATTGTTTTTATAACAATTTTTTTCTTCAGAGTGAAGACTGCCACGATTATTATTGCTTGAAATGCCTGTGCATTAGATCTTTTTACATAGTGTAAATGTGCACGTCCTTGTGTGACCTGGAAGAGGATTATCCGAAATAATGAGGTAATATGGAGAGAGAATAAATAATTGAAAATAGCACTTTGCATTACCAATGATACCGAGTTGCCCATCTGCTTCTGTAGGTGAAAAACCCCTCTCTGAAGATGTATATTGGTGAACTTAACGTTTTTTAAATGCCTTTCAGTTATAACTGTTCTAAAAACGTATAGCTGGGTGTATTTGGTTTACATTTTCTAGTTTTTGGTTTAATTTTTAGTTGAGATCTGTGAACAAGAAGTTACTGAAATAGACAACAGCAAGTGTTTTAATTTGGATAGGTACATTTCAATAACAAATCCAAAACAAAGACTATGGTTAAATTGTAAAAATAACAAAAAGTAATCTTGTAACACAAAAAACGTGTGGCAGGTGATTCTGTCAGGGTAGCAAACGATTTTTCTTTGCTAGAGGTACCAAGTGAAGCAGACAGAAGTGCGCTGCGGACAGGCCCTGGGATGTCTGGAACAGAAGACCCATTTCAATCCTGAGAGAGCTGGGACGCTGCTTTACCAGTGCTGGAGCTGGTGGGATTTGATGCCGAGGTAAAGAAAACCCCTTCCCTAGCTGGGGACAGAGAAAATGATTCGGACTAGTAAAATAAGGCAGGCGGGCTGTTCTGCCTAAACCACCCGGCTTCCTGACTTTTCTGAAGGGTCATTCTCGTTTCTCCCAGGAATCCTGCTGCCAGGTCCCCGCAACAGGGCTGCTGGCGTGTCCTGCCCGATGGGGTCTGAGGGTTTCCCCTCCGAGGAACAGCGGGCTGACTCCGGGCGGGCTGCCGGGTGGAGCAGGTGATGTATTCCAGGGAACGTGGTCTTCTGGGGGGTACAGCACTTCTGAAAAGGATGTGGCACAGAGTTCACCCTGTGCAAATAAATACTGCAGGTGCCTTTTGTTCTGGCTTGGGTGGCCTTGTTTTCAGAAAACTCAGATTTTTGCAGGATGGAAGGTCTTTCCTTCTGAGCCTACCTTGTTTGAGCTTTTAACAAAGAGCGTTAGTGCTGGGAGGAATATTTCTGACATACTGTTCCATGTGGACTGAATTTGTCTGATTTTAATATGTAGTTTTAATCTTAAAGCAGCACCTAGTAAAATTCCATGTATGCGTAGAGAATTGACAAATGGCTTGGCAAGTGTGATGATGATACTGATATTAAAAACTTGTTAGTGAAAGAAGAAATACATTCACATCACAGACACTTCTGCATATCTCACTTAAGTTGGTTTTGGGAGGGGAAGTCGAGCCATTCTTAATTTTAGCAGATCAAGTCGCTGTTAATGTTTATTCAGACTATCTTTTGGTTTAATTTTCTGTCCTAAATCATCTTCATAAACAGCTTTATATTTTCTCCCTGAGGTTGCTGTATATGTGTATATATATATGTGCGTGTGTGTATATGTAGTCTAAATAACTTTAAATGGTAGGTAGAAAATACGAAGTACTTCATCAAATAGGGCACAGGGTTTCTTCCGTAGTCGAGAAATCAGAAGTGAAAAGACTCGGGAAGGAGGAAACAGAGAGCACAGAGGGTAAAGATAAAAAGAGGTAGCCAGCCTTTAAAAAAAAAATCTGATAGAGTGCAAATGCACTTAGTTGTTGAAAGAGAAAAATAAGAAACAAAAAAAACTAACTTTTTTTTTTCCCCCTGGACTTTTCCTGGGAAGGGGTGCATCTGCCGGCGTGTCAGCCACCCCTCCGAACTGCCCCTCCTCAAAACACACTTCTTGCTGCTTCACGCTGACGTTGCTGGGTTTGACTGGAAATCTGTAGCTGGCAAAAAAGAATTGATCTGTTGTTTCCACGGCTCCCTCTAGGCAGCAGTAGTAATCCACGTACCCTTTCAGGAATTCTTTTCGGTACAAACTGAAACCGGCATTGTGCGTGCAGCACAAACAGCCTTCGGAGCAGGTGGACGCGCAGACAGTGCCTCAGAGTCCGCAGTGAGCAGGTTTTTGTGAAAACCCGTGTTCCTGCTTGCATTTGGTTTGTTGCAGCCTTGCCTTCAAACAAGAGCGCTGTCATTTTCCTTTGCTTTGCAAAGAGAAGCCGCTGCCATGTCGGCTGGAACTGGGCGTGGGTTTGGCTGTCCCACCAGTTACCAGTCGCGGTGTTTGCAACAGGAGGGCTCTTGGCAGCAAAATTAGAAAGTATCGCAGTATAGATGCAAGTAACAATTCCAATCGCTTTGTAATGACCGTTTAGTGAGCTCTTAGATATGTGTTGTGAATGAAGTTGGTGTTCACAACAGATTTCATTCCTTAAAAGAGAGGAAAAAATGAGAACCCGGAGGAGACTCCTCATCACAGCTGTGTAGTGAATAGCTGAGAACCAGAATGAGTGTGCTCCTCCTCCTCTAATTAACGAAGCTCTATGACCTGCAGCTGAATTGCACAGATGTGCCGTAAGGATACTATTTCAGATGACCACACATGCGGGGCTTGGCACTGCATATAATCAGGACAGCACAGAAAACTCCTACCTAAAACGTAGGGTAAGATTCAAGTTGATTCATATTAATCCTGCAGAAGTTCAGCTCCTGGAAGTTCAGGGTGGCCCCAGTGAGGTCCCAAGTCCTGTGCTGTAGTTGATGAGACTTTCCCATGTTGTGGAATAGTTACTCAGTATTTTTGAGGTGGAAAATAAGGACAGGCGGTTACAAAAATCAGAAATTTCCACAGATGGGTGTCCTGCCTGATCCGAGTACCTGGCAATTTCAGGTGCTGTGGCAATTCATAATGTGTGTGCATGGGGAGGCAGGTGTGGGATGGGGATAGGAAGTTAGGACCGGTGGGTTCTGCTGGTGACACACTCTGCCTGTTGACCTCACAGAGCCTCCGTTTGCTCCCTTCCACATCGTGATTTCTAGTCACACAGAAATCAGTCGGGTCAGATGGAAATGACTAAACAGATTAAAAGTGTTTCAGCTTTATGCAGATATATTATTGAGCCGGTGTGAATTCAAGGTTGACGATGCTGTCAGAATCTCTCGGCGTGCGTCACTAAGACCTCTTAACCATCTTCTGTTCCAGGGCATGATGATGGCCCTTCAGCACCTTGTGCCTTAGCCCACAAAGCTTCCATCAAGGTGCAGTATAATGTCATATGTTTTTGGATTCCCTACCAAGGAGGAGGAGAGTGCATAACAGAAAGGCATGATACCCAACTGATTTTGTGCCTCACTCTGTCCAATTTTAACTGCGACCCAGAAACCATTTGATTACTGAGTGGTTTTAGAGTGAGGATGCCTGGCGTCTGTTAGGAAAACAATACAGATTATGCTGCTATTACTCATCAGCCTACACAGACAGCCTGGAAAAGAGGGCTTGCTTCATTTTAACACAGAAGTGTAGGAGGTCTGCTCAAATCAAACTTCACTTTTGAAACCTTTTTTTTTTGGGGTACAGATTTTCCAAAGACTGTGCTGTGAGCATTAATATTTAAATTACCCAGCAAGAAAGGAAATGAAATTGTATTTCATTTATGTTAATAAACCAAAATGCTATGGTAGTGATTTGCAATTTACCTTTTATTACTTATGCTGTTTTCAGCTTCCAGGATAGCATAGCTTTGCTTTGACTATAGCTGACCTGTTGTGGATGGTGTCATCTAAAACAGCTGCCTGCTCAGTCAAAACCCCACATCTCTCTATAGGTGGAGAGAGGGGAAACTAGCAGAGGTTCAGCTATAGCCACTTTAAATTGCTCGGGGAAAGTTCCACATCCTCATAACTAAGCCTCCAGCTAAACTTTACAGCTACAGTGTCTGAGAACGAAGAAATCTTTCATAGTCTATGTATTACCACCAACTTATGCAAATAGAATTACAGATGTTTACATAGAGAAAACAGTGGCATTCTCTGCCACCCTGAAACAGGATTTTCTGTTCTCCAGTGTGAAATCTCAGAGCTATTGAGAGCCCTGTGGGATGGCAGCACTGGCTCTTCCCATTTCTGTGCAGGGTTTGCAGAGGAGGCTGCTAGCCTCTGCCCTTTCACTTGAGCTGCGAGGTCAAATCAGTTGAGGTAGTGCTGTGAACAGGGGTATGCTCTTCTTCACTCAGCTGGATTTTTTTCTTTTATTTTTATCTACCTGGGCTTGGCGGTCAGGCCTATGGAAGGCAGATGCAGTTGAAGCTGTCTTTGCAGTCTGAATAGGGGAGCTGCTCAAACACAAGGGAAGCGGCTGCCCTGGAACGGACCAGAATCCATCTGTGCCAGAGCCCTGACTGTGATAGCTGCTCACCAGGTGTGGCGACGCGAAGCGTAATGGGATAGGCAAGCACGTATGAGACACTCCCCATCTGCCATACATTTGCAGTTCAGAAGCATCCCAAGACAGACAGTTTTTGTGGTTTTAGTATCTTTCCACAGATGTCTCTTCCATGAATCCTCAGTGTCTCCATAAACCCATGTAAACTTTATTACCCGCAGCAGCTTTTGGCGAGAACTCGGCTGCTCCTGCCTGCTCATGACTATCGAGCTTTGTCATCTTTCTTCTAGTCCAAGGGGTCCTGCTTTACTCATTCCTTAGCTGTAACTCCGAGCCTTTCACTCTCCTTGCTGCCCTACTCTGAAACCTTTCTAGTCCTCTAATATTGTTTTTCTGTTGCGGCTAAGAGCTACGTTATTCGAGGTGCAGATTTATACAGTGATATAATAATTACTGATTTTAGGTTCTGTTCCTTTCCCAATAATATAATGTGATTTGCTTTTTTGTTCTCCAGGAGGCATAAGCTGGTATTGTCATGGACTTACTGTACCCCTAAGATCTTATTCCTGAATTGGGGTTGTCAGCCCAGAGTACATCACTTAAGATTTCAACTGACCTTTTTTTACTATGCGTATCACTTTGTTCATCTACACTGAATTCCTCTTGCCTGTCATTCAGTCTTAAGAAGTCTTCCTGTAGTTCTTCATAGGCATCTGTTTTTCCTATGGCTCTGACTCTCTTACTACTACAGCAAACTCTGTTATCTTACTGTTCACTCCTTTTTCCAGGTACCTTATGCACATACTGAACGGCATAGGCCTTCTAGAAAGAACTATTTATTCCTTGTCACTTGTTGGCCTGTTGGATTTTCTTCTTGCCTGTAAGCTTAATTGGCCTAGCTGATGCCAGTGAACATCTACAACTGAGAAAAAGATTTCCTTGCACCGTAAACTTCACGTAGGAGGGCAGCACAGTTGCAGGCAGTAGCAAGGTGTGCAGTTACTGAAGTCAGCTGAGGTTTTGGGGACAGGGAGGGTATGTCAAGAGTTAACTTGATACTTCAGCTGTTTTCAGCAGTGGGAGTTGTCCCCCAAGTGTTTTTTTTCCAGGTAATGCAAGGATGCATGTAGCAAAGGTAACCACTTTTTTCCCCTCACTGATGAGTGATGATCTCAATAATGAGAGCTACTGAACATAAAGTTTGGCAGCATAAATGTTGACAAATAATGGGACAAAGGACATTTGCTCGGAGGGAAGACCTAGTGAGAGGGAAGGATCTTCTGTCACGTTGCATATGGGCAGATTGATTTAGTTAGTTTGAGAATTTCTGCAGTAGAGTCTCTCTACTACATGAACTTCTTACTGTGTAAGTGCTTTCTCATGGAATCCTTAGTCATCCTTAGTCACTGTGGCTGCCACATAGCCACTGGGTTTAGTAAAGAGAACAGAAAAGATCAGATTCCAGATTTAGTCTTTTGAAGAGGACCTCACAGCTGTTAGGTGATTCTTCTGATGATCTTGGATGTATTTAATGATGGTTTTGGAACCCCAGAGCTCAACAGCACTTCTTCGGTTCCTTTCCATCCCTGCCGTGCTGTCCAGGATGGCCACTTAGGGCATCCCTTTCCCAGTTAGTGGTGGCGAAAAAACTCAGAGCTCTGTCAAATTGTGTGTCATGTGGTCAGTCTTCTTGGCTGTAGGCCAGCCAAGGACAGCAGTGAAGCTGAATGCAAGAGAAACAGTATTAACTTCTTTTATAGGAAAAAATCTTTAAAAAACTTCAGAAAAAAACTTGCTGACCCTCTTACCGTTTCAAACAAAACGTTTTATTCCAATGCTTGCCATTCTTTCCAAAGTAATCTAGAGACGATACCTACTGAACGCCAGAAATAACACATCTTGCTGAGACAGATTTAAAATAGCAAGTATTACATAAGGCTGGATGCAAAACCAAAAAGAGCAGAAATGGAAGAGGATATCTATAGGATACAAACATTTACAAGAAAAAGTCTGGCAAATAAATTATTTAAAGTCTATTGCCTGGATCTTTCCAATAGCTTTTAAAATATTTTTTACCAAGTTAAATACAAGAAGAAATATGCAAGACATAAACCAGAAATATAAAACTTTGTTCATAAAGGTAATATCACAGAATTTTGTTTAATAGACAAAAAAAAAAAATGCAACGATGTGAGATAAAAAAGTTCAATGGTGGGTAAATATATCCGTCATCCATTAGTAACAGCAAACAGCTGTATTAATTCAAAAGCATACTGCAGTCAGTCCAACGTATTGCAGCTTTCTCATGTCCTAGTAGTTTCATGGAACAAATAGTGTGGTTTGTTTTAAAGTGAAAAAGAGGTTTAAAATAAGTGATCCATATTACTTTTAAAAGCAGTTTTAAAATAACCTTTGATTTCGCCTTTTCTCTCTGAAAAAGAGTACGATTCAAGCTTGGATTTTCTTTTCCACTGGTACGCTACTATCTATGAAGTCTGTAACATAAATGTCTGTTAGAACTTGATTGTCTTAGCTGCTGCTGAGATACTAAATGAAGGCACTCAGGAAACTTTTTCTCCCTTTAATGATTATTCCAGTGTCAGGAGGGTGACAGAACCCAGGGGTGGGATGTTACGCATCTCAGCATAACATGTTTTGTAGGGGGGACTCAGGCACAGCCAGAGCATTCCGAATACAGCCATTTCAGGAGTAGGAAATTTTATGGGTCTGCACATGTAAGAAGCTACCTTTACATTTCTGATTAACGTTGGGTGAGTCTAGATCACAGAAGAGGAGGTCATCAATTATTACTTGTGTGGTTTTCGGCAGTTAGGTTTCAGAGTTTGCTGAGAATCAACCGAAAATGGAAGCATGCCCCTCCCCAAAAGAAGCAGCTAAATTAGTCAATAATGCAACATTGTAGATTTGTAATGGCATCAACAATGATGGGATCTTTTATTTTTTATGAGAGTTGCTGCCCCTTGTTTCCGCTCACTGAAGCGGCCATTTGTTTATAATCAGGAATATGGAATTAAATAATTGGGTTTGAATTGGAGAATGTACATGACCTTTGCAGTCAGGGAATTTCTAGCTGTAGTAGCTAACAGTTTGGAGGGCTCTACCATTGTGTTTTTCTGGATACTGGTAACCTGCAGTATAAAAGATGTGACTGTTGTCTGTTCAATTTATAGTTCCTCAAAGGCTATAATTCCATGAAAACCAGTATAGGTATTACAAAATGAACTTTAGCATACCTACCTGATGGCAAGGATTCACCCCATGTTCTCTGTTCTCTTGGTAAGCCTTCCTTACCCCCAAACAGATGAGCAAAATGATCAATTGCAGTCTTGGTCGTGGTCCTACAGAGCTAGTCTCTACAGCTGGAGAACGGGTCTGATCCCGCTGTCAAACCCAGGCACTCTGGCCCCACAGGTGCTGCCCAGCCAGGCGGTGCAGCCCAGCTCCGGCCCCGGGTCCCGGTGCCTGCGGGAGGTGCAGAGCACCAGGCGTTTGTCTGTGGTGTCTGGATGAAGCGAGCACAGCCAGGCTCAGGCTCGGTCTGGCCCCGTCTAGCAGCAGGTGTGGCAGAAGGATGCTGTAGTGCATCACCGGAGCGAAAAGCTGTGGGTTGTTTCTTGTATCTGAGCTTGGATTTTGTTAAGCGCAGAGCAGGGAGTATGTGTCTAAGCCACAGATAAAGCTGACGGTGTGGTTTATGGAGTCGTACTGCGGACGGTACCGATGTCAGAATACGGCTCTCGCTACGCGATGGAGGGATGTTCTTAAAACACGTTGGAGCCTTCAGTTCTGTAACCGAAGGGCATGAAGTACCCTGAAGGCACGAGCCACCCCCTTTGTCCAAGTGTAGATTTGAGGCAGCTCAACGTAGCAGGCACTGAAAGGGAGGTCATTCTACCCTGCGAGAGGGGTGAGGGGGGATAGCAGCAGTGGTGAGAAGGCAGCAGGTACGGCGTGTTCAAAGTAAAAAAATGTACTCAGAGTGAACTGTGCTGGTGTCAGGTAAAGAATGGATAATAGGGAGAAAATTTTAGTACTATCTCAGGTATCAGCTGGCAAAAAAATACAAACGTCCTTAACTTGACCGGGTAGGCTGGTCTTCAAAACAAATTCAAACTAGTCCATCTCCTAAGCAGGTTTATCAAAAAGTGAGAGTGGTAGTGAGGGGATTTTTGCAGCACACAAACGCCCTGAAAAAAACAGGTAAAAGTTTCTTATCTGTAACCTTATCAACAGCTGCAAGGTCAAGGGCATCTGCCTTTTGCTGCTCTAAAGGCGATACGGAGAGGCCTCTTTTTCCACCTCACCTAACTAAACCAAGAACCGCAAACAACAGACTAGCTGTGTTTAGGTCGGGATAGCAGAAGGAATCTGTTCCATTTTAGGGCCTGGTAGAAGTTTTTTGCCATTAGAAAACCAGTTGAACCTTTTGACAGGTTCATTTGGCAGCTGGCATTTGAGAACTTCAGCCTTTCATTTTATTTTTTTTTAAATCTTGTTGTAATTACAAAAAAAATGTTCTTTTTTTAGTTATACAGGTACCCCCAAGTTTTACGCTTGGTCTCCTCCATCCTTAAACTTTTTAGGTGAGGGTGTATGTCATATTTGCTGAGTTTATATATGTTAGTTTTCCTATTTAGATAGAGTGTTTGCATCTACTTCCAGCATTGCCATCAGAACGGTATCTTCTGACCTGCGCTGCTAAGAGTGTGAGTGAGGCAAGAGGTTCGAATGAGTGACTTGTCTAAAAAAGACCACTCTGAAGGTACTTCCAGACATCGCAAAGGGTAGGCTAGGGAAGAAGGCTATGGCGAGTGTTATCTTCTGACTTGACTCACTATATGCACAACCAGCTCTTGGGCAGACTGTGGCTGCGATACTTTGGGGCGTTATAGCTCAGTTTGCTTGCATTCTTCCATGAGAATTTGGTTCTGCGTTGTCACAGCAGGAAGGTAATCGTTGACTGGGTCTTGAATGCTGGTGAGAATCTGTCCTATCCCTCGGCTGATTCTCTGCCCGTAAGAGCCACTGCTGGTTTTGGCTGAGATTGTCTGACCTCTGTAGACTTGAGCCTGGTGCTCGCATATACCGAACTTGCTTAGCAGGATGAACACATCCCTTCGGAAAGCTTTGGTGAAAATAGCATAAAGAAAGGGGTTGGCACAAGAATTGAGGGGGTAGAAGAGTACCAGCAGGATCTTGGAATTGGTGACAGTTATCAGTGGTTTGTTCATGATGGCAGATAGAGCGTGGAAAGAGATGGGAGCCATGCACAGAAAGTCGGTGAAAATCAACACAGCCATCCGCTTGGCAATCTTGGTGTCTTTGTCCCCTGACTTGTACTGAGGGTTTCGCACTGTTACGTAGATTTTTACGTAGCAGGCACAAATGATGACAAAAGCAATAATGTTACATATTAAAACGAAGACAACGTAGGCTTCAGCCACGGGTGTTTCAGTGTCCATGGGCAAGCAGATGCTGACTTTGCTATAGCTGCTGACACCAACCAGTGGCAAAAGGGCAAGAAGAAAGCAGGAGAGCCACCCCCCCAGCATGATCACCAAGGCGTGCCGGAGGCGAATCTTTCGATCGGGGCGCATGGCGAAAGTGATGGCGTACCAGCGCTCCAGGGTGATGACAGTCAGGGTGTAGATGGAAAGCTCGCTAGCAAAGACGGTGAAAAAGCCAGCTGTGTTGCAGCCAGGCCCGGTCTGCCACTCGATAGCGTGGTTGTAGTACTCCGACCTGGTGTAAAGATCCACTGAAGCGATCAGGAGGAGGTACAACCCCATGCAAAAATCGGCAAAGGCTAAGTTACACATCAGAAAGCGTGGCACGGTCAGTTTGTAATGGCTGGTGAGAAGGATGAAAAGGACAAAAATGTTACCTAAGATGGCCAGCAGGTTCACGAACCACACCACAATCCTCAGAAACTGGTATCCCATTATATCCTCACAGGGATTAAACTCGTCAGGCTCTGGAGTGCATATTACATCTTCGTTGCCTCCACAGAGAGGATAGTCATAATGACTGTCAAAGGTCTGGACGTCTTCTATCTGAGGGTTCTTGAGCTCTTGGCCAAACCCAAGATCGCCTTCGCCGTGCTCTTCCAAAAAAATGTAATAATGGGAATTGTCATGAAAATTTGTGAACTTGGTGTTTTTGTCATAGATGCTGTCGGTGTGGTCTGTGTATTCTTCTGCGTGATCTTTGTAAAATGGACCTCTGAGAGCTTTGACTGATCTCTTACGAAAGCTGTGGCTGCCACTCTGGTTACACATCAGGTACTCCAGGATTCTGAAAGAGAGAGGGGGAAATCACCACTGGCATTTACAGTGCGACTGGAGTGCAGCGAGTAAACGAAGGGAACACTTCAACAGCGAACCGCAGTGAATGAAAACAGCTAGAAAAATGTGCAGGGGTATCCTTCTGTTCATAGAACACAGAGCAAACGGTTCGCTTGAGCATCTCAGAGCTTTTTTTTAAACTATATTTTTCCTTTCTCTGTTGCTGTCAGCTGTCCCCAGTAGTAATTTGGCTAGTTCAGCATCCATAATCCCTTTTCCTTCTTGGGATCTACATTCTTACTAGGTAACAAGACTTTTATCTGCTGTTTATGTACCTCTTAAATAATGCACACAGTGTTAATTTCCTTTTCATTTTTCCTCACAAATAATTTTCTCCCAGAGCTTCCATCATTTTAATTTCTGATCTGTGCATTTTCTGTCGGTGCTTTACAGCTAACAAGCAGTATAGTGGTTGGGTCGCTGTACCTCATGGTGTGATTCACCTGTATTTGTAGTCAAAAATTGTTCGTATTTTTTACTAGGGAAAAAATTGCAATTTGTCATCGCATTTTTTGATCGCTGCAACCCACTGTCACATAACCTTTAGCACTTCTCATTTCCAGCTCCGTAGAATTTGAGGTTGCTAACAGTCTGAGATGGCATACAATTCCATCTGAGAAATTTCATCTCTACTAATGAACTTGCAAATACTTGTTTCTTTCAGTCATTAGACTGTGCTGGGTTTTTTCTGCACATTCTTCCTGTCCAGGATTTTAAATCTTTCCACTCCTCTGTTTTATTTCTGTCCTCACCTTTCCAGTCGTCGTAATTGTGAATGCTATTGCTTTGTGAGTTTATTATCGAATAATTCATATACTTAGCATAGCATATTTTCAATATACTGTGTGTATTGAAATATACAAATACTGCAATACTGAAGACGGGAGCTGTCTTTCTAAATCAGGGGCTGGCCTGGATAGGAATTCTCTAAACTTTATTAAACTTTGGAGAAATTTACAGTGGATTTGCATTCTGCGGTGCAATTCTGCTGCTAATCCCAGTAAGTCATCCCCCTTCCCTCTGGGACAGAAGATGAGTTGCTTTGTTGCATCAGAACATCTAGAAATGTTTTTTTTTTCTTTCCAAAAGCTATCCGCACCTGTTCTGATGGAAGGCTGGAAATCCTGCTGAAACTGAATTTGAAATAATCTGTCTGCAAGGTTATTACAGAGTCATTTATTCTGAGCTTTTCAGTTAGAAAACATACAAGACATGAGGTTATAACCCCTCCAAAATGTCTTTTTCCAGGCTTTCCTACACCACGGTCTGTGTTATGGCACGTTAGCCTTTTCTTTTTTTTTCCCTTTAATTCTGGGCTCAACTAAAGGAGCAGCAGTTGCAAAAGGTCCTACAAATTATTACATGAAAATGTCTGTCTTCTGTCAGTTTGAAACTGCAAATCTCTGTTTCAAAGGATGTCCTCTATACCTAGGAAAAATGGCCACAGAAGTGCCAATAGATGTAATTTTAGATTAATACTGTAACATTGTCTTCACTTACATACTTCAAAATTGAATGGAAGTTAGTGAAACTCACCCGCTGGCTTTTTTCCAGCTCTTGAAAGCACAGCAGTGACTTGGGTATGATAGGTCAGCACGCATTAGCTGAAGAAATATCTTTACAGCTGGTAATTTCTTTAAAGTCCATGTATTTTTGGCCATTAGTTCTTTAAGGCTTTCCAGTCCTTTGGCTGGAAGGTTAGCGACGGCTGTCCTGGAGACATCCCTAGGTAAAGGAAGAAAAAGAGAAACATCAGGATATCTGTCCACTGGCTGGATCAGGTTATTTTTCAGATTCTCACAGTAATTTAGGAGTTTCCTACAGTTCTACGGCAAAAATAAAATCCAGAGGAGGTCGGGATTTCATACTGCCTTGCTAGGATCTGATACCATTCAAATCCAAGTAGGATATGAATTCTGCCTGTGATTTTCCCTGTGTTTTAAAGTTTGTCTTTAATGGCTCATAGTGCAGAATATGGGTGGTAAAGAAGTAGCAGGACTTTTAACATTACACCTTTAAAGCCAACCAGATACAAATGCATGCGCAAAACCAAAGTTTTAAAAAGTCTTTAAATAAATCACATCTTCCATTGGAAGAGAGCTATTTTCCTTTAGACCTTTACAGACTCCTTTTAACCTGTTGGGATACTTCAGTAGAAAGGATTGTAATTACTAAAACAACGTTCTTCATAAACTGAAATGAAAATCTTCCGTTCCATCCTGAAATTCTTAGAAAACTCAGAATTATGTTTGCCGCATTCGGTTTCTGTGGTGCTGAGTCCAGCTCAGCAGATGCCTTGCGCCGTTGGGGCAGGTGCTTCCTTCCGAACTGCCGGGGGAATGTCAGCTGGTCTTGCCGCTGCTTCGCACTCGTTTTTTGCTCTGTCCCAAAACCTCTCCTACCAACACTTGAAGTCAAGATGTTTTCTCAGAATTAAGAGTCTGTAAAGAAGTAAACCTGTAAAAAAAGGTTCTAGTGTAGGAACGTTGTTTGAGTGCTTTCATCATGAACACCCTAATAATAAATAATTCTGCTTTTTTCTATGCATTATTTTCTGAGTGCTGTTCTTATTCCTCTTAGAAGTCTCACCCACCGGCTGGTTTCTTGCACCTGAAAGATTACTGCTAATTTTATGCTTTAAACAAACTCCTTCTAAAACACTTGGGTTTGCTCTGCCTTTTTTTTTTTTTTTCTTCTTTCTTTTGATTTGCTTGTATTTTTAAATTGAGTTAGAAATTGTTTCCCCTTTCTGTAGGAGGGTTTTTTTACTTCTAATAGCTTCCTTGCTATCGTACATATTTGAATATGTCACAAGTAGTTGACTTAAACCACATAAACTTCTTTTTTGTTCTTCTGGAGTCCTTTTTGATAGGTAGTGTGTGTTTCTACCAAGCCCCTGAATTGGCTCTTAGAAGAGACTGAATGTTGCCTGCTATCACTTTATCCTTTGAAGAGTCACAGAATGGTTGAGCTTCCAGATCATCCAGTTTGACCTCACTGCTCTGCATAGTGTCACCCGGAGCAGGTTGCTCCGAGCTGTGTCCTGTTGACTTCCCGGTATCTCCAAGGTTGGAGACTCCACAGCCTCTCTAGGCAACATGTTCCAACAGTCGACCACCCTCACAGTACAGAAGTTTTTTCTTTTGTTGAATTGGACTTTCCTGTATTTCAGTTTGTGCCTTTTGCCTCTTCTCCTGTCACTGGACACCTGAGGAGACCCTGGCTCCATCTTCCCAGTTCCCTGTCCCCATCCCTGCCCATCAAGTATTTATACACGTTGCGAAGGTTCCTTTGACTCTTCTCCAGACTAAAATTTCCAACTCTCTCAGCCGATTCTGCTATGACAGGTGCTCCAGTCCCTTAATCAGTGGCCTTCTCCTTTTTTTTTTTTTCCCCACCAGTTTCCTCATTGTATAGAGCTCTCCTTCTGAAGCAAAACATCTTGGTAAACTAGATCTTGGACTAGATCTTACCAAGACAAGGCTGGCCTTTCAGCAACCCCCATGGGTCTCCATCAAGTCCTCATGGTGGTGGCAGCTACCTGCAGGAAGGGAAGATGGTTAAATGCTGTGTGAAAGGCTTTGTGGAAGGGCAGTGACACCTCGCAAATTGTTGGGAGTTCTTTGAAGGTGTTCTGGCACAAACATGTGGAGAAAGATGATCCTGTTTGTAGAATGAATTGGGATTTCTGAAGAGCCTTGACAAAACGAGATATCAAGGGCTGTTGAGGTAGTTAATCCGTTATGTGACGAGGAGGATGGCTTTTCTGGATTAATGAAAAAAACATAAAAGAGTGGGGGAAAAGCCTGGGGAGAGGTGATAAGTTTCATGCTAGAGGAGGACTGGAAAATGAACCGGTATCTGAACATACCCCACCGTGGCGGCAGAGGCTAGGCTAGCACTGCTACTACTGAAATACTCAGGGTAAGAGAATGACAGTAGCTGCAACAAAGTGTGTCTCTGACACAAAATAATATACGAGGTAGTGAAAGCTAACGCTGATTGTCTAAAGAAGCAGAATGATCCTGCAATTCTAAGTGACTGCGCGGTAAAATAAGTGACGTGATTCAATACGGGTGATTGTAAAGCGTATTTAGGAATAAGGCGTCTTAACTGTATGTGGATGACAGTGGGGTTTAATTTACTTGGCACGCTGGGAAGATCTTGGAGTCATCTCTGCAAATGTCAGGTCAGTGCTACTTAATAATGTTGAGGGGAAATAGAATGGTAAGATTTTTTAGGAAAGAAATGGAAAAGAGAACAGAAAAACTTCGCTTTGTCAATCTAATATGACTGCGTCTGAAATGGTCTATGCAGTTCTATAAATCCTCTATGCAGTTTATAATAAGAGCACAGAAAGCTGCAGCAAGGATGATTACAAGTATCAGGTTGTTCATATATAAAGTGATAAGGAGTAGATAAGGATTTCTCTCTTGGGAAAGCCTAGGACTGGAAGCAGCGGTACACTACCGGTGCCGTGCATGTCGTAAAGCAGGTGACGGGGAATGATTATTCTTATGAGAGGGGGTTTGGGGCACGTAAGAATGTGAGGCAAGAGACTTAAAAATGAGAAAAGGTGTGTTTAGGATTTGTGCATCAGTGCTGGTCCCCGGGGTGCTGCGGTGCCTGTTGAGCAGGGTGACACAGCGCCAGGGGCTGCTCTGCCCCTCCCCCCTCCCCACCGGCGAGCAGGCTGGGGGGCACCAGGAGCTGGGAGGGGGCACAGCCGGGACAGCCGCCCCCGCTGAGCCCAGGGGTGTCCCACACTATGACACTGCGCTCAGCAATAAAAGCTGGATGGAAGTTTGCAGGAGCTCCTGTTGCTCAGGGGCTGGCTGGGCATCACTCGGTTGAAGGTAAACAATTTTTTTCTTGCATCACTTGTTCTTCTTGGGTTTGTTTTGTGTCCCTCCCTGCCCCCCCACCTTGTTGTTTTTATTTTCTGTCCTTTTTTCATTATTGAACTGTCTTCATCTCCACCCATGAGTTTTCTCCCTTTCAGCCTTCCAGTTCTCTCCCCCATCCCACTGGGCACGAGGTGAGCAAGCAGCTGCGTGGAGCTGAGCTGCAGCCAGGGTTAAACCACGACACCTTCCTAAGATCTTTAGCTCAGGACTAGCAAATCAAAGGATCATGGTGTGAAATACTCCGACTTTTTTAATCACTACAGACTTTCTGTTGTTTCCCTGCCATTTTATGCCTTCTGCCTTTGAGAAGCAGTATCTGTCTTTGTAGTGCCGCTATAGTACCACATCCCTCTTTAAATATAAATGCTGGCAGGACGGTTGTTAGCCACGGAGGTGTCCCATTCTAATGGGAGGTGGATAACTGCTTGTTTAGACTGCAGGTGTATAACACATCCTGAGACTGAGAATCAATAGCAGCAGGGCTAGCACGGTAATTATAGAAGATTAGAAAAATTTCAAGTTATTTGACAAAATCAAGACATACCTGACTTAAAAATGGAGTGAGAAGGAAATTCTTTACAGTTACGTATGCGCACCCTCGGAATTAAACAGTAGCCCCTGAAACAAGAGGTTACACGTAGCTCAAACACCTCAGAGCTACCCCTTGCAGGGTGAGCTCGCTGGCAACGTTAGTAGAGCAAATTAGTAGGCAAAAAAAATATGATACCCCACAGCCCTTTGCAGTGTGTCATTACTTGACCTGTGTAGCATAACAACACTGCTGCTTTGAATACCCACTGTAACTCTAAGAGTCAAAATCTGTGCTGCTGCCTGCTCTCACCTCCCTTAGACTTAAAATCCAAGTCTTCTGTCTTCTGCCATCCCTAGGAAGGAGCTTTTCAACCCATCGCGCCACCTGTAGCCTTCAGAGGGAAGATGTGCAGTGAGCCCTACGAGACCCCAGGCGTAACAGGAGGCTGCACCGTGTTTTGGGGCCATGCATTTATTGTGACAAAGTAGTATCATCATGGAAACACGGTGCCCAGGTAAAGTTACATCAACTGTAACTTTTTTCTGTAGTGTTCTTTCTGGCCAGGAAAAAAATGAGAAAGGGCTTCTCTGGTGCCACGTGCAATATTAAGAAAAAGGCTTTGTTAGCCAAATACTAATAAAAAAGGCTTGCTCAGCACCGACACAGCTTCTGTCGTGGCTCTCCAGCAAGGACCACCTTAGTGCAGGGGTGGGTGGCCCGAGCCCTGCTCAAAGCAGAAGCAGGGAAGTGAAGGTGACCCCACTACCAGGGAGGAAAAGGAGCAACAGCCACCACAAAGGCTCCCTGAGCAGGAGGTTTAACAGCCCCTCGGTGAGTTTTTTCAGGTTTCCCTCCTGATCTCTTGCCTTCTGCTTCCAGAACAGTCTTTTTCACTCTGCCTAGATGGCTGGTTCTCCTCCTGATCATGGACCCAGGGCCTTGGCTGTGCTTTTCTTATCTAGAACATACAACTTTTAAGACATGGTCAGAAAACACTGCCTTTCACTGCAGTCTCAGGATCTGGCCCCTCATGGCACAACTGAAGTTTATCCTCCAGGTGATTTAGTGATAAGAAGATAAAACATTTTTTTATCTTAGTCCTCATTATCTTAGGCTCATTAGTCCTTGACAGCATCTTGAGGGACAAGTGCAGGGTGTTACTGCCTTTACTTATTCTCATTAACACCTGCATCCCGAGGACTTTGCAACCGCAAGTGAAGAGGACTGGACTGCCTTCCTCCCTCTGGAGACCCTCTGGAGAGAAGAAGGGGGTGGGATTGCCCACGGCTGGCAGCCAGAGCTGCCAGGCTTCAGGCAAGAAGGTTGTGTCATGACATTATCCCTACTGACCTATGCAGTCCTGCAGCAGGTTTTTGCGGAGGGAAGGGGACCGAAAGCAGTGAGTGAAGGGGAGGAAGAGCTGGCCTGCGTGTCCTTGTGTGGGTGGCTGTGCTGCTGCTTCCCATCTCCATCTTTCTGGTGATGCTTCAGGTGCCACTGGAAAAATCGAGGATGACTTCAGAAAATGGACAAAATGTCACCCCAGTGTGACAGGAGTGGTTTGGCATGATTTTCTGTTGGAATAACTGATTATTATGGGCTGCTGCTCGCTCCACTGCCAATTTTTCAAGGTTTCTGCTTCAGAAGTGTGACTGCAGGAATGGTCTGTGCTTCTCTCTCCCCTCCAGCCGGTGAAGGGAAAACCTGATACTCCCCAGAACTGGTCTCAGACCCTGCTCCCAAGAACTCTGCTAATAACTCCAGTGGACCTTATGGAGGAGCAATGTGACCCTGAGAGGTGGGTCCTCAGCCAGATCTTCCTTTTCACCCCACCAGACAAAGTCATTTAGCTGCCTGAAGCAGAAGACAGGCTGCTGTTCACACCCAGGCTCTGAAATGCATCTGACTTGGGATGCAGGGGGACAGAGAGGACCAGGGACTTGCCGGTGACCTCGCCATCAAAGGTCTGCTGCAGCTTTGCACGGCAGGGACACAACTCTTCTTCGCATCAAGTGGGTAAAACCAACTCGGCTTCTGCTGTAGATTGTTGTGTCACTGGTAGCCAGCCTGGTTTGCTGGAGTTGGAAAGATTCCGGGAGAAAAATAGTGTCTTCTGCACCTTTTTGTTATTACAGCTAGCTGCTAGGATTCCTTCTGTGAACACTACACCGGTTTCCTGATAGAAGTTGGCTGTTTCCCAGGAGAGCAGAAAGTAAAACTGATTCTTACATGGAGTGAGCGTCTGGTTTTGCAGTGGAGGAGGGGATCCCGCTTTCAGCACTTCACCCCACCATTGGTCCTATGCGCTACATGATGTGCTACATGATTCGAGTGAGGGAGGATGATTCTTCTTGAAGGTCTTAAACTTCTTAAAGTTTTTTGTTTCATTCTGTATTGCGATTCCTAATTTTAGTGAACAGTTCTTTCAAGGACTGTAAAATCCAACTGGAAGGCGAATTAAATGAGAAAGAAGATAAGAGCACCAGAAATAACTTCATTCTGTCTAAAGTTATTCTTTCACCTCTGATTCAGTTTCTTTTGTGTGTGTGCTACTAGAGTCCTTAGTTTGTGCTACAATTGTAGAGTCGTAAGGCAGACTGCAGTACAAAATTTTTCAGAAGAAAAACTGGTAGGAACAGGATTTCTAATGCAAGATGCAAGCATTTCTTAAATTTATTCCCTAAAGCACAGATTTGTTGCTGATACTCTTTTTGTAAACATGCCATTTCCTGCTCTGCTGCTAATAACGGTTGGAAATAAAGTGCAACCTGAACCAGTATGATTTCTAAAGTTTTCGGTACTTCATTTTCTCCTTTCTACTTACAGTAGAGTTGGTCCACTGTACACTCCCAGAAATGCATCATCGTTGATAACTTCCAGGTACTTGTTCTTGTGCAGGTAGCTGCAGAAGCAAACAGAACACAGTGATCTGGCAATAGTTATGCATAGGCTAAAGAAGATCTTCAGTTTACCTGCCTAAATAGCTTCACAAAAGCAGTATTGTATAAGCGCCATCCCATCCCAACAACATATTGAACCATAATCCGTTACTTCATTTTCTCTGTACCCAAGAAACAAAATACAGGCTTACCATTTTGAAAATAAATTAAATTCCTGAACAAACAGATTAGCAAAATAAATTATCTTTGCTCCATATCCTTTTTCTCTCTCTGTCATACACATAGAGACACATGCATACACACTGTATCTGCAGGTAAATATGTGTGAGGATGAGGTGAAATAGATTGGTTGGGCTTCATCAGACTTAGGTTATGGGGATTTACATGATACTTCCAGGAACACATCATGAACAAACGTGAAAATAATTCCCTCCTTGTTCTGAGCTTGATAAATTTTGAATGCTTTAAAATCTCCATAGCCAAGTGGAGGCTCCCATGTACATGTCAACAGTTAAGAATGAGGTTTTGTTCTAAGAAGAGCAAGAGAGGGAGAAGGATGATAAATCTGAAGGAAAAAATAACATAAAACTTAATGTAAAAAAAAAATTAAGAATCTAAAGTCTTGTGAAAACAGTTTCCTGAGTAGCCAACACTTTCCTGAAATACAGAATGCTGCAAATTTCTCCTGTCATTACATGATCGATGTAAGCAAGGACCAATATTAATTCCCATCACTCTGCAAACTGACTAAGAAAGTGGGGATTCAGGAAGCCGGGAATGTACAGAGTTGAGTTAAAGGTGCATGATTAAAGCCAGGCAAAGCGAGACTACTACTGAGTGCTCAAAAAATGAACATAACCCAAGTGGAACAATCAATGTTAAATTCAGTTCTGTGTTTTTAGAGTTAAAAGTGACTGACCTAGAATTAATCTTGATTTTTTAAAATTATTATTATCATTATATTTTAGCTGGATTCCTGTTTACCGTGGTCCAAAACTGTCATTTGGGAAACTTATAAATACACGGATTATTATTGCAGGTAATTCAGTCAAGTTCCAAATTGCTTTACAGAGGCTACGCATTTCTGTCTGAGACTTTTGTTCTCAGTGGGCTGATAGAATTTATGTTTTTTGTAGAAAGACTTGGGAGAAATAATTGACTACAATATTTCTACAGTTGCAGGTGTACTGAGAAAGCATAAATTAAAAAATCTTGCTGGAGCAGCAGAAGCACAGGCATCCTGCTCTTCTGCCAGTCACAGACATACGGCACCGAGCATATTTTACATCATTCTGCAAAGAGCACATATACACAGAATGTGATGAAACAGAAGAATAAGCATTAATTTTATGCATAGGGTGCCAGCTGGTGTGTATTAGTTTGGTATATTTGAAATAGATTAAAAATGTGGTTTTGGAAGAATTGTCCAGCTATAAACTACTTCCCAAAACACACCAGGCACATTAATTTCCTTGACGAGGTGGTTCCTCCTGGGCAGGAGGGAGGAGGGCTGCAGGTACAAGCAGCTACATCTCCTGAACACACAGGCAGGGATGTGCTGAATTAGCTGAGTTATGAAAAAAGGCTAAAGATTAAGTTGCAATACATACATACATATATATGTGCATGTGTATACTACATACACACGGATACTACTGCTAATTCTTGCCCTAAGCCAGCAATTAAACCCTAGGTGGTGTTTTTACTGAGTTCAGTCACTTCTGTCACACTGTTTACAAGAGAAACAGCTTGCAGGCATCAAACCTAGTCATGCTTTTTAACTTAATTTAGATGGAAATTGAAGCCTTGTGACTCATTTTCCAAATATAGTAGTCCCTGGGGGAGGGTGGAGGGATATCTACTTCCTGGCCAGATGCCAAGTGCCCCGTGGCTGAGGGGCCCTACCTAAGACAAAACAGTCAAAGCGTTTTGTTTCTGTCCTAGGATGAGAAAGGACCTCAGAGAGAAGTTTGAACCACAGCAGCAAAGGGGATGGTACAGCTGCAGGACTGAGCTTCGGGCCAGAAATGCAGCATAACCCGTTAAGGAGGGAACACGGAAAATTGCCAAGGAAAGTTGTCGAGGGGAACGTATGATCCCATTGATGAGATGATGGCAGAGTGATCAACACTGTAAAGGCCCTGAAGGACCATGGTGCCTAGGCAGAAGAGACTCATAGCACCTGTGACTATCCTATTTATAAATTTTATCCATTTTCTATACAGTAGAAAAGGTAAAGTCTAATGGCTCCAGTAGCAAAACACAGATAAAAGCATGAGGCTGCTGTCCAGGAGCATCAAAAGGGTCCACAGCCTGCAACATCACCGGTAGCTCAGGGCCAGCAGAAGCAGGAACAAGAGCTTGTAGCGACATAGGTATGACCACAGTGGGTGACCCAGACCCAACAACTGCAAGTGTCAGGATTGCTGGACATTTCACCAACAAGGGCACATGGCTGGTGGAGGTCTTGTCATGCAAGAACGAAGAAAAAGAAGATGATTGCAGATGATGACCATAAAGCATTGCTCAAGAGAAGACGACGTGGTCCTCGGTCCAGCTAAAGGACGGAAACTTTGCAAGGGCCGCAGACTGCCTTAGGGAGGTCATGTTTCACAGGACAGATGAAGGCAGAGAAAATTCCAAATGACGAGATCAGCAGCAAAAGTGAGAAATAGAAGACCAACAATATTGCCCAAGTGAAGCCAGGTGACGTTGCTCAGAATTTCAACAAAATTATCTTAAAAATAGAAACTTCATGACATTTCAGTTGGCACAGAAATGATAAGATGCCCAGATCAGACTTATGAAAGAAATTAAATGAAATGAAAGGAGAAAGAATCTGATACTACTAATGCAGGCAGTAATACCTCAAGCAGAGGGGGATGTTTGGTACTATAACTATTACAAATATGTTAAAGCCAGCTTGTGATGTAGTTACGAAGGCAAAAAAAAATACAACAGCAAGGTTGTCACCACACATTTCAGAGGGTGTCCGTGCAATTGCTGTGAGCTGTGCCCATCATGCCAGTTGGTGGCAAAAATGCAAAGGTCAAACCTTTGCCAGTTTTAAGTTCTGGAAGAAAACCACCATTTGAGATGGTGGCTGTGGAGATAATGGAATTGATCCAGAAAAGTGCAGAAGGCCGCTATTTTATCTCTGGGCTGGAAGAGTCTTTCAAATTCAGATAGCTGAACTGGGGTTAGCTGTAAAAATAATAAAGCCGGAGCAGTTATTTCTTGCTGTGGGGGGAAAAAAAATAACAAGTAAAGATTCTAATCCTGCCCCAGTTGAAGTCATTGGCAAATTTCCCATAACATTCACTGGATATAAGCTTATATTGATCACCATAGTGAGAAATGAAAAGTAAATGCACTTTGGCTGGGTTACACAACACAAAGTCTTAGGGAGCCGGGCCAGGGTGACACTTCTGGACTGTTATTCATTGGACATCACCCATGCCCAAAGCCTTGTTTCTTACTGAGGAAAATAGCTTAATGCATCCTCTCAGCTCTTGTTATTTGAAATAACCTCTCTTTCTTTAGAAATATATGGCATCCTAATATCACCTGACATTTGTGTTTTCTGAGAACTGACTTTCACACTCTGTAAATGACAACCTAGTCGCTTCTGTTGTGAGCTTTTGCTTCAGTTTGCAAATTTCCTTGTGATTTTGTCTGCAAAACTAATACAAAAATTAAAACCAGAGCAAGAGATAAGAATTAATTCCAGATTTCAACACCTAGGCTGTAGTTTTGAAGGACAGAAACACCTGCCTGACCTAATAAAACCTGTCTGCTTTAGTAACTAGACATTGTTATACAACCAGGTAGTCGCTTGTCCAATTTTAAAATATTTTCCCCTGATATTTGAGCACTATAGTGAGTGATAAAACTGAAATATAATAGTTTACATATGCAATAAAAATCTTCTAACTTCTGAGTAGAAACAGCCAGCTAGAGGCTTTTGGGAAGTTAATAACAATGCGTTACCAAGGAGGGGCTGCAGGGGTGGCTGCCAGTTTTCACATAGATGAGTCAGGCCCATCAGAATGCACAATTTCCTGATGCTAATTGATTTCAGTTGTTTAAGCCCTTTTATTTTGATAGGTACCTCTTTTAAATGGAAAGAAGACTTCAGTAAATAAAAATTTGAAAAATCTTATGTACGGCCAATATAGCTCCTTCTGAGAGTGTCCTTAATCCTGTTGCTGCTGATAGTGGAATGACAGAGGATGTCATTTAAATGCACTGCAGTAAAGAAAAGCACAACACGTGTTGGAAGTCTTAGAAATCCCACGGGTGAAGTGGAATATCTATCCCCAGTGGGGACACTAGAATACTAGTAATTTTGTAAAGCTGGTGGAAGGTAGGCATGAATACCACCGTGCAAAGTATGCGGGGAATCTGGGATATTAAATGCTGGATCAGGAGTAGGATACACTGATGGTTTCATAGTGCTAGAAGTAAAAGGCGGCTTGCTTTTTTTGGCTTGCCTTCCCCCCCCCCCCCCCATCAAATCAGATCAGCGATCTTAACTATGCCAGTGACTAAAACAGAATCTATGGACTCAAGACTGGGGGGTAAGTGGGAAAAATACTGCACTAAGTCACACCCCAGCAGAAAACAACCTGACTGCAGTCTGCTGAGCAGGATCTTCTGAGGTCACAGAACAGCAACAGGGCCCTTCAGCTGCTGTGTAACACCAGACAGTGTCATGTCAGGGCATGGCAGAGAGCGAGTATTCAGACGTTATCAGCGCATGCTTCATAAAGCAACAGATTAGAGAATCTGCATGAGGAAAAGCAACTTTTGATCTGAGCTTGTGGCACACGTTTTAAAATGTGACGGTCTAAAGTCTGTTTAAAAGAGCAACCACCAGCTACTGATATTCAGCAACTCTGTAGGACCAAATAAGCCAAAGGGTACACTACAGCTATAGTCTCCAAATACATATAGATGAGAAAACTTCCTTAAAAATAAACAAAAGTATCAAAGCTAAATTATTGAGAGCATTCTGGGAGCTCTTTAGGGACACCATTTTGGAGATGCAGAGCAAACGTGAAAAGCATGTGATGGCAAAAGAAGAACAAAATCCTGAATACTTAAAATATTCAAAATCTTCAACTGAGATGAAAAACTGAAAGATGCTAAAAGGCCTGAAGATATTTTTACCAAAAGTATATTTTCTTCTGGGGGTAAAGAATACGAATGAAAACTGCTGACCAGCTACTTCAGCTAACAAACACATAGTTTCACATACCTTTCTTTTTTCAGTGTAAAAGTTCTGTATTTCTCTTCTTCCGTAGCCCACGGTCACTCGTGCCATCCCCCATACTGTAGCTGGATACACCTTTCTCGGTGTTTTTTTTAAACTGGATTATTTCACTGATCAGGTTTTACTGCAGTCCCACAACCAATTTTATCAGCACAGGGAGCGATGGACTGAGAATGAACAGCCAGATGAGGGCAAACGGGAGGTTTGGCAAAATTTTCTTCCAAAGGATCGCTTAGTGAAAACCCAAGTTAGTTACGTTACTGAAGCTCCTGGTTGGAATACCTCACTGGCTTATGGAATCACGTACTATTTCATAGTATCTGCTTGCTTGCTTTCAGCTTCTGATTTTAAAATAAGGCAGCAGAGCTTAACAAGCAAGGAGAAAAATAATGTTGGCCACACATTTCAGTATCACCGCTATAGTGTTAAACGGGCGCTGGACATGTACTGTTAATATATCTATGCATCCTGTTGGATTAGGAAATGAAGGTTATAGAAAGGGATAACAGCCAAAAGAGATGCAGTGGTAAATGAGCAGTATTAAGGATTCATCATATGGCTTTTCTACACCACTGTTTATCTTGACTGAGCTAAGCCAAGCATTATAAGTGATCCCTGAGAGCGTATACCAAAGTAAATATATTCTTGTGGAGTTTATTTTTGAAATTAGATTTTGAGATTGCACACTTGCCATTTCAGTGATTTAGACAGCTCTGTAAAAGCTCAGCACAAATATATTTTGCCATTCACTGGAATATGTTTTTTGAAAAAAATCTTCTTCCCTCACCAGTTTCCTTACAGAAATAAACATTGGTGCAGGAGCACCATTTTGAGAAGTCTGCAGGAGTGATGCAGTTCATGGACCTTAGTCATGTGTTATAACGAGGGATTCAAGTTTTAGATGAATGCTGTTCAGTAAAAGCATCATTCGGCCCTTCATTCCTGGTTCTTTACTTCCCTGCCTTTACAAAACACGTCCAGCGATACCGTGGTTTGCTATTAAACCCAGATCCTTGTTGGATGAGAAGATTTATTAGGTAGTGCCATTATTCAGTATGATAATGGAAACCATTTGTGCATGGTTCCACACCTGTATCTGCATTGACTGTTTTCACCTCCTTGAATTACACCGGGTTTTTTAACACTGCAGAGTGGTAGAAAAGCACACTGCATGGTGGAACGTGGCCTCCGAGATTCCCAAAGCATCTTCTGATTTATGGATGGAAGATGGAGTCTTTGGATGATTTGTCGAAAACTAATTACTATTTTTGGTTGTTTTCCTTTTTTTTTACTTGTTTTCCTCCTTGAGGGCACCATTCAAAGTCCATTAAAATGTCTTTCCTTCACTCTTTTGCTCTTAGTTTCTTTTTGCTCCTAGTTTCATCAAGTCCAAAGGACCTTGGATCAGACCTGGAGGAAAACAGGTCCTTCCTTCACTGTACAGTGGTAGATAAATTGGAATTCAAATTAGAAATGTCAGAATACAGAAAACGCAGTATTTGCCTTCTGCATTAACGTAATACTGCTGCTAGAAACAACAAATCTCCAAGCTTGCACTTAGCAAAATTACACCTTATCTTGGCATATGGTAACCGACCTACTTCAGAAAATTAGTTTAGAAATTTCAGTGTCATTTTATCAAACAGATAAAGGCTTTACCACAGATGTTCAGCTTCCTAGTTTGCCTTTTAAATCTGAAGTAGTCCTTTGCTCCAAGTAAATGTCATATGATTTAATTAGGAGAAAACTGTTTGTTGTAATAAACCATTTTTACTGCTAGTAGATAAAGCCCCGCAAGTAAGCTTGGGTTTAGGTCTTTTGGGTTTGTTTTTTTATTTTATTTGCTTAACTAGTGCCTCATAGTCAGTCTCTGGGAAGATTCACTTAGAATCATAGGATACCTCAGGTTGGAAGGGACCCACAAGGATCATCGAGTCGAGCCCCCTGGTCCTTGCAGGACTGCCTAAAGCTAAACCGTGTGACTGAGAGTGTTGTCTGGACGCTCCTTGAACTCTGCCAGGTTGGTGCCATGGCAGCTTCCCTGGGGAGCCCGTTTCAGTCAACGACCACCCGTTGTTCGGTGAAGAACCTTTTCCTGATGTCCAATCTGATCTTCCCTTGACGTGGCTTCATGCCATTTCCACGTGCCCTATCGCTGGTCACCAGAGAGAGGAGACCAGCCCCTCCCCCGCCGCTGCCCCCCTTGAGGAGGTTGCAGAGTGCCCTGAGGTCACTCCTCAGCCTTCTCTTCTCCCAGCTGAACAAACCAATGACCTCAGCTGCTCCTCATGCATCCTTCCCTTGAGACCTTTCACCAACTTGGTCACCCTCCTCTTGGACTCTGACAGTTTGATGTCCTCCCTGCGCTGGGGTGCCCAAAGCTACACACCGTACTCGAGGTGGGACAGTCGCCCCCCGACCGGCTTGCTGTGCCACACCTGATGCACCCCAGGGCACTCCGGCCCTTTCGGCTGCCAGGGCACACTGTTGACTCCTATTCAACTTGCCATCAACCCAACCCCCCATCCCTTTCCACAGGGCTGCTCTCCAGCCTCCCACCCCCCAGTCTGTATGTCTAACCACAATTACCCCATCCAAGGTGGAGAACCCGGCATTGCTCTTGGTAAACTTCATATGGCTGGTGATTGCCCAGCTCTCGAGTCTATCCAGATCTGCCTGTAAGGCCCTCTACCCTTGAGGCCTTAAGGAATACTGAAATACCCTTAAAGAACAGTAATTACAAACTTTTTTTCTGAAAGTAAGCAAGCAGTGTCTCCAGAACCTATTATGTGTTTCTGCTTCTCTATTTCCACCCAGTCCAATGAAGCTAATGTTTAAGACTCCAAATCTTCTAAAACTACATTTTCACTTCTTTCTTTAATAATAAGGAAAATTCCAAAGAGCACAGAAGCGATAGCACTTGCACACTATCAGAGAAGCAAAAAGAAAATTTCCTACAGAATCATCTCCGACCTGTGCATCATCAAAATGTAAGAAATGAAAGAGCCAACACAGTTCATATATTGGCTAAGGCTCAGAAAGGTTTTAAGTATTGCATATACAGCTTAGAGGGATTCAGTCAAGGCACTGGATTCATTTTGCCATATTTTACATCTCGTGATTTCTGTAAGCTCTAGTACAAACACTATGTCATCATGAAAAACTGCCTTTCTCGTATGAAAGTTCAAAGCCACTGAACTAATGTGAGTTAAGACCTATCCCAGATCTTTAGTTTAACTCTAACCTTTCAAAATTTAGGAATTCTATCTAGCTGTTAGGGAGGGGAAAAAAAAAAAGAAAAAAAAAAGAGGTAGTTTGGAAAGATTAAGACCACATGAAGGATGATTTTATAAACTCCAAGCCCAATTTAAAATAAAGCAAATAATCATGTCCATCCTAATGCCTCTCCAGTTAATTTAAGAGTTCACAATGAAGAAATCTCTTTTCTCATGAGCCTGCCAGCCAGACTTTTCAGTCAAGCCTTGGCAGGGCCAAAGTAAGCTCTGCCAAAGTGAGTGGAGCCTCTGAAATTCAGATTTGGTCTGTGTTAATGATTGAGGCAGATGATTTGGGGTATGGTGTAAAAAGGTTATTCACTCACTAAGTATTAGTTTTCCAGAAACTGCAATAAGAAGGCGAAGGGAAAGGTGAAATGGTCGCTCCATGCTTTTGAGCTGCCCATCTCTCATTTCTAGTGCAAGTGACTTGGTCCTCTGAATCGCTTCCAACACCTTACAACACTTGGCTTTGCAGAAAAGGGCTGCTACCATTATCAGTGCTACACTTCCTAAAATAAACTGTCTTGTAAGTAAACCAGCATAATTATCTTCCAAATTGTCTTAGAGATATTAACTGATCAAAATAAATTTTATTGTAGCTTTAAACCAAAACAAAATTCACACTGGAATAACTGGCATGGTTTTATTTCTGAACTACAACTATACATACCAAATGAAAGCACACTGCAAAAGACATTGAATGCTGTTATTTTTATTGCTAGCTGAAATCAGGATCTTCTCTAATTAAAATAATTAGAATAAGATACGTATTTGAGAGCCTCCAACAAGTATAGAGTATTTATTACATAACTTTTTTCTGAAAGAAGATCTGCTACTTACAGAGCATCCAGATTTGTCCCATTAAAAGCATGGCCTTGGATGCTGGTAAAACCATTATTGTAGAGTTTGCTGCAAGCAAAAAAAAAAACACCACACCAACCAAAATTAATGTATTTTGGGTTGCTTTAATACCTGAATACCTAACATCTTCTGTATCATTTTTCTTGGCAACAGCACATTTATAGTTGGGTTAATTTTAATCTCTTGAAGAAGCAGCAATTCTAGTCCAAGGTCAAATGAATACCCAGCAGCATTCTTGAGTGTAGCTGAATCAAGAATACCATGTGGCAGATGTGCCATCTTTTACTTCTTTTTACAGCACAGATAGAACTAGACTAGAACACTTTGCTATAACATTCCACTCTCAATCTAAAACCAAGGAAACCAAATTCTGCTAGGACTGATTAAGGAAGGCTAAAGGTACTAGTACCTAGCAGGATAGGTAGGATTTTTCCATCAGGCCTTCCTGAATTTTTAGAATTAATTCTTTTGCTCCCATACAGCACAAGATTTTTTAAAGAATTTTAGAATTCTTCCTTTTCATTCTAGTGTTTTTCCTCCTAGTTCAGGTCATAACTCATTACAGCCATTCTCACTCCCCTCAACCCATTCTTGTGGCTCACATAGAGTGTGACTTGCATAAGTGAATTTTCTTTAACAATTTTCTTTCAGATATGACACATTTGCCACCCATTAATTTTCACAGTATGTACCACTTAGGTTGCAAAAAAGTTAGACACAGTTCTAACCATGCTGTAGCTGTACAGAAGGAGAACTCTGCAAACCTTTCCCTTTCATTTTCTCCAATATAACCATTCATTGGAATTAGGATCGTACAAAAGCAAAACCACTTTGGTCAAGCCAGTTTAAAGAAAAGCAGCAGACCTGATTCAAATCACTGTCAGAAGTTAAGGATTTATGCAAACTAGATTATGGATACTATCTGTCTATGGTGTTTCTCTTAAAAACCAGTAGAGAGTAGAACAGGGATGATTTTTTTTTTTTTTTTAAAGATTTTACCATACGCTCGAGAGAGGTAATCACTTTTAAGTGACTTAAACTGGAAGAACTTACAGAGTTAGAGATTCATTACAAAGCCCACGGAAAGCATTTGCAGGCACCGAAGTCATGAAAGGATTATCTGCAATTTCACTGGAAAAGGAGACAAAACATCACAATCAAACATCTGCCCAAAACAGTGCTTCTCCAGAACAGTTTTATTATTAATTGTTCTCTGCCTTGATAGTAGATAAAAGTGTCGAATAACTTTAGGGAGTGAGCTGCTGGGGCAGGGGGGTCTGCGAGCCCTGGCGTGCTGTGCGAGCCTTGGTGACTGTAGCAGGTAACAGCACAGACAGGTCCTGTCTCATAAGCCAGAGAATTAGCAAAGTCAATAGCGCTGCAGTGCCAGCCGAGCCAGCCAAGTGCCTTCAGAGCTGGACCCTGCTCTCTCGCTAAGCTGAGACATAGGTAACGCATCGCCCAGAGCAGAGGCTTTTCACTTTATAGAACTGCATCTAGCACGAGGGGAACAACTTGCTGTGCGATCTAACCTAGCGATCAGTCTCAACTCCTGTCCCAATGAGCGTTTTACCACCTGTCATTTCTTAAGTACTTTTTTACTCCCACTCTTCAGTCTTAATAAATATTATGCATCTTCAGACCAAAACTCTGTTGTGACGAAAGGGACAAAGAACAAGTGAAGAGATTTTACTATGACTAACCTGGAGAAAGGAGGGAGAAAAAAGGTGGTGGAAACAAGGGGCTGTTTGTTTTGTCCTTTTTCCTGCTCTTTCCTGAATCATGTTAGAGCCTGGAAACCAAAATACTCTGCAAATTTTTCTTTTCCTCAGCTTATGGATTAGATGTGGTCTAGCAAGGCCAGACCGTAACGTCCATGGGCTGAGAAGTCCTAACAATCCCGCACGTGACAGGAACAATTTCATTCCTTTTCTCTGCTATATGTGTGCATATGTATGTGCTAATGCTGAACACTACTACAACCATTTTCATTCCAAGTAGTTTTTACCAATACGTGATTTCCACCACAAGTTATTTTAGTTTGACATTTTTCAGGTTGGTTCACTTTTTTGTAAACAAACATTTACGTGCAAATTGCTTGACTTCAAGGGCCAATACCAATACAGTTAATGCTTTTCCCCCAGCTATACATTATTCAACATTTAGAAACCTATTCTTCAAGAGCAGATTTTTTTCTTGATGAAAGAAACAAAAAGGCGATCTTTTATTGAATAGCAGCGTTTAGAAATACCTCCCTTGAACATGCAGGTCTATAAAAAGTCTGTGGCATATAAATCCCATGTTTGTTTTTGTTAGTAATATTGATCAAAAATTTTCAAGGTAGAAATAAAATAATGTTTTGGTATCTGCCACTTAGAAAGTCACTGAAATGGTTGGAAGCAAGGACACAGATGGTCATATAAATGGCTTCTATTCCATCTAGCCTATTTATTTCTTGGTTCTTTCTACTTAGTAAGCGTAGTGTTTAGTTTACAATTTAATAGAGCTTAGCCTAAGCTAAATGGTCTTTGAGGAACTCCCTAATAGCTCTTAAGATGTAGACGTCCCTCAGAGCTCTAGGTAGACTAAATTTCAATCTCAGAAGCCTACAGCCAAGGCAAACACAGCAGCTCCAGGTATGGAACACAAGCTAGCACAAGGCTTAGCTCTAGTATCAAAAGATCCTTGGGAGGGAAGATCTTGTTGTTCACTACAGGTCTAGAGTCTTTAGCAAAATAATCAGCATTTCTACATCGCTCTGAAGTTCATCTTGCCAATGGGAGACCATGCATACAGTAGGGACTGACCATTCTTGGCTAAGAACGTCCCTTAGCAGCAGAGAAACAACGCCTGACAATTAATCACATCCTTGTAAGCACCTTCTAGCATAAAACTTCTCCTTTTTAATAGCCTTTCACACAGCCCACCCAGCAGCCAAGCCTCCTCCAGCTGAACACTGCTCCAGTATAAGCTTGTTAACTTCTCTCTAAGACTAAGTAGTGACCAAAATATTTTTACTTTGTGCCGGTTTCCAAAGTCTTCATCCGAGCTGTTCTTCCTCCTTCATTTCATTAAAAGCCAGAATTTGCACTTAAATTGCAGGTTAGGGCACAAGGATGGGTGTCATCTTTGTTTTCTGAATAACAATAAACACCTGCTTTTTTTACCGCAGAACCCTTTGATTCTGAAACATCTTTAAGGATAATACTAGGAGATGTCTCTGCCCCCATTTTTGTTGCTATTTTCTTTCTCCAAGAAATTGTTCTGCAATTTGCCTCAAGCCACGTTAAAATAAAAAATAAAAAAAAAAGGAGGGAAAGGTGTGTCTTTAGCTCAGCTAAATGGGTTTTAAGGTGTGAGAAAGGAAGAAGATCTTGTGTTATGTAGGATTGCCTCATGTGAACAAACCCAACTAAATTACCCAAGTTTGCTAATAGGAAAATTCTTTCCAGCTGAGGGCTTTAATTAATGAGAGATGGCTCCACCTAGGACATCTATCTTAAAAGTAGCCAACTGTCAGTCCTGGTGCTTTGGTCTTTTGGTGGGACTATAGACATGTGTCTGAAATGTGGCTCTGTAAGTGAGGCTGGGCAAGGGTATTTAGACAAATTGTTCATAGAAGCTTATGCTGTCAATCTCAACATGTTATTCAACTATTATGGAAAAAGGAGCGACAGAAGGGAGATGGATAGTTGTCTTTCTTAAGGACATGCTGTGCCAGCCTGAGCCAAAGGCTGTCATGAAGCCATGGTACTCCTGGACTAGCAACTTAAAAGTACTGCTTTATTTCTTAGCTTTGGAAATTTGCTTTTAAAGCTCCTTTTCTGTTGTCTTTATTAAAATGTTAATTGTACCATAGTTTGGGTAAAATAAGTCTTCACCAAAAATCTTCCTAAAAATGTGAGCTCATCCAATGCTGAGCTTTTTACGGGTGTCATGATAAACAATTGCTCTCAAGATTGTCCAGTTCTGCTTTTGAGCCTTCTGTGCTCAGGGCAGGGTCAGAAGAAAGGTGGCGTGTGGCCAGCAGAGGTTATGATTGAGCAATATAGGAGCTCAAGGAAGAGTAGTATCAGAAGAAGTGCAATGTGAGCTCACCATGGCAGCACAAACTGGTTAGAAGAATGCTGATACAGCCTGCTAACACGAAGTCATTGTATGTCAGACCAGGTCCTGTATGTCACGCTAGTCTGACTTCAGACTAATTCAGGTATTTCACAGCCATTACAAAGCCAAACCAAAATAAAGCAGAAGGCCTGCGGAAGCTGTGTATTACTTGCCTTGGCTAATTCAAGAGCAATGCATTTGTGTGTCCGTATCTCTCATCCAGGTCAAATGTCTAGTGCTAGGTGACCTGGCATTTTTCAGGTTTGGTACTAATGATAATTGAAATACGGCTTGACAAAAAGTGCTGTGTCAGCATTTTTTTCTCCAGAACAGAAACCTTCACCACAGGTTTTCTTGGGATCTGAGGATGGCAGTATTCCCACCAGCTGTGAGGACAGATACTTACAGTAAAAAGTTCACATCAGATGAGTAGATTTTGTTGAGGTCTGGAAATGCTTTGAGTCCAGTATTAAAAATACCACTGAAGGAGAGAAGCAACAGAAAGAATTATGTGTACTTGATCACTGAACAACAGCAAACAAGGTACTGAAAGCATTCAGCAGTGCCGGACGGTTATTTCATTCTCTCTATTGTCAATCAGTTCACTTATAATCAGCTGTCCCAAAATCAAAGAATGCAAGAACAATAAAAAAAATTTCAAAATAACAGTTTTATGATAAATTATAGAATCTAAAAAATGGGAACACAATATGATAAGACAGCTAAGTAGATCTGCAGAGGGAAGCAGCCTATGAGGTGAATACAGAGAAAAAAACCCTATAACTTTGGATTCACTTGAGATACTAAGGCTGCTTCAGACAATAGTTGGGACCCCCAAGTCCTCTTTCATTGATGCTACGAGCTGTTCAAATAGCTCTGAAAAGGGAAACTGTCTTGAAATGTGAATACAGTTAATGCCCCTTATTTCTGAACTCCTGTGGAGTGGAAATAACTTAAGAAAATAAAATTATCAATTTTTAAAACTATTTTCCTGAAATTAAATTGTTTTGACTACTTTTTTTTTACTACTTTCAGATCTATAGGAAAAATCTTCCCTCCTCCCCACAGCACACACGGTCCTTTTTAGAGTCTTCCAAACATTACTCAAAATCCCAGAAGTTATTATCTTTCTTATCTCTTTTTCCTGTGCTATAATTTTAGAATTTCATGGTTTGGTTACTCTGTGCTGCTTTTTAGAAACTTCATGGGAATACAGAGAATTCTTCAGGATTTCTTTCTGCCATAGAGGACATATGAAATCTGGTGTCTATAGACGGCCTTTTCACATCTATCTAGCAGATATGCTTTAAAACCCTGTGTAAATACCTATTTAAATATAAAAGATGTGTATATTTCTGTTGTGTCCCTTCTTCCCATTATTAAGAATGATGAAATTACTGATGAATTTGTGAACATGTTTTCCTTTCTTGCAAAAGTCATCAAAGTTCCACCCCCTACCCTAGTCAGATTTCTGTCATTAAAATCAAGCAACAGTGAAAAATATTGCAATCAGGTCCACAAAGAAATGCAAAGAAAAAAACCCAGCTATAGCATAAAGAGTCATCTGTGAAGCTTAAATGCAAACTTGTTACAGGTGCTAAATACTTACAGGTATTTCAAAAGTGGAAGGTTCTTAAAGGCATCTGGATCTATGTAATCCAAGTTTCTAAGATTTCGAAATTCACTGTAAAAAAAGGAGGAGCATTTACTACATTGATCATTAATTATTTATCATAAAAAGAAATCAGCAATGTTAAAATGAAATTTCAGGAATGCAATGCCTGCGATGAACTTTTGTACTGGCCAGCACTAGCTGAAGACCACTGTGCATTCTGAGCAATCTTACAATGATGAATTTTCATCTGGATAGAAGAAATGAAATAGAAATAGTAATAGTAATAGAATAGTAAACCTGGAGACTGCATGGTTTAAGAGGGGAAGAAGCACCTGAGATCTGATTATGGATCCTTTGTCTGCATGGTCTTAAAAATTAAAGCAGTAGCCTGTGGTAATGGCTGTTACTCTGAAGATGGTAAGAGTTGTGTGTCTGCAAGGTAGAGTAAAATGAAAAGTTAAGGAAAACTTTTGGGTTTGATGTATAATAATCCTATCAATTTATAACCATCTATTTAGCTTATAATTTTATGTCCTATTTTTCTGGTTACTCCCTCCATGTCTCTAACAGTATTTTGTCTTATTTTTCCTGTCTTTTTTACGGAACTCATCAGTGGATCCAAAAGATGGCTCAGGTCACTGAAATTAACTGCATGCTGGGACTTGAAATGGACGCAGCATTCACTACATAGCCATGTCCAGCAGGGTAGAGCATGGTGTATGTCTTTGCTTTATACTGATGCAAAAGGTAACGTTGACTTCATTCCTTATGTCTTCTGTCCACAGTTATGGCTTTAAATACTTTTACCCAGCTGACAGCTTGGTCTGCAGATGGCTTTTTAGACTGGACATATTGAAGAACCAGCCTGACACTGATCATGGCTATGGTCATGTTTGGTGCTTTCTGTCGGTGTGTTGATGGGGCTGCTGCCCCTCCAGCCCTCTTGATCGTTGCCTGGCATCATGACTCTTCCTCATTTTCCTGAAATGTTTGTCTGTGCCCTTAGTGCAATTTTCCTCAATCCTTCTCATTCCTCTTCCTTTCAGCAGATTTATTTCTTTTCTATCCAGAACGACAGGCTGCACCAATCACTGTGCCAAAATTCCCCATCTAGTCTCAGTGGACCTACCAAATTTTCATCTTTTTGAAAAAAAACCCCACCCATACCTGTCCCCATCACACGCACACTTTTCCTTTCCTGGCCTTTTTGCCGCCTGCAGAAGGTATTGCCCTTTTTGTATGTTTGCTTCTACTTCTTTACCTTAAACCAGCTCTGGTCTTAAAACTCAGCTGGAAAAACTCTCAGCCATTCCTAATATAGAAACCATAAAGAAAGAACGGTGCCAGTCTTCCTCCTGAGACTAGCCGTGGAGCACTGGGCTGAGGGAAGCACTTCTTGCTACCTGTATAGAGAAATCTGATGAAGGTGACAGGTATAGATGGCATGGTGGTGCGGGTTGCGTGGGTGATGTTCTGGTCTTAGTGCAAGAAGGGGTGCTACTGGGCAGAGACTCCATGGGCAGAAACTGGTAGTATTTAATTTACCATGCCCTAATAGTGCCAAGTAACTTACAGGTATCAGGAAGTTGGGTTTTAAGGGTACCTCTGCCACTGGAATAATTTTTACGGGATAAAATCAGCCCAACCAAGTTGTCTAAGAAACAAAAGCGGGAAAAGAGACATAAGACAGTAGATAAATCAGTATGTAGATACAGGTACCAAGACTCTCTATGTACTGTTGTACTAACAAACTAGTTCTGCTCTACCTTTGAAGTCTTCAGTTTTTACTCTGTTTACTCCAACATTGTAGGGAGATAAGGATTTAACTTTTACTTGTGTGTTAAACTGATTCAATTAATACCCATACTACTGCTATTATAGTGCTGTATTCAAATATTCTTTATGTCTGTTAGCTACTTTGAACAGTATTGTTTCTGTATTTTAAAGAAATCTTCTCCGTGTCAGTCTCTTGCTTCTCTCAAATTATTTCATTACTTACGTAGCTATCACACTCCCAACAGTGGAATTTGCTCCATCAACTTTAACTGACATGTTTTTTTCCATCACTGACTACATTTAAAACGCTGGACTCATGAGCTTCCTGGCCAGATACTCCTCTGTTGTGGACGAAACATATTCCAGGGAAAGACAGTCTTTAGATCATCCTTCAGCCTGGCATTTCACTTTGCAGTCCTAACTAAAATTACTTAGAGATGATCATAAAAAAGAAGGATGCTGCTACCTACCCACAAGATAACAGAAATACCTGTGGAATATTTACAAAATTATTCAAAGCCACTTTACAAACTATTCAGCTTCTGCATTACTTTTAAAAGCACAGAAAATGATTAACAATTGGCTTATTTGTGCTTTAAAGGCCATCAATGTTTTAGATTTTATTTCTGGCACTCAGAATAGAAATTAAAAATGTACTTGGTTTCCAGTCAAACCACCACCTGACTGTCCATGAACAGCTACTCAGTTTTGCTTTTTAAGGAAAACACTCAAAAAACTTGAACACATCAAGAACAGATGTGCAGAGAAATTCACTTGATGATATAAAATCCTGTGTCAAGACTTACAAATAACTATGAACTTATCTTCAGTTACAAAGATATATTTAGTTCCAAATCCAAATGAATTTTAAAATGAAACTAATAATAAGAACTATTTGAATATTAGTCTAATTAATTCATGAGACGTAAGTTCACCAGATAACTTCTAGAAACTTTAATGAACTACTTAGCATCCTATATGAATTTAGTAACATAAAAAAAGGCACAAACATTTACCTATTTCAGTGGTCTCTAAATTTCATTCCCCAGACATGTCTTTCATACCTGCCTTTCAATACTGGCACATCCTTGAGTATGTAGAAACCCAGATTTTCAATTTAACACGAGAAACTCACTCTTAGGGGAGGCACTTCTGCTTTTCAGCATTGGTTGCTCTCTCTCTACAGTAACAGTACTGATATTATCATTGCTTGCTTTTTTAAAAAACCTTTCTGTTTCACACCATGTAAAGTAAAAGGAAACCAAATTATAGAAAATAAAGCAGTGTTGAGAGATCATGTAGTTTATCTCTTTCTCTGATTGAAGATTAAATAGATTTACGGAATTTCTGATTACACAGCCTTAAAGACCTCCAGTGATAGGGACAATCTCCCTAGGAAAACACTTCTAGTGTTTACTTACGTTATCCATATGAAAACATTTCCTAGAGTCTAACATGAATCTTGCATTATCTAAGGTTATTATTACTTTTTCTTTGTCAGACATCAATGTAGAAAATGGGTTGTAGCTTTCACCCCTTGCAACAACCTTAAAAGATGTATCTGCTTCTGGCACACTTTGTTTCTGAACACAAAAGCCTTTCTTCTCTGCCAGTATTTTCTGGATCCATCATGACCGACAGTGCTCTCCTGTGGAACCTCTGCAAACACAAACCTTCTCTGAAATATGCCAAACTGCAACTCATCTGAGCTTTACAACACTGGCACACTTTCCATTCCTTCATTTGGATTGGTAATGGAAACACGGAAGAGTAGCAGATGCAGAATGCATCCTATCAAGCTGTATTCAACACACGACCTTCACGTTTTGACAGGGAACTGCTGAAGGACAGGGACTCCCTGGAGGCAGGTATCCTACCACCTGCGTAACCACCCTAGTGCCTCATTTGGTGAGGACCGGGCAGAACAAAAAGGTATAAAACCACTTCCCAGGCACCTTTGTCCATAATGTTCCCATTCCATTTGATAACCAGATAAACATGCTTAATTTCGCTAGTGCACTTCTGGAATAATTACTTATTATTCCTCATGTCTCCAGCTAGCACCATTTTGCTCTGTGCCTTGTCCCTTCTGATTTTATTTCTGGTGCTTCTATTAACTGTTTTACACTTACCTTCAGTAATTTGACAGAACTAATTCTTAGTTGCCAGTTTATTTCAACTTGTCATCAAGCTGATAATGGAATCCCACACACTTTTCACTACACCCCTTACATTTCTATGGGAGGATACAGAGGAGCAAGGGAACCGAGAAGATGGGGGGAAAGAAAACACAAGTCAAAAAAAGAGACTGGCTCCACATTACAGAGAAAGGAAATGAGAAAGGGACTATTTAGCCACAAAGGAGACAAGAATGACAATTCAAACATCCCCAAATTTATTTTATCACTGTATTCATTCATTTAATTACAGTACTTACATATGAGTGACTTTACTTAAACTGTTGAAGGAATGGGCCTCCAGACTCCGAAGCGTTTCATCTATGGAGATGTAGCTAAACACCAGCAAACAGAAAAAGAAGCAAATCTCAGACCTTGGCAAGCCATGGCTAGCGCCCATCGTGCCTCTTTTTTTTCTCACTCTTTTTCACATCCAGCTGCCACAACTCTGCCAGACACACGGACAGTGTCTGAGGGACGACCTTTTAACAGGATTTTGATTTTGACTGATGCCTTATATGCATACCGTACTGCAGAATACAGTTAAATAATACCTCCCCCCCCCAAGTGCTATTAAGCAGCAAAAGCAAACTAATAATAATAAATAATTTCACATTTCAGAATCATATTTCTTCCCTTTCCCCCATCTAAGACCACCTTGGAATCCTCTAAGGAGATCTAGCCCTAGATAAATTTCTCTGTATCAAAGAATTAAAAAGGAAGGAAAGAAACAAAGATGGTCCTTGGGCCATTGCTACGACTGCTGCAATTTCTCTGGGAAGAAACAGATCATCAGGGCGACCGATGTTTTGAGATTTTTGAGGGGAAAAATGTGCTTTAACATGAATTTAGAGAGAAACTAGCCATACAGTGAATGTCGTAAAGGATGCAAGGAGTAACGTGGCTCAGAAGCTTAAGAAATATTTATTTGCACAGTTTAGACTGCGTAGCATTTGTACTGCCAGTAATCTACCAAATGTGATAAGAAAACAGCTCTACAGAATCTCTCCACCATCATTCGGAGGATGATAATACTGCAACTACTGTTAAAGGTTTTGAACTGTGAATAAAGTTGCAATACAACTAACTGGTGCTGATTTTCAGACTAACTAACTAATTACTGTTTGGGTTAAATTATCTGATTCTGTCTTTCAAAATATCTCCTAGTCTTAAAATTAATTAATGCTGGAATAGCATTTAAAAGATGTATTATTGTATTTTATTTAGTTTTCTAATCATATTTTGTATCATATTTCTGATCTGTAGAGCTTTTAAAATAATTGGAATGCCTTGTATATTCTTTATGTTTATTATTATAATTACAACATTTAAGCACTATCTTTTGATACTCTTAATCAAAGTTACTGACTCAGTTTTTAATATTTTGCATGGTTACAAAAACCCTGAGCAACTTAATCATTACTTTAAGTGCAGAAAATTAAATTGACTAGAAGAGTCTTAGACATTGATTTTAGATGTCAATATAAAATAAAATATAACAATGAAGAGACTGTATTATGTGCCTTTCCTCCTTTTTAATCACTAGACCTGCAAAGACCTAGAATAATACCTAACTTAAAAATATCCAACTGATGGTTTACATCAGCTCTAATTGGGTTGTGTTCCTTAAACAAAACAGCAAAGATTTTTAACAATCTTTCCATTTTTTTCCAGTAACAGTATTAAGAGTGATAATAGTAAAGGGCAAATTAAAATATGATCATTTAATCCAGGACGGCTTTTTAATACCATCAATTATGGATCAGATTTTTATATTTTGTGGAAATTTTAAAGAAGGTAAATTTTTACTTCTTTCAATGGATATTAAAAAACATTTTAAATGTTTAAAAAAATTGGAAAGAATACTTGTGACCAGCGCATGCTCTAACAACCCATCCAGCAGATGCCTAACACCACAAACTGTTCCAAAGGAATTTATGTCCTCTCCAGACTGGAGCTAAAAGCATATTACCTGAACTCATTTTAACCCTTCTAGCATGAGATTTACTTTTTATTGGTCACTTTGGAGATGTGTTCAACAGTGTTTGAAAAGGTACCAGGAAAGTAAATAGTAGAAATCGTATGACCAAGGGGTTCTCTTTCTACAGTAGTATTGCTTTCACAAAGCTATTTGCCTCTTCCAAAAGGAAAGAAGATAATAACAGAGGAATAGAATAAAGTATTTCCAGTCTGTACCTCTGAGTTAGATGTTTATGTGAGATGCTTTAATTTTGTTTTCCTGTAAGCAATAAATGTCTATTGCCCAGGAAATTGGAGTTTCAGCCTTCAAAGAAAACTAATTATTCCATTTTAACAGACCCTACATTTTAACACACCAACAGATAGGCTATATCGATGGCACAGTAAAAAAAAAATAAAATTGTTCTATGTAGCAAACAGCTATATATAAATCAGCTTGACAGAAAATGAAATTAAAAACTGATAATGAACAAACGTTGCAACCCCATGCTGGGGCTAGGAATTAGATGGTACTTTTCATGTGCTCTGCGATCAGAAGGGGTCACCTTACGTTGGGTGGGCAAGTGCTTTGCTCTCATGAGAAAAGAGGCAGAAGAACGGCAATGGGGATTCCCCCCCTCCCTCACCCTACCGCCACCACGTCTCTTCCCACCACATTGCACATCACATTTTTACTATCATGCTTGGCTTGGAGCTGATTGAGTTACAGTTTTATATCTTTCAGCTGTGGGACAAAAGTGGGAAGGAAACAGCTTGTTTTCTTTGCGTGTTGACCTCCACTCTTCTGCTTCATAAGCAGATGTATTTGTGTACATTAATTAAACCACATCATCATTGATGACAGGAAAAGGAGTAGTTTTATTTGTTTTAGTGTCATCTAGATAAACACCCAAAAGCCCACAGAAACACATTGAAAATCTCCTCTGAGACAGGAATGTCAAACAGAAGCATGTATTAATGGTGCATAAACATTTACTTCCAAGTGTTCAGAGTCCCTCCAAGAACCTTTGGGCTCTGGCTAATGAGCACGTAATACAACACGTGAAGTGTAAGAAATACAAACCATAGCAATCGGAACTGGAAGGAGTTGCCTCAGAAGAAGAGGGGAAGCGTGTTAAAATTGCCATTTTGAAGGCGTGTTACAATTCAGCACCTCCTCTCCTACCAGCTGTGTTTAATTTGCAGGATTTTAAAATGCCTTCAACACCCATCATGAATACAGTCATAGCTTAAATACCAAATGCTTCAAAGCAAGTCTGTTTGCAGGTACACTTTAATCACCATTGGCCCATTCAGAAAGAGCCTGAGAACACCCGATTTAAAGCAGAGCAGCATGTGGCGGTAGCTGCAAGGTACCTCCTGCCCTTTTCTTCCTTCTCTCCATCTTCCCTCGCTTTTTTCCAGCCTCAGCATCCCCTGTGCTGCTGTGTTGCTGCCCACACGCCGCCCCTGTTGTCCTCTGCTGCTGATGGAGGGCAGCTTGGTGATGTGAGGGGTACTTCAGAAGAGGACATGGAGGAGAAGGTGATCAGAGCCCTGAGCTGGGGCTGGTATGTGCTGGCACTGGGGAGCGGGCAGGCTTGGGAGCACTGTGGTGCAGATACATGGAGGCGTGGGCAGCTGTGTAGTGGCATTGGCTGTGGGACAGCAGCGTGCATGGGATGTGACGAGGCGCTGCGCTGCACAGAGGGGACAGCACGCAGGGGAAATGTTGTGCTCCGCATGGGGCTGCTGGCAGAGCACACTGTGCAATGTGGGGATGCTGCTGCCTGTGGAGAAGCTGTGGGGAGAATTGCTCTGGGAGCTATAGGTCAGGTGTCTGCGAGCTACTCATGAATGTGACCCCAAAGCATCATCCTGAGCCCAGGAACAAGGTTCCTTATCCTTGACTTTATAATAAAATTACTGAATAATAAAATAACAACAATACTCAACCTGTCCTAAGTCGGTAGGAAATATGAGGTGAATCCCTTCTACCAAGATTTAATATATATGCAACTTTAAGGGTGTAAACCAGAAATTTCTCTTGCATCTGTATACCCTACAACACTTTTTTTTTTTTCAGCGCACTGATGCATTTCTGACAAGAATTAGCTTCTTGTTTCAGCATTTCATTGAAATGCTTTTTGTTCCATTCCTGTGGCAAAGCAGCAGAGGGAAACAATCTCTTCCTCTGGCAATCAAGAATGCATAGATATGCATTCATTTAAGAGAAATGGTAGCTCCAAAATTGTTGTTTAAATAAGGTTCATAAAGAGGACAACTACACTTTCTGTTCAGTACAGAGGAAAAGAAGGTCTCAAGACTGTTGACATCAACAAGCAGTGCAGCGCAAGGGTAGCCACTTTCAATGGGACAAATATCGTTGTGAGGCAAATAGGTAGAGGCTGCTGGCTGTGCATTTGTGGGCTGTATCCATGCATGTGTTTACACACAAAGGAAGTGACACAATGAAAGTCCCCCTCACATCACACAAATAATAATGTTGTGGTGAAAGTCCATCCCTAGTCGAGAAATGCCACGGGGTCTCCAATGAAATGAGTTGGAAATAATGCTGGGAGCCGGAAACAAATTTTTAGCCAGGACCAGCAATGGAATATGTTCATTTGTTATGAATGAAACCATTTGTCATATTTTGTGAACTGATAGGAGTGGGGAGTGGGGGGTGTTATAGCCTTATTTACCAAATCTACTTCCATAAATCATCCAAAAATGCCTAGTATGCCTTTCTATATAGCTGGTTCAGGTTATAAGCAATGGGATTGTCACCTGCAGTTCTAAAATGTAAGCAGTGAGATAGCAAAGGTGCAAGAATATTTTCATTTCAGAAGATGTTATACACAGAATTTTGTAGAAGGAATGTGATTTTTAATAAAAGAGGCAAAAGAATAATATCAGAAACAGAACTTACATTCTAGAGATGTTGGGGAGATTGGAAAAAGCATCACTTGGAATTGTTCTTAGATGAGTCTCCATAAACCTCCTAGAGAAATAGAAGTTTGGCAGTTAGTATCCTTTGGTAAATACAATTTAACGTTAAAAATTCCTACACAATTCCAGCTGTGCTCCAATATTTCTGTTTTTATCTTCCCTTTTCCCAACGTTTCCATCTTTGCCTCATTTCTATTCCTGTTTCATTATGTGGCTTGGTTTGCTTGGTGTGCTCCCTCCACCTAAATTACAATCTTCTGCTCCGTCTCTACTAGGAACTCAGTATTCAGTGGCAACGATCGACCTTCCAAAACTCCAGAGCATCAGCAGCAAACATATTTGCCCATTGAATAAATGAAGTATTAAGAATATAAGCACTCTTAATCATTTCACGCTCCACAAAGGTATTCCATCCCTCATTCAGAGTAAGAAATTCAGGTATACCAGCCAAAATTGAATTACAGCAATTGCATACTGCCTCCACAGAATTCTCCATATACTTTGTAATAAATACAACATTCTTGCTCTCTAAACCTCTGATGGGGGGATGGCATGTACACTGTTGTTTTTTGGCTTAAACCCAGTTAATGACGGACTTCAGGAGAGCATAGAATTATGTATCTCACCCATCTGCAGGAAGCTGCAGAAAACCAGGCAATATGTAAGGGAGATAGTTATCAAAAGCCAAATTCTTAACTGAATGAATCTCTAGCAGACTGACTCATCCAAAAAAGGAGAAAATGCTTTGGAAAATTAGCCTATAATGTCTGTTTAAGTTACAACCTGTCATTGCTAGATGAAGTGCTCTTTGGTTTTCCAGTCCATCTGGGAATACATTTATATATTTTATAGTCAATGAATAGTCTGAAGAATAATCAAAACCAAATTACAAACTTTTCCCACAGCTGCTGTTTAAGAACAGCTCAGTAGAAAAGAAATAAACAAATGAGGATGATTTCCTAATTGTCTTTTCTGTTTCATAATATGAATTATCTGATTATAATAATTATATTTGATTTACACAGACAAAAATATCGCCATCTTAAGATCGCTCAAGCTTCTGGAACTTGCATAAAAGAAATAAAAATATCTGTAGAAATTCTGAAAACTTTCATTTTGAGTAAAAATATAAATCAAGAGAATGTACACGCTTATCATCCCAGGGGGGGGCTCTGCCTACTTCCCAACTCCATATACCCATTACAAGAATGAGCAAGGAGAACCTAAAGACTTCTAGTTTTCCAGCAGTGGGCTGATGTTTCTCCTGACCTCAATACACCCAGCTCCTACCAAGACCCAACCAAGGGGGTGTCAGTTGGTCCAAAGGTATACTTGGCTGTTCCCCTGCACCCATAGCACCTTGACACCCCATACCAGTGCTCTCCCATCCTTCTCCCTCCTCTAGCTCATGTTACCACTTTCTTCTGTTACCACAGTCCTAGACAAAATATTTGTACGAAACAGCTGCTTAGTCCAGCACAGCGCGCTGATCTTGCCATTGTGTTTCAACATCTGTCCGTATGTCCAGGCCTTTGAGGAAGCTGACAGTGATGACTGAGGAAGTTCTGGTTGCAGAGTTTAACAAGTCTTAAATAGAACAGAGTGAATGAGGGACCTCGCCAGGCTAGAGAAATGGGCCAACAGGAACCTCACACAGTTCAACAAGGAGAAAGTGCAAAGCTGAGCACTTGGGAGGAAGAGCCCCATGCACTGGTACCTGCTGGGGCCAAGTGGCTGGAAAGCTGCTTGGCAGGAAAGGACCTGGGGTCCTGGTGGACACCAGGTGGAACATGAGCTAGCAGTGTGCCCTTGCTGCAAAGGAGGCTAAAGGTATCTTGGGCTGCATCAGGAGGAGAAAGCAGTCCTAAGGCTTCTCTCTGAGACTGTTAGAACTCAGAAGCCAAGAAAAACATAGTTTAAGCCACTTCCAACTGTCCAAGCTCCCTTTTAACCTCTCTTATATCCCTCTGGTCCTCTGTTCACCTGCAAAATTCTGACTCACTCAATAGTTATTTCCCATCACCAATCATTACAGAAGCTAGTACGCATAATTCCATGTTCCAGAAAAGCAAGAATTCAAACACCATCTTATGCCTCTTCTTGACCTGCTCTTACGTCAGACACTCATGCCTCTCCGTTTTTGTCAGATAACAGAGTCAGACCCATTAATCATGAGCTACACATGGGCTGAGTGAGCTCACATTAATCTTTTCTTGACATACTTAAGATTTACACATCCCATCAGAAAAGCCTGGAAAACCTGGGTAATATTTATGAAATAATTATACCAAAATTGCTGTATTATGAAATGACTCTGTATTTATAAATTTCTAGACAAGACTCGTAATACCTCAAGAATAACCACAGCGAAGAAATGTAGCCTTAAAGGCTATTTTTTCACTGAATGGCTGGTAAATTTATTATATTGGCTGGATGTGGGAGTATCATATTTCTCCCTATCTATCTGCTAGAGTAAAGATATACCAACATTATGCAAATATGACAAAAAAACATATGGGGTACAGGATGTGTTTATAAATGGACTCATAAAGAAAAGAGAGAGTAAAGTATAAATGCAAAGAAATCTTAGGCAGGAGAACAGATAGCCCATTTCATGACAAAAACTTAGTTGTGAGGTGAAACAGCATCCGAGATTGTCAGCAAAGCTAAAAGACTCCCAAGTTCACATAACACACCTATGACATAAAAAAACATGCTAAATAATAGCATGTAGTATATACTGATGAAGTACTTGGTGTTTTTTAGCTGCCATTCTTCAACTACTTGCTGTCTTAACAGGTTGCTGATTATGAGTTCAGATTACGATTACGCAAGAGTCAATGATTTTGCAGCCCATAAAATGGACTCAATACAACAAGTCTGGGGCCAGACTCTTAAGCCAGCCTTTGTGTACAAACACCTGCAAAAGTCCAGTTCTCGCTGAGTTTTAAAAACCTCTGCGCTGATAAATTGCTGCTAATTTTAAGGCACCTCCTAAAGCAATTTTAAACTTTGCAGAAAAAAATATCCGGGCTTCAGTCGCTGTTTGCCAAGTGTGAGTCTGCGGGTAATTATTGGTCAGGGAGCACGAGGCACCAGCGGTGCATAGAAGGCTGTGGCATCGACAGTAACCCTTAGGAGTGGGAAGAAGACAGGCTGAGAAAATTCTCAACCAGAAAGTTCTGCGATGGATCAAAAATGAGAGTAATTTAAACAGACTAGCTTTAGTTTAGCCCAGTCTAACTGCATATAGAGACCACAAACTTACCAACTGCATTAATACACTCTACAGGCTGCAAAAGCAGCAAGTTTTGGAATTCAAAGCCAGAAATAAAAAAGGCAAGACAGGTCAGAGCTTCCAGTGTGGCAGCTGCTGGCACCAACCATAACATACACTGTGAACTTATGATGAATGATTGAGAATTCATTATCTTAATGGACTGTGATTCTTCCTGTCTTCCATGCATTATAATTTTTCTTTAAAACTGCGTGTTTCAATCTGAAATCTAGCAAGTGAGTCCAGTATCCATCCAGCCACAGTATCGTCATGAAGAAAGTAAGCTTTTTCAGAATAGAGGAAAAAAAAAAATATCGGGAAAATATGCATTAGTTTTCCAAGTAAGAAAAACTGTAAGTATAAGCATTTTAATATTTAATAGGCTCACTTAATATCCTTTCTATATTAAGGCAAAGACATCACATATGAGAATGTTCAATACCATTTAATGAAAACATTGCTTCTGTGCTAACCTGAGTACTACCATTTATTTCTACCTTATTTTTCTCATTCAGATTAAAAGCCTTGATAAAACCTGGGAAAATCTTCAATCTTTATTCTGTAAAATCTTGTAAAAAGAAGAACCCAAAGTCTGAGGTCATTCTCATTACAAACATGCTGTCAGTATTTGCAAAGATACAAATCACATCTTTGTTAAATGAGTTGTTTTAAAAGTAGCAAGAAAATGTTTTCAAAAAACATTTTAAGTTTTATAGGACGACATCTAGTTTGCATTTCTTAGTCTGATAGGACAGAATGTAAGTTTGAAGTTTTTTAATTTTTCTTTCTGCTTTGGTATTTACACAGAAGTTTAGCCTGTATGGTCATGAAAGACTCTACATTGCATATATCAGGGAAATGAAACCTGACCAGCTGATAAGGAATATATTAGACTGCTTGTGCAGAACTTTGCATTTCTGTTTTCCTCTGCCCCAAACTTCTGTCAACCTGGAACGTAAAGAGTTTCTTGGTCAAAAATCAAGTACTACAGATACTCATCTAACAGCTGAAAAAACTATCACTTTGAGTCCCTTCTGTCTTCCCAAACAACCTTTAGCAAAGGCTGTTTCTCAAAATTAGCCTAGTTATTTTCATTAATGAGAAAAAGAAGCTTTTTTAAAAAGTATAGGACAACAAAGACTTCAAAATATTTTATATCTGCATAGAAACAACCCTGGTTTTGACTGGCTTAGAAATACAGGTATACATAAGTGGAGATTGGGAAGGGTTCGGACTTAAACATGTTTGCTTTATTTTAATGACCATACAGTATCAATGCACAGAGCATTGCCCAAGCATCTAGTATATAATAATGTCATCTCTCCCTTAAGTGCTGTATTTCTAGCACTGCTAGGCACTGATCCACGATTTGTATTTGTGCTTTGCTGTTCTGTGACAGTTAATCTAGTGGCCTATTTAATGATGCACCACGGAACTCTGGTCTTGGGGTGGCTGGTGCTTATGCTCCCATCAGTTAGGAGCTACTTAACTATGAAGGAACATTTTCATGGCTTCAGTATTAATTAGTCCTATCACTTAAGAGCCGTTAAGAGTAGGTAGCTTAAGCCAGGCATAGTTCAATGAAACTAGAATCAGCCCTGTAAACTAAGCAAGTAGCATTAATTGCCATGTAAGTAGTGACGTTAATTGCCTTCAGTATATGCTGTTGTATTACATTCACTTTTTCTTATTTTAGACTGCACTCTAAAAAGCCCTATAACTAGAAATCCATTAAAATATGCAATTTACAGCTGGCTTAAAACAGAGCAAAAGTAATAATAATAGAAATAAACCCCCATTTCATAAAAATCCATCAATAAATCCAGATTAGAAAAATAGGAGAAAAGCTTTGCCCTTATAGACTACTAACTTTTCATAGAGATTATACTTCTTGACTATCCATTTAACAGCTCTCTAATGTCAAGCAAAGCCATAATTACATCTCAGAAGCCAGGAGTTCCTCACTTCCATCTGCACATTTAAGTCACAATTGCAGCATAGCTTATTTTTTTCACTGAATGTTAAATACAATTAGGGAAAGACTAGTACCAAGGAGTTACAGCAAAATTCAAGTGACACTGCTTATAATCTGCACAAGAATAGAACCTGGTTTATGACTTTAAAAAGTCAGTGTTAAGCATATAAGGAGGTTAAACTGAAAATGTTGACAGGTGTTTCATTTCTTACAGGTGACCATTTTCAAACATCTGAAATTGCTGAATATAAGAACTACTTAGGAACCGACCAGAGAAACATCAAGGGATTTTCCATTTGAGACGTACAGGCAATCTGCGTGCACATGTAACTGCCACAGCCTTTGCCTACCTATGCTTGACTAATTATTTTCTATTATTGTCTTGTGTTAGAGCAAAAAAAAAAAAAATCCAGGGGAAAATGTAGGAAAGGTATACATGCCCTTCAACCACATCTATTCATCTGACAACTAGCACTAACAATATGCACTATGTAGCCAAAATACTACTAGAGCGACAACTTACAGACATAGATATACGTGATAGAATACATGAAAATCTAAAGAGAAAGCATTTCTATTGCTCTGGTTTATTTGGTAATCACTTGAAAGCTTTATTTCTCATTGCTGATGAATCCTGACTCAGTGCTGAAGTTCTTAGAATAGCATGAAGGTATAGGTAATATATTGTCTAAACTAAACCCATTTATAAAAAGCACTGGTCTTTTAAAAAGAGTTTTACTATTGCATTTAGCTACACACCTCTCAAGTGTTTGGGGTTTGTTGTGGGGTTTGAGGGAGTTTATTTGTTTCCTAAGTATGAGATTCTGTTCATCAAGACAGGGCAGCAGCAGATGGTGTCCTTCTTCCCTGCCACCTGTGAGAGATTGGCGGGAGGGAGCATTCCTTCTTTGAACAACACCGAGCATCACAACCTCTTCCCCTCAGTCTCCAGTACCCTATACCAAGCCCGGATCAGGCTGAACTGCCATGCCTATCGCCTGAGTTCACAGAGCAGAAAAAATGTACAGAACAGAGGGTAAATGAAGAAGTTAAACACTTAGCCTCGGAGTAAGAGATGGGAGCAATTGCACAAGGGCTCTGGTGCACATTAGCAGGTAGATTTAACTGCTATAGTCAAAACTTATTCCTCTGCTGGATGCTGGCAGAAGCGGCTGGACAGTTTGAGTGTTCATTTCTTAGTTCTCCCTCCTCTGGTCTCACCTATACTTGCTTTTCATTAAGGTTCATACTGTATATAAATATGACCTTCATATTCTATGTAAATATTACATTTCAGCAAAATCTAAGAAAACTCCAGCTGTGACTACACACAACAGACAATTCTATGAGGATTTAGCAAGAAGATAGGACAGACTGCAGCGACCAGGCACACGGCTCGGTCAAACGTGTTGAGCAGCTCCATTTCACACAGATCTGATCTTTTTTATACCTCTTTCTGTCTATTCCTCCTTTGTTCCCCTGATCCCCTTCCCCTGCACAATGCCTTATCAGTTTGCATAGTTTCAACAAGACCCCTCCCACCTCCCCACCGCAGTATCCAGGACCCCCAGGTCTGCATCCCCATCCCTTGTGAAGTCCAGGTTGGCCTCTCTTTGAAGTGATGCCTGCAGTTTCTTGGTAGCCCATCAATTAGCGTGACTGAGCAGGCTGCTTTCTTGTCATTATTTTGTCATTCTTGTCATTATTGTTTCTCTGTGAGGTCCGTGTCTCTATGTTTTGTTTATTGTTGCCCTTTTCCTTAGCTTCCCATTTGACAAGGTCCTTGATCAGATAACCTTAGGGAAGCAGACACTGTCTCCTTCCACATACCCTTACAAGATAAGTTGTGTGATTGCTCTGCATAATATGACACAGAATGCTTTTTAATACTTTTACATTTTGCATGTCCGAATTCCTCAAAACACCACACACACACAGAGTTCTTCAACCTACTTCATTTAATCAAGCAATGAAAACTCACCAAATACCTCCCCCATCAGAAAATACACATTGCAATGCAAATGGAAATATTTGTCTAACTACAACTAAGAAACTATTCACTTAAACTATTTATTCTAATGCCTATTAGATTAATTCAGCATTCATGATGCATTAGATTTCCCAAATCTGCCCAAATTTTCCCAAAGCTTTCTTCAAGCTGTACAAAATATGTAGCACTTAAAGTTCCATTTATTATATATCCTAGATTTTAGCCCAGTGTCTCACACTTCTTTACACTTGATTGTTTCACTGCACAACAGCCTACGAAAGAACTCCACCTTACCTACAAATTCAGAAAACAAGTCACTTGTCTTGGATGAGTACAAGGCTTGATGATTTTTATTTCCCCTTTATTGCCTCTTGGACTTCAAATGTACTCACTCGATCCCAGTGCTTCCAGCCTCCCTTCTTAGGGATCACTGCTGCACCCAGACCCACCGGCATCATCAGTAACAAGGGACCTGCTGCACCCAGACCCACCGGCATCGTCAGTAACCAGGGACCTGACCTCCTGCTCCAGCAAACAGCAGAGAAGGAAACCTTGCTCTGTTGCAGCCTGACTGCAGCAATCCCTGTAGCTGCTTCGAAGCCTTAAATAAGGAAGGAAAAAGCATCTAGTAGGCCATACCAGCACTGACAGGTCATTCATTACCTTTTAGCTGGACCGGGAGGCAAACAGTCAGTGAAAAATCCACATGAAACAAACATTCTCCTCAAATATAAATGGCTTCACATTTCCTATGTTAAGAAATATATAAACTTATGTCTAACCATATACACATGATTTAAACAACATCCTCAGCAGTATTTGTGATATTACTTCAGCAAAGATGTATTAGGGAAGCAAATATATATAGTTTACGTACTTAGCCTCTTCATTTTATAACATGCTTTAAATTTCTGTCTACAAAACACAGTACATAAATAGGGGCTACCCAAAGAATTTCGGATTAAAGGAACATGATTTATAATCTGAATCATGGCAATGATACCTGCAAGTATTTTAATGAACCATTGTCCACAGAGGAAAAAAATAATTGACCATCTGTGAAGCAAAGTGAGAAATTTTACATATGAATTTCATCTTTCTGAGAAAATTATAACAAGCAATGACCTTTCAGCTTTTATATAGGAGAAATAACCACGACCAGTTAAGATAATGGGTAGAAAAACAATTATTGACACATTAACTCCTAGGGGTTTATATCCAACTAAACCCAACACAAACTAAACTAACTTCAAAATATTACTTTTGTAGGTTATTATTCGGAAATAAACACCTCACAGCCTTTCACTGGTGCAAAAACAGCTGTAAAAACGCATTTTCACATAGCGACACGCATGCTGAGCTTACCAGAAGACGATTACCACCTAGTGTCTGATGCTAGCATTACCGGCGAGGCAGGAGCGAGGGGAAGGCTCACAAAGCAGAGTCACTCTAAAAGTAGGAAATGACTGCGGAACGTGCTAGAAAACTGCATAGCTACTTTGCTACAATTAACCAGCAACCCAAAAGGACAACATAAAGTATACCAAATCCAAAAGAATAACATCAAAACTGGCCCAGCCCTAAGAAATTCAAGAAATACTCGATCCTTTCAATGTGAAAAGTATGCAGGTCGGCATTTGGGACAAAATAAGGCCTTAGCACTAACACGTCCTCTTGGTACAAACTGAGGTGCATGTGGACACTGTCAGGCAAGAATTCAGGTTGGTCACTTGCTTGTTTATAGCAAACAGAGAACAGCAATCCACAATGGTGGAGCTTGTTCTTGCTCCATTTGTCATCACCCAGGATTTGAGTCAAAACCAAAGACTTGACAGGCTGAACTGGCCCTGCTGGATCTCACCTTCCATTTACCAGCAAAACAGTAGGTTGCTACAGTTGTCTAATAGATTTGTGAACTGCCAGTGCTGGAGAAAGCATGCCCTTTAGATGCCTACAAGGCAGAGGTATTTAATCCTAAATAGCTGAGGTGGCTTGGCTGCTCACGGCTGGGCCGGTGTGCTCTGCGCTGGGTGAGAAGCTGGTGCCAACCCTGGGGCGGTGGGGAACGGGGTCACATCCCGCTGGCGCCGGGCACACGGGGTGTCCCCAGGGCTCCGTGCTGGGGCCACCCCGTTCAGTGTCTGTATCGATGATCTGGGCGAGGGGACCGAGTGCTCCCTCAGCCCCTTTGCAGGTGCCACCAGGCTGGGTGGGAGCGTTGAGCTGCTGGGGGGCAGGGGGCTCTGCGGGGGCTCTGGGCAGGCCGGGCCAGGGGGCTGAGGCCACCGTGTGGGGTGGGACAGGGCTGGGTGCCGGGCCCCGCGCCGGGGTCACACCAGCCCCAGGCGGCTGCGGGCTGGGGGCAGGGGGCTGGGAAGGGCCCGGCGGGAAGGGGCTGGGGGCGCTGGGCCACAGCCATGGGCAGGAGCCCCCCGCGTGCCCGGGTGGCCCAGGAGGCCAGCAGCGCCCCGGCTGGTGTCCCACACGGCGTGGCCAGCGTGGCCAGCGGGGCCGGGGCAGTGCCCGTCCCCCTGCGCTCGGCACGGGTGAGGCCGCCCCTCGAGCCCTGGGCTCAGCTCTGGGCCCCTCACGGCCAGAGGGACACTGAGGGGCTGGAGCGTGTCCAGAGCCGGGCGGGGGCTGGGGGGGCTCAGCCTGGAGAGGAGGGGGCTGGGGGGGCCTGGTCGCTCCCTGCAGCTGCCTGACAGGGGCTGTGGGCAGGGGGGGTCGGTCTCTGCTCCCAGGGAACAAGCGACAGGGCAAGGGGAAATGGCGTCAAGGTGCGCCAGGGCGGGTTTAGATTGGGTAGGGGGGAAATTTCTTCATGGGAAGGGTGGTCAGGCACTGGGACGGGCTGCCCAGGGATGCGGTGGAGTCACCATCCCTGGAGGTGTTTAACAGACAGTGTAGACGTGGTGTTCAGGGACATGGTTTAGCAGTGGGCTTGGCAGTGCTGGGTTAACAGTTGGACTTGAAGATCTTTTCCAGCCTAAATGATTCTACGATTCTAAGATTACATGAGATACTGAGAATTGCAAAAAACGTGGTAAGGAAGAATCCTGTGACGAACTGTGCTAACACAGAGAACTGCTGAAAGACACCGGCCTACCAGGCAAAACCATAACAGTACCACTAAAATTTGAAGAAAAAACAAACAGAAAACTCAGTAGTGGCTTAATGTTTTGCCTAATATACATTTCAGTGCTAAATGAAGGTGGCCACACAAAATGCAAACAACAGAAGTATTTTTTGGGTGTCACACTAAGACAATCACAGTGAAGATAACACTTCAATATGCATTCACAAATTTCTGTGAAAGATTTAATGAAAATAATACCCTTGCAATGACACTGTTGTATATCCTAAGAAATGGCACGAGATAAATGCTAATTTTAAAGTTGTATTTTAAATATGTGACTCAGTAAAATCCTGAACTTGATATATCATGAAATCACTTGCCCTCAATTTTCCAAATTTATTTTTCAAATACCAAATATTAGCTCAGACAAAGAAGCAAAGGCCAACAAAATTTAAAAGTTTTAAAGGGAAGTAGGGAAGTGTTGGGGTATTGGTTTTTTTAATGGTGACAAGTCATACTTCAACTTATGCCACACCAAAACTGGTCTTTATAAAAACCATACACAACTGCCTTGCATTTGTAAGGTCTTTGTAAGGCCATTGTGTTTAACGTATGAATTTGATACAAATTATTATCTCCATTGATATTTGTCTTTATGTAGAAGCATTGGGACTATTGGTGAACTGTCCTCATTTTAAAGTTGTTTTAAATATTTTCTCCTTATTCAAGGTAAAGTTGAATAGAGAATAATGTTGATAAGACAATAAATTACTGTGTAATTTTACTAATTAACAATACTACTAATATTAATACTAAATATTACTATGTAATATTGACCTTAAAAAACCCCAACCTCTAAAAGTAAGTGAAGTAACTGCTTTTTTTGGGGGGCAAATATGTTTGCAAGCCCTACAAACATACCTGTAAAATGATTTCTGAACAAAATTGGGAGCTACCTTTGAAGTTTTCAGTTCACATCAGTTTAAGATATTGCTCATATTCCTCAAAGAAAATTGTTAAGACATTTCATGGTACACAGAATACCTGTAAACCCAGTATGTAACTGCTGTTCCCGTATCCAATAAGGAGAGGAGAAGTCAACTTAAGTTCGTGGTGAGATGTCACACTTAAATATCGAAACACAGACTTGCAGCCTACTCATTGGGCACATTTCTCACAACTGGAAGATTTTTCCTTGGCCTTTGGTAATGTCTGGATATTCTGTAGGTAATAATATGAAATGGTTATACTTTCTGAAGTAATTTTTTCATTGTAATTGGTTCATTTTCCAAACAACACTGAGTTGGTTTCATTCGTAAAAGTATTTAACTATTTCTGAAGCCAAAACCAGATTTCAGTTTTCTTAAAATAATGAATTACTTTTCTACCAAACACCATTATACTTATCAAATCCGTTAAAATATCTTATCGATTATCTTTCAGGTTTATGACTGAAACAGTTTTATGTACATGCTGCAAGATAAAATGATTCCAAAATACTTCATTTTGAAAAGTCTTTACTTTTAATGTTTCCTTTCAAATTTGATGTTATTATATTTACCTACATATTTTGCTTGAAAAGGCATGCTATTACTTCTGTAATCCTGCTGTTGACATACAAAATTCCTGCATGTTGACATACAGTAGGTCCAAAAAATTAGAATGTATTATCCTCTCAGTTAAAGTGAAATGATTTGTTTATAAACACATGGTGAAGCATAGAAAAAACTGTTTTAAGGGGTCTTGAAGTTATTTACAAACTATGCACTGCTTTACTGTACATACACCCAACAACCCAAAGAAGTGACCAGATGAAGAACAGGAACGAGTGACAGTAGGGGACAAGAGAGACCACTGAAGACCAAAATAATATTTTTGAACATTGAATATAAATATTTTTTTTCATCGCCCATCAGTCAGTGTATCAGTAGCATTTTTTGTACATTTGTAACATTTCAATTTCCCGTGTCATGGCACAGAAATCCAGCAAGCGCTGGGAACTGTACAAGCACAAACTAAAAAGCCACTCCCATTCCCAGTGGAAACAAGCACTACACTTCAGTATTCTTTAACTACACACATAGCTTGCTCAACAGAAAAACAGAGGGATTTCAAATAGTTCTTTTGTAGACTCTAAGAAGAGATTAACTTAAATAAGAATACCACACGTTGTCACAAAAGGCACTGGTGATATGGCAGTAGAAACTCACTTTTATCTTTTCCTTGTCTGTAGAGATGATGACTTTTGATCAACTTAATAGCAAAAAAAGGAGCGAGTTAGAAAACACTATTTTTGGAGAAGATTTCGACAGTTGTTTAACAGACTGATTCTGTAAGTGTTACACTCCACTGAATCTTGAATTGCTACTGCAGTCAGTTTTCATTACATTGTTTTCTTTTGACATTAAATTTCCAACCCATTACACTTCAGAAGCACACAACAGCTTTCTCTTGAATTGAGAAACACAGCTTATTGATATAGCTGTAAAAGGCAATAAAAAGCTTAAATTTTACACAGTACTGTAACTACTGAGCAATTGTTTAGAGTGTTTTGCAAAAAGCTAATAATAGTGTGTTTTCTGATAGTATCAGTTAAGAAGGCAACTTGTCACAAATCTGACTCATACAGATTTTTTTATATATTTGCAAAATTGGTAAGTATTTGGTTTTTTCCATAACACGGGTTTACAAAACCTCAAAACAGTATAAAAAAAGTGACTATATTTTGGACTGCCTCAGGAAGTGGTTTTAAAAAAATAATCTAAGTTATCTGCCTTCATCACCGGCTGTGATGGAACATTCCCACATGCAGTTCAGATAGACTACTGTCAAATGCTGACCTGCCAAAGCAGGGGTGAGAATTGTGACGTACAGTCTCAGGTCCTCAAAAACCTGAGTCACCTCCCTCGCCCTGCTGGCCATGCCTTTTTTGATGCAGCCCACGATACAGTTGGCTTTCTGCTCCCTTGTCCCTGAGGGCAGTTTTCCAGGGGGTCCTATTGACTAACTCCTGGAACAGCTGGAAGTTTGCTTCCTAAAGTTCAAGCTGCTGACTCGGCTCTTTGCCTGACCCATGTCCCTCAGGACTGCGAACGCCACCCCGTGCACAGTCACTGCAGCCCAGGCTGCCTCCACTCCTGACACCTCTGATTAGCTCACTTGCGTTGGCCACCAACGGGTCTGGTATCGCGTCCCCTCTGGCGGGGCTCTCTATTACCTGGCTTAAGAAGTTGGCCTCAGCATGCTCCAGGATCCTCCTGGGTTGCCTGCAGCTCTCTGTGCCACTTTTCCAGCAGAAGCTGGGGTGGCTGAAGCCCCCCAGCAGGATGAGAGCCTGCGAGCGTGGTGCCTCCTGCAGCTGGAGTCAGGAGGCTTTGTCAGCAGCTGCCCTTGATCGGGTGGCCTGTAGTAGACACCAGCCACAAGGTTCCCTTTGTTGCCTTGGTGTCTAGTGCTTACTCATAACCCTTCAACCTGCTCGTGGCTATCCTTAGAGACAGCATGTTAACTGTACAATTACGTATAGTTCAAAAGAGTTAAACTACCTTGATGGCACAATATGAAAACTCTTTTAACCCTACCTGTCAGTCACAAGTAGTAAGACAGACCGTAAAGAGATTGTCTCTGCTCCAACCTCTTATGCCTATTACTCATATTTTTTCTTTCTTCTATACCTTTCACTGGATCCCCAGCTTTCTATGCTTTATGTCTTTACATAATGGCAAAAATTTGTGGACTCGTGACTACTGAAGATTGAAATTTTGTATTTTTCTGTAGAAATAGCGCAGATTTCTCTTCTGGTTTTGCCTCTTAGCCATGGTGAAAGAATATTTCATGCCTAAATCTTTTTTCTGATGACTACTAATAAAAATAATACTTTCCTAAAACACTGGCATACTTTCAGTACGATCGATTCTAAAGGTCTTACAAGTCTCAGCTTGTACCTAAATGTTCTTTATGAAGACCACAATTAATTATTCTGGTTAACTAATTCTGGGCACAAGATCTACCTGGCAGAATGTGGTCCCTTCACTGCCACCCTTCCAAATGCACCATTACCTGGTTCTGTCTGCACGGCAGGAGCATACACTCCAAATATGATAGAGAAGAGCTGTGTTTCTGAATTATCAAGCTATAAATAGCTGCAAAGAAAGTTCAAATGGGACCATGAAATTTCAGAAAACAGCAGTCAGAAGGGGTTCACTTCCTACAGGGAAAAAGAGTAAGAACAGGCTGTAATTGCCAGCTACTGCTGTTTCTAATCAGAGGACCACTAAGTGCCTGTAATTGCTGCTTGCTGCTCAGCAGAGGTCCAAAAGGGAAACTGAATGTTAGGAAGTATTAAACAGACATATAGAACACCACAAAGAAAATTGTTTTGCCACTGGTCATATATATATATATATATATATATATATATATATATATATATATATATATATATATATATATATATATATATATATCTCACCTGCAAAAGGAGGTTCAAAGGTACAGAATGACTTGTATACAAAAAATAACCATAGTGGCCACCACTCTGTGTTTTCCCAGATCCTCCTTTTTGCCTTACTGGAAGATGTGCATGATGTTTGCCTTTTACAGACATCATCAACTTCGCTTGATCACCATGATCTTTCAAAGAGCATAGAATGATCTTGTGATGGATCTTGTGATATATGGGATCTATCTGGTCCCACAGATCTCTCTATGTCCAGTCTACTTCTGCTCTTTATCTTCTACTGCAGGTAATGTCTCATTTCCTCCGGCTGTGCTACTAGGTGAAGGGACCTAGGCGGTCTGGGATCAGATGAAAAGAAACCCTACACGACAGTGCAAAGCGTGCTGGTTTTGGCTGGGACAGAGCTAGTTTTCTTCACAGTAACAGCATGGGGCCATGGTTTGGATTTGTGCTGAGGACAGCGCTGGTCCCTGGGATGCTGTGGTGCCTGCTGAGCAGGGTGACACAGCGCCAGGGGCTGCTCTGCCCCTCCCCCCTCCCCACCGGCGAGCAGGCTGGGGGGCACCAGGAGCTGGGAGGGGGCACAGCCGGGACAGCCGCCCCCGCTGAGCCCAGGGGTGTCCCACACCCTGTGGCCTCACGCTCAGCACATACAGCGGGGGGAGGAGAGGGAAGGGGGATGCTCGGGGCGATGGCGTTGGTCTTCCCCAGTCCCCATCACATGTGCTGGAGCCCTGCTGCCCTGGGGATGGCCGAGCACCCCCTTGCCCATGGGAAGTGGTGAATGAATTCCTTGGTTTGCTTTGCTTGTTTGCACGGCCTTTGCTTTATCTATTAAACTGTCTTTATCTTAACCTTCACTTTACCCTTCTGATCCTCTTCCCCAACCCGCTGGGGAGGTGGGGAGTGAGCAAGCGGCTACATAGGGCTGAGTTCCCGACTGAGGTTAAACCATGACAAGAAGGCACTGAAGCCTTCTCCATGTCCTTTGTCAATAGGTCCCTCGCCCCCCTGCGCAGTGGACCCACAGTTTCCTTGTTTTTCCTTTTGCTGACCATGCACTTACAGAAGTCCCTCTTGTCACCCTTCACATCCCTTGCTAGTCTCAGCTCCAGCAGAGCTTTGGCTCTCCTAATTTGATCCCTGTATATAAGACTATTCACACCCTGTGCCCTAGGTATCTGCTTTTGGTCAACTTTCAGGACAGCATCTTGGTGAGATGGAGATTTCTTGATGACCCAGTACAATACATTAAGTTTTTATGCTCCATGACACTCCAAAGAGTTAGTACACACACTTGTCCCCCAGGAACTAACGAAGCAAGCTGCTTTCAACTCAGAGCTGTTAGTCAGAAAGGAAATGCTCATCAAAATAGACTCCATGTTTAAAATGCAGTTTTCTCCTTACCCATTTAATTGGGGATTTTCCACAAATGGTAACATAAACTAGGACTATATGAAATGTATTTTTCCTGCAGAATGTCTCTGAGTGGTTAAACTCCTCTCCCTTCCTCCACCAGGACTGATGCAAGCTGGGCAAAGGGGAAATCTCTGTCACAACCAGAGTGAACAAAAGTTAAATACCCAGAAGTCTAGAGCTTAACATAGCTATTAGAAAAATAATTCTATTCCTTCTTGGTGGGTAAATTCAGTTACAAAGAAAAAAAATTATTCAAGGACTTCTTCAGAAGCTATCTCCGTTACAGTGTTTTGTCATACCTGGACATTCAGCTGAGGCTGAGATGGTCCTGGCGGCAATTTTGAAATTTGTCTAGCCCAGAAGAAAAGGTTTGCTCCCAGTATAATTCTCAACAAATGTACCTATATTGGTTGCGAAATCACAACTCCGAGCAACAGCTTTACCTTTTTTCTGATGGTCAGGAAGAAAAATTGGTATCGTAGATCCACAAAAGGAGAACTTTCACCATTTCCACCAAAATTACGTCCTCTTATTCTACCTAGCCTTTCTTTCTTGCCATGTTTATATGATTACAGCATTTTTTCAACTTCTTTTTGTTCATTTTCTTGATTTCTGCATGAGTCAGACATGGATTAAAAAGTTGTTGCAGTACAGAGGCTATTCTCCCGCACTGTGAAAATGGTTCAGTATGTCCTGTTTGCACTACAGACCACTTGAACCATGTCCCTTTAAAGAAATCTTTGTATGTTTATCTGGGAATAAGGAGGGAGTTTGATGGGGATCTGTCTAGCTGAGCAGGAATTATAGAACAGCATGCTTTAGTTAATAAATTTCTTTACATTTCAAATGTAAATTAAGAAATTTCCTGCTATTTCATTAGAGAAAAAAAGTGACATCTGGTTTTGTGAGACAAAGAAAGTCTGAGATCATATGTGACAGAAAAAAACCCAGGCCTTAAAAACTCAGAGGCCTTTATAAACAGTCAGAGATACTTTAACATTCAGAAAGATCTCTGAAACCTAATTCTTTGTACATATGACAGACATTAGAAGCACATAGGGAAATGTAAAGAAACATTCATCATAATACTCTTAAGATTCAGCAAAGGACTTTTAAAAATAAAATTACACAGGAACTTCAAAACTGCTTGAATTTCTACTGAAAACACACACAAACAGTAATTTTGGTTTCATATTTGCTTAGCTTAAATGACTGTCATTTATAAATTACTGTTGTGGCAGAGCTCTACCTTAGGCAAAAAAACCGTAACCAGAAATGTGCACATATTATATACATAAATATACAGCTTTCTACAGCCTTCCAGATGCCCATGGTTCTCTATATCAGCCTGCAGTCCTACATTACTTTTGGAGGCAAGAACCATCCCTGTCCCGTCCTTCTACAATGCCCACAGGGTTTTGGTCCACAAATGACAGTAATATAGACAATAAATGAAATAAGGAATGTAACTTGCTTGATTTTTCCTATTTGAGGAATGTAAGGAATGAGCTGGAGTTGACTTGGGGTGATGACCATGCAAGCTAAATACAGCATGAGAAGTGCAACTGGAATGCAAATGGACATTCAAAATGTAACCTCTTTTAAAAGAGGATCCAGAAGAGTACTCACAATCTAGTGGCAGCCTTTCAAAGACTTTTTTTCTGCCTGTCAGATTGTCTAAAATCCTCAGTGAAGGATGAGGGAAACCAACAAATGCTGGTTCAGATGCTGGTCAGCATCCATGACATTTTTATTAACGGTAACAAAAGCAATGCTGTTTCAGACTGTACAATGCTACAGGTTTAGAATCTTAGATAAACCACCAAAGACAGTGAACATGGTACTGCAGTACTGTGATAAGGCAGATAATATACAACTACATACATCTAAGTTTTGAGGCTGATCAAAGAGAGCACATTCAACAGTTTCTAAGGTAGTATGTTCATTTGTGTCTTTACTTAGATCTTCCTTAACAATTAGTTTTCACTGTTATTTTCTAGCATGCATAAATGCTATGTAAGCATTTTACATATTAAAAAGAAGTTTATGCCATTTTCTCATCCCAAAGGAGACACTTCAATACATGGGGAAAACCTGCTCTCCCTTAAGGCAAAAAAAAAAGTCTAGTTAATTTCCAAGATTGTGACAGTTTGGATAAATAAACTCCAAATAAATTATTGGTTAAAAATAGGAAACAAAAGAGAAGAGTAAAAAAGAGTTCCACAGAGATATGGGTAAGAACTTCCAACTTCCTTAGGCTGTTTAATGTTTATTCATAAATGGCTTAGAAAAAGGGGGTGAAGAGTAAGGTAACAATATTTACTCATGCTAGGAAGTTATTAAGCTAGTAATGCTGAGAGCTGACTGTGAAGAATTTCAGAAGGTTCTTATAGGACTGAGTGGTAGAAAATAAAATGGTAAAGAAAATTTGGTGTAAATAGATGTAAATGATACACAGGGGGAAAACCATACATAAATATGTATATTAAAAATGATGGATTATGAGTTTATAATTTTCACTCAGGAGCAGATCTTGGCAATTATGTTAGATCTTGGCATCAGTTCCAATAAAACATGGATTCAGTGCTTAGGAACAGTAAAAAAACCAACCCAAATCAAATATTAGAAAATACTGGGAAAGGAACAGGTAACATACTTCTGCCACTGTACAAACTTAGGGTTTGTCTGTACCTTGAATACTTTGTAAAGCACTGATATTGTCATTTGGAGTAGCATATTTACTAAGAAATAGAAGAAATACAAAGAAAGCAAGAAGCACGAGCAGAGATATAAAATGGTTTCCACAGAAGATACGGGGTGGCCTGGGACCCTTTGCTCTGGCTGAGGAATGGCTGGAGACATAATAGATGACATCAGGAAGGGCATCAGGAGACATCAGGAAGGGCAGGGAGAAGATGAGATTGACTGTTTACTCCTCCTTCAAAAACAAGAATGAAATGTCATATAGGTGAAGCTATAAAAACAAGGAAGTTAAAAACAACCCCCACACAAAACTATCAAAGTCAAAAGGGAAGCGTTGCTTCACGCAACAAGAAGACCTGTGAAATTCCTTGTTGAAAGACATTGTGGATACAAGCTGATACAAGCTCAAGGCAAAGTTGGATGTGCAACTGAAAGAGAGATCCACTGAGAAAAAATAGGCAAAAAATATATTAATGAACAGGCTCAGGAAGTTTCTTCAGTTGAAAAAGGTGAGAAGCTGGCCAAGTATTAAGGAAGGCCATGTGCTTGGCCTGTTCTTACCCTTCCAGTCTGTCTGTGGACCCCTCAGATATAGAGTACGTGGCAAAAACGGGTCCTTCACATCAATCAGCACAGCTATTCTTATAGTCTTAATGTCACTGCTGTACCCTAACAAAACAATTGTTTCTTATTTAGATGAAAACCCACTTCACTTCTATTAAATCTATTGAATTAAGTGGTGGAATTTTTGCTAATTCCATCCTTCAGCAGCTAGAAATAGTTTAATTTTTTTCAGGGGAAAATCCCCATCTTTTTCTGACCTCACTATATGTGTCCTTTTACATTTAGGAACACTGATTCTTCTTGTAGTACCTGATCAGCACCGATATTGATGCATTTTGGATCAGCACATCTCAAGAAAATTGCGGATTAGTTGGAGAGAACCCAAAGAATAGCATCAGGAGTAGAGCGAAGCAGTGGAACAGACTGCTGAGGGGAGCTTGTGAAGACTTCTATCTCTGAAAGCTTTTAAAAACAAAATAGTTTCTTCTTCTAAAGAAGACAGATGTACCAGCATTTAGTTCCTAAGGTATTCCCGAAAGAACTTTTTAAAAAGAATTATGATATACTTGTGACCTTCCATTCCTCTGTCACCACAGCTGGTTTAAACAGTAATTTACATACTACAGTAGGTAATGCATCAATTTTGTCTTTTAATGTCTTTGGAACTCTTACACAACTATTACCTGGCTCAGGGAATTTAATTCTATTAAATTTTTTTGTTTTGTTTCAAGCAAGTATCATACTGACACTTCAGTTTGATAGAAGTTTAACAAGGTTACTCTCTTGCGTTTTAAAGACTATACTGAGTTTTTATGATACTACAAGTTTCTCTTAAAAATATTTTTGTACATTATTACTTCAAGTTTCCAAAGATTTCCTCATCTGGGTATGACTTGCATTTTCTAAAAGATGCCTTAATAGCTTCCTTCAGTTGTCTGTTTAACCATGTCAGTGTTTTCCCTGTTCTTTTAGACTCTCGGTACTTCATCATTAAAATAGGGATAATTATTATGTGCTTATATTGCAAGGTTATTTATGAAGATGTATTTATGAGGCTCCATACTTCATTCTGAAGTAATTAAGTGTACAAAAGGATCACGATAGAATTACCTGAAGTCACAATATCTCTGAATTTCAGACAATTCCTAAGAGTAGGATTTTGGGGGAAATTTTTAATATCAGTTTAATGTATTTTCAATATACAGTAGAGACGTTATCTCCTTCAATTTTACTTGTAGCTTCTGTGAACTCAAAATGCTCTAAACTACTCATTAAGCATATAAAAAATGTGGATGCCAGTGATGCAGTTGACAGGTAAAACTGCCAAGTCCCTACGTATTTTGTTCTCCAGTTCAAAAAATTTTCTCAATAAGTACTTACAAATATTGGACATATCATTGCAAGTTCTAAATATCACATTGTAAACGTGTAAAATATGTTACACAGTTTCCATCTCTCTTCTATCAAAAGCTGACAACAGCATGGGGAACTAAACAGACCAGGTGACTCATGACACCTTGTTATCCTGATATCCACGTGCTCACCCTTACCAACATAGTAAACATGACATGCATCAGGGCTCCTTGCCCCTGAAGGGTGAGCATTTTTCAGAAAGCAGTATCCTATCTATGGCCAATATCCTGGAGCAGATGCAGAATCACAGCTTAATACCTCATGCAGCGAGCATATTCTTAAAGACAGTACTGGTTTTGTGTTTATTTACCTGCCAGTTCCACTGCACCCCTCCCCACCCCACCACTTTTGTCCAATTTCACCCAAGTTTGTTAACAGTCATGGGAAAATAGCACCTGGATACAGGATAGAAACCTTATTAGCATCCCTTAAAAAAAAAAAAACAAAAAACCAAAAAAACAAAAAAACAAAAAACCAAAAAAAAAAAAACAAAAAAAAAACAAAAAACCAAAAAAAAACAAAAAACAAAAAAACCCCAAAAACCAAAACCCAAAAAACAACAAAAAACAAAAAACAAAAAACAAAAAACAAAAAACAAAAAAACAAAAAAACAAAACCCAAAAAACCAAAAACCAAAAAAACAGGGAGGGCTCAACCCTTACCCATTCTGTGGGGAGTAATCATTCAGCACTCACACAGCTCTGAACTCAGGAGAAGCTGCCTTCCATCCAGTCATATATGTATATAGATTTTAGGCAGCAGAGGAGATTCCTTTGAGCAACATTTATAGGAATAAATGCAGGACACTGCTATTGACTTGCTATAGAAGATATAGGGAGGAGATGAGAATATTGTCAGCAGACTTAAGGGATATAACATGGACCTGAAAATGTTGCATATGCAGCTGCTGATGGGTGATACAGATAATGTGGCATTTTCAACAACAACAACAAAAAAAAGAGTTCTTGCAGCTTGTATTAAACTTGTGGACCTTGCCACCAAAGGATATTATTATGGATGTTAAAATGGGCTCAACTGGCAACGGAACAAGGCAAAACATGAAACTCAAGAGACACAGAAGAGCAGTCCTTTGAGGGTTACTACAATGACAAAACCACACCAAGTTTAGAAACTTCCTGCAGGTAAAAATAATGGAAAGCTGAGGCACTGTTCATGGAGAGTACCTCGTATGACTTCTACATGCAGATCCCTAAGGAAAATAAAAAGAAGGGAAATGCTGGAGACAGGATACTGCATTAGATGAGAGCCATTGGACTGATTTGCTATGACTGTTCTTAAGTGGTGGAAAACTTAAGTGAAGGTATTGGGGATGGGAAGTGGAGCTGAAATTACTTTAGTAAGTGAATGCAGGTGATGTAGAGCACAAATAAATAGGAAGCAAAACTTTATTAGTTTTATCGCCACAGGAAAAATAATTAAAAGCAACTAATAATAGATTCATAAAAAGAAAAGCATTGGGAACTGCACTAAATTGATGCTGGGATAGTGATACCATCTAAATATTTCATCATAATGATGCCAAGAAAGGTATTTCAATAAATCAAGCATTGTGATGCAATTATGTCTTTGGACAAAGGTTCCTTGGGGTTTTGGTGATCTGTAAGCGTAAGCAATTTTTCACAGTCATTACCCTCCACTTCCTAGTGGATCTGCTTGCACTGAGAGCCCAGGATCTCCACTAGCATAGTCCACCAAACAGGGAGGAGGTTGTAGCACCAACTGTTGCCCTGCTCCAGCACTGTGCTGGTGAAAGAGAAAAGCACCACCAGCTGCAGGGCTGGGACAGGGATCCCTTCAGTACTGTGCATGTAGTGCCACTGCCGCAGCAGGAAGGAGGAGTAGAGTCAGGGAGAGGCAAAGCCAGAAGCAAAGGAGGGCCAGGCAGGGGTAAGATGGTGGCAGACCAGGCCAGGGTGTCAGCTGTGCAGAGAGAGGCATGAAAAATATCATAGATGTGACAAAATTATTGATATCTAATTTCATATTTTTAGTAATGTATTTCAATACCACTCGGAACTGCTTTCCTACCATAGTATCATATGAGTATATAATCCTTAACTTCAGGCAACAAGACAAGACTTGCCAGTAATACAAAAAACCTTTTTCTTTCTACTTACTTTGTTTATTACACTGAAAAAGAAAAATCTTGTACTGAAAAAAAGAAAGCATCTCAAGAACACTATCTGTGCACTCAGGCATTCTGGATAAGCACCTGAATTAGCTATATTTGGACAAATACATTAAAACCAGTTTAAAACAAACGCACTTTCCTGGCTGACGTTCATTACACTTTTCCACTAAAAGAGTTTGGAAATAAACACTTTTTGCAATTTCTTATAAGCATGGCTTGTTAGAAAAAGGCTTACACCACCCTCTTAAAGTAGGGTAGAGAAATGAGAACAGTGTCGACTGAATAAGCAGAATGAAACTTTAATTGGAGTTTCAAGATCCTGTGCACTGAAAAGAGCTCATCATCTCCAAATGCTGGCAAAGTGTTCCTAAACTCACCAGACTCTTAGCTTTACAAACCCTGTAAAACTGAATAGCCACCTAAGAAAGTTTTAAAACCAGCAGTCTTGAGGATCACGCATAACCACCAAGAAGCAAAGTTACTTTACCTAAAGCAACAAAGTTGCTGGATTCGGGGGAAATTGTAGAGTTTCAACATAGAATGTGCAGATATGCACAGCTACATACTTTAAAGAAGCGTTCATTTGTTCTTTAAGGTTAACAGAAACTTCAATTATTTTGGAATCTTTTGTCTTGAATTCAGAACAGTTGCCCATTGTAAGGCAGAAGGATACAAAACATGACAGAAACAGGGACACACACCTTACAGTTTCTAAGGTAAACTCTTTGTGTTATTTTATTCTCTATGTGCAAGTCAGTCAGTCTGAAGCATGTGAAAGCACTCAAAATGAAAACCAGATACAAGTACTTGTTATGACTCCTGTTTAACATACGGAGGGACAGAAGGATTAAGTCATTTGCCAAGAGCAAGGGACTACAAAATTAGATACAGCCCACCAGACTTCAGCAATTCACATAATAGCACAGAAAGAAAATATATACCTTATCCAGACAGAAAACTGCAAACAAGTAAAAATTGCCTTTTTTTAAAAAAAAAATCTGTTTCCCTTATTTCCTTAGAGAATATTTCCATTGATCTGCAGATCAAACAGACTATACAGCATACGTTCTACCTTTTCTACTATACACAATAAAATCAAAATTGTCATTACCTGGAATTTTTTTCCTTCTCTTCTAATGACTATGCTAGGGAGTATACTCCTTGAGAAGTTTGCAACTGTCACCTCAGTTGGTACAGATGATTAAAATACACCCAAAATAAACAGAAAAATATTCATCCATTTTTTGGTTAATTTCTTTTTCCACGGAAATAAGATTTTCCATGCCTGTTTTTGTATTTTAGAAACAGTGGCTTATGATCTTAGAGTCCCCATTACAACAGGTGTTTAAAACACTAAAACTCCAGCAGCCAACGTGCTTTATTTGTGAACCTGTATGTAGAGAGGTACTTCTCAGCCATCATGCCAGCATTTTTCAAGGAAAGTATGCAATACCATTTTGTGAACTCATTTACATTAACTATTTTAAATGTCTGTGCAAAGGTGTATCTCTCCTATGAACTGAAGCTGCTTTGTTTTCTAGCTTGTCATGGTAGATTTCAGAGAACATACTATGTGTTACATATAGTAACATTACTGAAATTTCAAACCAAATAAACCACATATTAGTAAGTATAATAACCAAACCCCATATAATTTAAAATATTATCAACTGAAATACTGTAATCTAATAATACAAAAAATTAAGAGCATGAGTAAATAATGGAAACAACAGAAATAATTTTTCCTGTCTTTTTAGGTAAGTGATCAATTTGCTAAGCCTTTACTTTCAGGTGTTAAAAAAATCTTGAGAAGTCCATTCAAATAAGTTTAAATAACTTATGGCTCATATTTTCAAACGAAGTCCTGAGAATCATTACCAAGACATAAACAAACACAAACCTGTTACCATTTTATCTTGCAATTAACTGAGCATGAGTTTGTTTTATCACAAAGTAATCTAGTTAAAAGTGAACCTTCCCTTGGAGAGTAGAAACCTTCTGTGCCTGACAAGACAAAGTAAAAGCCAGGAGCAATTCAGCTGCTTGGTTACAGCTGACTGGTGCCATTTCGCTTTCCCTGCAGTATTTATTTATCTGATCCATCTCTATGGGGCTGACAGACAGGACACAGGACAGCCTTAAGGGCTGGCTGTAGGAACCCAGACAAGATGTTCTATGCTGCCTGTACTGGTACTAAACACTTAGGTTTAGGTACTTGGATTGCTCTATCACTTTGGCAAGCTCCTAATTTGTTGCTTTATCCCATACTCCACACTTTTGTTTATCTGAAGTACTTCGTCCCCCAGACAGTATATTGGGATTCTCAGTTCCCACAGATTCTTTTTGTCGGGCTTTGGCAAAGAAGCTGAAAGCGCACAGAAGCTTTCGTGGAATTGTTTGTGAGAAAGCACATGCAATATCTGTTCTTTATTTAATTACAATACTATTTTTGATCTATCCTTTGCTCCCCTCACCCCCTATGGGCATGCCACACAGAATCCAGCCTTCCACTCGGTTTGCCCACAGACAGCGCAGTAAGTAATTTTCCCCTATCCTCCCCAAACTTTTAAGGCCCAATGGACAATCACCTCCTCATATCTCCCTAAAGCTTCACAGTCCCTTTTCCTACCTATGTCCCCCTGACCCGCAGAGAGTGCCCCCCATGGCTGTAGTGCCCAGGAGAGCTACAGCACTCCCTGCTTCCCTCCCTCGTCCCACAGCGCGTTCGCTCAGAGCATCTCCTGTTTGCAAAATCCGAATACTCACAGCGGGCTAGCGTCTGTCCTAAACCATCCCAATGTACTCACAGGGTCTGGGTGTCCTCGGGAAGGTTGGGAATGAAGTGGATGTCCCTGCAAGTGATTTTGTAGTCATCCCAGTCGGAACACTCGCAGAAGGACGAAGGACACCTCTCCGTGCCCTGGCTGCACAACACTAGCACCAGCAGCAACTGGAAGGCTACTGGGAGGCACAGCATCTTCTGCCCCGCGACCTCCGGGGGGAAAGGGTGGCACGGCCGAGCTGCAGGGGCGGCCGGCGCTGCCCCGCCGGGAGAAGCTGCTGGGGAAGAGGCGGCTCCGTCGCCGGCCAGCGCCGCCCCCTCCTCCGCGGGGGAGCGGGGCTCGCAGCGCCCCCGGCGCGGCCATCCCGCCCCGCCGCTCCCCGCCCCCGCTGCTCCCGGGCACCCCTCGCGGCCCGGCCCCTGCCAGCCACCGGGCCCCAGCGCTCACCGCGGGCAGCGCCGTGCCGCCCGGCACCCCGCCAACCGGCATCCCGCCAACCGGCACCCTGGCACCCCAGCACCCCGCCGCTCGCCAGGCACCCCGTTACCCCGGCACCCCTGCGCCCCGCCGCTCGCCCGGCACCCCGGCACCCCGGCACCCCTGCACCCCGCCGCTCGCCCGGTACCTCGGCACCCCGCCGCTCGCCAGGCACCCCGGCACCCCGCCGCTCGCCAGGCACCCCGGTAGTCCGGCACCCCTGCACAACGCCGCTCCCTCCCAGCGCAGCCGCGGGGCGCCGGGGCCGGGACCGGGCGGGCCAAGCCGGGCGGGAGCGGCCCGGCGAGGAGCTGGGCTCGGGCTGCGGGCGGCCGCGGGGCGAGCCGCCGGGCGCCCTCAGAGGCGGAGGCGCACCGGCTTGCCCCGACCGTTTCTTCCAGCATCTTTGCAGAAAGGAGGAGGCTATGTAAGCGCAATGCTAAATCACCTGGAAAAAGCAGGGAAGTTAAAACACCGAGGAAAAACTGACTAACTGCAAAGCAGACACGCGCTAAACGTAAAGCAATTTAAAAAAGCCACTGAAACTTCAAAAAGAGTTGTTTTGAAAATGAGAGCAACATGAAGAGGAGAAAGCAATGCTTTCCACATTATCAGAAAAGATAAAATCCTTTCACCAAAGAAAAAAGAAATCTAACCTTGACAGAAACAAGGTGGAATTATTGTTGCTACTTCAAGCAACCTACTCCAGTTACTGTTAGAGACAGAGGTTTACAATGGACATGGCACAGAGGTTCCCACACCGAAGCAGTCAGATCCATGTCTGACAGACATACTAAAAGCTGAAAAAGATCGGGTTAATAATAATTTAATTCTGGTTTTCTTCACAAACAAGAGTATCTCTTGCTATAAACAAATATTTAAAAGTAGTGAGAGAAAAATGAGATATTATTGTTTAATTCAGTGAGGCAGTAAAGACGTTTCTTTAATACTTTGCCTCAATTCCTTTATTTTTTTTTCCCAACTAAATGCCAATGTGTTCTCCTTCATGTAGATTTTGTGCATGTATAAGTACACAACAAGAAAAAGGTCAACAAAGTGTCAACAAAAATGTTTGTAACCTTGGGAGTGGGAAACTTAGAAAAGTAACCTACTCACAGTAGAAAATTAGACCGCAATCTTCTTGGATAGATAGCTCCCCTCCAGCTAGATCAGTTACCCAGAAGTTAAGAGTACAACACATCAGATATTATTTTGATCTAACTCCTTAAAAGTAATATGTCGGTTCATTAGCATGTGCTTCCTAAATATAATTAATGCCTGCAACATATATTTCTAAGGTGAGCAAATAATACTATTGCCCATAAAGAAATACAATATAAGTCCTGATCTTGCAGACATATGTTAGTGCTTAGATCTTGTGTGAGGAATCCCATCAGACACATTTATCCTGTTTAGGATAGGGGTATCCTTAGCGGTGTCCCACTGAGGGGACAAGCTGAAAGCACCTACCACAGAGTGCCCTAGACGACTTCACACTGCATTGCACGGAATTCCCTTGGGAATGCTGGCTGTTCCACACCCCCCTCAGTTATGTCCCTGCGACACGCTGCTCCTATCTGTAACTCCCCCTGCAGCCCTAAGAGCCACCACCCACCATCACTTTTTGGTGTCCATACTAAAGTGAGTAAATAGAAACGAAGCCACGGGCAGGTCACTGGATTTCAAGGCGGATGAACACAGGAGCTGCACACTCCACCGAGGCACAGGCAAGGGACAAGGTGTGACTCAGTGCTGTCAAGTCAGGCACAGAGCTCTGTAATTGTTCATCGCGTTGGTCAGCACTAAAGGAGGTCCCCAGTACAGCGTAAGCCAGGCCAGTTTGCTGGAGGCTGCTACCAGTATGTTCAGGCTTGCCATCTCTGAGCGGTGGGATCATGCTCTTTCCCAGACAAGAGCTAATGACAAATTTCATGAAGAAGGAAGTCACAAGCTAGTGCAGGTTCTCAGGGTGGAAGCACACCTATTTCTGGGCTGCTATCCCATCCCATCCAGTCCAATCCCATCCTGTCCCCTGTGGAAACTAGCCACACCATATTCTGTGTAAATAGTAATTCAGGGTCCGCAACTGCAACGTTACTACAGTTGCTACCATCCACAAACCAACTTACTGGTTAGTCTGCCCCCTCATTGCTGCCCAAGACATCCTGGGGACCACAGACCGAGATACACAGTCTCATCCATCTATCGTACCAGTTGTGGGACACAAGTGTATCATTTCATAATACTCCAAGGTCTTACTAACATCTGAGGGCAACTCATAAGAATGGGGGCCAAGGTCGTGGTGAAGGCTCAGGATTCTTTACTGTGTGCTCCATAAAATCCCACTGATCCTTCCCAGATCTGGAAACACCACCTCAGTGCCCACCCATCCTGCAGGGAGGCACTTGCCAGGATCTGCAGGACTTGCCTCCTTATTTCCTCTCATGCTGCTGTGGTTTCCATGATTTGTACTGCTGTAGCCACATAGCCATAATTTTTAAAAATTAAATGCAGATACATCAGGGACTAAACAAAAATAAAAGTTTAGTGGAGTTAGGCTTGCCTTGGGTCCTCTACACAAAGGGAGTAATCAGCCACTTAATGAACTTCACCTAATGTGCTACACGTTACAAAATTCAGATGCTGGTACAGCTGCCTACAGGGTTTTCCCAGGATATCAAAATTCTTAGCTGATTTTCTTGTCCTTACTGCCAAAGCACCCAGCTTGTCCTGGGGACAGTGTATGCTGTATTAAAAATTGGACATTAAAATCTCAGTTCCTTTTGGCTGTGATTGACACAGGCTAACACAGTGGTGTACAAAGCCATCTAGCAAAACAAATCTATCACCGATGGAATCTCAGTTTTCTTTTGGACCAAGTCTCTTCGCTGTAAGGAGTCTCTTCTACACCTGACTTCCAGGCAGTGGGTACAAGCCATAGTTGTTTCATCCAGCAAACGACACTGCCTTACACTGTCCAGAGGCAGCTGGTCAACTCTGAGCAGCAGGAATAAAATTCTCTTGCAGCTTATTCTCTGTTTTCTCACAACCAATCTTGATGACCTAATAGAGCTCGGAGCACAACAGGGGATTCTTTACTTTTCACGACATGGCCTCGTTAGCAAGAAAGAGACTAGGGATGCGTATCCCCTCTCTCTGTAGGGATATCTCTGTAGGGATATCCCCTCTTTATTGGCAGTACTGCTGGGGTGATATGTTGCAATCTGTTGTGCATACTCTCTTGCAAATGTCCTCTCCTCTGCTTTTATTCCAACTCCAGCATTGTTTTTTGTGTATCCCTGTGTGTGGACTAAGCAAAGGAATAATAATTTTATTGGTGGGCAGATCAGTAGTCCCAAGATTTGAGTAATTTCAGTGGGTTTTCATAAACCAAGTCATACTCATTCATTTGGTGTACTGAAGGTATCCTTATGCTATTTACCTTTACTGATAGGCTACCTTGCATTAGCTACTCCATAGTAACTGAGTTTCAGGCTCTTAAACTAGAGGAAGGGTAATTTGTTTTGCTGCTCTTTCACTGAGGACAAAGTATCTTGAATTACCTTTTATTTAGTAGGAAAAAAAGCATGCATGTAGATATTGGTATTAGAAGCTTTGGCATGGGAACTGCTCTTTGGCAGCAGTAGTAATCCAGAAAGTGTAAATGGAAGGTGGGCTGTAAAAAAGAACAATGATCAGTAGTTCTGACCATATCAGTTCTGAAAAGTGATGGCATCTTGCAGTTCAGAGTGACTGGCAACTTTCCACTCTGTGCAGTGTATTAATACATGTTCCTTTTTCATATACTAAACAATATTAATGTATTAAAAGTATCATGAACGTGTGTACATCCACAATTATAAACATAATCCTAAGCACAGACATTCAAAATACTGTATGCCTTGAGGATAGAGAAAAGAGGCAGTTTTAATCAATCAACATGGCTCATGCTCTGATCCCAATAAGCATATAGGAAAGATAAATCACTTGTAAATCCGCAGTATAATGCAGACTATTTTTTCCAGGTGCTTTTTCAAACACCCCTGCAGGTTCCTATTAATTTAAACACAGCAAAAATTGACAAGCATATTTTTCCACTGTTACAGACACTCCCTCTAGTGACAGCCACGGTTGCTCATTTAGTACCTATCTTCTCAAGCACTGCAAGGCTCAGAATTTCATTGGTTTTGGGGTGATTTTTAAAAAGTAACTTTATTCCTATCTGCCAGATCTGGTATGCTATCTTGGGTATCTTTGCACTGCTTATATGGTTTATACACAAATCAGATAAACCACAACAGGTTCTAACAAAGAAGCAATTAGCTCTAATTGGTGTTCCACATAAACTCCTTGAGGACTTACTAGGTATCAACAGTTAAATCTTGTAATATCTGTATGAGGAAGTGTTCAAACTGGGAAAATAATTCAGTAAAGAGTAGAATAAAGACTTGGGGTTTTTTTCTGATTAATCAACATGTTCAGCCATTCTAGACACTTGTAAGATATGCCAGCTCCTACCTGTTTCTGTTTCAGCTTCTGAAATAATTTCTGGTCTATCAGAAAAAACTACATTAGACATACTGCTTTGACACAGTACCATTACAAACCAAATGTTCAAATAGCTACACAAAAGAATGCTATTCTAGGTTCTTGAAGATTCATGTCTATATAACCAATTCAAGTTCATGAACAAGTAGTTATGGAGTTTTATGTCTATGTGCTTCTCCTTTTGCTGTATTTCATGAAAAAGCCATGAAAAAGCTGTGAAGACTGAAATATTCCATTCTTCTTCAGTTGTCTGAAGACTACATAGGAGGTACTGAATGTGTAAAGCCTTGTACAGCCTGAGGTTGTCAATTGTAAGAGTGCTCAGAGAGAACAGTAAGATAAAACTATCCTTTGGACTTAAACAACTAGTTAAGCTAAGAACCATGAAAACTGTTTTCAGACAGGTATGTTTGTACCCAGAAAGGATTACAGAATCAGAGTCACAGAATCATCAAGATTGGAAGGGACCTCTGGAGGTTATCTGGCCCAAACCCCTGACCAGGCAGGGTCACCACAGCCAGTTGCCTAGGACTGCGTCCAGATGACTTTTGAATATTTCCAGAGATGGAGATTCCACAACTTCTTTGTGCAACCTGTGTCAGTGTTCTGTTACCCTCACAAAGCATTTTCTTGTGTTAAGACAGAAGTTCCTGTTCAGCTTATGCCCATTGCCTCTTGTCCTGTCACTGAACACCATCTTCATTACACCTTCCCTTCAGGTATTTATACACATTGATGAGATCCCCCAAGCCTTCTCTTCTCCAAGTTCAACAGCCCCAGCTGTCTCAGCTTTTCCTCACAGGAGAGATGTGCCAGCCCCTTAATCATCCGAGCAGCCCTCAGTATGTCAGTAACTACCTCAGCATGGCTGGGTACATCCCACCACAGCCCGTGGACTTATGTATGTTCAGTTTATTTAAGTATTCTCTTAAGTATTCCACCAAGGGTAATTCTTCCTTTCTTCAGACTTTCCCCTGGGGTTTTCTTGCTCCAGACTCTCCCACTGGTCTCTGAGGACTTGGTGTCCTAAAGGCCACTCTCACAAGCAAAGACTGAGGCAAAGAAGGCATTCAGTACCTCAGCCTTTTGCATGTGTCCCCTGTCACCAGAGTCCCTGCTTCCATTTAGCAGTAAGCACCACATTTTCCCCAGTCTTCCTTTTCCTTATGTGCTTACAGAAGTCCTTCTTGACATTGCTTGTCAGGCTGAGGCACAAAATAGAAGATAGTTGCTTTATTTACAATTACAAGACCTTTTCTTCCTGTCTACATCTATCCTAAAAAAAGAGCTCTCAGTTGTTTTTTTTTTTCCTCAGGCTTATATTGCCTGTGCCTCTTCATGTAAAGTCAGATTTCTAGTCATCTTTGTCTGATTTAATTCTGCTCTGCCTGCATCTCTTGCATAGGCATCTAAGCTCAGAAATAACATAAGCAAAAGCTTATCTGCCCTCATAATTCAGATTTCAGACAGATCTTGCACTTTTCTTTGACTTGGGTCATGGCACATCCCTGCTTTGATATGGAGACCAGCATGTTTAATAGAGGAGCTTGGCTGTTTATTACAATGATCATAAATCAAAACTGGCTTTTAAGCCCACTGACTTAGGTGACAATTCATCTAGCCCACAGTGCTCCTCCTTCTCGTGCATCAGCAATACTTGTTCATAAAAGAACTCTTTTTCTGAGCCCAGTAAAAGATGAATTTTTAAGCCAGTTATCTATTTAGGGTTGTCTTGTCTTTTCTTTTTGATAGCCCTCTGAAAGAAGTACCTAAACAATCTCCTGAAATCTGCAAGAATAGTGGCTTGTCATGGATGACAAGTAGTATAGCATGAAAAGATACCACTAGTGATAAAGCCAAGGATTTAAAATTTTCAATTTAAGCCTAAACAAAAAAAAAATTAAAAAATTTTATAGTCTTTCTGCATTTTCCACCCTCTGGGTCTGTGTCCTCAGGCTCCCTATATATTTATTTATATAAAGTAATGGTTCATAATAATCTTTCCTTTTTAAAAAAAAAAAATGATCCTCCTTAAGTGTATGAGTCAAAGGCACAATAGCATTAATCAAGCAGCACTAGCCTTAAGTAGCAAGGCTACATGGGCCCCTCTAAATGCAGGCAACGTCAAGTAATTGTCTCAACACAGAAATTTAGATAACAGAATGCCGGGATATATATTTTTGATTTCATATAATAACATGAAAGCATTCTATGCTTGTAAAGTTAAACAACTTCTTTAGAAGTATGTCTATTAGTTTATTATGCATAGTTCAATCATTGATTTCTCATCCATACTCATTCCAAACTGAAGAGGTGTTTTGTAGCAATCCTATGCACTTACATTTAACATCCTTATGACAAAAGTAAACCAAGAAAATTAATGACAGTACTGTTCAATGTCAAAGAAAAGAGAATTACAGAAATATGAAGATACTTGTTAAAAATACTAAAAGGGGCAGACAAGGGAGTTACCTTACATGTCTGATGGTGAACCTTTAAGGACACCAAATTGCAAGCGCATACCTAGTAAACAAGGCTTTGCGAAGGAAGCCAGCATTGTTAACACTAGGATAAGGTCAGTTACTGAAAGCAATAAATTATCCTTCAAAAAGTTAATGTCTTGTTTTAGGGTAGAACACAAAATGTTCTTTCAAATGCTAGCAGGCTAAATATAAAATACAGTAAAATGAGCTTATAAGCAGTTGAGGTTGAGGAACAACTTACAAAACCCAAAACCTAATAATCCTTTTTCAAATTCAACAAAACAAGGAATGCTGCCAGACTCTATAAGACTAGTAGATGAATTAGCATATAAAAGGAGCATGTTGAGGAGATAAAGCCATAACCCAAAAAGGAATGCTGTTTTTTTTTTTTTCTATGGTTACTGTAGAAGAGCTTGGAGAGATTCTCAGACTGATATTTATTTGTGGACAGATAAATTCAACTGGAGAAAAATAACCAGTCAAAATCTTATTTATTTGGTGACTTAAACAGCAGGACTAGTGACTGTGGTGTACTTCTCAATTAATTAATTAAACAATCAATTGATTAATTAGTCAGAGGACCAATTAATATTATGCTAATATTTACCAGAGATTTTAAGGAAAATAAAGGAATTTCAGATTTATATTACAGAACCCAGAATGACAAAATCCAGAGTCAAAAATACAGTTTCAGCTCTGGCAACCGTAGAGGGTACATTAGTAGAAACTATAATAAAAAATAAAATTAACGGATGCATGTATAAATCCAGTGGTGGATGCTGTCTACCTTGACCTCAGCAAGGCTTCTGACACTGTCTCCCATAACATCCCCATACGTGAGCTCAGGAGTGGTGGGTTAGATGAGCACACAGGGAGGTGGATCGACAGTTGCCTGGACGGCAGAGCCCAGAGGGCTGTCATCAGAGCACAGAGTCCAGTCGGAGCCCTGCAGCCAGCGGTGATCCCCGGGTCAGTGCTGGGTCTGGTCCAGTTCACCTTACCCGGCAGTGTCCTGGCTGAAGGGGCAGAGACCCCTCAGCAGGACTGCGGGTGGTACAGGACGGGGAGGAGTGGCTGATACACCACAAGGCTGCGCTGCACAACCTGAGCATGCTGCAGCTTGCAAGAGGAAAGGCCAGGGCAACGGCCATGCATTGGAAGCCAGGGAAGACTTACTTCTTCACTAATGCTTCAGCTCACAGTGAGGTAAATGATGTCATTGGATTCCTGTTCTGTGTCTCACCTGCCTTTAGAGATGAGGATAATGCCTCTCAAGCACAATCGCAGACACAGCAGCAGGGATCAGCAGCCAGTGCGTGGGCTGCTGGTGGATGCTGCCAGTGGGGAAGGGGGGTGGCTCACTCCCAAAAAGCGTTGTGACTGTATGGCGCATGAGCACGCTTGCTGCGTTAGGGACTTGTGGGAAGGTGAATGAAACAGTCCTGTGGGACAGGAACAAAGGCAGGCAGTACGGATTGTCAGCCATGCCTTGTTATTGTCCCTAAAGGCCAACAGTCACCCCCTGGAGCAGATCCCAGAGGCAATACAGGCATGTTGGCATTAAAAAAACCAACCCACTGCGTTTACCTTGGACTCCAGCGCTCACCTACAGGGGGTTTGCAGACAAATATTCCAGCGATTTTAGGACTTTTGCAAGTTCTGCCCAAGTGTCAGAGGCCTAGGTGATGCTTCCTGTGATCGCTCGCAGCGCTCATACCCCTTTTCTCTCTTCAAGGCTGGGGCAGTGGCCTGTAGTACTTGGTCACTTTTACTGCAGAAAGGATGATAGCTACAGGGGATGCCTGGCTTAAAGAAAGAAGCAAAGTCAAGAGACAGGAACGGAGGCGCCTCCCTCGTACGAAACAACTGCTTCAAGCAGCTCGCACACTCCTCTAACCAGCGGAGCAGCCAGGTGCCCAGTCTCCTCAAAACTGCTTTGCCAGGGCAACATATTTTGTTTCTGCTCTTCACATCTATTTATCCGCGGCGTCTGTAAACACCAACATGGCTTTTGTAAAGATTTACTTTTTAAAACCGCTCACATCCCGCCCTGCTCACCCACGCCCCGTGAGGCTCCAACGGCCTCCCCGCGGGGCGGGGCCGGCCTGCACGCTCCGCGCCTGCGCGCCCGCCGCCGCAAAGCCTCTCGGGAGTTGAAGTCCGCCGCGCCTCCCCTCCCTCGGCGGGCCGGCCGCTGGTGAACTACCGGTCCCAGGGCTCCTGGCGGGGGGGCCGGCGCCCGGAAGGCGGCCCTGGCGGCCCTGGCGGGCGGCTAGTTCAAGTTGCCATAGCGGCGGGGCGAGGAGTTGTGCGGGGCTGTTAGGTGTGCCCGGGGAAGGGCTCGGCCTCGCCTCCGGGAGGCGGGGGGGCCTCCGGTAGCTGCTGTGCGGTGAGGGCCTGGGGCGCGGGAAGGGCAGGGTCGGGGGCTGCGGCCGGAGCGGCGTGCGGGGCTGCGGGAAGGGCGGGCGCTGAGGTGAGAGGTGGGGAGCTGCGGGGCTCCTGGCGGAGGCCCGGCAGTTGGTGTACCTGGCGCTTCTCTGGGGCTGCCCTGCTGCCCCCTCCGGGGCTTTCGCCGCCCTGCTCGGGGCAGGGGACCCAGGAGGCCCGGAGGCCCCGGGGTGCGCTCCGTGTTAGCCGAGTGCGGTACGTGCAGGCGGGAGGGGGTTTGCTCCCCTGCTGCGGGCGCCGCGACGGACCCGTTTGCTGTGCCGTGGTGCTGAAGGCGCCGGGAGCTGTCATGGCCTGGCGATAAAATGTAGCACCGGTGCCTGGAAGCGTGGTGGTGAAATGTCACCCTGTTGGATCCCTTCCTGGCTTTTGGCAAACCTCTCCTGTCTCAGTTACAAGCACGGAGGGAAAGGGCCTTTCAGGTGTCGTGTTGTCCCTTTCTGGAATGGCTATCGAAGTTTTTTTGTCGTGCTCAGCCTTAACTATAAGGTTTCAAACACGCCTTTAGCACTAAGGTAGTTACCTAGTGCGGAGCTAAACAAATAAAGCCACCGGAGGAGTAATCAGGTTGTGTATACTGAGTTCATCTTTTGTTTAGTTGAGCTGGAGAACTTGTTGAGACTGTCAGCTGTCCTTCATGTTTGCTTTGCCCTGCAGATCTCTGAATGAGAGGGCCCTTGGTGAAACTGAAATGCCCTGTTTTCCACGGGGAGGGAAAATACTGAGTACTGATGTTCCTCCTCAGTGCAAGAAAGGTTGGCTAAACTAAAGAACCAGTAAAAGACAAATTATTCTCACTGTCAGGTAGGTTGTATGGTCATGTACTGCAATTGGTCTAGATTTTTGGAAAAAGTGATAATAGGCGCTTTTTTTTGCCTTAAATTAATGGGCAGACAGGCATACAGAATATTTGTACAAATTCCTACTTTACTATTATTTTAGTCGAAGATGAAACTTCTGTAATTCCTTTAAAAATGAGGATGTTGCTTTACATGAAACAAAACTTCTTCAACTTAAAAGTACTTATGGTTCCTCTTAGGTTGCTCATGAGAGCAGAAAGGAATGTTACTTAATCATAAATAGAAAGTTTTCTTCAGAAAAAATGCTCTCCTGTGTCTAGCATTTTCTGTTACGATTGCCTTGTTTACTAGCCTTTCAGTGATTTGGCCAGTAAGTATCTTAATGAGCCTATTTTTAGACAGTTGGAAACAAACCCATTAATCTTTTCTGCTGTAGATCTTAGTTTCCCTTTTGTTTTCTCCAGTGCCATAGCTTTTCAGTAGTGGGGGCTCTTGTGATTGATTTACTTCTCAAAATGTTTTCAGCAGATATGCTAGCTACTGTTTTTCGTTGATTTCTGTCAGTGCCTGTCTCTTTCTGACATTACAAGTTGCCATGCTTGCCCAACTAGGGGTATGTGTAGGGCTGTGTTCAGAGGACCACTCTCAAAAGAGTTTGAGAAATTTTTGAGATTTTAGCTTCCGTCAGCTGAGGTGAAATAACTAACCTTTGGAATTTTGCTGGCTTATACCATTTCATCTGGGAAAGAGTTAAAACAGTTTCTGTCATTTGAATGTTATGTGTCTCATTGTTCTTAATTTCTCTGTCTACTCAAGTATCCTTAAAAAGCCCTCTTTCACTACTGTGAAACTGGTAATGCCCTAAGTGATGCTATTTTTAGGCTCTCATCTTCCAGAAAAAAATGTGACGTGGTGGAATTCATAGTTAAGTCTAATCTTTCACTTTCACAATCTTTTGCACAAACATATAGCTTGTTTGACTTGCAGACAAGCTATGTGAATTGCATAACGTAAGGTTAGTTTTCTAGTGCTCATGGGATGCTACTTTGCAGTATTTTCCATACAGAGGAAATCCAACACATGCTTTTCTTCCCAGTTTGGGAGGAAAAGATAATTTTCTTCCTGTGAAACTGTTACTGGAGTTCTGAAGAGTCTAAATTACCAAAACGACATTTACCTTGACTTTGTAGTTGAGATAATATGACAGATACAGACCATCAGCTATTTGCTATGATCATTAAAATTAAATGTGTTAGAACTGTAAGGATGATAAGTCAGGAAAAATGTGCTGGTGTATAGGTCCATGAATAGATGAAGAGTAGATTCCGGTGGATTAATGTCTCAGGGTTGAGTTTTTGATTCCTAATAAGGCTGATCTTATGTTTAATTCTTAGTATGGCATTTAATGGGGTCTCCCCTTCACTTGATGTCTTAAAGATATTTTCACAAAATGCTTTGAAACTGAAAACTTTTGTTAAGCTTGGAAGAAATCGGTCACTGAATCGGTTGCTTATTAGGTTTTGAGTGATTGTGCTGCTTGTCGTTCTTGGTAAGATCAGAAATAGATGTTTTACCCCAGAGAACTGACACTGCAGTTATAGAAAGAAATCAGAATTGCTCTACAACAGGTGATGTCAAACTTGTTTGATAGAAGTCTCATTTCATGCTTATTGGTGACACCTGTGGTCTATGTGCTGGAATATGGATCTTGCTGGTGTCTGCATGAGGTTCTAGTAAAGATGGAAGGACAAGTACAGCTTGATGTAGTAGTGTGCAGGACAGAGTAAGTTGTTTGTGTGTGTGGGGGTTTTTTTCTTTTTTACTGATTTATGGTAAAAATGAATGTTATTCCATGTTGTTATTTCTATTGATGTTTTATTTCTTTTAATCTGTCTTTGAAAATACCCCGTATTTCCTGTTTCCCAGTGCTTAGTGTTTGTGCTTTCTCAGCCTCATTTAAACTTCATTTCAGCTGACTAGAATGAGAGGCACTGGAATAGTGAATCCTGATACTGGCAATAAAAATGTGCTTTAGTGACATAAGGGGAGGGAAGATGAGATAAATTCATCATTTCAGAAAATGTAAGAAATAGTGGTGTACCTGAGCACAGACAGAGTATGTTGATTTACTCTTCTTTCATGTTTGAAAGATTTCTATCTAAGTCTGGGGGACGCAAATTTACAACCTTTTAAAAATGAAATATTAGGCTTTGGAAAAGCATCAAGTTGCCTCTATATAAAATACAATATAAGAATTGAATCTCATCTGTGGTTTCTTTGGGAAACTTCAGCTGTAATGGCTAGAAAAATAACACCTTTACTGTGCCTTTTCTTATGTTGACTAGGAGACCAAAGTATGCTCAAGAGTTTGCCAATCTATTTCCCCTTCCTCAAAGTAGGCTTAGACTGTCTCCCAACAGATACTGTTAAAACAGATCTTATGATGGTGATTCCATGACCTTTGGGCAAACTGTTGTTCTGTGTAATAGTCTAAAGAAAAAATTTCTATTTAACCTACCTTTTGAAGGTTATAATTTTAATCAGTTACTATATAATTTTACCATACCAGTCATAGCTGTCTGTAGCTTTTAATAATTTTCCCCTGTCTGGTGATTGTTATCCTATTTTACCACCTCTACCCTGCTGCTCTTAAGACTCAGTAATTCCCATTCTTTCCTCACAAGCTGTGTTTCTTCTGCCTGGAGTAATTTTTGAATTCTAGTCAAGTGAATTGCCCCAACATCAACATAACAAACAGGTAGTCTGGGTTATGTTGAAGTAACATTGAATAAAAGAAATATTTCACAATTTACAAAATTACCCTTATTTTTACATCCTGTAAATCCATTGGTTTTCTTTCTAAAACATGATATTGTTGATGCATACTCAATTTGAAATACTAAAGTTCTTGAACAGCCTTTTCCTCTCTCTTCTTTGTCCTACCAACTTCTGTTTTCCTTGCTGTATTTGTACAGTTGGACAAAGTGTCAGCTGAAAACTTAGACACATTACATTGCATTATCAGGGCATTTAATGAAAATGTATAATGGATTCATTCTAGGGTCTCCCTTGATACTGCTCTCCAATTTGACGATTTCTGTTAATTGGTCTATGAGTTCTGATACCTAGTTTTGCTTCTATTTTAGGAAAGCTTAATTTAGTTCATGTTTCTTTAGCTTGTTTTTGTGAATGTCATGTGTGTCCAAGATTTATATATAAAAAAAGTGACCTCTACTATTTCTTCCCTGTTTAATAAATATAGTTACTCATTACTAGATTCTGTTGGTATCAAATCAATCATACGTTACGTTTTATTTTTTTTGGAAACAGATCTTTTGTTTGAAGCTTAAAATAGTCTTGTTTTATTTTTTTCCACATATTTAAATTAAGTTGATTAGTGTTTAACTTTTTGGCCACAGTTTTCTTTCCTTTCCCTTCTTTTTAAGACACTGCATTTGCTGCCTTCCATAAGATCTCCAATTCTCCTTGAGTCATTAAGCTACTGGTTCTTAGACTTGCCTCAGATTAATACTTGGAGTTGTCTTAGCTGGCGCTGGCCCATCTGAGTTTAGCTTAGGGGCAATGGTTCTGCAGACCAGAACAACTGATGAAGCCCTGATGCTTCATCTACTGGATGTTTTGGAGAGAGAATTTGCTCTGACCTTGTCCCGGGTGCTGAACTCTTAGAAGCAATGAGACCGCCTGCATCTTTTGATTTAGTTCTCTCCTAATGGGCTCTGCCTCTTGTGTCTTGGCACTGCTTCGTGGTATGAACAAATATAATAACTGAGGAGCAGTTGGAAGATCAGCTTCAAAGTTACATCCTGCTGACCTGAACCAGAAAGGCTAATGTAAATGTAGCCTAAGTCTATGAAATTGCTTTGTGCCGGTTAGGGACTGTGCAGTTACAATCAGGGTTTAACATTTGTTACTTTTTCTGGTCTTCCTGCCTAGGTTTCAAGATACTAATGGCAGATTCATCCAGTGATTCAGACAGCTTTTTTAGGGGTCGAATAGGAAGGCGGCCGCCTTTGAGAGCATCCCACAACAAAGCTCGGAACTATGGTGCTGAAGAAGTTACAGAGAAGATCCATACTTTAGCAAGCACTTTACAGGTTGTTTACAAAATATGGTTTTAAAGTATTTATAGAGTCTGCAGTTTTGTAACATAGGGTTAAATTTTCATTTCTGAAGTTGTGGAAAATACTGTACTGATGGGAAACGCTGCTTTCTGTGCAAACTGAAAAGGTTTTGGGAAATTTATCGCATTGGCTTTGAGCTGAAAGTGTGCCGCTTGTTACACTTTTCTACAGCTGTTATTTCAGACAGTAACAGAATGTTGTCAGAAATGATGACCTGTTTGGTAATACTGTTTATAAACTTAGCAAACTGAGTAATGCCAAATAATTTTTGTCAGATTCTCACAAGAGGCATTACGTTTTGTAGCAGTAAAGTTGCAGCCCCATCTTTGTTGTCATGTACTATGTAAAATTTCCCAATTCCTGATAGTCAATATGTAGGCAGTCAATTCCCTCATGATAGAGCTTGCAATTCAAATATTTCCTAAATGTGGAACAGCACAGTGAGAAGCAGTATTTGTAAACTTGTAAGAGACCAATACCTGCACAGGAAAAAGCGTCCATCTAATTCCTGCTTCTTTAGTGGGAGCAGCAGAGGAAATCTTTGCATTTGTTTTGCAAGTGGGAGGAGACATTTAGCTGTGTTGACACCATTTATTGTTTGACAAGTCAATTTTCATTCTTATCTAGCTGATGGTTCTGAATACCTAGAGTGGGTGGGCTGTTGCATTACCATTGGTGTTGAAGTATTGTTTGGCTGGCAGTATTATTATTCTTTTTAATATGCGAGAAGAGAAAAATCTACACAAAACACTGAATTTAAACTTCAGAACTTCTTAGCTGGAAAATAATCATAAACTAGGAGAGATGAGTTAATAAGTATGTAATCTGACTGTTTGTTGTTTTGTTTTTTTTTTTAAAGGAACTCTTCGGTATTGTCCTGTTTCTATCTAATCCCTTTCCAGCTGCTCTTCTGAAATTCTGATCTTAAGATAATTGCTTTTTATGGACTGCTTTTCAGCAGATCTTCTATCTGGTCAGAAGCTGCTCATGCAGAGACCTTAACTAATCTGTTTATTGATCTTCAGAAATTAGTTATTTCTTAATTTAATTCTGTTTTACAGGCAGGTAATGTTAAGGTCTTTGGATTAAAAAGGTTTTTTTCTACAAAGTGGCTGAAACTTATAAAACTTTTTATTTGAAGCTGAAGCCTTCCTATTATACTGTAAATGATTGCAGTGTTTGGTGGTGGTGTGGGTTTCTTTTGGGGTTTTTTTTCCCCTCCTTACTTTTAGCCATGCTGTACCTGTTCAGGTTCTGGTTAGTTGAGTAGGATTTTGAATACTTAGACCCTTTAAAAAGCGATGGTATTATCAATTTACTCTTCTAAACCAGGAATAATAAAGACAGCAGTGATGTTTGATTAGGGGAGGTTTCTGTTTTGACTTTTCTTCCTCAAACTTTTTCTTTAAGGATACCAACAGAAATCTAAGACATGTTGACCATTTGCTAGGACAATACAGAGAATACAACAAGGAACAAACTGAAGCAATAGCAACTGTAAGCAAATTCCAGTTTATCTTAACTTTTTAAATCTTTTGTGCTAATAGCATTCTTAGCTGAAAACTTGGTAGTAGTGGGGAGAATGTATCAAGAGTTAAGTAAATGGAAACTTTCCATATTTATTTGAGCAATCTAAATCAAACTGTAGTAATATGTTATATAATGAAACTGGGAGGTCTTGTAGGTTCAATACTTTTCTGGTTTATAAGCCCCAAATAGATTGCTATATTGTGATACTATGCCAAATATAAGGTGTGTTGGTGAAATAAGAGTATTAGGGAACATGTTTCTTTTGCATAAGTGATAAGATAAAAGCTAAATTATGACAGGCAATGAGATTGTCATTCTACTAGTGTAGGATTTTTTCCTGTCATTCTACAACAGGTTCTGAAATCTGTTGACTGGCTTTCTCTAAATTGCAGAAGGGGTGAAATTCTTATAAATATCAGTCTTCTACAACTTTGATATCAGGTTTCTAGACAAAGAAAACAAATTAGTGCTGATAGGGCAAGGTTTATAACTTGGTAACAAACAAACTGCAGCAGGTGTTGCCTTGAAAAAGATATACATGATATGTAGGAATAGGAAAATTTTTGCATGTGAGGGTAGAGTAAAAGAGAGAAGTAGTAAATATGTAGAAAAAGTGTATTTTCTTTAGACAGCTTGCTTTCTAGATCAGTGCACAAGCTCTGTGTATAGCAATTGGGGATATTATATGCCCCATAATTTTTTTCATTCTGCTTGAATGCTGTTTGTGTCTTTAAGCTGTACTTACGTATTGAATTTGTGGAATTTCTGGTGGGCACTGGAACCATTTAAGGTTGTCTGTTTTTAACAAGTGCTGATACTAAATGTAGTTAAACTTCATTATTCTGAAAAGGTTTTCTATTGTGAAACATCAAGGTGAGTGAGAAAACACTCAAATTTAATTTTGACTTACTGTCCATTCTTAGTTGTGCTAGGTGGCTTTTGATTATGGCTCAAGTGTAGGAGAAGTCTAGAGACTCTAACAATCTCCTACTTGAGCTTTAAATAATAAACTGTTCCTCTGAGTTCCTGTTCCCTTTCTGAAGCAGAAGTTTCCACTTGCATAGAATAATGTGTGTATTTGGCATGTGGGAAGAAGTGGCTGGGATCAGGAAGTAGTGAATCTGTTTTTCTTCTAGAATAAATATTTACTAAAAACTTGAATAAATTTCTTATTTGGATGGTGATTTTTTTTTTTTTTTTCCGTAAGGATAGTCAAGCTTTTCTACCACATTAGGCAAGATTGCTTATCTAAGAATATTTCGCTCCAAGTGGGCTATGTGTTTAGGTTCTGTCAGTTATGTTGCATATTGTAATGTCTGACCCTTGAATTCTTTCTGATCTTTTCCTTAAAGACACTCCTCAGACCATTGTATAGCATATTTGCATTTATGAATTGGAGACTGTTGGGCTGCTGAGGGGTTATTTTCTGTCTAATTTATAAACTAGTCTCACTACCCCACTTTGAGGTGCCTGGTGTCTGCCTGTGTGTGTGTGAGTGAATGCAAAGCTTGCTACATAATTTACAGGGTCAGGAAGGTTTGCTGCTCAGAACTTTATTTCATTGTTGCTATTGTTGATTCTCTAGTGGTGGGAACATTGTACTCTCCATATGTGCTCTGTTCCAGAGCAATGTTACTCTCCTGCTGGCCTTGCAGTTGCCATGTGATTTCATTATGGTCCTGGAGGACAAGAATGGTAGAGAAGAAGGTTCCATTCTGCTCATTGGGGTGGGGAGGAGGGAGAGAGAGGGAGGACAGGATGTTTTGGGGTGTTTTTTGCTTATGTGAGGTTTTGGAAAGGTTTAAAAGCAATTAGCCTTTGAGAGAAGTCTTTTGTTTGGGGGTGGGTGCTTTTTATTTTTTCTGATGGCACTGATTGTCTTTTCAAATAAATAATTTAAAAAAGAAATAGGAAAAGGCAAAAATGTTAGGCACTGTTTTGATGGGATTTAAAGAGCTTATACATGAAACATCAAGGAATGGAATTAAGACTGGTGAATACTGAGGATATTTTATTCAAATTTGGTGTTTTTTAATTTCTCTGTTCTTCTGTCACTAGTCTCTTCACTCTTTTAATAATCAAGTTTGGTTTTTTTTTTAAGAAAACACAAATACCTTAGAAAAATGATGTTGATGTAAATTACAACTCAAGATTTTGAAACAACTTTTTGGCCACGGTTCTGTTCTAAAGAAATAGACTTAAGAGTAAGGTGGTTAATTTTGGAAACTGTCATGGTTCTTTGTTTAAAAAAATAAAAATAAAAAACCCCCCAGCTGTCTGGTTTCATGTAGTAAGGATGAAAATGAGTGTTGTTAAGCTAAAGCATGCAAACTGAGAACCTGTAGCTTAATTCAGGTTTTTATTGCTCTATTAAAGATGCAAGATAAGTCTTTGACAAAGTCAAGTGAGATTTGAAAATTGAGTTGTTGCTGTTCTTTCTTTGATTGTCTGGCATTTTCATTATTTTTTTTAAGTTTTAGCCTTTTGAATACAAAAGCGATCTTTTGTTACATGCATGCATTGTTGTATCTTTTCCCCTGCCATAGCCTCTGTCTTTTTGAGAAAGCATTAGAAAATCTGTAAAGTTTTTGGTTTGAGAGTTTGTTGGCAATAACAAAGTTGTTTTAATAATACCATATAATGAAAACAATACTTTATAAAGATCCTAAGCAAGCATTGAAAGATTCAAAAAAGATTTAAAATAGTGTGTTACACTCTGGAGAAAAAAATATTGTCCAGAGGGAGATGCTACACAGTGTGTATAATTCTGCAAGAATTAAGCAGCAGTTTAACCACTGTGTACAAGCCTCTGTTAGCAAGAGGAAAGGCGAACCTTTAGAAACTGATGTTTTGTGGATTGTCAAATAAAGGTGTGGCAAAAGCAAGTGGCTAAGAAAAGCTGTTATTAATTCATACCTATACTTTGCTTAAAAATAGTTTTGATTCTCTTAATGACTTTTTGGAAAAATGTTATTTTACGTCCTTTTTTTAAATCAGTATGTGATCATATTTCAGTAAATTGTAATTTCTCTGCAGTTAAAAGAGACATTGGAACAATCTATAGGTCAATTAAGGAGGCAACGATTAACCCGAAACTCTGGAATGAGAAGTGCTTCTCTCTCAAGCTTATACCCTAGTGACCTGGATGGAGAAGGAGTGTCAGGTAAAATACTTAAGGTGCTTGAGTGAACTTAAATTATGTCTTATGGCTCTTGTATGGGAAGAGGAAATTAAGAAGAAAAGCGTGTAAAGATAATGGTGTGAATAGTCTTCATTGATTACTTCAAAGAAATTCGGTTTAGAAGTTTAGATATTTGGGAGACCTGCATTAGGTTATGCAGTTGTTTATTTGGTGAAGTATTATAACTTTGTTATGTAGTCTTTTCTACTAGTATCCCAAGAGATCTGAAAGAACCAATGTTTCATTTAGTAGAGAAAATTCCTTGTCCACTGCATGAGTTGTAGGTACATATGAGTTAATGCTAAATCCAAAAGACATAGCAGCTTCTGAAGCTTACTTCACAGCAAAACAGAAAGTTAAAATTTAAGTGCATGTGTGGATGAACTTATGTAAGGCTCAGTGGAAAAGGAAAAACTGAACCAATGCATAACCTACTGAAAACTACTGTTTATGTGTCTGCAAATTCATTGTATTTCAGGAAAAGGTATATTTGAGAGGAGTAATCCTCCTAGAAGTAACATTTAATGTATTTTAGTACAAGACTCCAAAACTTTCATTTTTCTAATGTAAAAGCTGTTAAATACTGTAGTTTGAAGCTATAATGGATCCAGGTGGAAGAAAAGTTGTTGCTTGGACAAATAAAATTTGAGGGGAAAAAACTTGCTTAGTCCCTGGAGGAACAAAGGAAACTTATTTCATACTCATCACATAAATGTATTCCCGAAATATTTAAGTTGAAGAATCCTGGGAAGGGCTAAACAAGAAGTATGGCTGTGCATTTTATGTAACTTTAGTAGTTGTTTTGCCTGTCATGTGGCCTATAAGGACATTGGTAAGGTGAAACATGTTTTTTGTTCAGCAAAATGAAAATTTTCTATATTTAGTTTTGTCTTCCTACTTTTTTTTAATATATTTATCTCATAAAGGGAACCGCCACTTCCTGCCTACTTCTCCTCTCAGGGATTACGGAGACTCACAAGGCGATAAACACCGAAGGTCTAGATCTGCAAGTGTTCGGTTTGTCAATGAGGCAGATCATTCAGACCAGGTACAGAGCACTAATGGAAACTGCTTCCCCAAACAGCCAATATGTGGTCACCAGACCCTTTGCTTTTACGTCAGATGAGGTTATTCTGATGAAGCTAAGAATGTTTCAGCTACGAAGTGTGCTTTCAACGTTATGTGCCATTCTTCATTAGGCAGTCACCTCTTGTTTCTCTGTGTCATGAAGTTTCATGCAAATCTATCACTAGAGAGAAAAAGATGCAGATGGTAGCGATATCAAAAGAAATATATGAAAACAATCTGTACTTTTTAGGCCGTATATGAGAAAACACATATTCAGAGATGATTTAGCTAATGTTCACCTATATGCTGAAATCCAGTGTGGCTATAAAGGGGGTGGTTCTTTATTTAATGGCAGATGATCTTGGTGTGCCTGCTGTTTTCTTCATTGTGGCCGGGACTGCTTTTGAGCCAGCTAGTTTTCCATCTTTTTTTCTTTTCCTTCCATCTTAATTCTGGGTCTGACCTGCGAGTGGGATAATTTGACCCTGTACTTCAGGCAGATGATGCAAGGAGATGATGTGTATGGCAGTAGTAATTTTCATACCCCTCAACTTCTGTCTACTTACAGACTCTTCAGAAAAAATAAATTACTTTAATGGATAAGATTAAAAGCTTTCTACGTCCTACAGATAGAGGAGGAGATTTCAGTATCTGTTTTTGCTCTTTTAGATATAGTGGCTAAACCTGCTTGAGTGAATCCCTCTGTGTGTACTAATATGTCCAGGAGAAATGTACTATGACTAATATTAAAGCAGCTGACTGTAAGGTGTTCATATTGACTTTATTAAATCAGTCTCAACTTCCAAATAATTAATTTTAAACTTAACCACCATACGTTCTCTCAGTTGACTTTTTGGGAAGTCTTGAGTGCTACAGAAATTCCTAGACTTCTATTTAACCCTGTTCCATTGTCTTTTCAGTCTGCTTCTCCCCCAGTTCCTCCCTCAGGGTTAGTGTGGGACATAATCCCTGGAAGGAAATTATGTTATATGGAAATCTTACCTCCTAAGCTTCCAAAAGGCTTGGAACTATCTTAAACTACTTCTACATATTATATAAATATCTCAGAAATTTTATGAGTCCCTGCAATGCATACAAAATTCATAGTTTAAGTAACTATGTAAGCAAGTAGCTTTTTTCCTGTTTTGATGATAACTGCTAGTTTATTCCTTATTCTTGCTTTTAAGGGAGAGAATGTGGCTTTACTCCATCACTATTTTGTAAGAAGAATATAGTGCTTTGAGGAATGATGAACTAAAGCAGCCATTGATCATGTCCGTAGGTAGAAATTGGTGCAGAGATAAAGCACTACTGCTTAACTGAAGCTTTGGCATTTTCTTCTCTCTGTAACCACAGTGTCTTTATTCCCATTTTGATTGCTTTTAGCTAATGTTATTTTCAAGCTGAATGGGCTTTTAACACATTTGAGTCTTTCTCCTTCTTAGGCTGATTCTGAAGATATCTATATTTTTTTGAAGTCTTCTGGGTCAGGTTGAAATTTCTGGTTAGTCTCACAGCAGGGAGATGGTAGTGCCTGTGTCTGAATGTTGAGGGCAGTCAGCTGGGCTGTGCAAGATCCAGGTTTTAGTCTTGGACATAGAAGAAGGGGATATTATAAACCAGTTTTTTTTTTCATAATGATGGTCCTGGCCACTGAGCTGTTGACAGCTGTAGGTTTGATTAAGATGGATTAACTGTTGCTTTTTATCCACCTGAAGGATGGATGACCTATTAATATTTTTATTTTTTCTCTTAAAAACTTTGACTATAAAGTGGGGGCCTGCTGAATGGGGGAAAATGGGAGGTTTTACAGAGGAAAATAATGTGCAGGGTTTTTTGCCCTTTGGTGTTTTTTTCTTTTGATCTCTGAAAAAAGCATTCTAGTAGAGTATGTAGAGTCTTGGGCAACATAAAATACCTTTGCTTAGTGCTTTGGTAGTGCCTGAGTACATTAGTGTTCTGCTTGGTCACTTCCAATTTCATATGTCATCTTTTTATAGTAATATATATAGTTGGGCAGAACATAATTTTTTTTACTTGTACTAGCCTTTATTAGCAGGAAATGTTTTACCTGATCAGATCTTTCAACTTGTTTTGCATTAGTTAAGAAGATGGTGCTGTGTCAGGTAACCACAATGACCAAGCTCTGAAACACACTAAAAAAAAATCATAGCTGGGAAACTTGGTTTAGCAAATAATGTACTGATAATTAAACTTCAATGAGCAAGTGCTGTGAAGTGGTGGTTGAAATTGAAGCCTGCAAGCCTCATCTACTTATCCGGGCTCATCTGCAGTTCATGGAATTTTGATATTTTGTAGGTTATTTTTTATTTATTTTAAAATGTGTTTATATGTATGTACTTATTTTTTGAATATCATAAAGGGTTTGTAATTCTTGGCTTAATTTGTGTACTTTAATTTACAGCTGCATTCTTTCCACCAGTCTCTTCGAGATCTCAGTAGTGAACAGGTTCGCCTAGGAGATGACATCAGTCGGGAGCTTTCAAGAAGAAATCGGTATAAACAGAATATAACTCCACCTGAAGAATAGTGTGGAAAATAATTGTTATACTTCTAAATAATTCTTAAGCCCCTTTGTTCTTTGGTATTTAAAAGAAATATTTTAGGGGGAGTGGGGGATTACACAAGTAGATGAAAGCAGTATTACAATCTGCTTGTTCCATGCCATCTTGTGCAGTAGTTATAAATATAAATAACACTCATAAGTTCTGATTTGTATGGTGTATGTGTCTGTCCCCCCTTTTTTATGTATGGACAAAGGCTTGGGAATTTCTTTTATTACAACTTTGCTCCTTACTTGTTCTTGGTGCTGGAGTCTCTTGAGGGCAAGCTCTCATGCAGGTCATAATGTTTGTTTTTTTTAAGTATGTACTGTCTCAACATATGGTTCTTTGTCTAACAACAATAACGGGAATTAATCTGCTAATTCCTAGTAGGAACTGGTACTGTGTAGAAAGACTGTGTGGATGTGTTCGCAATTTGAACTTGTTGACCTGATACCTAGTTTTTCAAACTAGATACTCTGTTATTTTCTCTTGAGGAATGGAAATGCTTTTTATCATTAATTTTCCACTTGAGGCCTGTCTCTAATTATACTAGGAATTTAAGGCTGTAGAACAGACTGAAGGAGCATTAAAAATCCAGCAGATTGTTACTGCTTATAATTATCACAATTGATACTTTTTTTTTGCATTGTAGAATGTTGTCTTACCTATATGTTTTCTATGAAGGACTGATGCTGAATTAAGAAAAACTCTAGAAGAGTTGTCTGAAAAGCTCACAGAGTCCCAAAGACAAGAAACGGTGAGTATGACTAACATGAAAGGATGATTTATATTTAGCATTCTAAGCAGGATGTGGGCTTCTAATTTAATGTGTGTTGGTAGTCAGTACCACATAAGATCATGTTCAGATACGCATACTAATATCTAGGCTGCTGTAGGTTGTTATAATGTTACCCTTCCATAATGAAATCAGCAAAATGAGTTTTTATATTTCAGGGACTTGTTTAAGGTAAGAGTGTGTTACAAGTATGTAGTGAATTTTTCTTTTTCAAAATTCAGTCTTGGACAAAGCTGCTTTTTAACTTTGAACATTGATTTGAATGCTGTTGAAGATACCTTTTGAAAGATACAAGATTTCCCACGTTGTGATGATCAATAATACTGTTTCCTCTTCCTTCCTCTCTGTCTTTTTCAATCCTTATCGTCTGTGCAGCCTAAGGAGAAGAGTCTCTTTGGGCTGCACTCTTCTCTGAAGGCTTTGTGACAAATGTAACGAGGGAGGCAGGACAGCCATGATAGTCTTTTCTTTTTTGCTTCCTGTGTCTGCTGGAAACAGACTAACTGCAGTCTATATCACTTACATACGAAAGAGATGTGTTGATGGAAGGCAAACAGTGTATTGCTGCAGGAACAAGAAAAGGAGAATTGTGTAGGTAGTTCTTGATGCATAAGACTAAGAGTATGCTTTATGTAACTATTAATGTGGTATCAGGAGCAGTACTGACTTCTCAGAGCAAATGTTGTGCATCCTTATTTTCCCGTACATGATTCATGTTGCCCTAGAATTGCATGAATTGGTACTAAGTGCTCTGTCAAGAGCTTTAGTGATGTGTTTGTCCCTAGTAACAATATTGTGGGCACAGACCACTTGTTGGCAGCAGCAGATTTAATAAATGTACTTGTGTGAGTTCCTGACTTTAGATGAAGTCAGGCAGGGATTCAAGAGGCTATAATCTATCAGTATCAGTTATACATTTGATATAATAGAATCTGTCAGTGGAGAAAGACTTGCCTTGTCAGCCTTCAAAGAAAAATATGACAGACTTCCTTTGTTAGAATGTTAGCTCTGCTTTCTCCTAATAGCCTGGTAGGATGAAATAAATTTATCTAATAAATAATTCTTGATACCTGCAAAACTCTGGGTTTTTCTTGTTGTGGCCTACTTGTCAGTATATTTATTCTTTTTCTCTTTCATGTACCAGGAAATTAGCAAATTCACTAAGTTTTAAACAAGATGTTTCTTACGAAAATAACTGCTACTACTGGCTGCGCTATAACTGTTCAGTGCCTATGAATGAGAGAAACAAACCTTCCTCTTTAACAAATGGGAAGGCTGGCAGCCACTGTCTTTTCATTAGTGAAAGAACAAACTAGCTCTTTGTGACCTCCTATATAGTAGAATTTCAAGATTTGAAATTGAATGATACAACTTTTGACCTGAGAGAAGCAAAAAATGAGAGATGCAAGGTGTAAAAAGGAAGCCTTCTATGCTTTGTTAATGCTAAGTGGAATACCAGAAGAATACTTCTCTTAGTTGGGATAGAACATTACCATCCAATAAAATTATGAAAGATGAAGTGTTTAATGGCATTCTTTTAATGAAGACACAAATGCTGTAGTGAGATGGTTTTCATGTGCAGGACTAGTAAAGACTTCTTCTGGAATATTCTGCTCACTGCTGAATTTATCTTTAGGAAGAACATAGGCCAAACAGAGAAGACTGGAGAAAGGAGGGGAAAAAAACAGAAAAGGGGAAAAATAAAGAAGGCCACTTACTGCTGGGGCTCAATTTACAGAAGAATTATGTAATTAGGGAAGATCTAGGCATGGATGAGGAATGGTCAAAAAGTGGTGGTTTAGCGAACGATTCTGGAATAGGAAGGCATCTATCAATAATTCTGCACAATACTAGTCTAATTACTTCTGGTTTGGCAGCTTCTTGGGTCTGGAATTGATTTCTGTACTTGATAATCTCTCTGTAGGTTTCTTTTCTGGAACTTGTGTGGTCTGTTACAAATTTCAGATCTCTATCATCTTACTTGTCCTACAGCAAGGAGTTCTCTGGATAGATTACATATGGTGAGAGGAGCTGCCATTTCTGTGGCAGTTTGGTTTTTTTTGAGGTTGTTTTGTGTGTGTTTTTAATATGTTTTTGTTGGTGTGTTTGGATTGGGTTGTTGTTGTTGTAGGGTTTGTTTGGTGTTTTTTCTAACTTAACTGCTTTTTCATCCCTGATTTTCATTGGAGGAGGTTGTTCAGTTTCTTCAGAGGCTTTTCAAGAGGATTCCCTTTCTTTCCAGGCTTAATCACTTATCATATCCAGGCAATTCCACACCACTGAAAAAACATAGTGGTAGCTACATTCTGCTCTGCTTCTTTACCTGTGCTTTCTGATAATAAGTGTGGATCTTTTGCCCTTTTTCAAAGCCTAATGATCTACTGTTACACTGATGAGGCTGGCAGAATGGGTGAGGTGAGGTAAATGTAGAAGAGGGGATGTTTAGTATGGATGTTGATTAAAAAAAAGAGCTCTAATGGTGAGCATAGCAAAGCATGAGATTAGAGTGCATGTAGAAGCTGTGGTCTGTAACTGTAGATTTCTGAGATCCTTTAGTACCTGTCTGTTTTGGAATTCTTCTAATGAGATTGAATTCAGAATTAATTTCTAATTGGTTTAAGTGAGTTGGGTAGGAGGGAATACTTTATTCCTCACAACTGCCTTATGCACAGTTGTGTTGGGAACTTCTGTTCTTAGTGCCTTTTTGCTTTGGAGCGTGTGTTTATCACTTCCAATGTTGCCATCCTTGTATTTATATTCTACTGTATGATTCTTGGTGATAAACTGACAACTTGAAGTCTTGATAATTTGACAGGATGAGTTCATGATAGAAACATTCTTTTTAGCTCAGTATCCTTAAGCCTTCTTTTATGTAAGGACATATATCTAAATTCTTACGTCTGTACTGTTCAGTATGTTCAGTGCTGTTTGAAAATTGCCTGTATATAGATGTGTGGTGATAAAGGCCTAGCCATTACAGTTCTGAGTCAGTAGTTCAGAATTAATTTTTATTAGAGATTCTGGTTCTTAGAGCCTTTTTGATGCTGAATCTGAATACATTTCTAAAAGCCACACAATACGATCAATGCACGTTAAGTTTACCTTTAAAGTGAACCTTTCCCACCCTAGTATAAAAAACAGAGGACATCTGAGGTGGTGACACAGGCATAGTTGGATGCCTTTTTCAAATCAAGCACTCTCTGTGGCCTTGTACTTGAGACTTGTGCAGTTTTGGTATAAAGACCACAGTTCTACAACTATTTCTATATCAAAACCTCTTAGCTAGACATATTGTGAAATTCCTTTTTTCTTGAAAAGAGTTGGGATGGTTGCTAAAGGAATGTTCAAACAGGCCTATAAACAACTGAAAGAATGTTTACTTACTTCATGGTTATATAAGATAACCCTCTTGGATATTCTTTTGCAGTCTCCTGGTATAGAAGTGCATCCCAAATAGCACAAGAATCTTAATATCTTAATGCATAAAAAGCTACTGCACTAAAGCACAGATTTGTTCAAATTATGTAGATGCTTAATTGAGATTGTGCCATTAGAAGGTTAGTGTAGGCTATGTCTGTGGAAAAAGACAGCAGTGTCAAGTGAAAACTCTTATGTGGCGTTAATGTGGTTACGATATCTCAGACAGCCAGTATTACTCCCAGATAGGGATTTATGGTACTGCACAGGTGACTTATAAAGTGTATATCACACCTATCATTTGCTGTGAGGGAAAAGTTTAACAATATTTAAAGTGACATCGGTGGAAAGTTTGCTATTTTTGTAGTTTCAATACTTCTATTTCAAGTCCACATCGATGATAAAACAGGTCATAACCAGGAAGGCAACAAAAATCTGTGGAAATAGATTTCAGTCAACCGGACTTGTGCGCTAGAAATAACAGTGGAAAGATGAAAAACAGGAGGGAAATTAAAGAAGTAGGATGCTGGTTTTTACAGTTTAAGCATCCAGCATCTTCAGCAAGATTATATTTAGCTGTGTGATTTAAACACCACCCTGGTTTCAAACAGGACATTCTATTCTTTGTGTTTAATTGGTGGTGAGGGAACTTCCTGATAGCCTAATCCATTTGCATACATTTTGCTGCTACCTGAAAGCCTTACGCAGAGACACAGCTCTTAAGTGTCATGAGTATCATTCAGGTAGTCTGTGTTGCTAAAAATGCATCCTTGAAATCACATTCCAATATGTTGTGAATGCAATAATTTAGTGTTAGCATTTCATGTCATTATGTAGACCATCCGTATTCTTTATATTGGTCTTCAGTGAATCACTTGTCTCCACAAAGGCTTCTGGTAAGATCTGGAGGACAAGATACGTATTCTTATGGTAGAAATGTTGTCCTGAGTCAGAGTCATTTGGAATGAAGGAAGAGAAGTGAGTTTTAGAGTTTCTTCTACATGCACGGATTAATGAGTTAACACTTAACTGCGTCTAATTTTTCTTAATCCCCATTGTGTGTCACAGCCTCTGTGACAAACTGGGGAAGGTCAGAGAGGCTACAAAACAGGGAACACAATTCTTGTGGGAGATAATGTCTACACCAGTATAGACTGGGTAAATGTTATGTTGGGGGGAACGTTTTTAGGTGGTGCATTAACTGTCTTGTGGAGCAAATAAGCAGAAACATTCCAGAAGAAAAAAACCCAGTTATTTGTTGCAAACAAGAATGAAGCCATAGTTATCTGTATCTTGGTGCAATTTTTTTTAGTTTTTTTAACAGAATTTCATATACTGTTCTAATAAGCTTTTCAGTAAAATATGGTAATCTGAATATAGTCTAGAATAAACACACAACTGTCCAGATAGCTGTTTAGCTAGTAAACTGTTCACTGTTAAAATTAGTTAGTGAAGTGAATTTTACATGTTGATATTCTTGATCTGATTTTCTTTGAAGGTTTCATTAATTGTCTAGATGATGCAATATAGAGACGCTTGCTATGCTTGCAGATGGACTTCAGGTATGTTGGAAAACAGACCTGAAATCCAGTATCCAGTCTTGAATATGGCTTAGAGGATAGAACAGGGTTAACAATTGTAAAATTCAGCAAGGAGGACTAAAATTGTACTTCAGGAAAAAAAGTAATTTTAGAGGTAATGGAATCAATTGTCTAGGGAGTCTGTAAGTTTTCTGGGAATGCTTTTGAGCAGGCTGGATAAACTTGTAGAACGATATAGATATAAAAGGTCATGTGTTTAGCCAGGCAGTAAGTTTGTTACCCTTTGAAGCCCATTCCAGCCTTTTCTCTCTCTGCTCTGTGGACCGAGAATATGAGCTAATGATTTACTATATATGGTAACTATAGCTTTTTTGATAGAAGTTTTTTTTTTTTTTCCAGTGAGTTATAAGTTGCATTAAAATCTTTGGTGGCTTGTGTTGGTTGGTTGGTTTATTTTGAAGAGGGTTGCATCAGTAACTCTGAAATTTTTGTGCACCTGACAAGTATGATGATGAACGTGTCTTTTTCAGTACCTTGTTAGAAATCAGGTAACAGTTGTATTCTGGAGGGAGCTGAAAGAAGATGCTCAGCAAATCACTTGTTATCTTGTAGTTAGTAAAAAGTTACTTTCTTACTCTTTCTGCATTAGTGATAATACGCAGTGAAATCTGAAGCAGGGATCTGAAGCTTGCCTAGTGCTGCCTTGTCACGTCATCTGCAGTACATGCGGTGAACTAGACCCGTGTCAGTGAGGAAGTCACTGACCTTTTGAATGTCTGCTTTGGGGGTGATGTTACTTTGGGATCTTTCATCAAGGCTGTTACACAATTTTTTTTTTTTTTCTGGTTACACATTTTTTCTGGATAGTTGTAGTGCTCTCTTGCATAAGTCTGCTTGAAAAAGATGTGTGAGAGCACTGAGAAAGCTTCTGCCTTCAAAAACATGTAGCCGACATTATTTTTTTTTAAATTTAAAAACATGATTTTGTATCATTTGTGTACTTCAGATATATCTGGAGAAAAGGATGACAGCTGTTTTGCAGTTTTCAGCAAAGATATAACAAGTTTAATGACAAACTGTTATTTTCTGTTCCTGCTACATAGTATCGTTGTTTCTGTTAGCCAGAGTATTTTGTGAATTAGTAGTCAAAACAAATACAAACCTGATGTGGTGGGTTTTGTTGTTTTATATGTTTTTAGGAAGTAATTATTCTGGATTGTGACTGCAGAGATTTCATAGCTTACATGAAAGAGCATGCTTTGGCAGTACTTTTTGAGCATCCTCCCGATGGTTTTAAGAGAAAATCCAGAATTACAAATTGTGAGCTGACTTCATCTGGCTGTGCAAGCAAGGAATGTTTTCAAACTGATGTATTCTGTTTTAAAGAAAGACTCTTTCATTCTTTAAACCTGATATATATACTTGTGAAACTCAGAATATAAGTTTAACTTCAATTATGTTTCTGTTGCTACACAACTGTGGTGTTAATGTTCAAATTTTCTATCCAGACATATGCCTAGTGCTAGCAGAGTGCTTAATGGTGAAAGTACAGATGAAAACTTGTTCCTCTTCACATAAAACACCATTCAACTACTAGTTCCTGATATGTTTTTTTCTTTCTATCTAAATACCATTTGGTAATAGATATATTGCTTTCTAGTGATTGTTTAAAATAGTTTTAGGGTAGTGAGGAAATGATACATAAATATTTTCCTTGCTAATCTTCAGCTTTAGTTTTATAAATTTAATTTGCTGCCCACGAGAGGGTGCTGTCTGCTAGCATCTTAAAACGCAAAAATGAAGTAGTGCTGGTATTGTAGTTTAAGACTGAATTGCTGTGTTTATAATCCAAACTGCTTTAATAAATAACGGGTGTTACTGTATTGGTTTTTACATGGATTCACAAAATATTAGGAAATAGTCTTAAAGGGATGTAATTTTGTGCTACTATAGTCATTCTTATGTATGTAGCTCTCGTTTACTGCTTTTCACTTGCAGATTTCATAGTGTGAGTCAAGCATTGGTCTGTTTCACAGGCTGGAGATGTGAGAGAAATGACTCTCCAGAGGTTACTCAGGCCTGTGGCAGAGAAGCTAACAGATTTTTGTATTGCAGCTTCCAGTCAGCACCAAACTTGACACTGAGGTATTTAGCACTTGAGTAGGACAACTACTGTAGAGAAAAATAGGCATAAACCTCAAGGAGGATATTGCTAGCTGGGTAGCAGTTCAGTTCCCTGCTTCAGTACTTCTCAGGTACTTGCTACTATAACGAGTTATTTTTTTGTGCCATTCTAAATCTTATTAAGTAGAAGTTGTGTTCTCTTTTCTTTCTACCCCATACTCTGTTTATGTCTTTTGCCATTGTTTTCTTAATATGTGTTAAAAGACATGCTAATTTCCCGCAGGGTGGTTTTTTTTCCTTTTGAAGGTATCGGATCGAGTGGAGAGAAGACTTCAGGAGCTAGAACAAGAAATGCGTGCTGAAAGACAACTTGTAGAAAGGCGCCAGGACCAACTGGGACGTATGTCCCTTCAATTACAAGAGGTATGCAAATGAAAACTTCCTGTGTATTGAGTAAGGAACCTGTGCTGCTGCGTTTGTGAGCCTGTACCTGTCAAATTGGCAAAAGTGCTGATACCTTTAGCACAGTCTTTTAACTCTTACCAGTCCAGGTCTGCTTGTTTTGGTGACTAGGTGATAACAAGTACAATCTCTGTTCTTCATGATACTGTCTTGTCTATGTTTAGGCCTCTTTGGTAAACGGCACAAACATTCTTTAAAAGAACCCACCCCCTATGCCCTTCCTCAAACCCAAAACAAATGAAAGAAAGCTGTTAGCCGGGTTGTCTCAATTAAAACATTTTGTTTTCTAAAATGTAAACTTCTTGCTTCCAGTGAGCAGTTTATTTTTAATTTATTTCAAGAAGCAGTCAAATGCACCGTAGTGGCCAGACAGCTTTTCATTGCTTTTTAAGCAGTTTCATTCGACAGCAGCTGATGAAGTATAAAATTTGTTTAGGAGACAAATACACATGTTTATATTATGAATTAAAATTGGAGGCAGCTAGTAGCTTTGTTTTGCTTATGTTTTAGGAAATGTATGAAAAACACATCTCTTTTTTGAATTTAACATAAGTGACCATATACCTGCTTTTTTGGAAGGCAGTTTTTTTATACTGTGCACTGATGTTGAGGAACCTTAGTTTAGAGGGACACTTTGTATTTGATGTAAGGCTAGAGACTTTTTCAAAGAGGTCATATTTAAGAAGATGCTTTTCTGATACAGGTCAGGTTTAGTAAAATGCTTGTAGTGCTTCTGCTGGTCTTGCAGAAAGAGTTACTGTCTCATTTGTCCCCCTATTGATGTCCTAGTGGGTGAAAAGAACTAGAGTGCTTTATTACAGCTTTCATTGCTCTTTAATATATTTGCGTGAATTTCTAGATTCTTTGGTTGTGCCATCAGTCTGGTAGAGGGATGCTTAGTGAAATGAGTTGGTGTTATCTGATAGTGTTATCTGCAGATTGGAACAATTTTTTTTTTTTTTTTCATAATGTTACCTACCCCTGCTCTACCTTTAATACTGACCCATAAGCTCTCGGTTGGCTCCTCATGCATCCCCAGGTGGGGCTCCATGCATTCCAGCAGGTCATTGACACAAAGGGCGGCACACCTTCCTCATCTCTCCAGCCTATCCTTCCTAAAGAGCCTGTATCCTTCTATCCCAACACTCCCATTGTATGAGCCATCCCACTGCATCTCCTTTATGCCAATTCAAGTGAACGAATTAAAATGTTTTTCAAAGAGTTTCGTATGATTGGTTATGTGATCGTGAGCCCTCAAGCTGGATACCTTTTTGCCTAGTAGCTCATCTTTTGAAGTTCATACGAAATGAGTATGAAATACTAAGCACATCCCCAACCTCCCATTCCCCATAGCTTTCCAGCTGTAGATGAAGGTGTTTTAATTCTTTCTCCAGAAAATTCTATTTTGTTCTGTGCATGTTTTTGGAAATTATTTTTCCTGATGAGCCCTTTTCTATTTACAAGGTTTTTTTGACACCACTGTTCCAAACTTCAATATATAGTCCTCATTCTCAGTTTGCTGGAAAGCTTAACACCTATTAGTCTGCTTGGTAAACTTTTACTATTGGGAATTTTGCCAAGTCAAGATTCAGAGCCAATCCTGACTGGAACAGGCTTATTCCACACGGCATACATTCATAGCTTTTGCTGCTTGGAGGAGAATCACATTCCTGGTGATTATCTTCACTTTTTAAAGCAGGGGGTCATATTTTCAAATTGTCCTTCTGGGTGTCTGATACCAGTTATGACTGGATTGTTTGGACTGGGCTCTTGTCACTGTGTTTGGAAATCCTAATAAAACATAATTACCCCTGTTGCAATGAATTATGGATTTTTCAGAAACTTCTAATGTCTAGCATGCATAATAGAACCTGGTGGTGTCAGATGACAAGTATAGAAAGGAGCTTCTTTCAATAGGTATTAGGCAATCTTTCTTTGACAGATTGCACAGGAATATGGAAACAGTATTGCCCTTGAAACAGATCTTGATTACATTCCCAGCAGCAACAAACAGTGTGTCCTTTTCTGGCTGTATCTTCTCTCATAGATGTCTTAACGGCTTGGAGAACATCTTTGTGACAGAGTTGCAACTTCCTGTGTGCCAGATGTCTTTAGACTCCAATGTTGCTAAGGTCCTTGGATCTCAGACCCTTATTTACAAGCTTCCATCCAGCTGTCCCATCTTCTTTCCCCATTGAATGTTCGTATTAATTTGTCCTTTTCGAGGTGGAAAATGGTCTCACTTCTGGATAGTGTTTTTATTATCAGGAATGGTTCAATGTCTCTTGAACAGTTTGCTAAGCTCTTTAGCTCTCACGTTGGCAAACTGGACCACCTTGTGCCTTTTGAAAAACACTTTTGAGAGCAAAATAGTCTGGATCCAGGTACACGCTGCCTTTCAGTGTACTATTGTCCTGAGAGGTGTGGAAAAGCTTTTTGAAGAAAATTATTTTGTTATGGAATACAGGATATAAAAGAAATAGGAATATGAAAATATCTAAGGAGGCAAAAAGTTTAGAACTGACCTAATCTTAAATTTAAAACCAGGAAAAAATGCCAATGCCAAAACAGTATGAGATTTGGGTGTATGAGATTTGAGTTTGAGCTGCTTTCAATTCTTTTTTTCTTGTATGTGGTGTTGCAGATGAATAGATTCAGTATGGCAAACCAAGTTGAATGTATAGTGTAATTTATGACTATGAAGTCTTTAAAATTTCTGAATATGAACAGTTTAAAAAGGTTCTTATTTCGACAATGTATTTTCAAGCTGAGTAGTAGGTGGCTTCTTGTTAATTTCTTCATTACTTGTGTCGATGTAATTGATGTATTTTTCATTTTCCTGTGTGATAGACAATTAAATTTGGCTTTAAAGATCTGTAAGCAAAGTTGTAAGAAAAACTCAATAGTTTGCACAACTTTTAATGTGTGTTTTTATCTCCTATATTTTGAGTAGGCCATTTCAGCAAAGCATACAAGGTGATTATATTAAAAAAAACCAGCAAACCCTGATAAGAATAATTAGATTTTGTGTAAAATATCTGATGTAATTTTACTTTTTTCTTACTGATCACCCATCGCTTGGTGGCATTTGCCACAGATTGCTTGATAGGTGAGAGAATTTTTAAGAATGGAGATTCTCAGACAGTCCTGTGTGAAAGCTTACTTATTACTTGACTGCCTTACAGTTAAGTATGACTACCGTGTGCATTAAGAACAGCAACTTCTTAACACAATATAAGACACTGCTGGTTTTCTTTCTTATTGTGAATATGTTCTTTCATGCTGCTTTGATACTCGGCTATTGCAGATACTATTCTCAAGTCTGCAAGAGTCTCATCAGTGCACTCCTTTGATCTCTCATGGGATATACAGAATGATGCTGAAAAAGGTGGATCTCTTCATTCAGGACATCCATACAAGTGTGCACTCATGGAGATTCTTAGGGGACGTTGTAGATGAAAGTACTCTTGATTGAACACAATCAATATAAGGGAGAGGCTTGTTGCCTTTTTCTATAGCTTGTCTTTTTAATCAGCTGTTCCTCTTGTGGTGGCTTATATTTGGCCTGAAGTATCAGAAGAAGCAGCCAAGCTGCTTTCCAATAAATGACGTGTAGCTTAAGCTGCTGTATGCTAGAAAGAATGTACTTGAATGACTTTGTGTACTTTTGCATTGCCTGGTGAGATCCAAATAACAATTGCACCAAAATATTTAGTTATTTTAATGAAGAATGTTTCTGTGTAATTTCTAAGACCGGTTTTTTACTTTGCCGTTCTGTTTCTTATCCTTTGTAACTTGAATTGTGAGTTAGATTGACTGTTAGCTCTGTCAGTGGCCTTGGGTTTTGTGGTGATCATTGCGTGGTTGTAATGTTCTATTAAAGCCTTTTTATGTCCTCTTTTATGTCTCCAAGATACTTCCTAAGTAACATTACTGGAAGGGAGGGGAAGGTTTTGACAGCATTCTGAAATACCATTATTTAGTACAGCCTGAATGATTTACGAAGAAATGCTATTTAAAGCATTTGTGGCTATTTAATGAGACAATTTCTTCATTAGTTTGCCTGGTATACGTTTCACACCAAGAAAAATCAAATTTGACTTGGATTTTATCAGTACTTGCTGTATTGAGGAAATCTTGTGAGGTTTTAATGTTAATAGTTACTATTTTTAAAGGAAGGTGCAGTGCCCATAACTGACCGCTAATCGTCAGTATTTTACCACCTTGAGAATAATCTTCCTAAATCTCAGCTTTTAAATTTTATGTTTTCAGGGTCTAACTGAACATAATACATTTGCTTCAGTCTTTCTCTTGTCTGTCTTATCTTTCTTTTGTATGATGTGCAGACTTTCTATTTGTATTGCGCTATTAGTATGGTCATAGACTGATTATTAAACAAGATGATACCTAGTTGTATACTGACCATAAAGAAAGCTTGACATATAAAATTTTGCACCTTTAACATCTAAATTTGCATTATTTTTTTGAATCTTTAGTGTGTATGTGCTGCATGTAGGTGGATAAAAATTATTTTCTCTACATTTTTATGTATCTTCTGACTTAGTATGTATTGGTGTGTTTAAACTCTTAACTGTTTAGAAAATTGCAATTAACTGCTGTTTAATTTGCAGTAGCAAAAAAATTCATTCATATCATACATCTTCACTTTTTTCTGTATTCCTGATACAAATGCATTTCTGATTAGAAAGGAGAGTAAATATGCTCATCTGGCCAGTGCAACTGACATGTATACATGGGTTCCTTTAACAAACTGAATTTGTTGTGTCAACTAAAACCATGTTGAGATTCTTCAATACTTTATTTTGAACATGAAGACACTATCACATTATACTGTTTGTTTTCATTTATGCATCCATTTCTTAAGACAAGATCAAGTGTCATTCTTAAAAGATGGGCTTTAAACAGCGTTTGAATGCATTGGATCTCCTGGATGGCTTTACTAATTCCTGTGCTTGGCTTCCTGGATTTCGGTGAAATGAGTCTGTGTGTTCATGCTTTGCACACTTTAGGTGAACAGAATCATCTTTGTAGAATATTTTGAACCCACTGACTGTGGTAAGGTAATGACTATAATTATGTCTTAAGTTGATAACTTAAATAGGCCAGGAAGCTTTTTTTTTATATACATGCAACTGGATATTTGGATTCCATTTGCCTCCCACTGCACATACTGTGAAGTGCAAGAGGCTGGTGGACATTCAAGAGAGAGTGGGGTAGATTGACAGTCAAAAGCATTATTGAAAATTCTCTTTTTGCATGTCTTTCTCTCTGATCCTTTTAGACAAACTTAAACCTGATCTATGTTTTGAGCCATCTGGATGTTTTAATGCATGCTTGATACTTGCTCCTTGGCTCTGTGCTGTGCCACCTGTGGCTAACGGTTTCTGTTTAGATTCTAGTTTGAATGAGCAAGTCTCAAACCTATCACTGTAATATCTAGGTAGTCTGTCTATAAACACCTGATGGATATGTCTAGGTAACATGCTCAGACCCATGCTAGCTGCTAATGTAGCAAGTTAGGGAAAGAATTTTCACTCCGATTAGGATGTAGTACATTTTTGCCTTATTTTAAAATACAGTATGTGACTGGTCTGCTTTTGTGTATTTGTGCTAGTATGGATAAATCACTGATCAGTCTCACTTTGAAACAGCAAATTTCAGATTGTTGTCTGTGCGCTGCTTTCAAATAACTTGGTTTTACTTAAAAAAACAAAACCAAACAAAAGTCAATACCTAAACCCTAAGAAGAGTTAGTAGGCTTAAATTACAGTGGGAGTTATGATTTGATACTGGAAGTTTTTCAGAAGTTGGAAGGATTGAGACCTATTGTTAGAGGCCTCCACATAGTTTTCCCTCTATATATAAAGGAAAAAAATACCTGGCTAGCAGGGAGTAAATTAGTTTGTTTGAAGTTTTGGGGTTTGATATACTATGGATGGATGAGATATGTTGGGCTGAGATATACCAGGTATGTTAGTATTCTAATACTGTCTTATGGTAGTGAACTCTTTAAAAACACCTGTAAGAACTGCTCTGCTGAGTCAAATCAAAAGTTAATCTAGGCTGTCAGGAGCAAGGGCCTGTTTCTGCCCGTGCAGGCAGGCAGCGTAACATCCAGCTGGTCCGTCTCGAAGCCATGCTGTGAAGACCTCTTAACATGGAAGTTACATGTTTTCTTGTGGCCTCCTCCGTGCCTGCCTCCTCCAAGGAGTCACCAGCCTCCTCCTGGCCAACCTGGACATTAATGCTTTCAAAAGGAGGATCCTGGTGTGGGAATCCTGATGACTGTAGGGCTGTTCCTGGTCCTTGATCCTTCAGCATTGCCAGGCAGAGCACTCCTGGGCAGGATCTGCCCACTGCTTGGTAGCCAGCAGGGAGGAGCGTGTGTTGGAACCCTTGTCCTTGGCATCCCCTTCCTAATTCCCATTTTTGATATTTGACTCCTCCAACCCCTTCTTCAGAGATACATGAAATCAAAGAATTAATTGAATCTTTACATGGTATTTCAATTTTTTTTTCTTTAATCCTCCCTTTTGTTAGAGAAATCTTACATAGAGAAACCCTTAGTGGAGGAAGAAACAAGTGGTATAAACCATATAAACCAGTGAGAGAAAAGTATTAAAAAAGGAGTACAAAAAGGAGGGGAAGCCTAGAATTAGCTTTTACCTATGCAGTTTCTGAACGGTCACTAACAGCTGATGTTTGGCTGTGGGTGACCAGATGCTTCCATTTCTTAATGATGTCTTGGCTGGTTAACTGATTGCCTGCCTAGCACCTGGAAAAATGTATGTTTCACATTTGAAGCAGTGTGCAAGTGCTATGTTTAATTTGTTGTAACATCATATTCTTTTTGTAGTAATTTAACTCTGAGATATATATATGAACTGTTTTCATTCTTAAAAATGAAACAGTTAGAGGCTATTTTTATAATATACAGAAAATAAACCTGACCATAGTTGTAGTATCAGTGATAGGAAATACTGCATTTTTATTTGAAATTATTGCTGTTTAATAGCCTAAATATTATTCGATAATCCTGATAAGTTGAAATGGCATATTAATTTCTGTGGTTTCTTCTAGGGACTAGGAAGCACTACTGATGCAGAGACGTACTGTATGCCTTCAATAAGGAAAACCTTTGAAAATTTTCTTAGTTTGTTTAATTCCAACCTAGCTTTAATATTTTCCTTATGATGCTGATACCTCTAACAAAATCTGCACATTAAAACATGCATTTTTTGTCCTATATTAATTATTAATTAATTATTAATTAATTAATTCAAAAAATAAGGTTCACATACAGTTGACTGCATATAACAGAGCTTCTAATTTTGCTGGCAAAAATGAAGCTCTGTTGCAGTTAGTACACATCATGTATACCTAGTAGACTGTTCTGAACTGGTACTCCTAGTCATTCCCCCCCACCCCCAACAACAACAACAAGACTTGTGCAATAATGGCATTAGTGGAAGTGATGATCTCTGATTTTTTGTTTATGTTGCTTTTTGGGAGCTCTCTACAGTCTTTTTGAGTAAAATGGGAGTGTCAGGTCTGTGTGTGGTGTTGAGTTTTACAGTTGGCTGGAATGATAGCTTTGAAACTGTACTGAATACTTAAAGAAATATCTTAAATATATTACAGTCTTACAGTATCTGATTATGAATCAGTAAGATTAAAAGCTTAATTCTTTATGTAACATAATATTTTCAGTGGCATAGTTATGATAAATGTCTTCCACAATCTCAGTTTTTAGTGTAAACTGTTTAAGCTGGAGAGTAGTCCAAACTATACTGAAACCCTTATGTTTCCTGTTGCGAGGGTGTAAGACTGAGATAAGTATATAAATCCATTTATTTTCTCCGCAAAACTACTTTTAAAAGCAAAACTTCTAAAGCTGAATGCCTGGCTTTGCTGAGCTTGATTAATATCTTGCTTTTTGTTTTCATACAGTGAAATTATTTCCCAATATACAGTGAAAGGAAAATGTTCCAAACCTGAATGAAATTCACTAATTATAGGGGCAAAATTCAGGGATACTTGTCTAAGGAGATATTCTTTTAAATGTAAAATAAAAATACCGCTCAAGAAGAACAGATTGGGGAAAAAGACATTTTTTTTTCTGGACCGGCTATGTGTTAATTGTTCTGTGGTATTTTTAGCAGGTAATGGAAGGAATAGATGTGCTTATGCTTCATTATATTGGATGAAAGTAAAAGGTGTATGCTAAGGTCTCTCATTGATTTGTGGCTGGTATGAGAACTGCTGGGTCATGTGGCACAGCAAAGAAACAAGATTTGTTAACAGTTGCTCAGATTCATGGCAAATTCTGTCAGTATGGCTAGTGAGCGCTCTCAGCTGGTGTTTCTAAGTGATATTTAAGATGAGCCAATGACACTGTTATGGCTTGAGATATCCAAATTTGTGTTGTGTATGTTGCAAATTGTACGCTATTAATGACTGCCGTGTCTAATGCATTCCTTTGCTAGTGGTTGGCTGTGTTCCCCAAATAGTGTCGGTTTGAAGAGGGAAAAGATTTTTGAAATTGATAGTCAAAGCAATTGCATTTTTGTAAGATGCTTTAGAAAATGTATGTAAGTGTTTTTGGATACTTCAGTTTGGGGGTTGGGTGGGGAGTTGTCACAGGAGAAGTCCACATGGATTTATTTAAAAATATATATTTTTTTTTTTTCAAAGTAGAGCACATGCATGTTGTAACTTTTGATCAGGAATTTTTGAGCTGATTCTATCTTAATACTGTTATTCTAAGCATTTGTACAGATTCAGATAAAAATACCTTTCTCACTCTTTTGCCTTCCAGCACCACCTTATGGTAGTGTGTTCCTTAATACAGTGCATTGTATTTCATATCATGCATATTTTATATTAGAGAGTATATTCTTTTCACCTGATGCTTTCACAGCTTATCTGTAGGGGATCTCTTGAGCCTCTTAGACCATCATCTCAAAGTGCTTGGGGTCAGCCTTGGGCGGCTGGAGCTCTATACATCGGAAGGATGTTAGTGCTAGCTTTGACTTTGTATTTGGCCCTGTTCTGTGCATGGGTGTGTTTACATATGCATGGACTTATATTTATTTTTTCATAACAATATACATTGGCTCCACATGGAAATACTAGACAGACAGAAAGCATTTGTCTAGATCTTCTTTCTTAAATATTTCAGCAGATTCTTTCATTTTAACAGACTTACGAAGAAGACCTCTGTAACTTTTATAATGAAGTTCACAATGTATTTTTCCCCTCTAAAGGCTTTAAGGAAGCAAGATGCTAAAGCAGATGAAACAGAAGAACTCATGAAAAATAAACTTGTGAAATATGAAAGTGAAAAGATTCAAGTAAGACTGAATTTTATCCTTTCTTGTTTGGTTTTAAATAAGTGTGTAGTGTCATGTTACAGTATATGCTTCCTTTTTCAAGAAACCAGCAGGATAATATTTTCTTTACTCTTCAAGGTAACAAGGGGGTTTATTGCATCAGAGGCACTGTAAATATAGCTATGCTGAACTTCTGTCTTTCCTTCAAATTCTTTAGTTATAGTGTTACTTCTAACAACTCTTACATCCTGCCAGGCAGACCAGTTTATAACTTGGGGATTATCCTTGATTTCTTTCTCTGATTTGTCTCTGAATTTATAAATAGTCTGCTGTTGCTTATTTGCAGCAGCTCAAAAATGCAGCTTTTCTCCATCCCTGCAGCTAACGCAGGCTAGTTATGTTGCACAATGGTTACTATTAATTATTCTTATTGAGTTATCTGTTTCCATATTGCTCTTTTCCTGTTCATAGAAAACCAGATTTCTTTTATTTCTGTTCTGGCACATACTTTTTCTAGCTTTTTTCCTCTTACATCAAGTTTAGCCTTTTTGTCAATACTTTCCAAGTCATACTCCTTTATGCTAAACCATCTATGTAATGTGTTATGTTACTTTCTCCATTCCATTAATGCTGGTCCTGTTTACTTTGCCCATTTGCCAGCCTCTCAACATCCTCTTTGAGATTGCTATCTTTGCAATAACAGTTTCCACTGTCAAAAATGATATTTATTTTAATGTAGATCTTTGTGATTTTTGAACTATTTATGGTAGAGCTCTGAAAATATTTTGTAGCTTTTATTTTCTGTGGTTTTTTTTTAAATGTTCATCAGTTTGCTGGCTATTTCTGATTAAATATTTTAAAATTCACTTAATATTATTTTTTTAAGGAAAAATTCTAACTGTAGGAAATCATGGGCACATCAGTTTTTCAGTCATCTTGTTTCCAGAAAAATTCAAATATATCTTCTTGCACAACACAGCAAAACCACAGAATTTAGCAATTGCCAGTTGTACCAATGCATGTAATCTTTAACACTTTTATGAATGAACTATGTAATAAAGGTGACTTCAAATGTTAAATCATTGTTAATTTTAATTTGAGTTTGAAGATATGTTTCAAATCCAGGGACAATGTTTTTGAATATTTTTTTCTTCCTTTCTTTTATTTTTAATCCAGTTAAAATTTGCTTTTGTACTTTTTTTTTTGGTTTATACACACCACTTTGTATATAGAACATCTGTGATATAGAACATTGTACAAAATTTGCAGACTGTAAGTTAAATTCTTTTTCTGTAACTTAAATACATCAGGGATTTAATATAAATGAAAGTTTGCTTTAAAATTTTGGACAAATAAGAATATTCTGTATATTGTACTTCGTCTTAAATAGATGTTCATATCTATTAATTTGTGCTAGAATTAAAGAGATAAAAACCACTTTTGTAATATGTTGTGTACTTTGCTTTTCATCATTTTCTGTAATGAAAGCTTGAGCAAGAATTGGAGCAGTCCCGGAAAAAGCTGAATCAATCAGAAGGCAGTAGAGAAGTTCTTTTGCGTCAGGTAACTGCTTTGACGTGGTGAAAATCCTAAAATTTTCATATTAGGCTGTGTCTGAGTCTTTTTTGCTTAATCTTCTTATCTTTAAGAGTCTAAAATTTGTGGATGGAGCTGTCATCTTTTTCTGTTTTCCAAGCTTTTATATATATATATGTGTTCATGTACAATAATTATAGTAGTGGTATTAGTTATGGTACTTTTTATGTACATAAACACGTTATTGTAACTGCTTTTCATAGTATGCATTAGAACAATGGCTATCTTAGCAATTATTGTTATGCAAAGCACATGCTATAATCGGTGAATTCAGATACCTAGAAGTATTTGCTGTATTGGTTACTAACATGTTATAAAAACATGTGAAAAACCAACACCTGAAAAACTATTTAAAGTGTGCTCTAAACAATACCGGTTGATGCACATTGATTAAATCTAGAAGTTGCAGGAACCTGAACCATAGCTTTAGAAAAGTGTTGTTTCTCCTAAACATTTCTAATCCTTCCTCCTTTCAGAGGAGCTGGAGAAAAAGGTTTAAATAAATAGGGAGGGGGCAATTGGCATATTAATGTTAGCATTAGTTGTTTGACTTCTGTATCTAGTGGAAGTCTGAGTTGGCTGTATTACTTAGCATTATATTCCATATACAGCAAGTTAAATTGAATTTAACTTTTGAATTTTTTTTAATGTCACATACCGATAATATGAGTTAGAGCAACATTCCTTCAATTCAGTTTTAGCGTGTCATATTTTATTTTTTTTTATTATTTTATTATTTATTTTATTTTTTCATTTCTTTTATTTTCATTTATTTTATTATTTCAAGATTTTATTTTCCTGTATGCAATATCATCTCTAAATGCTAGACTGTACATGGTAGAAAGGAAAAATGTAAAAGCCGTATGTTTCTTAAGAACAAGTACATTGTATTTTTATTTAGTATAATTTAAATATACAAATAAGCAATATATTTTATATTTTTTCACTAGCAATGTAAAAAGACAATTGCAATATATAAAATGGTAACATTTCGTTTGATCCAGAGAAATTTATGCTCATCTGTGGTCAACATAACAAATGAAAATGTTTTCTTTAATTTTGAATAATCACTTTGTGGTCTGCAATTAGGGAGTAATTTGTCTTTTTGTTTAACATCTGCAGTACTCTAGAGATTGATTTATTAATATACTTGTCTATAGTCTTTCTTGTTTTATGTAATGTTAAATAAGTATCCTATTTACTCTTTCGTTCTGTTTTTCATTAATCATTTGATACTTATACATGTGTTTTAGGTTGAGGATCTTCGTTCCCAACTTCTGAGAGCAGAAGAAGACCGTGTAGAGTTGCAACATCAAATTTCTCAGGTTGCTGTGCACCGCCAGAGCTACCAGGATGTACAAGGCGATGACAGGAGTATTAGAACAGGTACAACTCTCATATTTTGCACTAGAGGCCTGCAAATTAGTTAGCCTGGACACTAATTCTGTCTTTGAGTTTCAGTCTAATCCTTCTATTTTTTCAAAAAAACCAGCCATTTAACTGCTCAGCTGTAAGTTAATAAGTACTGGTACCTGAATTTTAAATAATAAGTAGCAATGAGAGTTAAAATTTAGGATAAAATACCATGATTTGCGTGAGTTAAAAAAAAAAGATTATTAGACACTATTTCAGCAAAGTGGATAGTGTTTTTACAGAAGAAAAACATTTGAAATGTTTCAGAAAAATTATTTTAAAACCTCACATTTCAGTCCATGTGCAGTTTAAATTCTGCCATCTTGAAAATCATATCAAAAGTCATTTATACAGCTGTTTAATAGACTGATGAATCTCTGGTAGTATTTCTATGGGGTAACAACACGTTCCAGAGAGGTTAAGAAAATTTTCCAGTATGATGCAGGCAGGGCTTCTGGTTGCAGTGTGTTAGAATTTCAGAGATGGAATAATGATATTTAGAAGGAAAATACTTTAAACAATTTCAAGATGTAATTGCATATTAAGTTACCACTTTAGCAAGGTCTTCACTGCATTGTTAGTTATCCATCTGTATTTAAACTTTTCAGACTTAATCAAAAAGGCATTAAAGAAAGTCTTTATCTTTCTCCTTATTAACATGGAAATGTATTAGTCAAGATAATAGAGGAACAGTGACTCCAAGTCCAGTGTGTCTGTGAATGTTTAATTGGTTTGGTAAATGACTTATTTTTAGATTTTCATACTTCACCTACTGAATTATCTTGCTTATTAAAATAGGACTCTGACTCTGTTTTACAAATCTCAGAGAGGACACTGGAAAATGGCTGGGTTTTGTACGTGGCTTAGCTTCAGAAATGTAACTCAAAAGAATAATTTTAATAGTTTTTCTCTAGTCATGTTAATGTATCTGCTTAAAGATGAGTTTATTTGCAACAATATGCTTTTCATGTTAATGAAAGCATATTTTAATTTTTTCATTTGTTATACAATTATGAATCAAAACTGTTGTAAAATTATGAAGAAAATAAAAAAAATGTACTGGAGCTGTTAAGATATATACACATATCATTATATCACTTATGCAGTTGTGTTTCTCCTTACTGTGTTATTTCTGTTTCTTCAAAGATGCGCGGGAAGAATGCAAATGGAAATTTTCTTTGCCTCTAGTAGTTGTTTATGACTAAAGGCCTTTGAATTTCTGGTTGAGGAAATTTAGGCTTACTCTCATCCAGAACTGCTGTAGTGGCAGGATTCAGACATAAAAGTCACACAGTGTGTAACTTCCAAATCAGGAGGTATTACTCTGGTGGGATAAAATCCTGTTGGCTTTAAAGTTTGTGGCCAAGTTTTATTTACACCAGTCTTTCCCCATTGTTTCTTCCATCCTATTTTATTTTATTGGGTTTTGTTGGGGGAATTTGGCTTGTTTTGGGGTGGTGTTGTTGGGTTTTTTTGGAGGGGGAAGAGAGGAAAACCCTTATAAAATGATCGAATAAACAGAAATACTGTCTCAATCAGTAAAAGGTTATGATATAGGTATAGCCATTTTTCACAGATAATTAAATCAAAATCAATAGTTACAGAATATTTTCAAGTAGAGAAGAAAATTGCTGAAAGAAAAATGAGAAAAAAATAATTCATCACAAGTTGGTGCTTCTACTAGGCTTATTGTTCTGTTCTCACTATCTTATAGTAGCTGAAAGATATGAGAGAGAGAAGCAAGAATTGGAGAAACATATTTTGGAGCTTAAAGCAAAGCTGAGTCATGATGCTGTAATGTCAGAAGTAGAAGAACTAAAGAGATGCATAGAGCGTAAGGACAAGGAGAAAGCACAGCTTGTAATGCACATACAGGTAACTTGGTTTTTTGTTTTTCTTTTGTTTGGGTTTTAATTTCCCATATGTTTAAGGTAGGTGACATGCTGGATTAAGGAGTAACCTTTAACACTAAGAGTAACTATCATAGTCTTATTGGTTTATTCTGTAAATAACTTTGAAAGGTGATCCAAGTTTGCAGAGGTTTTCCTCCCCCATCTTGTTAATAAACCAAAAAAGGTAATTGCTATTGCCCATGAATTCGTGGTTTAGATTACTCCTTTTTCACATGTGCAATGAAAAGGTGATCTGATTTTTATCAGCATTTAGCATTAGTAGTTGTTTCTGGAACTACTTTTATAAGTTAGTATTTACTTCCTTATTCCCCCTTATATCATACCTCAGAACTAAAGTTTAACTTCAAACAAACTGGGATACCTTGTTCTATGAGAAAGTGCAGAAGAGTAACAAAAATAGATCATAACTACTCTTTTTTTTTAACAATTAGATGCAATATAATAATAAGTATTAGTATTCTTATTTATGGTAAACTACTTAAAGGGATTCTCTGTGAAAAGAATAGCAGCAGTCTTTGACACTGGAATTTTAATTAAAAGACTTGAAGATGAAATAAGATATAAGGAGGCAGTAACCTTTTTATTTAAGACAGGAGACTTCTGTATTTTTGGATCTTGTTTAGATTTGTCATTGGTAGTATGATTCCTGAACAGTAGCTGTTTTCTTCTGTCTTTCATGACTGTCAGAAGAAAAGGGGATATTTTCAAAACCCTATGTGGGATTTCAGTAGTCAAGTACTTAACATTTGTTGTACATTTATTAAAGCATTCGGTAAGTCTGGTTTTGTATGTTGTGTTTAGTTTTTCTAATGAAGGTACTTTTCATTGAAATGGTGTTGCATCACTTTTGAAACTCAAAAGTAGGAATTACTTTTTTTGTCTTTTCATAGATTTACAGGACTATGCTGTTCAGTTTACTTCTGCTACTCTTTTCCCTTGTCAGCTTCAGTGCCTATTTAAATCAAACTAATATATCAAATTACATTTGGAAAAAATTGAGTCTCAAAAAAGTTCTTACATGCTTTATAAAAACTGATTATTGAAGAGGTTTAAAAAGACCTAGAGTGCTTCTATAGAGGGTAAGGCAAGCAGAACTCATTTCCTGATGCCCATCAGCATTTGTGTTCTAGCTGGCCAATACAACTCCAGAAAAACCTGTTCTTTTGTTCTGTGGGGCCTGAGAAATGGAATTACTTTGACAGGAGTTAATGGGATACAACCCCATAGAAAACAAAATATTTTTGAACTTCTGCTTGTAGAACATGCTTTCTTGAGGGTCAGAATGATGTTAAAATACTGATTTCCTGCTCTGTGAAAATACTGATGGAAGAGTGCTCAGCTGGCGTCATTGCATTGCTCTGAGTTAGAAATCATTGACTTCCCTGATTATCTCAACAAAAAATACTTTGTACTTCTTATCTGCTTCCCACTGCCATTCTCCTACAGAGGCAGTAACAGGAAAATAGCTTGTGTGTTTTTCCTTTAATGAGACATCAAGGAATGTAAGGATGTGAATTTCTAAACTTATGTACTAACAAAGCATTTTGTGAAGCCTGTTCTAACAGCTGCTCCTATCAGATAGTCTGATTCTCAGTTGGAAGTGACGAGTCATGTTTGGCTTGAGTGTAATTTATCTTTGGTTAGTTGGGAGGATGTAATTGCACTTGCTTCTGGTGTACATGTGATATTAGAAATTTCTTTTGAATTATTTTAATGTCATTGTTTTCAACAATTTGAGTTGTGTTTTACATTTAGTCCCTGACAGCTGCCATAAGATCACAGTATGATGTAAAACTGAGAGGATGAAAAAGATTATAATCACATTCTTTAAACTAATGTTTAGAAGTGAGTTCAATCTTAAATTTTTTTCTATTAAATTTAGAAATTAATTTATTTTGGTTGCTATATTTTACCTGAGGATGCTTCTATAAAATCTTGCAAATGTATACAACTATTTAAAAAATATTTTTCTGCATGGAACTATATAGATATGGGGCTATAATAGCTGACTATGATGGCTAAGAAATAAACAAAGTATGGAAATTATAAAGATACAGTACCCTGGTTTCTCTGTAAGCATGTTTAGACTCTTGTGAAATTGTTTGATTTACTAATGACTTCTCATACTAATTAGGTCAAAGTAGTCTTATAGTATTGTACAGTAGAGTGTAACAGTGGTCTGTTTGTTAAAATATTTCAAATTTTCTGAAGGAAAGTTATTGATTTGTTTATTTAAGATCAGAATTCATCACTAATGTAGGTCTTTCAGTCTTATGAAGATTGATGAAGATCTTATCCTCATTAAAATTTATTTTATGGCTTTTTCATCCTCTAAAGATGAAACTCATATCCAATTATTTTCAGTATATGAGCCAATTAAGATATCTGAAAATCAATAGGTAACACATTTCTAAATTTAAAGAGAGACTCTTACAAAATAGGAGGAATCAATACCTCTGCAGACCAGCCTCTGTGGAGTTCAAATGCCAAAATAGTGCTACAGATAGATTTAAAATGTACGGATGCTATTCACTTTGATAAAGTTTGTATTTAAAATCACATATCAGCTTTGGGGTGCGGGGAAGGTGTTCTACCTCTGTCTTTATTTGCGTAAAGAATTACCTGTTAGAACGAGTAATGGTTCAAGCTTTGGAAAAATATGGAGAAAGCATCACTTTAATAAATTTATTTTTTTTGCAATGTACCTTTTACTGAATGAATACACTTCCTGACTGATTGAATGTATGCATCTTTGATTATTCAGTTCACAGAATTTATGCTTGCGTGAAAAATCTAAACCTTCTGGATTAATGGTTCTTGATAGTTAGGTACAATATGATTGGCAAGAGATGCAGATCAGATTGTAATAAATAAATATTTGAGGTCTACATTCAGGAAAAATGAGTAAGAAATAATTGGGTACATGGTTTGGATGGCATTGTTGAAAACTCAGTGACAAGGACTGTGATTACGTAGCATTAGAATCTGGTGACTGCGTTGCTGAGATGTAGGGCAGAAGAAAAAAGGATGGAGAAAAGTACGTATAGATCCACTTCAGTTGACCCCTAATTTTGGTGACAGTTAGTGTGGTGGGGTAAAATGTGGCTTTCTGTATTCTTATCAGTATAGACTGTTTGCACATAACTGATATAAGGCATGAGTTCTGTAAATTGTAGCAAATGAGAGATCCTCACTTGCCTTTTAATGTTCATAAAAGTTTTAAGGAAAGTTGCACTGAATACACTGTGTTATGTTTTCTATACCTAGAAAGAATTTTGTTTTGCGCTTTGTGGTGCTTTACTTTAAGTTAGGTGTTGAAAAGGCAGGTCACAACTCTGATGTGTAGTCAAGCTAGGGACTTTAGAAGTCCGAGCTACATGAGTTGCTTGAATGGTGGCAGAGGTGCATGTGGTGATTAATTTACACTTCAGATAAGTAACCGGGCTCTAACTGGAGAATGTTGTCCTCTTTCTCTGCCTCCAGTTTATAATAAAAGTTGAAAACTAGATTACGTGTTGGGATGTTGGATGTGTAAAACACTAGATGCACAACTGTTTTACTTGGGGCAAATGCTGCATCTGGTTTTGAGTTTGTTAAACCCCTCTGTTCTGTGTCATCTCTCACCAGAGCCTGTCAATTGAAATGTCTGCAGTGCTGTTGCAGTCTGAGGGCTGATACAAACTAATCAGTTCTGAAAATATTTGCATTCATATCTCTGGAACATTAGTATGCTGTAACCCAGGATTTAGTAACTAATCTTAATGATGTTTTTTCAAGTGTTCCACAAACGTAATTCTCTTTTATAAAAGTCTTCAGCTATTAAGGCCAGGAGGTGTTTGATGTTTTGCTGGTGGTGAATAGTTGGCACAAGTATTCTAATAACTTGCCCTTGGTTTTGTTAGCAGTGGAACTATGAAAATGCAGCAATAAAATTAATCAGGTTAGAAAAATTGAGACCCAGACTTGTCTTCTGTGAAGACGAAGAGAAAATGTGCCACAATCAGGATTTTCTATAGTAACAACAGTGCAAAACATGCTAACAATTGCTGTACATGTATGAACAATACATTTCAACAATGAACTATTCTGCATATCCTGGGTTGCTCCTGTCAGAACCTCCATACTGTTGTAACATATATTGCAGTATATTGTCATGCTTCTATTGCCTCCAGAGCAGCTCACTGCGTTCTCTGTGTGATGGATCTTCAGCCTGCAAAAACACCAGGTGCTCCTTGGAATCTGGAGTCTTAATCTCATCTGCATGGAAATTTTTTTGGAATGACAGGTGCTTAGTGATTTGCTACTTGGAAGAGAAACTCAGATGTTCAAGGAATGTGATTTTATTTTTTTTCCTAGAAGTGTAACCTCCTGATATTGTTTTCCTTTGTCTTCTCACTCTTGTTTACTACAGTCGCAATTGAGAAGGAGAAAATTGGATGAATATTTAAAAAAAATCACCCAAACAACCAAAATAAAACACACACCCACTCTCCACAAAAAAACAAAACAACAAAAAAAACCAACCAAAAACACCCAAACCAAAACCTCCCACATCTCTATGTTCCTGTCTCATAGAAATCCTTAAAATATTTAAATTCTGAATTACCTAGAAGGATAATTCCAGGGTAGGGATGTGAAAACTGGGGTATATTCTGCAAGGTCTAAAGTAAGCATCACTGCCAAATTCTCCTGCCCTAGCAAGATACCTAGAAGGATAATTCCAGGGTAGGGATGTGAAAACTGGGGTATATTCTGCAAGGTCTAAAGTAAGCATCACTGCCAAATTCTCCTGCCCTAGCAAGAGGGCAGCCTGCAAGGTCAGGAGGCAGCTGTACGTGGTGGAACCCATCAGTACATGTACTGACGTGGTTGGACATTGAGCTTGTGGTCCAGGCTTCAGGGATACAGAACTGAAGAGCATCTCCTCAGACACATTCCGTTGGATGTGGGCCTGCTGGTGACTTCAAGCACCGAGTTTAAACATGTTCCCCAGACAAAGATGGAGGCTGACATCTGCGATTAATTCCAACTTTTCAAGCACTAACAGGGCTCTGAGCACTGTAAATCTAAACAGGCCTGGGAGCTGGATTAAGATGTAGTCAGTGGTAAGGACTGATGTTTCTCTTTGATCAGTTCCTTCAAATGCCCCAACTCTGAAGGCTGAGATCAAACTTACATTAGTTATGTTAAATTTTTGATTTATTTTTCTTTTAGTGGCACTTTCTTTATCTTCTGTGTGCTGTGGCATCCTAATGGAGGGTAGCTGCTTCCCCACAGGTAACACAGTATTTCACCCTTAATACAAATGAAAAAAACAACAAACCACCAACCTCCCAAACAAACAAAAAAAAAAAACCCCAACCAAAAAATCACATAAACCCCCTGTGGTACAACATTTGATTATAATACCAGAATAGGTCCTCCCAGTGTCTGACCTAGCCCCTATCTGAGTTTCAGCCTGTGCTGAATTTAGTATTCTGTACTGCTCTGGCCACAGCTGCGGTAGAGTGTGCGTACAAACAGCTCTGCAAAGGGAACAGTCAAGCTATATGCCTTACCTTAATGATAACATTTTATGATGTATTGTCTGCATGCATATTTAGTGTCCTTTGCAACTGAGATTCTGTGGCTGAGGGGAAAATGAGGACTTAAAAGGCTGAAGGGAAACGGGATTGAGACTCCGACAGACGTCTGTATACAGAGGATGTAAAACATGATGGTGAAATAAGGGTACCTACACACTCCAGGTGTTATTTTAATATTCAAGAATAAGCATATGTACATCCATAGTAGGATGCAGGTATAAACATTCTATGCAAGATACTTTGTTATTTTAAGAGAAAATAGGTGGCTCTCAAGACTGAAGGCCTTGACAAACTTAGGAACATTAAACATGGTATTTATTAAAATTTTACATATTAAACCTGAAGTTTTTTGAAAATACACTAAAGTTGAAAACTGTGATGTTAAGCTTTTAATTTCTTTCTAAACAATCTTTACAACCAAAAATAACTGATAATTAAGCTAGATGCATAAGTTTGTAAGATCATCAGTATGAAATGAAACCACAAGGTCATAACAGCACACCACTGCCAAGTACAATGTTCTTCCAATAACAACAGTAATTTGCATAATTATTTCTTACTATCAAAACAATCTTAATTCTAATTAAATCAAAATTAGGCATTAAAAGTACATGGTAGTGTAACTTGCTTAATGGAGCTGTGTTGTATTAACTCTTTACTATCTGCTGATAGTACAGTTCCATGAAAACTAGTAATCGGTTATTTTCTGAGCAGTGTTTGTCTGAATGGGGTATCGTGTTTAACAAGATATACCCTGCTGACACTGTTGATTGTTATTTCTAATCATTAAATGACAGCCATGACTGTTACGATTGTTCTGATAACCTCCACATGTTCGTTGTTGTGAAGGGTTGCTTCAGATCAACCACAATGTTGACATGTATGCAGGCAGGTAATGACAAATGGCAAAGAGATTACTTGCCTGTAACTGCTCTGTTAGAAATGTTATTTTACAAATTGTAAACGATCACTCATCCTACTTTGTCCACAGAATGCCTAGAAATTGGGATTGTGTGTTGGGATTTTCCAAGGAACCAAAAAGCAGGTCCATAATCTTTGTTTCTTATAGACACGTGGACAGTGAGGTTTGAGGTGTGCTCTTACAGATACTGAAGCAATAAAAATCTCTAACAAATAGTGCTTGTGTATGTCTGTCCTCCTCGTGTGAATGTATGTATATGCCATACCTGGGAAGAGGCATTTTCTTTCTGTGAAACCTACCTCTTTATGTGTATAGATAATAACTATGATTTCATACCTGACTCTTTACTTATTTTTATGATAGCCTGTGTCTGAAAAGCTGCTTATTTAATGTTGTAGATACCGATAGGGTGAGCCCTTACAGGTCAGACAGAATTTTGACAACTGCATACAGTACATTTGGGTGCCCTGTTATAATGTTATAAAAATGGAGAGAGGAGACCCACTGTTTCTCTATCCCCTTGCTCCATAGGGAAAGCTGCATGAAATGTTGATGCGCTATGCTGCTGTTTTCCACCTGAATCCAACTGTTTTGGGTCTGTGCTTGCTTAACTTTTCTAAGCAAAGCACAAACTATTTGCAAAGACATATCTTTCACAAATTGTAAAAGTAAAACATTAGAATTCACGTTTATATTGGCACATACATGTCAAAGTTATTTTTTCCTCCTCATGCAAATAGCTCGTGTTGATAAATTAGTTGTGCTTCAAGATAAACAAATGTTCCTATTTTTTCATCTTACTGTAAATCAATAAATTGGAGAGTAAGTTTTCCTTCTACATAGTGAAATGAATGTTTACAATTAATTGAACATTGCTTTCTTTGTTTAAGCTTAGACTCATTTCATTAAAAAGTCTGTGGGAACTGTAGTTGTATTAATGGAGTGTGTTCTCTGGTGGAATTATACAGAAATAACTATTTTATTTTTAATGATGCAGAGTTGAATAGTGCATCAATTTAGGCTGACATCCTCTGTGGTGTCTCCAGAAAGACAGGAAATGGGAAATGATAATAGGATGTATAATGATATGACTGAAGAAATAATGATCCATTTTAGAAAAATCTGTGGAAGGGTAAATGTAATGCTGACTGTACCTTATCAGGATATTTTTAATTTCTGCTACATTCAGAATTTAAATCCTTATCTGTAAAGTAGTATTATAATCTGTTTTCTTTTGAAATTAAGCTCATTTTGATAAAATGTTGCTACTTGTAGCTTGCAAAGTTTTTTTTGGCTGGTTTTGTCTTATGAATCAAGAGTTTTTTATGAGGTTAGGCCTGGCTGTTTTGCCTGATGAGCTTGAAAAGACATGCTTCAATAATACTGAGGCAGAGTATATGTGGGTGTTTTCTAATGTATAGAATTGTAAATCTAGAAAGACTTTCCTGTTTCTATTTTGCCACCTGTGTAAAATTTACTCCTGACTATCCTGTAATGTATTTATTGTTTTGTCATCTATATAGCACTTGTGTCTAAGCAGGAATATTCATCCTACAGGGAAGCAACTGATTGTCCAGTGGATAATCCTACTCCTGTTTTGCGTCATGGGTCGGAGCAGCAAGCTGGACTGTCTGTTCAAGTCTAGCATCAGTCTGTGTGTTCTGGCAGTATTGCAGTCTGTCACATGCAAGAGTGCACATGCAGTCGTCTTTTCTGAACAACTAATGCTATTCTCAAAAGACTGTGAAAATTTATTGCCTCCCAGGAGGCAATGGTCGGGTTTGGAGGGAGAAAAAAACTGCAGCAAACCCACAAAGAAAAACTCAACCAACAAACTGAAGCCACTCCTCCCACCCCCACCTTGAGGAAGGAGCTTGTTCTAAATAGTCATTCCGTGTGCATCTGTGAAGTCACTTTTTTGCCTAGGGAAAGTATTTTTCTCTCATCCATTCTGAATTGCACCCTGTTTATTTCAGGCTACATCTCTAATTTGTTTCAGTTGGTCTGAAATCTAATCCTCTTCTCTAAAGTACTTCCATCCCTTGAAGCTTGATAGTATCTTTGACTGACTATAGAGCAAGCCTATTGAATTCATTTAAGTCATTAATGAAAATACTGAATGGTATGAAAGCAGTCTAAATAGGCCCAAAATGCAGAATACTAATTTGAAATTCTGTGTGATGATCTCAATAAAATTCAGTTTAGCTACTGAAGCTTCAATAACTGGTTTCTGAATATGCCCTTGCAGAAGGTACATGGAGGACTTTTTTCCTGACTTGCTGATGAGGCTGTCCTGAGAAATATCAGATTCGAGATAGACGTCGCTTGTTATCTTTAAAATATGTGGTTTCAATTGCATTCAGTATTGAAAGGCCAACTCACGTTGGCTCTAATACGCTTGCTACATTTTCAAACATCTTTGCACTTTCTTCTAGAAATATCTACCAAACTTTTGTGTTCTCTTTGTATTCATCAGTGCTTTCCGAAATGCCCTTATTAATCATGCTGTTTCCATAAAAGCAACCAGCATAAAACTGGGTAAAAATTAGCTCATATAGTATAGGTTGTGGTGAATACTACTCTTTGCTTGACAATTTTCTTTTTCATCTGTCATCTATTTATATTAATCTTAGATCTTACTATTTGCTCTATTCCATATTTGTCTAGCCTGTGACATATGAGGATCCAGGTCAATGATTCCTTCTCAAACTTAAAATAACAAGAACAAGCAGAAGAGGAACAGATGCAGAAAGTAAAATATGGGATGGAGTAACCATGTATTTTATATCTTGGGTTGAAATCCTTTACCATTGCAGAGGACATTCTATGGGCTAACAGGGCATTTCCCTGCTAGTCAAGGACATCTCTTATGGTATTCATATTTTAGAAATTTGATTTAACATCACTGTATGCTCTTTGATAAGTTTTCATATCTTATCTTTTTAGAGTTGAAATTTTCATATTTTCCTATGATGATTCCAGGTGTTAACATCAGACCTGGAAAACAGGGAGAAGCAGCAGGAAAAAATGCTGGACCAGCTGAAGGAGATAGAGAGTTGCTACAAGGCTTGTGAGAGTGGACGTAGACAAACTGAACTCCAGTCTGCTGAGTTAGCTCAACAGGTTGAAGAGAGCACCAAGGAAGCGGAACGGTACCTCGCTGAATTCAAGCATTCAGAGGCACTCAGGCTGGAGACTGAGAAAAAAAGAGAAGATCTGAAGGTGAGAGCACAGGAAACCATCCGCCAGTGGAAGCTGAAATGTAAGAAACTGGGTTGTGAGGTGGAAAAACAAAATGAAACTATCAGCCAACTGATGGACAAGAACAGTCAGGTAAGATTGACTGGGGTGCGTGTGTGTTGTACCCTTTCCAATTTTTTTAGAAATGAACTCCTTATCTTCATTTATGCAAGCTGTGACAAACTACTTTCTGCTTTAAGTTTGGGATGAAATTTTCTGGGATTGCTGTTTCTCTCCAGAACTGTGTTCTACCAGCACTCCAACAATTCATTCCATAGTAATCATCTTGTATTGATTAATCCTGGCAGTTGTCTGAGGCAATAAGGTTTGCAAGCCTGTAAGAAGCTGGTCATCTCTCGCCTGGGTAAATGGATGTGTTAAGGAAAGGAAGAAAACCTGAGTCATCTAGAAATTCTGTGTGTCTCATAACAGACAAACGAGAAGCAAAAAGTAGAGGACAGTTGTGAGTAACAAGCGGGAGAGGAGTGCCAAAAGGTGCTGAGATTGCTGTTCATTTCAAGGTGTGGACAGGTCTGGGCAGTGACAATTGGTAGCACTGTCCACAGTAATGTCCTCTTTGTTACATAAGACTCCTTGACATGGCTTTTACCTCTTTTTGTGTGACAAATGCATAAAAATGCAGTCACTTTGGTTTAAGCTCCGCTTAAGAAATGTTGTCGCTATTCATTCTTATTTTTAAAATCATCAGCATCTCACCAACAAGTTTGAGGTGTCACTCCTGAAGAAAATCTCTTTATTGGAGGATACATAATGTCAAATAAACTGTGCATCATTGTGGAGGAGAAAAAAATACAGTATTTCATATTTTCAATACAAAGTTGTAAACAGCTTCTATATGAGGATATAATCAATCTAGATGCAGCATTTGTGATAAGCTTCAGGGAACTAGAAGAACATTTAACAGCTTTGAAATATACAGACAATTAACATCTGAGACAAAACCCTATAAAAATAAATAATAAAGAAAGAGGAGAAATGGCAGTCTGTTGTCTTTGCTTTCTATTATAGGACTTCAAAGGGCTGATGGCAAACTTTCAAAACTGGATTACAATCAGCTTGCAATTCTATGAGATGTTCCAAATGTTTGCGGACAACGGGTGGGCTATAGAAAGATTGTTTAGGTTTCATTCTTTTGGAATTATTGGGATAATTTGGTCAGTCTTGCCTATGTGGTTATCCTTGATATTTGTTGACCGTGGAATCTCATGTTGTTGGCAAAGTATTTTCTTCTAAGTATGGAATGTAGAGAACATACTTACACTGTAAGCAAGTTACTTATGGGGTGTTTTAATGAAATTTTACTGGTGTTATTTTAGCCAAATCATGGAACTAGAATTGCAAGACAGTTTTAGGAAGGTTGAAATACTGATTTATTTATTTATTTTCTCAGAAAAAAAGCGTGATGGTCATTACCCCATATTCTTGATTGATTTTGTATTTTGTTTTGCCATGCTTATTCTTCATGTAATTACAAATTATTTCATTATTTTTAATCTTCAATCTGTTAACCTTAATTGCCTTTTTGTTCTGGCTTATTCCAGGTAGTTTTGCTGTATCTATAAGAAATGTGTACTGTTTGTGGAATTAGTGGAAGTAGTCAGTAAAATTCAGTGTAAAATTTATTTAACCCAGTTTAAAGAATCCAGTAGTTTGTGATACATCAGGAAAATCTCATGTTGTCACTTTATATCACCCTTTTTCCTGTGGTGTAAGTTGTGTGACTCATGATAGATGTACTGTAAATTCCTTCTTATTTTAAACAGAATGTTAAAATTAAATTATAACTTCAGATAAGTAGGTATTAGGAGTGGTGTGTGTAACATGATTTGAATGAAATGCAGTATTTTGTAACATACGTGTACTCGCAGTACAAATTTTTCCTGTCATTTAGCACATTTTCTAGGATTTTTTTAACCTGAAATGTATCTGTGTTGAAAAAAAAAAACCCAAAACCAACCCAACCCTTAAGCTCCTTAGGAAAACAGTGAAAATTTATTATATGTGGCTGCTTTTTTATGTTGAAGATGAAGTCTTCGATTCTTGGCTTTGATGCATGCGTGAAAGAGGCTTTTAACTGCTATCCATTCATCTACTGTGTGCAGTTTCAAAATAGTTTAAAGTTTATATATTTCATATATAGTATTTTAGAAAATAAGCAAAATAAGTCAGCCTATGAAATGAGCCTGTAGGTAAGGGATGTGTGACCAACAGTCCTACCTGTATTCTGTTGCGTTATTGTATTGCCTCATTTCCTCCATCTCCCTGTTTCAAGGAACCAGCAGAGACCCATCTCAATCTGCAAACAGGGTGAGAAAAGCAGGGGATTAACCAGAACTGTCCCTGCTTTGGAGGCTAGATCATTGAAGGACAAGTATACATTTGAGATCACAAATGTTCTGTGTCTAAATTTAAAGAAACACTGAATAAATTTCAGCTGAGTTCATAACAAGTAAAACTTTTTTATTTTCACAGAACAAAGTGTGCTAATGATTCTTTAGACATTCTTAATGAATATCCTTCCAACAATTTTCTTTAATTACTTTAGGTTGCACTTTTCTCCTTTCCTAGGTGCTCAAAGAAAAGGATGACCTCAGAAGTCAACTTCTCTCTGCTATACACCAAATAGAAAACCTTCGAAAAGAGCTGAATGATGTGCTTACAAAGAGAGCCCAGCAGGAAGAACTCCTCCACTGCAAAGAGGTAAAACTGAGTGAAATGAAGTCTCACCAGGTATCTCTTGAAGAAGAAATGAAAGAAGTTCAAGCTACTGTAAATAAATTGGAGAATGAGTTAAAAAAGCAAGTCTTTATACAAAATCAAATGCAAGCTGAAAAGGAGTACTTGGAGACAGAACTTGCGACTAGTAACTTAATCCATAAAAAAGACCAAGAAAGACTCTTAGAAATGCAAGCAGATGTAAAGAACTTAAGCTCAGTACGTGTGGAACTAACAAACAGAATAGCAGAAGAGGAGAAAGTCAAAAAGGAATTACATAAGAGCCTCTCAGATCTCCAGAAACAGCAGGAATCTAAGCATGAAGAGATGACTTCGGCTACAAGGCAGCTGAAGATGGAAAGAGAAGTTCACCAACAGGAGTTGGCAGATCTTAGATCAGAGTTACAGAACGTTAAAATGAAACATGAACAAAATGTTCAAGAGCTCATGAAACTCCTTAAACAAGAAAAGGATGATGCAGAGGCTCAGATTACAGTGCTAAAGGTACTTATTCTGAAGAATTCCAATGTCAGATTGGTTATATTTTGGGGGTTTTTTTGCCTCTATTGAATGATGAAGGTAATAAAGCATGGGCTTTAAAACATTTCGGACATGTTTTATTGCAGGTCATCATAAAAATCTAACGTTCAGGGTAAAAAATGTTAACAGTAACAGACTTAGGTCAAAAGCTTTTCTTCAAAAGCAGAGAAAATAGGTAAGTCTGTGACCAGAACAGAAGGAGCAATATGAGGCTGTCGCATTAATTTGACTTGATACTTTCTTCTTCAACTGTTATTTTTATAATTATTGTCATGGCCCTATTAAAGAACTTGCAGTATTTTGAGGATGATGTGTTTTTCTAAATGTTTAAATTACATGATGCAGAAATACTATCATTCTATCTGGAAGCATGTTCAGAAGGTGAATAATGATACCACTTGTTAAGATTAATTTTAATAGTTCTTTTTATTTCAAAGAGTTTTTAGAATTTCTAATTTCTGTACAATTTCTCAGAAAAGTGACTATGTTTATATAGTAAGTGATGAAATACAGCATTTTATTTATGAAGAAACAAGTTAATGTCTTTAGTTTACATTATTTGCTCCTGATTCAAGGTTATGGCATTGGAATGAAAATGAGCATTTTAGTGGCTTTATAAAAGTCTAAATACAATTGAAAAGTTCAGTTGAAGTGATCTAAACTGCACAATTGTCAACAGTTGTATAAGCTATACATTGCACTTTTATTGAAGCAATTTTGATTACATAATTAAATATATATATTTAAGATGGTATTTTTTATATCCTAATAATAATTTGAGTATAGAGGCAGTAGTTTTCCAGATAGGTTGTAAATCACTAACATAACTTGAATGCAGTTCTGAAGCACTATAAATATGCTTTCCACCCCAGCCCCATCAAATTAAAAATTTGCTCATGTCAAAATTCTACCAATTCAACCATAAAAAGCTATAAAATCCTTAATCAAAGCTGTAGTAATTGATGATCTACTTCATTGTAAGTAATATAAGCATGTTCACTTTCTTTCTTTTCTCACTAATATGCAACCAGTTAAAAATGCATATTTTCCACTTTTTTGCAGTTATGAATTGACATAACTAACAATCCTTTTCTAAGTAATTTAATAGATCAGTCATGACATAATAATTGACAATAATTCTGAAGCACTTGGTAACAAAAGTATTTAATGAAGATAGCAATTAAAAAGAATCTAGATGGTTGTTGGTGGAAGGATCACTAAGATCAAAATGTTTTGACAGCAGTGCTTAACACTGGGGGAGATTTAAGTTGTAATGTGTCAGTGTTATTTAAATGATCTGGCCAGATACATATTGTTCTTTTGACAATGACATTAAAATGAAGACTGTGCATTTAATATCAAGGGGAAAGAAGGAAAGTATATTTTGTATGGTAGTAAACAAAAAATGGGTAGATTGTGAATGTGTTGCTTTTATATGGAAAGGTCAATCTTACAGTAACGGCCTTGATATTGGTACTGGTTGTCGTATCTAAAGAGAATATTTACAAAAATCTTTTACTACTTTCATTTCCAGTGCCATGACTTTCCCAGAACCTTTAATATACATACTTTTATTTTTTACAGCTTCGTGTGTCTGAAACACAGAGAGGGCTTGAGGGAGATGAGTTTTGTAAGGTATTAGGGTAGGCAGCTTTTTTTAGGAGTACACAAAATGATAATGCAAAACATTCTCTTGATTCAAAGACTGTAAGTGCAACAAAACAGATAATCGTATCAATCTGTAGGAAGATATGATGAGAACACGTCATTGTGCAGGTGATTTGGTTACTTTTTGTCTGAACTCATCATTACATTGCAATGGGGTTTCACTGTTATGCACATACTTTTCTTTCGAATTAAGGTAAAATAAAGCGTTTTATCAAATTGTATTGAAATATTTTGGGTTTAGGGAAATCCAACATAAATGTGTGTTTTTACGTATTTTTTTTTTTCCAGGCTGGTAAGTTTTTGCGCTCAGTAACCAATTGTCTTTTACTGTTTAGGGTAGTAATCTTGATGTTGTTTATGCCTCAGCCTTGTCCAACCTTTGTAACTGCTTTTGGGAAAGAATATGTGCAACACTGTTCAAGGGTTGTTAATGTTAAAGTCTTAAAAATAAAGATCAGTTGGGAGAGACTTGGGGAGTAAAAGGAAATTTCAACACGTTTATTAGGAACCAAAGGCTTAAACTTAACTAGAGGAGGAATTCTGAGTTACTTTCAGGACATTGAGGGTGTAGAGCAATGTGTTTTACAGAAGCAACTGCGGCAAAGATTGTAAGAAGTGACTTTTGATCTTTATTGTTCTTCCCTCTCTTGCCTCCTCTCTGTGATACTTTCTGCTTCATTTTTGTCTGGCTTTCTGTAGTGCTGCACTGAATTGAAAAATTATGAGGTAGTTCAGGATTTTTTGGGGTAGCAGGGAAGGTACCTTAGGAATCTTGTATGTTGCAGCCGAACTGGAGAAGAACAGAATTTTATATGAGATGTCAGTACTGAGAAGGATCTTACTGTTTCAATACTGAGATTCTGGTGCTTAAGCTTTTAATTCTGTTTATGCTAGAACATTCTAAAGGATTGCCAACTAATATCCCTATAATGTCTTTTTTTCATTATTTAAAATGATAGATAAATTAGACATAGGAAATTAAGTAGTTTGCTTAGTGGTCCCCAGTCAGCTATGTGTTCAGAACCTCTAAATCTGTCCCCTAATTTTACTACATGCCCTCATTTGCTTTAAAAACATCCTTGTTCTCTTAGAATAATAAAATACATAATGTCTTCATGCCTGACAGCACTTTCAAGTATTAATCATTAATGTAAAATTACTTGGAGAAATGTATCTATACATATAAAATTGTGTATATATGTGTGTTTCTTTCTTAATTATTTTCTATGCATATACCAAGTGGTTGTAGTTCTTTTTTTCCTGAAGATTATCAGATGTGGAAAATGGGTTCAGTCCAGATCAATAAAATTATGGTCACATCTGCCTTATCCATACTGAAATAAATAAAAATTAACTTTCTCCATTGTGTCTCAAAGGTAATATAAGTGAGGAATTTGGCTCTTGGATTGTCTCCATCTGCACAGGCATTATAATACAATTACCTTTAATAGGAGCTGAAAAGTTGATTTTTACAAGCATATTCACAAAAAATAGGCATCGCAGGCTTGTTTTTTGTGTCCGTAAGTCTTTGTGGATGTAGGACACCAAAGTTATTTCTCAGGGTTGTCCTTTGGAGGAGATTTTGTACTCTGGTTAGCTCTGATGTCTAAATTAACTCATAAAACTTCTCTTCTTACCGTTCTTCCCCATAAAAGTTATATTTATAGTGTAATTGGGCAAATAGAATTTTTGCTTTTCCTCGGGAAGGAATTTACTCTGCAGGTTTATTTTTGTGTGTAACTGCATCTTGCAATTCATTGGTTATGAAGCTGGTTTTTAGTATTGTGTGTGTAGTTTCCTTCTTTGCTTTATGTATTTAGTTTTTTAAAATTTTCTAGATATTCTAGAGAATTTCTAAAATCTGGCTGTTTCAGTCATCTTTTCTGCTGGAAACCAGTGTACTTTATGCAGTCACCTATTTATTAGGGCTTTCAAGGCCCTTAACTATTTTCTTCATTTTTCTCTGCTATGTTTTGATGAATAGCATAAACCCCACACAATTCTAGAAATCAAAATTACCAAATCTTTGCAGTTATTTCCTTGCAGATATGAATTTAGTATTAGGTCCTGAAATGAAATGATAGTTTTGGGCTTTCTGATTCCAAATTATTTCAGTAATGGAAAAGTTGCATAAGTACTGGGCTTCTTAAGGTGATGTAAGCTGATGAGTGTAGCAGAGTGGAAATGCAGAATCTGAGACTTCTATTTACTGCTTTTAAAATACTATATGGTTCTACAACTCTGATACGTGTTTTCCATGTTCAGATAAGTGATTGCACTTAATGTAACTTAAATGTAAAAAATCAAATAGAATTATCCTTCCGTATGGTGTTTTACGGATTTGAAACTACAGTCTGGGAATGTTTTCAAATAATCCATATAGTGATTTTGTAATCTATTTTCCCATTACCATCAGATGGAACTTTTAGAAGAGAAAAACATAGTCAAGACTCAGTGTCGACAACTGGAGAAGATAAAAATTGAGTGTGATAAATTGACAGAAGAATTAACCCAAAGTGAAGAAGAAAATATAAAACTCAGGCAGAAATGTGAGTTTGTAAAAGAAGAACTGGAGAAAAAGGTAAACTTGTCTGCTTTTAGCCATGATTCATCAGACTTTCTGCTGATAAATACCTAAAATAAGTGATAAATTATAGAAATAGATGGTAAACTTAAAATACAAAAAAATACATGTGCATATTAAAGAATATACACAGTCATACTCTAGTACACAGTTTCTATATAAATCAAAGGCAGCAAAAGTGCTTTGGCTGGGACATGACTTGTAGCCCTCCAAAGATTTGTTAATACTATTTAGGAGTAGAAATAAAGTCCTGTTGCCTGCCCTCTTTCTAATGTAGGTAACCAACAAATGTTTAACGAAACACTTCTAGTTTCCTTCACATTTTCTTACAGTTGCAGTGTAATTATTCATAATTTAGAGCTAATTTGAAGTAGATAAAGAATGTATGCATGGTAAAAGAAATTCTAAATAACTTGATGACAATTATTTTCTGCTTGAATGTTTAAAACGCAGCAGCTTTTTTTAAGATGTTCACATCCCTTTCTTGTTCTGGCATTGTATTTCTAGAGATGGACATTGTCTGCCAGCCCCATTCTTGTTCCCTAGTGTTCTGGTTATTGCTATTTAGTATCAACACTAATTTGCAGTCTCACAACCTGGAATTGTCAACCTTTCTTTTAAAAAAAAAATATAGTGATAAATGCAAAGTTGCTAAATAATTTTATTTTGTATGTTTTCTCGAGTTCTACTTTTTTTCCGTGACTGATTCCACAGCATTGCTTTTTGATGTGTTTCTTAACATGAATGTGTTTTACATTGTGCTGTTTTTATATCTTAAATTTCTCTTCCTGCAACACTTGAATTTAGATAAGTATTTCTGTATATGGAGAAGTTTTACCTTCTGCAGTGTAAAGCACATACCTGTCAGTATTTGACTAATTGATATTAAGAGAACATTGAAAATGATTGTCTCTAATCTTTGACAAGTGTGATTTCCTAGATTAAAATTGAAGAAAACAAAAAATTGTACATCCTACAGTAAATTGCTTATACATTTTTTGTGCTAGCCTTGTCTTTAAAAAATAGATATTTTAGCCTCTAGCTGGAAGATTCTTGCTCTTCTATGTCAATTTAGTAATTTCTTATTCTTGTGAAAAGAAATTTTTAATATAGGCATTTATATTAACATGAGATAAGAGGTTTGTTCATTCATTTCACATGGACTGCTGAACACTTGTCAGATAATTCTTCATGAGCTCAATAGTTTCAAACTATTTAAATCCAGTAAGAAGCCCATCGATGTTGTAGATCTTTTGTGGCTTTTCAAGTTTTTCAATTTAATTTTCAATTTGTATTTTGTTGCTATAAATGAAGTGTACAACATCATTTAGGTGTTGAGCTTAAAATCCATCAGGCTCATTTTGAATGTAGGTAAAGTGACTGGAAATGCTATTAGCTCCTTTTGTCATACTGCTTTTGTTTTCAGCATATACCGACTGCCAGTCAGTATGCTGTGACTACTAGTGGTCAGAGAAAAATGCTGGGGTGGGGTGTTTTTGTGTTTTGTTTGTTTGTTTCCCAAGTATGGAGTAAAAGAAGTGTTAAACCTGACATTTTTCTTAGCTTAAGCTAACATGAAGTGCTTTAATTGTCATACTAATAAAAAATAGCTTAAATGAAGATTCAGACTGTGGGTTTTTTTCTTAGGTTGGGATTTTAGCACTATATCTGTTATTAAGGAAATGTGGTTGTAGGAGTGTACACAGTCTTCTGTAATCAGTTGTAAACTAGCTCCAACCTTACCTAATACTGGGAAGATACAGTTTTAAAGCTGAGATGATCTTTTGTCTCTAAGCTGAAAGAAGCTTTTAAGTGCATGATCTTGTGGTCTCAACCTTTGAAGGTAAATGCAGATGGAGAGTTCTACTTGATTGCGTTAATCAGTTAAGAGAATTCTTACTATTGTGGTTTTATTGTGAATTATCAGAAGGGGTGCTAGGATGGGAGAAATCATGATATTACCTCTTGAGAAATCTCCTATTAGCTGTCATATTGTGGTGTTGCAGAAGCCTATTGTGTTACAAAAGAATTCTCTCTTTTCCTTTTCCACTCTTTGTATACATCTAATGTCATTCTGTCCTTATGGAGAATTATAATTCAGAGAAACAAAGGTATTACAGAAAGCTTGGTTTTTAATATTTTTTTTTAATCGAAGATAAAGGGACAGCCAATAGTGGTAAAATTTTCTGTTTCTTTTCCTTTCTTTCTGTGCACTTCTGAGTCATTAGTGACTTCATTTCTCCTGTAGGCTCTGAAAGTAGAATGTTGAGGAATGTTGGCACGCTCAGAAAATCAAGCAGATGAAAAATAAAGGAAAAAATACTGAGTTATATACTGTTTTAGTCATGGTCTTTGGGAGTGAACTTTGGCATGTGATGGACGCATTCAGTGAATAATAAGACAGAATAGAATACTGACACGGGAAGCATATATAATGCAATCTCATTACCTTCAGAATACTGATCTAGATCAGAACTGCTATTTCAACTCCCATATGGGTAATGCAGAAATACTAGAACCTGTGCATATTAAAAATTCTTGTGATTCCTTCAGTTTGAAGTAGCTACTGTCTAACTCAAGTATTTTTTATGAATTAAAAGAAAAAAATCAGGCTGTTTGAGGTATGGCTTTTTCACATTTGAAGGGTCACCTATATTAAAAAACCCACCCATTTTGCTAATAGACGTAACACCTAGACTTAAAGGTGGCTGTAGCAAAGTGGGTGTCACTCTCTTCTCCCAAGTAGCAAGTGACAGGACAAGAGGAAACGGCCTCAGGTTGTATCGGGGCAGTTTAGATGAGATAGTGGGGAAAAAATCCTTCACTGAAAGGGTGGTCAAGCACTGGGACAGGCTGCCAAAGGCGGTGGTGGGGTCACTATCCCTGGGGGTGATTAAAAGATGTGTAGATGTGGCGCTTACAGACGTGGTTTAGTGGTGGACTTGGCAGTGATAGGTTTACAGTTGGACTTGATCTTTGCCAACCTAAATGATTCATTCTACGATTCCATATGTCCCATTGACAGAACTCGTATGTTAGAAATTACCTGGCACCACAGTGGTGGCTCATGAGAGCAGTATATGAAGATTTACAATAAATACAGTTTAAACAGTTGCACCTTGTCATTGCAGGTTCATAATTAATAAACTTTCAAAATTATTATTCTTCCTTTTCTCATCATTCTGAGTGTACTTGCAGATACTGAAGTATGCCTGTAAAGTGTCTACCTTTTGCTGCATTACATCCTCTGATCTCAGCAGCAAACAGGTGTGAACCAATTTCACTTCTTCTCACAAGATAGTTTTGTTATATTAATTAAAATGCATAATTCAATATATTGTATAACAAAACTGCTGCTGAGTTCAGTTTTATGTGGTGGCTCTATTACAGATATAACAGAAGAGAATCTGAATTTTAAAAAGATCTGTAACATTTAATGATCTTTCTGACATTGGAAAGAAATGCTTTTCTCAGTGCCAGTTGCTCAGATATTCTTTGAATACTTCACCTTTGCAAACACACTGGCTGGCAATACAGGTTTCCTACAGGGGTCTCTTTGTGATGGCAGAGATTAGATGCCTGTAACGGTTCAGGGTAAAAGATACTAAGGGGAGTATTTGTGGTGGGACCTCCTCCTATTCGTGAAACAGAGATTTCTAATAGAATGTCTGGTTTTGACTCTGAAAATAGTCTCTGTGATTGTTGGGTTTGCAATTGGTAGCAGTTTCTTCATAACTGATATACAGGAGAGTAAGGAGAATCAAGAGAGGAACTTACGAATAGTGTTTAGGAGGTATTATTTTCCATGGCAAGGAACTGAACTCAGTGCATGAGTGAGTATAGTGTGTTTGAAAGAGATATTACTAATGATGTATGTTATATCATTAATGCAATAATTTTTTTTGTGTTATTTTCACTCACTCCAGGATAAGCAGATCAGTAACGAAGAAGATCATTTGAGAAGGCTGGATGAGGCCAGACTACAGTTTAAGGACCAGCTGCGTCACTTAGAAATAGAACAGGAATCCATTCTCACCATGATAGGAGGTGAAATTGATGCTGCTTGTGAGACTTTTTCTCGGGACTCCATGGAGAAATTCAAAGTAATTCTAACTTCTAAGTATTCTGTAGATTTTGTTATTTTGTTAATGAGTGTTTGCGGGAGAACTTGTATGTATTGTTGTCTCCTGTCACTTAATTGGTATAAACAACTTATGGACAACAGGATTATGGATATTTAGCTGGTACAGATGTATATTGCTAAGTATTAGAATGGGATACTCTGAAGATCTCCTCACATGTTAATCGTTACTGCTTTCTTTTGCCATTTTTTTTTTTTTTGTGAGAAATAGATCTTCTTTTGTTTACTTGTATGAAAGGACCTTACATCAGCCAGAATTTTGAAGCAGGTTTTCCTAGGCCACCTCTTAGAGGTGGGAAGTCCTCAAGAAAGACCTAAAAGGCTCTTAAAATTGGGGAAAAATAGAGGAAAGGTTTTATCAAAATTCACTTAAATGCTTTGTTTTTAAAGTAAATGCTTGAAGCGAAAAGAGTTTATAATGCCCTCTTTTGTGGAGCGGGTCCTTATATCCAGAAAACTCAGACTCAAAGTTTCAAGAAACTTGTAGCTTGCTTGCTGTAACTTTTTTTCATTCTTTTACTACTACTTCTGCAACCCTTGTCTCTCATTAGCCTTTTTCCTGAGCCCTCTCATTTGCTCCCCAGGGGCAGAACCCTCTCTTCCTCCCTCCATATGATTCTACATGACTAAACCTCTTAAACCGACATTGTACGCAGCTGAGAATAAGGAACACAAACAGTCTGACTGAGCTTGTGGCCGTACTCACTGGCTTTATGGGCACTTAAAAGTGCCTGATGTGGTGGCTTTTAGCCTTAGCTGTGACCATAGAGCACGCTAAGATTTTGCCTTTTTTGTCTTGCTATTTAAACAGAGTGCTTTCCGCTCTGCGGTTCTTGGTTACTTGATTAGGCTGTGCTGCTTTTGAAATAGAAAATTTTCCACATTGACACTGTAAATCTGTTATATTTTTAATATTTTCTCTGTGTTTTAGTTTCTCTTTTATCTCCTCATCTGTTTTGTTTAAAGGTGGGGAGAGAAGTCACTTCATTTCAACCTTGTAGTATGGTTGTGTCTTTTTCTTCACTTATCTATGGGGTTGGTATGTTGCAGCCCACAAAAAGCTGAGAATTCTAAGGAAATATATCTGACAAACAAGCTTTCTCCTCTCTATCCTAACAGATAAGTCTTTTTTTATTAAGTCTTTGTGATCTGCTATAGTTGCCAGGTATTTGGTCATCAAACCATGCCTTCTTGGACTTCCTTCCCACCTCCTGCAGAGTTCTTGTCTTCTGGATAAAGTTTTGCTGATCTCTGCTTTCACAATTCTCTTTATTTATCCCCTTTAGCTGTTTATCACTGGCAAAGTTAAAACAAATTTGAATCTGATTTTTTTGACTAGACAGCTAACATGAAAACAAATGTTATACATTTTTGTGGTTTGTGATCTGAATATTTTTTTTTTAAAGGTAAGGAGTTTCCTTTGTTATATTGTTCCTCTGCCCAGTACTTTAGGTATTGCCAAGGTTTCTAGAAGTTTTCAGACAAGCTCTTTTACTTCAAGAAGTTGCCACTGCAGCTGAGGTGGAGCAGTGGGGAATTTGATGGATAAATAGCTGTGTTCAGACAACTTAAACACCAGGCTTAATCTTCCCAGATGGCAATGTACTGGATTTTTTTATAACCACTGCATCCTGGTGTTCTAAGCAAAGAATTCCACATGTATTCTTCAAATTTATTTTTCCAATTAGTCTTTTCTTACAAGAAATCTTACGCTTTCAATAACTACACTATTCATGCTTAAGCTATCACCTGAATACTGCCTTCTTTGAATGTGGTTGCACAGAATGAGGTTTGCTGCCATGGAAGTCTCAACTTTCAGGTAGGCAGTGCTTGGTGAACTCATGGTCAACATGCCTACTAAAGCCTTTCTTTTCAGCTGTGTCCTTATGTGGTGATAACTGCCACTTAAAACGTGTATGTACGTAATTAGATGGTGCTGTTAACTACACTGAACCAATGACACTTAATAAAGCCCATAGAAATACCTCTTAAAGAAATACTCTAGTCACAAAAATTATTGGACCAGGACTAAAAGTATATGAAGACTCACTGAATTGCAAAATGTGGTAAATTAAAAACACCCCCCACCCCCAAACCTTTAAATTGGAGAAAGGCACAATGTAATGATCATGCGATAGGATTGCAGGAGTTAAAGGATGAGCTGGACATAAGGTTAATAGTTTACTCTATTTTAAAAAAAAAATCAGTTGAGAACTGTTTGAGACTTTTTTTTCCCCCTTGTGTATCAACTCATACAGTGGAAAAGAAAAATCCATTATCACCAACTTTTTAAATAAGTAATGTGAAAAGCATGTGTAGAAGTACCTGTAAAACAAGTTTAACATAATTCCGTTTGAATACAGGAAAGACACTGAAGTACTAATGAAGCATTTCAGCACATTTATCTTCTTTTTATCCACTTAACGAAGATGATAATTTTCTTTTTATGCCTATCAGATATTCAAAGCAAGTGCTTTGTCTTTTTCATGAAAACACTAAGGCCATCATCATGAGGCATAATGTAAAGATTTTGGGAGTTTGTCCTTTTTAACTTTTTGATAAAACATAAAACATGTTGCATTTCTGTGGATATAGTGGTAATGATTTTAATGACTAACAACAATTGATTCTTCTAGTTCTGGTTTACGTGCAGCTACTATTCTGCTGCGTGGAGGAAAAACAGTTGAATGACTTTGAAGTTTGTCTTAAGAAATAGAAATTTTAAATTAGAGTCTGGTTGCATTGTTTGGAAATATTATGATATTTGCAAAAAAGGATATAGTTTCAAACAGAGTACACACCTTGGATGCAGAGATGTGTTCTGGGAGTGTTTGAAACACATAATCGTAGTGATTTTTGGGAGAAGACTGCAGATTATTATTGTTGCAACTGAAGCTGTATCTTTAAACAAAATTTGTATTGGTGAGTTTCAATAATTTGCTTTCAAATGTGACTAATTCACAGTTAATAGTTCTATTAAACCATTTACAGATGCAATTTCCAAGCTGGATTTTTAGCAAAGAATAATTATTTGATGAATTTCCAGTAAGCAGGAAAGATGATCTCTCCTTTGTGTCTACTCCCCATTTTTATGCCTATTTCTTTCTCCTTTTACTATTCCATAGGCAATATCACTTACACCAATGGTGCTGAATGATCCTCATCGCTGGTTAGCAGAAACAAAGGTAATAGTCAAACTGAAATGTACTGAATAAGCTAATGTCAAACATTTATAATCATTCGGTTGAAAGTGTGTTTGAAAAGGCACTTCAAGGGAAAAAAGAAAAATATAAAAGCATTTCTTTGGCAATAATTCTGGTATTCCCAGACTTTTATTTCAAGTGATGGAATAATTTTTCAAACTTTGCTATCGACAAGAAATAGTTGTGTCTATAGCAAAATAAATAGCAATTCTGTTTTTTACAAAAAATGCATTGAAGTAACTGCAGTGATAGCCTTTAAATCTGGTTCAGTTCTTCTGAGATGAGAAAAACATGGGAACGTAGTTAGCAGGTTAAGTTTCTCTTACAAGTTTATAACAAGGCAAGAAATTGATTTAAGTAAGGCTGTTATTTATGAAATTTAAAGGATATTAGGTTGGATTCTCAGAAAATGAACTATTTCCCTTCCCCCTTTGTTTTAAGTTTTTGAATTCTGTAATGTGGGTGCACACATACATGAAAACTTCTTCAAAGTGATGACTGGTAACTTATAAACCCTCCCTTCCATTTTTCAGCTTTCCTCCAGCTCCCCCAACTCACATGCATAAACACATTTCTCATCCAATATCTTTGACAAGGAGTAAGTCTCTCGTGATCAAAGGAGATCACAAGAAACTGTAGAAGACATGAATATTTTTTTTTTCTTCATGTAAAAAGGTCAAAGCCACAAGAGAATTGACTTAAGGAAAAAATGCAGCTGTGTGCATGCAAGATAATATAAGGTTATTGATGATGTATGATCTATGTAAGACTTGTAGGCTAAGAAAGACTGACACTATAGATAGCAGAGATAAGATCTGAATTAAAGCAGAAATGTTATGCAGGAAGTATTTTCTTTATTTAAAAAAGTGACACTGACATTATTAAAAAAACCTTTCAAAGAGCACCTAATAACCATTTGCATACATTTCTCACTTTTCTCACTTAAGTGTCTTTAGTTACTCGAGGAAAGTCTAATATGAACAACTACTTAAAATCACGTGTGTTGCCACCCCCCACTTTTTTCCCTTCTGTTTTAAATGGGTTGTGTGAAAGCATTTTCTTTTACCACTTCTAGATTTACTATACTGACTGTGACATATCTTATGAGCTCTCTTCCCTGTTTTCCTCTGCACAAACCTTAAATATTAACTTTTGCTAACCAGAAAGGATCGATGTCACTTTTTTTTTACATGGATAAATGCTTTAAATTCTGTCAACATAGAAGAGAGAAAGGTATTCTGAAAGGAAAGAGTATCTCTTGGTGTCGATGTATGCACTAATTCAATGTGAATTTCCATACCTACCCTAGGAAATTCATGCTCCTGGGTAAAAACAAAATAAATCTGTGTATAGCTTCTTCACATACCGTTATCAACTAAAGTGTATCTGTCTTTTGAGACTCCTTGAAGGTCAATGTGTGTTCTCTTAATATATCTAAATGTCCCCTTTTATCAGTAGTATCATTCAGTAATAGGTACAAATGAGTAATCTGTGACTCCAAAGATAATTTGATCATTTAACATTTGTCCTCTTATTTTGATTAGAATTCTTTACTTTTTATTGTCCCATTCTTTTTAATGTAGACTAAGCTTCAGTGGCTGTGTGAGGAGGTAAAGGAGAGAGAAAGTAAGGAAAAAAAGCTGCGATGCTACTTACTGCAGAGCCGAGAACAGCTCAAGCAGTTTACACAGATGAAGGAGGCTGAACATCAGTCTCTCTTTAAACAGATAAAAAAGCAAGAAAAACTTCTGGAAGAAGTTCACAGAGAAAAAAGAGGTATGTTGCTGGTTCCATTTTTGTTAATAAAAGGGAGAATGAATTTTAAAATTCTACTTATAATTCCTGTGGCGTATTCAGATGTGTTTTATCAACTCGTTATTTGGTAACAAACTCTTAATTTGGTAACATGCTAATGATAAAGAAGAAAACAGGTTTTTTGTTTTCTCTTGCTGACAAAAAAGGCAAATGGAATCAACTACATTTCAACCCAGTACAATGGCTGAGTAACACATGAGTTTGCAACACGGACGAAGTATATGGAAGTTATTTTTCAACTGTACCATCTGAGGCATTCCACAAGCCAGGCAAAGAGGAATTATATAAGAGTCTGAGGCAGCATTGGTAATGCTGCTTTTATCTGTCAAAAAGAAAGAGCCCAAAGCAGTGCCAAGTCCTGTGCAGTTACTCCCTTTTGCTTCAATTTTATGTACAAAGAACTTTGGCAAATTTTCTTCTCATCCCTTCTGTGTTGCAAAAATGAAGACAGACAAGCTTTGGTTCTAACTCAAATGAATGGCATTGTATCTGGAATACCACATATGCATAATTCTCTCCCTCTTTTGACATGTGATTTTCACTCTGAGCTGGTGTGTGCCAGACTTGGTGCTAGCATACATACCATCCATGCTTGTCATGAAGGGGAAATACTAATCAGATTTTACTGGGTGGTGTAATTGTTCTCATAGGGGTGGACCTTGCTGTCCCCAGCCAAGAGCAATCTTGTAGTTTCAGTTCAGGTACTTGTAGTTTATTATTTCATAGTTTCTTGAAGATCAGCTTTGAGCAGAGTGCTTTTAGGAGTAGAGAAACATGCTTTCATCATAAGCTTATTATTCTGGAGTCTCAGGAAGAAAGGAAGATCTTAGTCTTTCATTATTCTGCTTTTTGCCTGTGTACAAGCTCATTTATATTGTTACTTGTAGCTTAAATTAACACATTATTTCAATTGAGAGTATATAGTAAACCCAGAGCATTACAGCAAACTTGGAACATAAACAATTTACAGTGCATCTTTATTTTCACCCTTAAAACCAGATATATTTTTTTCTGCTGTCTGAAATCAATACTTTTGTTGCTATAAACAATGTTGGAGTGGATCTTGTTAAATCCAAACTTAGGTGAAGTGTAAAATTTTGAAGTGTTGGCTTGGAGACTTGATACTGCTCAGGCAGAATCTGTGCATGTTGTTTGAGTCGAGTCACTAGCATTTACAGTATGTTCATAATTTATTTGTGAAGTGTTATCTTCAAAGGTGTATCTTATTTACTGTCATTACTACTTGCGGAAGACAACTCTGCACCTTTACCTTTCTGATGTTTAGAAGCTTTCTTTAGTTTCCAAGAGGAGGGCCACAGAAATGCTCAGAGGGCTGAAGAGCCTCATCTATGCAGACGGGCTGAGAGAGTTGGGGTTGCTCAGCCTGGAGAAGGGAAGGCTCCGGGAGACCTTACAGCAGCCCTTCGATACTTAAAGGGGGCTTGTAAGAAACATGGGGACAGACTTTAGTAGAGCTGTAGCAATAGGACAAGGGGTAATGGCTTTAATCTGAAAGAGAGCAGTTTTAGATTATATATTGGGAAGAAATTCTTGACTGTGAGGGTGGTGAGACACTGGAACAGGTTGCCCAGAGAAGCTGTGGATGCCCCATCCCTGGAAGTGTTGAAGGCCAGGTGAGACAGGATTCTGAGCTGAAGGTGTCCCTGCTCATTGCAGGGGCCTTGGACTAGGTGACCTTTAAAGGTCCCTTCCAACCCGAACCATTCCATGATTCTACAATATTCCCATAACAGTAATAATTAGTGGTAACTTTCTAGTTATTATTGTTTAAAAGCATAATATAGCTTTTAGAATATAGGTCGAATAAAAAGGATAACATAGCTAGTGTCAAAAAGAGGTCGAATAAAAAGGATAACATAGCTAGTGTCAAGAATTAAGTAACCAAAGGAAATGGAGTCGGAAGTTTTTATACGAGAACAGAGGAGGGAGGAAATGTTGTATGAGGTTAATTCTTGATTTTAAGGCTCAATGTTATCTCAAGACCTGCATTAAGCGTTTTGGGAATTTTAATTCTCTAGTGCGTGCACGCCATGTGTATGCTTGCTCATACTCTTCCTTGAAGTTACTGTCTCAGCAGAAGAGCAAACTTTTTAATACTTCAGGAAAGTGTGGATAGCTGGGAATCTTAGGTAGAGCTAGAAGGAATATGACATCAAAGGAAAAAGAGATAAGTGAATGCATGAAAATGATCACTGAGAAAGCAAGCTAATTGACACAGGGTCCAGGGATCAGAATTTCCATTTGAAATAGTGTCTTTGGTTTCACTTCTTTCACATAAAATTTTGTTGGAGGATCTAGTTAAGCCTGAAAAAATGGAAGGCTGCATGGTGAGGAAATTGTATACTGATATCTCTAAGAGCTATGGAGGAGAATAAAGTACTTGTACTGAAAGTTTGCATGTAGCTAAACCTTGACAACTATTAATATGCCTTATGGGTTGATACAGTCTATAAATAGGGCTGACTGTCATCTGGTCTGTATCTTTTTATGTGGTATGCTGGACTACTCTTTACATATCGCACTGTGTCGTGGTATGATCTTTTTTTGTATTCTGTTACCTCAATTTCCAAAGGAAGGTGTCACCTCTCAGGTTTTCTTTTCTTGTGTTGTTTTTAAAAAACTCTTTTCTTGTCTTTATTCAGGACTTGGTGCTCATAATTTTTTTTTTTTTTGTCAGACAGAATGAGTACTCTTCAATAATTTTGTTTAGTAGTTATTTTGTATTTAGATTGATGTAGACTCAGATGAGAGTAAACTTAAGTGTAGTTATAGCTTCTGGTAGCTGACAATTATTGTTGAAAATATTTTGTGAAATATAGTAACAAACCCAAAACAATAGCAGAACAACAATAGCCATAACAAAAGCATTTTTGTATTTTGTAGAACAATGCAGGTTATTTGGTTTACAAGAATAGTAAGATCCTGTCAAGATTTTCTTCTTCCACTTACAAAGAACTTCGAAAGAGAACATGCTCTGAAGTTTCAAATTCGAATGTTTCTATTGTTAGCCTTCATTTGTTTAAAATGATACTGCCAAGACCCTGGTATAATATTAATAATGTATTAGTGCTCTTATATTTGAATAATTATCTACTAAGATGATCTCCCTGAGAGATGCCTTTTTTAATTTAAGTGCATAGGAAATAAAGCAAACCTTATTCAGTTTTTAATGCCATTGTAGCTAATTTGGTTTAGGCTTTGTGGAAAAATTCACAGCCTGCATTTGAATTTCAAGCTATAGGCAAAGTTATCATGGGAATTATTAAACTGAAAAGAGTGGGAAGAAGTAGTGCTATTCACTGAGCAGAAATAATAGTATGTAATCTTATACCTTCTTTTTATAAGAGCCATTCCTTTGTTCCCTACAAATATGCTCAGTTCCATTTGTTACTTGACATAATACAATTTCTGCAATTCTAAGTAAATTGCTCTCTTCTGTCTACTTCTAGCGGTGAATGCTGGTTAAAAGTAGGTAAGGAAAAGAAAATAAATTACATAGTTGTTAAAGTTTTCTATGCAACACAAAATAATAAACATGCTTTAAAATTCCACCAAACTGAGGATGAGAGATAAGACTAATAAAAAGATGAGAGGATGCTGACAGCACAGGACAGTGTTAGGTTTAAGGCCTGGGGCCAGGATACATGTGCATCCTGAGGTTTGTCCTGGTTTCAGCTGGGAAGAGTCAATATTCTTCCTGGTAGCTGGTGCAATGCTCTGTTTTGGGTTTAGGATGAGAATAATGCTGATAACAGTGATGTCTTCAGTTGTTGTTGAGCAGTGTTACTAAGTTAAGGACTTTCCAGCTTCTTGGGCCCTGCCAGCGAAGGCTGGAGGGGCACAAGGAACTGGGAAGGGGGCACAGCTGGGACAGCTGACCCCAACTGGCCAGAGGGGCATTCCATACCATAAAGCCTCATGCCCAGTATATAAACTGGGGGGAGCTGACCAATGCACCTGCTTTTCTTACATCACTATATAAAAACTAACTAACATTGCTTTATAAAAATTATGAAGAAATTCATAATATTGTTCACAAAGATTGAACAAAGGTTTGAGATCTTTTTTATTAATGCAGTAAGAAATAGGCAGGTTGACTTGGTATTCAATACCATTTTCTCGTGCCACTGTATTAAACGATAGTGCATATGACAGTGTGCAATAACAGACTTACAATCTACATGTGATTTCAATTACTTTTTTCAGTCATGTCAACATAGATGGTCTTTTTAATTTGAAAACTCTGGCCTTCATTACACCAAATCGGTTCTGTTTCGTAAGTTGGTGGAAGGTAGAGGAATATTAGAATGCATAACAGATGTTAATGTGAGTTTTGAGTACTGTTATTCATGAATTGATACATGAAAATGTTTATAAAGATATATTGTTTTATTTAAAAAAGGAATTTGCCGGAAAAAATATGGCCATTTAAATTTATTGGGCAAATACTCTTATGTGCTGAATGAAAACCCCAGATTTAATTATGATGCAACTAGTATAATGTAAACATGGGAAGTGTTTAATGTATAAATGACTTGAACATGAAAATTGGAAAAGCTGCTTTCCAAAAGGGAAAAAAAAAAACTATTGCTAATAGCATTAAAAAAAAAAAAGTTAAGCTGAAAGGAGAAAGTAATGTATCAAAATGATAGAAAATTTAAATTAAGACAGAATGATGGTTGGCTTTTGTTGCTTAAACATGGAAAATGGAAGAAGTACTTATAGAATGCTAAGACACTCAATAATGAAATGGGGAAAACCCAGGTGCAGGAATAAAGCAAATGTAGGCAGAGTGGATTTACTCTGGTTGATAAAAAGACCCTTTACTTATTTTTTTTAACACCAAAGTATACTTGATGATGGTATTTAATAAAATGGATTTTCAGTCAAATTTGGTCAAATGGATGAAAATACTTTTCTGCTGCATTTGGAATGATGCAGATTTTAGATGGAACATTTGATCAGAAGACTGATTCTGTGAATACCCATGCATATGTTTGACTGTTCCCACCAATACAAACCACTTGCCTGAGTAATTAATATAGTCTAAAAATACTTCATTAATTTAAGTTTACGTAAATCAGAAATTATAAAAGCAAGACAGAGAAACCATGTTCCCAAGAAATTAATTTGTTGATTTGCCTTCAACAGATTGGTTATTATAGTTTATTGATGGTTTTTGTGGGGGAAAGGATAAAAATAGAGATTTATGGTGGACATACCAAAAGTAGGTAGGATGAATATTCAAACTGCTCTATTGATGGATGTTTCAGGAATTTTGTTTCTTTTCCCTTCTTCAATGAAGCATTTGTAAATATCTAGGCTTTTGAATCCTCCTTAGGAATTTCTGTAGAAGTGTTAATATGATCACAGTCCTACCTGTGGGTGGTAGACGGGCTGTCTACAAGGTGTATTTGTCAGAATTACAAGTAAGCTAACATAGAGATTTAGGAATTTGAGAATAGTGAATGAAGGAACATACAGTAATGTTCTCTGTCTGTCTTGATAAGCATGCCATCCTGGAGACTTTAAGAAATCCAGCAGTCTAGCAATATTTATAAATACCTAAGAACTGAAGGGTTCTGATTTCAGGTTTGAAGATCTGTACTTTGGGTACAGTTTACTGCTGAACAAATTATTTATCTAGCACACCACCCAATGGGATGTTTCAGTTAAGTACGAACTTACGTAAAAATAAAGATTTCTTAGATTTCTTCTCCTGAGGTGATTTTGATCTCATAATCAAACTCATTTTAATAGCACTGCACTAAGCATTCAATATTTTAACAAAGTAGACAAAGGTCTGAGGGAATAAGAGGTATAGTCCAATTTCTTAACCAAGTTTCATTTGTATTCTGGAATCACTGAGCATGCTGAAGTGTTCTTACAAATCTGTTTCAAAATTAGTTCAGATCACTAGAATGATATGATGATAAAGAAATGTTTGAAGGTAGGAAAAATACTGTCTTCCTGATTTGTGCTCAACACCTGGTCAAAGTTCTTTCATTTATCCAATTTTGTGTGGTCTAGCCAGATTGAGTAGTCTGAAAAACTTACACAAGTCGGTGGAATTCTATACGTGATCCTGGAAGCATCCATTGGTCTCACAGACTTAGATTTGCTCTAGATGCTGATTGGTTTAGTCAAAAGAAAGTTTTAGCTCTGTCTCTTCATCAAGAGCAGAACATAATTTTTAGAAAACATAGTCAAGAGTTTTGCTACAATTTTATTTTCCATAAGGAAAAAAAAATCATTAGTAGTAAAACCCCTTAATTTTTTTTTGCTATATCCACTCCCTCTGAATTTTGTAATCAAACTGTCTTGTGTATAGTTATTTTCTCTTTGCTGTATGTCTGAATTCTTCATTTCTGATCAAGAATGATTTTAGCATTTTGTTTTACCAGCCTTAGCTCAGCAGGATAGAGTCAACCGCTTGGGAGCTGTTGGAACATACCATGTTAATTTCAAAAACGTATGTTGACTAAGTGAATAGCATTGACTATTGCGCTTAGGCCCTGACCTTATTTACCAATACGTGGTAAAAATGTGTGGATCCTTTCTTGATCTTTCCATCTTTGTGTTTGTAAGATTTCATTAGCTTTGACCACCTCTGTCCGTGTGTCAGAATATTTATAATCTTGAATTTATTTCTGAAAACAGCTAATTCTGTGTATATATAGTGTAGTTAGGGTAACTGATTAAAATAAAAAGCAACATTAAGCTGTAGCAATCTTTGTTTGTTATTGCTTAAATCCATCTAAAATATTACAGGCATTGTAATTTTGTCATCATTTTTTAATTGAAAGTGTTAAGAGTATGTGGTTTTATGTAACAGATATTAAATGCTTTAATATTTACCTTATATGTAAAAGTACATATTTTTCTGTTACATTAAGGCTCACTTATACCCTTGAATGAGTACAGAGAGGAAACTTAGTATAAATAGATTCTGGAACATAACTCTTCCAAGAAAATCTTGTAATATTGAAATGTATAGAAGCTAGACATGGTGTCATATAGCAGTGGGAGGTGGAGTCTGCACAGTTCTTTTATTTCAGGATAATATACTTCTACTTCAGAGAAGACATGGAGAGTCAGCAAAGAAATATTGGCTAGCCAAATAAGACCTGACGTATTTTGCAAGGCCACATTCTTTTTTTTTAATAAAGTAATGTTAGTAAGTTTTTATATAGTGATGTAAGAAGAGCAGGTGCATTGCTCTGATATACAGACCTTACACTGATTTTACCTCAGATATAACTGCAAACACTATTTTAGATAAAGTCCCAGGTGATGCAAGCTATATTCTGTACCACTTCTCAGCAACCATCCTCTGTAATCATATTTAAATTACTAAATTTTTAGATTTGTAGATTATATATATATATAAAATACATATTATACTGCTAAGTAAGGCTTAAGAAGGTAGTTATTCTAGTCCTGAGCTACAGTAGACTTATGTTAAATGCTGTTGTCACAAGCACAAATCTACCAGGCAAGTCTGTGGTGGTATGCTTTATGCATTATATTTATCATTCATTCTGTTCTCATTCTAATTACATTCATTGTCATCAAGCATCAGAAGAAAAAATATTTTTTGTGCACTGTCTTAGATTTGAGGATAGAAAATCGAATTTTAGAAGCCTTACATGTTTAGCTGTTTTCAGTGATATTGTCATCTGTTAATCATACAGCTGGCTACTAGTTTCATCACTTGTGAAGGTAAAGAAAGTATATTTTACAGATATTTGGTAAGTGATCTCTGAAGCCAGACATCAATTTATTTTAATTTTGGGAGATTTAATTTTTTTTCCTCATTCAGTCAGGATTGTTTGTTATTTGACTGCTGTGGAAAATGTAGATTCAAAGATCTGTTATATTAAAGTAGATTTGAAATGTAATTTGAAATGAAAGACTTTGTTTTGACAAAACCTTATCTTCCAAATTACTTTTTTTTTTTTTGTTAAAGCAACTAAGTCCAATTTTTGTTTGAGCCAGTAACACTAAAACAGAAAGTGTAAAAGTTCAAAATACATAGACAGTGTATTTGCACTCCATGTACTGCACTGAAATTGAGAAATCTTTGTTGCTTAAACTGAGAAAAAGAAAAGTAGGAACCAGTGAAAATCAAAATATTGCAATATCTTTCTATTATAAACTCTTATGTTTAGTTTAATAGTGAAGTGCATGTACTGTTGTGAATATAACTTTAAGCCTTGTTCTGCCCTTTCAGCTTTGTTTGTTATCTTCCTGTTTGTTTTCTTTTTTCATATATTACCTCATACTGTCCTTGTATGACAACACAGTCCTTTCCAGACAGCAAGAAACATCACAAGGTATTTTAAGGTCATCTCTTATTGAGCAGTGAATTGGAACGTCAAGTAGAGAAGATTTTTCTTATGTAAAGGAAGGAATCTGAAGGGTTTGAGAGAAACTTCTCCATAATACTTGTTTTTGATGACAAGTTTCAAAATGCATGAAGTTGAAATAGAATTACTATTCAGATAATTAATTTCTTCTTAATAGTGTTCTTGCCCTTTAAATAATGTTTGGTTTTTTTAATGTGATGGGGGAAGGAGGAGGGAGGACTTCTGAGTTATTTTAAACTTTGCCAAAATGAACCTGCATTCAGAGTCTTAGAGGAATGGAAATAAGCCCAAAGCATTTGGAAATCTTACCTTGTGGAGTTTGTTTTTTTATTGGAAAACTGGAAATATCAGTCTGGACATACACTGCTCTAATTATCTAGTATTTTATGCATCTGTTTTCATTTGCCATTATCTTTTTATGCACTTATAAAAATATGGCTGCCATTGTGGAAAAAATGAAGGTAAGAGACAGGATCAAATTGTAGCTAAGATGTTTGTAAGACTACCTTTGATTATTAGTTTTTCTTTCTGAATCACCTACTTTAAATGCTTATCTGAAACTTATGTACAGATGTATAGTTTAGTAAGCATGATGTGTCCTTTAAACATTAAATTGCAGAGTTTGTAATGCACACTAACAGTAAGAGACTAAATTTATTAGTTTTACGTCTTGGTTTACCTACACTTACTGGAAACAAAAATCAGAATTACAGAAGTAACCTGGAGGATGGGGATTTAATATATATTAAATAGTTTGAATATATTATTTAGTGTTTTCTTGCTGTTGTGAATTATGAATTTCTTTTCTTTAAACCAAGCTAAAGAGCTGATGTTCTAAGAACTATTGGGTTTTCGGTTTTCTTTACAGCTGTTGAAATGATGGCACAGGAGTGTATATAATCACAGTTATACCTGGACAGTGCTTTAACACTACATAATAAAAGAGAACCTTTTAAGCATTTGTACAACTTTATCAGAACTCCTTGACTCAGCATGGAAGGCATTGTCATGCTTTCAGGTTATATAGTGTTTCCATACTAAATCAGCATCACTGATTTACAACTGTTTTTGAAAAAAACCAAACAAAAGAACCCAACCAACGCAGGCACTTTCAAGCTTGTGTCTTGAATGTAATGCTTTCCTGAGAAGTGCATAACAGAAACATGCTGTCTGTCACTCAGTCTTCATTAGGCATAAATAGCATTCCCAGGAAACTCTTTTAATATCTGTTAGAGATGCCTGTTTAATTAAATAATATTCTGTCTTACAGGAAATGAAACTGAGCAAAGGGCTTTATGGTCCTCCCACCTATTGCCATAGTCAAAGTCACTTTAGTCTAAAATACTAATGAATCACGTTGGAAGTTTGAGCAGAAATGAATAGAAAATTACTATCTAAGATTTTTTGATATAACAAAGCTGTTGAAATTTTAAGAAGTATTTGAAATCTTGCACATTGCTATATTATGTATTCAGCATCTTTTAAAATTAGAGCTAACGTTATGTTTTTGCCTCGGGTTTGTCAGACTGTATTAGAATATGCATTTCAGTGTAGTTCATTGGTATGTTAACAGCTTTTTATATCTTTTCAGCTGACAGGTGATTTAAAAACCTTTTCCCACCCCCCCAAAAGTGAGAGCTATTGAATATTGTGTATTTGGAGGATTTGAAGTAAAGTTCTGTTTCACTACCAAAAAGTTTCTCACTTGAGAAAAACTTCAGTCTCCAGTAAAATCAACTCTTAATCTTGACTGTATACAACAAAATAGTTTTAATTACAGAATAGGCATTACCAATGAATCCTTGAAAAAAGGAAAACAAGCTGTTTTTTATCTTATATAAAGATTAAATCAGCTGATTAAATTAGGTGGTTAATTAATCTGTGCATTTTTTCCTTGTAGTGGTTTAAGTATGACAAACTGCTAGGTTCTAATCAATTTAATGAACTTATTACTCTGATTAGCATCTTCAAGGTAACAACTGGCTGTATCTGAAATTCAGCTTTTCATTACTTTTTGACGTGGTCTCTTGGTTTTGGTTTTACAGAATGGGAACTCTGGTATTATTAAATGCTTGATGGCTTTTGTAATTGAAAACATTTTTAAAGGATTTTTGCCTTTTGAGTCAAGCAAGGCAAGCAAATTAACTGTATAGTTCATACAGTATCAGTGATTAGAACAATAAGCTGTAAAGTGTTTTTTTCCAAATAACAAGTCTCTGTCTGTAATTTATTAAAAACCCACTTGTAATAATGGACACACATTTCAATCTTCTTTATTGTGGGCAAAAAGGGTCACAGTATTTTTCTTGTCTGGATCTTTTATTTCTTTAGGATAAGGTCATAAAATAGGCAAAAGTATGCAAATCATGCCCAAGACTATTTTATAAAGGAATCCAGTTGCAGGTTATTAAGCACTGTTATTAAACATTGCTGATGTAAAATATTGGTTTATTGCTAGACAGAAACAATAGTTGAGTTATAGAGATAATGTGCTTGCTCCTGGTTATTTAAAACAAAAATAAGAGTGCATTGAGGATAAAGCTGGATTTGGTTTCCTATTTCTCAGTGTAATTTTCTAATTCTAGAACACCTTTCTGCTCTGAGAAAAATTTTTTTGAACACTAGACATTCATATTGCAGTATTTATTTTCCAGTATTTGACAAACACCTTTGTTCAACATTATATACATATATAAATCTGTTGAGCAGAAAATATTTAAATGTAAAATGTATTATGTTAATTCTTGTTTCATCATTCTAACACTTCTAAGTATAATTTTGTTGTGGGGTTTTTTGTTTGTTTTTAGTATATCTTGTAAATTGAGATGCCTATCCCTAGAGAAAGAAACAAAGTTCAAAACATTAGGAAATGCATTTATTAGAAATATATATGTACTTCATGCATACAGTCATACTGCATCAGTGTATGTTGTACGTACTTCAGCTGCCTAGACAAAAAGTTTGTCCTGATTTTAATTACAGTTGACAACTTGGCCCTAAAACGTTACTTTCTTGCTTAGTTTGAAGCTCTAGGAACAGCATTTTCTGAAAAGAATGTTTGAATGTTCTAAGTATGGAAAAACTTTTTAATTGGCAAAGTGAGATGACCAGACAGTGTGCTGTTTCTTGCAAGAAACTATATCAAATAAAAAATCCCAATGAAAGCATTTTATTCTAATGCAATGAGCTTAGATTCCACGGCACATATTTTTATAAAGGAAGAGTTCGAAGGACAGAATTAACTGAGCACAATCTTGAGCATAATGCAAAGATTATAAAATTGCCAAAATATTGTTTTATAATTTCAGAATTGGAAACTGAAGAAGTTACGGTTTTAAGAGATATAATAGAACCTTTTTGTCCCTCAGTAGTAGTAATGTATGCTACGAAGAGCTGTAGCGCTTTTTGTACAGTTGTTGTAGTTATGCCTATGACACGTATTCTTCAGCACAGTACTTTGGCTCCCGTTACCTTATTAACAAATGCTGTGACTTTCAAGGGAGCTGAGTTTAGAATGTTTCTTTTATCTTGAGGAGGTATGATGCCAAGGAGGCAGGATCGTGGACAGTCAAGCATGTAGTCTGCAAATAACATAAAAGCTGAATTTTGGTTCACATCTCAAGGAGGGCACTGTGGTGGCTTTGAGCTCAAGCAATGATAGTTTCCTGAGATCTTGAGTGGAACCACCCTCCCACAAAGAACTCCACTCCTATGATGCTGTCAGTAAAAGTATGCTTTCTAATTTTTAGCTAATACTTAGTGGTGAGATGTCTGAAGTAGTATCAAATAAGCGAAACCTTAAGATCCAAAGACTGTACTGCTTAGTCTGAATAGAATTCAATGGAAAAGAATAATTATTCTGAATTTTGCCCATCTATCTTTTTCTCTTAAGCTGATTATTCTTTTTCTTTTGAGGCGTTCAAAGATGTAATCCATGCTGAAAAGTGAGAATATAAACGTAAAGATTTTGTGCCTGGCTTTATCACCCCTTTACAATCTCATTACATATTAACTTCTTCTATTAAGAGATTCTAAAGGACTGGTAATAATCTAAAAAGAGTAATCTTAAAATTCAAGAAATTTTGAAGGAAAAAAATCTAAATATTTTTTTTGCTTACAGAGCAACGAAGCAAGCTTAATACTCAGTTTACAGGAAAAAATGTAGGTAATACTTCAGAATTTATACAAATTCAGTAATGGAGTCTATATCAGCCTGCTGTCAATCAACACAAGCATTTAATTGCATGAAGTACTGTTAAACTGAGTCCTATTTTGAGTTGTTGAACACAACTAAGGGTACATTAGCAATTGCATATATAGAATCCAAAGAGAGGAATAGTGGCAACAGCAATAGTATTAGTTAAGAGGAGATCTGGGATATTTTGAGATAAGTAGGAAAAAATGACATTCCTTTCAAAAGTTAATCTCATGGCTTTAAAGAAAGAAGCTTTATCATAGTTACCAGTTTTAAAACTTATCAAGAGGAGAAATGGTAAAAGTCTATGTAACTGAGACTGTCAGAGGCTGCAGAAGTCTTTTGCCTTTCAAGTCCTTGAATACATGCCCAGATAGGGCTAAGGAAGAAAGTGGGTTCTGTCATGATCTTATAGCTGTTTGCTGATCCACAGTTTCCCTATCAAATCCTTAATGAACATTATAAATCGCTGTTTTTACCAGGAACATATTTAAATTGATAAATTTAAACTGAAAACTTAGTTTTTCAGATGCCTTGCTTCTGTCAAGGCATGAGATGTGTGATGGGAGTTGGAGGAAGTTTGCATTGCATAGCTTCATGTCAGCCTTGTGTTCAGGGAAGGAGGAGCTATGTTTTATTATTAAAATGGCTTCTTAAGTAAGAATGGAATGTAAGAATTCTACTATATGCATGCTCATTTTTCTTAAAAGCTGGAGAAATATTAATACTTCATTCTTGGACCATAAGACTTATGTACACAGCTGAGTTTAATGATGTTGTACCATGGACTTTTCATGTATTACTGTGAAACACATGCTGCTAGGAATCAAGCAATAGAGTGGGATTAAGATCTGACCTTTAAGGTTGGAATGTTTCTAACTCATTGTAAAAATATTTCAAATTTGAAAAAAAATCAGTTTTCTATTCTTCCCGATATATGTATTGTACGTGTAGTATGTGTGTAGCGTAACACCTCCTGGCTGACTCCTGATATTGTGGAAGATTTCATTGTGTGAGTGAATAAAAACTGGAAGTCTCCTAAGATTTTTCTTTTTTGGCTGTTTTAAAAATGACTGTATTTTAAAATCTGATGTTTACCATACAACTGGAACTCCTGTTTTGATCTGGACTTGAAACACTTCAGTTTCTGATTTCTAAAAGAGCTTGATTAAACAAAAATAATTATTTTGCAGTCTAATGTAATCAATGGATTATGCTTTTTATATGGAAGGAAATTTTGGTTTCAAAATAATTATTCACAATGAAACTGCTATTATTACTACTAAATGATGAAAATTTTCATCCTTACTGTGATTGAGAATCAATGGTATGACTCTACAGGTCATTCAGCTATAGATTATGCATTTTTTCATGTGCCAACCTGTTATTATCAAAAGGATGTGAGTTAATGTAAAACACTTTTAGTTGACAGAGTAGAATTTCTTATTTCCTTAAATGGTGCTGTGCAGAATAAGTATGATTTAATTTAAGCATTTTATTTGTTGCTACTCATCTTTTAAAGGTTTTCTTAATTTCTCTTTTTGTTGCTTGGGAGTTAAATACTCAAAGTTGATCATGATTTGCTAGCTTGTAATAATCTAACTGTATGAGTAGTGCCGTTACAGTATTGGACAGATGCAGGAACCATCCTGTATCTGGGTTTGGAAGAGATGTTGGTAACCAGTGTCCGTTCATTGACAGCGGTACCAGCTGTAACCAGGGCATCTTGACAGAGCTGTGTAAGTAGTGTGTGGTCATCAGAAGCTGTGTAGCTGCTTCCTCCATCTGAATCATCACTATGACTGCACAGTTGTGTCTCCAGGTGAAGGCAAAGCAGTGTCAGCTCTCTAGTACCTTAAACTTTGTTGTGTATGGTCCGTTCTGTTCTGATGTAGTGCATGTGTAGACTGGCTGCAGGTTGCACATGGGACTTTAAGAGCAAGGCTTAGGAAAAGGAATAATCTGGGGCCTGCAAGAGACAGTTCTGTTTTCTTAAGGACATTGTTTTAAAGACTTTGTTTGCACTGTTTCAGCAGAGCAAACAGGATCCAACAGGAACCGAATTTATTCCAGAAGTAGTTCTAATACCATTGTCCTTCAGTCGAAGTATACCAGTTTGCTATATGTAAAATATGTATCATGACAGCAGCAGGACAGACATTTCAAGGCACAATAAAAGTTCTTATGCAATGGGGAAAAAAATCTCAATACTGATAAAGTTAGTCCTTTGGGAGAAATGAACTTTGAGGATCAAATGTGTATAGAAGCAGAGTTGTGTGTTACATTGTAACATGCTTTGGGTAAAGAATAGGGCTGGAAAAGATGCTGTCAGAAAGCTTGATATACTCAGAGAAACTTAGCGTGGTTAATTTCAAAGAATATTTTGAAACTAAAAGTTCCCTGTGATTTGTATTTTATTTTCATTATTCTGTAGATTGTCATGCAGAAAAAAATATTTGGTCCTTACGTTGACTAAAAGACCTTTTGAAATAAATATACTGGTAGTAAAAATGTAATATTGCAGCAAAATGAAATTATGCTGGACAAAGGGGAAAAAAAATAGAATCCACAGAAAAGGATACAGACTTTTGGCTAAAAGAAATAAAACAGTTTCTGGAAACCAGATTGAAAAGTTGGTTTTGCTTACTTTCTGGCTTTCTGAAAAAGGTAAGGAACCATATTTTCACAGTGCAAAGTACTATTTTAGAGCTAGGGCTTAAACCTTTACTTTCAGGCTCAGGAGCTTTAATTTGCTGTCACTGTGTTTTGACTTATGCAACATAAAAAACACAAGGGTAGAGAAATAGAGCCATATTTTAGGCAAGATTGCTAAAGGATATAAAATCTTACGTAAGTAGTCTGAATTTTCAACACTGAGCATACATTCCGAGACACCAGTTTTCTGTACAGACTTCCCAAAGGGTGTGAGCAGATCAATGCACACTTTAAGCTATGTCTCACAACAGTTACACCCTTCAGAGGCATATCCAGTTTGCTGTTTGCTTGGTACCTCTCCATTCCTGACTCTGTTGAGAATTTATTCCTAACCTAGGAGACGATGCCCCAGCTATCAAAAGCACTTTTGAGGTTTCTGCTTGTCAATGTATTTTTTATAAATTATGCTACAAGAGACATTTATCATAAATCATATAAAACATTTTATAAGCTTTATAAACTTCTGTTTGTTCCTAGCATTTTGTTGAGACTAAACAGACATGCAACTATGATGTAAATAGATACAAGAATTAAGTGTAGGATATGCAGTGTGTGCTCCCATTTATAGTGGCATTTTTGTGGGATTCTGACAGTCATTTTGCCTCTACTTTGCTAAATGTTAATTGAATGTCTCTACCTGTAGAATTATGTAGTGTTAAGAGAGTGGGATAAGCAATTCTATAAGAAACATAACTCATGTGCAGCTCTTGTCAACGTCATAATAGTGTTTACAATGTCTGTGTAACAAGTTTATAATGTTTATTATACTGCTCGTACTGGATATTCATTTCTCCATGTAATCTCTGTTCTGAGACTAATAGCTGCTTACCTTTTTACTCAGTGAAAACAGCCTTGTAAATTAAGTTTTGTTGTGATCAGTCTCTAGAAATGAGATTGATCAGAAATAAAAAGTCAAGTGTCAGTTGAAAATGGCATATACTCCAATGCACACAAGAAAAACAAAGCTCTGGTGTTGCTATTCAGTTTGTTAAACCGGGAAACAAAATTTATGTTTATATGCCTTGTGCATGAGAAGCAATGGCTAACTTAAATGTTTAATTATTTTCTTAATATTCTTTTCTCTTCTAAAGTATAGGAGATTTTTTCCCTCCAAATCTATGTATTAAACGTTTTTCCCTGAAAAATTTACTGGAATTGTTATATTTCCTGCACATGGCTACATGGAGGGAATAATAATTTATTGCATTTAGATACTAGAATTTTCAAAATAGGGTTTTAGATATTAAGTGAAATGTTTCCAGTCACTGAGAGTTAAAATGTTTACCAGCATGAGTTGGTAATTCTCATTTGTCTATCATCAGTTACCAGGGGCCAATACACAGGATTGTCCCACCAAGGAAGAAGCTTGGAGTCTATAGCGGAGAAAATCAGTAACGAGTTACCATTACGGCTTTCTTCGTAATTGCCAGAATACGGTTTCTTGTATCTCCCTCTAAAGCACCTGTGGGGAGCTGGGGTGTTCTATAACTGCTAGTTGCATTATATTGTGGTTTCTAACACCTGCCTAATTACAAAGGAGGACCTTCCGTACATTTGGGGAGGTACTCTGTTTTGCAGCAAGACACGCCGACCTCTGTGTGTGTGTGTGCTGGACTGAAGGAAATGTTTTCTTAGAAGCTGTTTGGGTCTTAGGGCCACCTGGTAGAATTAAAAGCTTTCTTGCAGCACTTATCAAGGACTGAATCCCACAGAGCTATAACTTTTGTGTGCTTTACTCTTCTGACAGTTTATTAAAATGCCTAAGCTGCTAAAAGATCTCTTTCTTTTTTTTTTTTTTTTCTTTTGTTTTTTTCTGAGACTGGTAGGGAAACTCAGTTTCAGGACCAGTATCTTACAACTTCCTATGTTATCTGCTGTCCTTTGCTGCGAATGTTGCAAATAGACTGTTTAGCTCTGAACTTCAAACAACCCAATTAGGAAATACGCTTCTAAGCTCCAAAGAATTACTCATCTCAAGTAACAAGTGTCCTTGGCTAGAAAAGCTTTCTGTTTTGCAGCTGCCAGCCTCCTTTGGTGTGCCCAGTTAATTCCCTTTAACTGACTTGTACTAGCTGCTTCAAAAACCTTGATACCCTCAATCTTTGACCCTTCCTTAGCTGTTAGGTCCAAGATCAGTTCTGTGTACTTTTGCATTAAGATTTGCAGCTGCCTTCCAGATGCAGCCAAAAGGAAATTTGCTGATATGCATAAATACGGTTAGGATGATAAACATCAAAACCAGAAAAGCCTAGGATATTAAGACAGAGAACTCACTGAAGAAAGTGGCATTCAATTTCCTGGTTTGTCATTTCTATATGCCATACCATAATTTTAATGTAGCTGCTCTGCCCATAAACATATCAACATAATTTTCTAAAACAAGAAATGACAAATTATCTTCTCAAGCTTGCACTTGGTGAATGAAAACAAATTAAGTTGCAATTTCTTTCTGTGTATTGCTGGAAGATTTTATTCATAGTCGGAAGGGAAATGTTTCTCCATTCGGGAGTGAATTGTAACAATTATATATTGTATGCAGTGACAAAACAGAATCATCAACTGTATTTTCTGCTTAAAGTGTCAACTATTCTGAAGACCTCACTTTGAGAAGATTTCTTACTATATTTTTTTTTACATATTGCTGATTCCTCCCTCCTTCCGGGTTATTTAATAGGGTGTCTAATCGAAACGATGGGAGAAAAAGCCATTGGTCAGTTAGCTTGGGTAGATCTGTGCTATGGACAGAGGTGTGATTACAGCTCACACAAATCCAAAATAATCATGAGTTAGTGGGTCAGACTGTAGTTTCCCATTCAACGGAGCCATTTAATGTCACTGGAGACAAAATTCTTGCTTCATTTCTCTCACTCCCATCTGTGCTAGCTGTTCCTTCCCATGTTTCACGCCTGCTCCTCATTGGACCCCTCTATAACCATATTTTACTCACTGTTAGCCACCTAGGACTATCTGTGGGTTTTGCCAGTATGCTCTGTTCTCATTGTAATGACCAAAATTGACCCTTGTGAAGGTCCAGGTCCCACATTTTTCTCAGGACACAGTAAGCAAGAGCAATGCACATCCAAAGGCAGGAAGCAAAGAGACTTCCATGCCTTTTTTGCAAATGCCATCTCTGAGGTGAACTGACCACATCTGGTGGAACTGGAGCACTTAGTGCCAGCACCATTTCAGCTGGGGTTGCGCTAGCTTCTGTTGGATATGAAGTAGGAGTAATCACGTGGTCGTTAGTACCCTTAGTAGCTTATTTAAAGCTAACTCCTGTAAGTAAAGAACTTCACTGTAGTATAAATGTAGTATTAGACTGCTAGGGTAAACATTTGCTGGCTTCTCAGCAGCCTTTTGTAAAATATGAAGTGTTTATTCACTAGCATTGTAGGTTATATTTTCTAAAAATAATAATAAAATCTCTTCTCAAGATCTATTTATAATTGAAACACTTTTGCCTCCATTCCAGTACTAGTTGGCAGTGGTACTGCTGCATGAGTAATCGACACCTACATGCATGGTAACAGTTGCATCTCATAGTAGATCAAGTCATTATTGAAATGGCATTTTAGGCCTTAGGAGCACTGATAATAGTCACAAAATCCTTAATTCTGTACAAGCTGTGTTTAAATCTATTTAAAAGAAGAGTGGCTACACCTACTCAAGGCGAAGCTTGAAATTATTGTGACTGATGCTCTTCAAGATAGTACCAAGCACAAGATACAGACTTTCTTTGAAGTGCTGTTGTTTATCTTGACTGTAAGACTTTTTCATCTAGAGGAGATTCTGCTTCTCACATACTGTCAAATTCACATTCATGCAAATTTGTTGAAGAAAAAGTAGTTACTTATCAGACTATTTTAGAGATGATGTCGATATGGTTTCTAACAAGTATTTACTGACTGGATTTACAGTGTCTTCAGCTAGCACACTTTTGAAACAATGAAAACACCCATTTTAAATCTCTGCAGGAACAGAAATTGTGAGAACAGACTTACATGAAGCAAATGCGTACTGACCCAAAGAATGTTATCTTTTAAAAAATCCTGAAAAAGTCACAGAACGCAAAAGTAAGCAGTAACTGCTGGTTACTGTTGCAAGCTACTGTTCTTCTCTCCTATACAGTAAGCGTGGTGGACTGGTGTCAGAGGGCTCTCTTTTAGCACAACGTGTTTGGTTTGGCTTTTTGTTCAATTACTCGAGCCAATGACTGGTGGAGTTCAGTCTGTTGGTAACTGCAACTAACTGAGTAGACGGTTGCAAAAGGCCAATGAAGTAGGTTGTTTCTCATTCACATTAACATTTTCATTGTGACTTGTGTTATCTTTGAGTTTCTTGAGTGTCAGATTAATGCCTAAATTCAGTGGATCTCAATGGTCTATATTATCTTTATTTGTAGGGTTTTTCATCTTATTTTTTCCTCAAGACAAATACTAAGTGTGTGTGTTAATGAGTTTTCTTTGGGATATGTATCTTTTAGTAAGATGAAGTTTGAAACTGCTTTCTCTTAACTTATGTTTTAATTATTACATTTAATGGTATTAAGCATTTTGTTTGCCATGAAGAAAGTTCATCTTGCACTTAAAATTTCTGTCTTGTTACCTCTGAGTAGAAGACATAACCCTGAAGCTACAATGAAGAAGAAGCTACCAGAAGAATTCCACGGTTGTTACAGTTCGAGGTTTGGATTTCACGTTGATTGGAAGTGTTGAAGTGCAGTTAACAGGACAACGTTCCTTAGCTCACATAAGAGAAGGGCGCAGGCAGTAGCAATGCTGGGTTCTCCTGCTATATTCTGTTGGGTTTTCATCCTTGAGTGTATTGAATGGAAAAAAATGTGATATTGACACTTTAGCCTTCTGGTTTGTTTAATCACTGGTATCTTTATTAAGATTTTTATGATGAATGTTGACAGGTAAATTTTTACCCAGGACATAAAGAATGTTACGAGAGTGGATCACAATTATTAGGGGTGTTTTCATATTGATTTGAGGATAGATTTTCATCTTAAACATTGCCTTCTGGTTCCTGCAGATTTATGGATATAGGTTTTTTAAGCAGATATTTAATGTGTAATCAGGAAATGGCAGCATCCTGAAACTCCAAACTGTTCTTGTACAGCCAACCAAGATATTAATTAAAAAGAACTGGAAAAATAAAATTTTGGCAAGTACATTCTTGGTATCTGATGTGTTCCATTTTAATTTTTGTGGCAGAAACCATGCCTTTCAGATAAACTTTTGCTTTACTGGATCAATTTTCCATGGTTTTGTTCAGTTTTTTTTTATTTTACTGTACCATTTTTGACATCTGTAGTTCTTGTTTTCAGGCAAGAAAGTTCTGTTTACATTATTACTTTATTGTGAAATATATATATAAAATAAAAGTCTAAGAAATCATTAGATAGAGGCATAAAGAGAAATTTAGCCCTTAGTGGTTTTCTCTGTCAGTAGAATTATGGTATAGTAAAGGCTTCAATTAAAGTTACCAAATAAGATGGTGGTGTTATCCTGCAGCAGAGGAAGCAGATTAAAGTCCATAGCACAAATCACACTGCAGATCTAATACTTTCTGCCGCAGAAAAGTGGCTGCTTAGGATTAAGAGGAGTTGGTTGATTACTGGGGCTGCCAAAAACTGAAATACAGGTGGTCTGACTTTATATGTTTTTACATCTTTGTATTTACTCAAATCTTCCCTAATGTTTTGCAAACAGATTTTCTATAGCTCTACTGCAAACAGGTTTTCTATAGCTCTGCGGATGTGGCTTGCTGATTTCTCAGTGCTTCGGAGAGTTAACTGCTCTGTGCTGCTGCCCCAGCTGTGTTGATTTTGGTGTACCATCTCGCTAGATTCTAGAGGAGACCCTGCATTCTATTGTGGCTGGAATTGAACTTGCTTATTTGGACACTACTTCAGAAAACAAACATTACTTGGGACAGCACCTCTGAATTTATAATAGTGGCAGCTGTTTAGAGAAGATATTCATAGCTCTAGATGGCAAATCTCTATAAAGAATTACATTGCCATACGGACAGTTTCTCTTCCAGATAGAAAGATGTGTTTGGCGTTCCTCATAAAGATTAGTTGGTACACATCACTAATGACTCAAGAGCCATAGTAAGGTCTCTAGGTATGATCCACTGCTTGTAGGAGAGCTGCTCTTTGAATAATATGCCACACATACTTGTTTGGTCCCTCTACTGTAAATTCATTTTTTCCTCTCTCTCTTCCCCGTTCTTCCCACCCTTTTCTCTTCTTATAGACATTCTCATTAGACCTTGCTTTTGCTTGAACTTTGGGTTTTTTCCACTTAATTCATGTTACATGACGTATGCAGCTTGACATAAAACAAGAAAGAATTTTGGAGTAAGAGGCCAAGAAAACATTCCAGATTTAGGAAAATTGAAGGCCTGTATTGAAAAAATTCAAATACTGAATGCTGACTGTCAGCCATAGGTCTGCTCGCTCCAGGAGTGAGATTGTTCTGCAGTACAGAGCACTGGTCTCCAAACCTTTTTGATTGCATACCCCTATCAGTAAAATGTTTTTAAGCACACACCACTAATATATGTATATTTATTGATAATGAATACACATATAATAAATATACATATATATTGGTAATAAAGAAATGTACACACCTTTGACAGTGTAACACCACTGAGCTAGATGACTGTTATTCTGAGACTTGGTTCCATTATGAAAATGTGATCATCTTTGATTCAGAATAAGACATTTTATTACTTCAATGTTAGTCTTCTGGTATGTCCGTGTCACTAAGTGTTTCTTACTGAAACTTACTAGAACTTGCTAAAGTATCCCAAAGGAAGCATCACTTCCTAGATGTTGTTCTTTGGTCATTAATTAACTAGAGGTTAACCCTAAGGTCCCTCAGGAGCTGTTTGGAATCTGCTGCAGCATGTCTGCTGGTGCGCAGGAGTCATTCAAAGGAAGACAATGGGTTGATTACTTGCAGTTGTTCTTCAAGATACGTTAACTATACATATATTCACAACCCTCTCTCTACTCTTCCTGCAGTAGCTTTCAAGTGAGAATCAATGTAGTCCAAAATAAATATGGTAAGCATAGTCTAACATCATCTCTCTCCCAGCGAGTAAGTCAGGCAGTTGCTAAGACTTAATGAAATTTTGTGCTATCACCCTTTTGCGTTCATAAGAATGTCTTTTGTGTGGATTTCTGTGCACTTTTTAAACCTTGCATCAGCTCTGTGAAGATAGGAAAGTACTGTCTTTAGCATTTTTAAATGAAGCACAGAACATTTCCCAGGAAGGTACTAACATGAGTGGTAAAGCCAGAAATAGAACTAAAAAGTCTTGTGTAAGCATTAAAAAAAACCCCAAAACCTCATTGTTTTGGTAAAGGCCTCTTAAAAACGCTTAAGCAGAAAAATGCTTAAGCAGCACAGTGGAACCTATAATTTTTTGTTTGATAATATTGTAATATAGTTTTCTGAATGTATTGAATCTCGTATTCAGACAAACTATTCTAACACAAGCATATTTAGACAGGAGAAGGGGTTATAGCAGCTGGGCATAGTTTCTTGTATACTTAAACATTTTATGTGAAAAATATACGTATATCCACTCTTGTCTTCCTTACACTGAATTCGGAAGTGCATCATTAGTAGTTTGGCTAATGGTAGGTACAGAGAGAGTGTAGAACTAATGAGGAGAATTTAGAACATCTTGGGACAAAATGAAAAGTTGGAAGAGGTTTTCTAAATAAAATGTGGGAGATACTCAAAATTAAACTACCTACATCAAATACGAAACAAGATGAAAAGGAAACAAAGAGAAATAACATTGTGAAACTAAGGAAGTAAATTAGAAGAAAAATTTATACATGTAAAGAAGTCTTTGATAGTCCAGGCATCATGTTTAAAACAAAGGAAGCATGGGGTTTTTACACAGTACGTGCTTTAATTATAGAACTAGTTGCAAAATGTTCTGGCATCCAAAATAAGAAATAGGTTCAATGAAGAAATAGTGTAGTTCATGGAGGTCAGCTAGGTTGTGGATGGTCCAGATGCAGCCCTTTTTCTTAAGAATTCTCTCAGCTGCTCATTGCAGGAAGTTGCCATTAAAGTAAATAATATTACCTTTTTCCTGTCCTGCCTCTTAATATCCACTTGTGCTTACTGTCTGAAGTGGGACCTAGGCTGCATGATTTTAGGCCTGATCCAGTAAGATACCACTAATTCCTAAAAGTGTCGTAAAAGTCACAAGCATGAGTATGACTTTAAAAGAAAATTATCGGAGACTCTTAAGCTGCACTTCTCTGTTGTCCCTAACCCGCCCCCCCCCCCCCCCCCCCCCCCCCAAATGATTACATTTCCCTTCTATATGTTATCCTTTTCCCAAAAGCAATTAGCTAGACCAGGCCAGCACTGGAGATGTGAACATTTGAAAGTTGTGCTACAAAATACCAAACTTGCTTAAGCCTCGGGGGATAGTAAGAAAATACGGTATGTTATGTTTCCTGCGTAGTGGTAAGTCTTTGGGGATCTGAGCAGTGAACTGTTTCCTTCTCCCTTAGCTTCAGATGCCTTTTTTCCGTTCTCTGTTACAATTGTGGGTACTGCTTCAGCTTACTGCAAACAAATGCACCACTGTAGATTTAAAAATCTGCTTTGAAGTTCCACAGCAAAAATAAGTGTATACCTGAAGGGTGTTGAAAGAATGAATTCATTAAAAAGAACTTCAAGGTTTTGTGTAAAGTATATTCTTTTGAAATATTGACCATGTTACTAAAGACTACAGTAGCTAGTAAATTGCTAGAACTTATGAAGGCAAAGAGTATGGGAAAAGGGAATCCCTTGTTCCTTTGAGTTTGAAGGTCTTTTTACAGGTGGATGAGAAAATTATTGATTTAGATAAACAGCTGTTTTAGTTGTGGTGATGATGTGCACTTGCATTGATTGCAGTGGTGGTAACTGAATTATAATCTTTAAAGATAGTGGAATGTGTTCAATTTTAATATAACAGTTTACTAATGGATTGGAAAACTAATCAGCTTTAAAAATCACTTAAGGCTTCTTATGTTTAGCAGAAGCTACAAATAAAATAAAAATGCAGTGACTGTAGAGTCTGGAGGTAAAAACTATTAAAAACTTTTAAAAACTTGAACATAATTCCAGGACACCCCCCCCCCAACTTTTGAAATTTCGCATGCTTTATCTTCATTCACTAAACCTATGAATGCAGTGGGGATAAATGAGCAGGATAGAAGTATTCTATATCTTACAGATTCCGTATGTGGTATTTAATCCAAACAGTATCACCTTTGACTTCAGAGATTTATTTATTTTGTTAAATCTTGCTTGGGATTACATAAACACATTCTGAAATGCTCCTTATTTATGGGCCTTGTTCTACAGTAGCAAAAAATTAAGGTTCTAAGAAACACCTGTTTTTCTAGAGGTCTTTTAGGGTAATAATGTGTTTATGTAGAAATTGCCTTCAACGGCTTGCACGCATGGCAAGTATTGTTTCAATTAGTTTGAAGCAAGTCCTGGGACTGCTGTATCTCAGTTGTTCTAGTGCCAGGGTGATTTGTGGTGTCTGGCCTGATGGTACAAAGGTCCAGCCTCATTGAAACATCTTGTAGTATTGAGTGTTTCTGGACCATGACTGTTGGCATGGTACTGTGAGGCCAGCCACCAGAATCCTACCAACACAGGTACAGCGTGAACTTGTGGGTGTTCTGTCACTACTAGCCATGAATATATTTATTCTAAAATGTTTTCCTTAAACTGGTTCAGTTAGAAACAGCTTAATTCACTGCTCAAAAATGTCCAATTCATTGTGTGAAGGGAAAATTGTAAGTGGTATAATATGTAATTCAACTTTGCTGTGCAAGTGCGGTGCAAGTGATTTCTAGCTGAGAGAAACTGGTTTACTCAGCTGCTCAAAAATTCCTTCAGACTTGAAGGAAACCTGCTTGGCTGCCTTGTGCATCTACAGGAATGCTGCAGTATCTGTTCAGCAGCTTCGTGGGAAACTTACCCAAACGATGATTGAAAACCATGGGATGAGTATTTGAAGTGAGAACGATAGGAAAGGCTCGAAATAAATACGCTGCAACTTTTGATCAAAACAACTGTAAAGATAATATGATCAGGATGTCTACGTGATTTCTTAAGAGTTTGCTATATGCTTGTGTAACACAAAACCTATATTTCTAGGGCGCAAACTTTGGGAAATCTGAAATAGTTTTGCTACTGTATAACTGAAAGCTCTTGCTCGTGTTTTGGAGAACTGTTCTTAGCTCGATGCAAAAAAACATTGGCAATTTTCTCCAAACATCCATTCTTTTCTGACAATAACCTGGATTTCTTGTTTTAATGCCACACAGTAGCAGTATTTTGTGTGCTGTTTGAGTTGCTATATAGTTTCCTGTGTCATCTGCCGCTGCTTCAGAAGGGTCAGAGTCTTAAGTCAGATCTGCCAGGAGGTTGCAGATATCTTGGATATATTTGCAGTGCATTAGCTATGTACACAGAACTGGATTGAACTCCAAATGCCAACTTCAGAGTCATCTGAATCACCTTTTAGGGTTTTTGGCTGTATGACTAGATATCTGTAACCATAACAACTGCTTTTGTGTACAGTTCTATATTTGTGTGTTCCCCTTTGCTAGAAAATTTTGTGAATTAGCAGGTACCAAATTTAAATTCTTAGTGGTGAACATACAAATCTGGTATTGATCCAATGTGTTGAATTTTTGCTGGCACATCAGTCTTCACAGAATGTGGAGCAGAGTGTGGTCTATCACTATCTTCTGTTTTTTAAAATGGGAGGTCAAGCAGTATTTAAAATCCAGTTCCTACTTATTAATGAATGAAGGCTATTCAGTGTTCTTTCTCAAATCTGTGATTTTTAATTTAAGTTCTCGGGAAGTTGCTTGCTCCTAGTAATACAACATCAATGTCCTGCTTCCCAGCTTTGTTACTCCCAGCACAGAGGTAAAGGAGGAGTTGAACTGCTTTTTTAACATTTTAGTTGGTTATTGGCAGATTAATGGATTAGCTAAGATAAATAAGATAGTACAGCTGTATTTTACTCATTCTAATCAAGTCATATCTGCTTCTAAATCTATTTTCTGATATTTTTCACTGGCAGTGAAAATTACAACTGATGTGTGTGTGCGCGATAATTCCGCCTGAATAACTGCATATTTTTTTCCCCCCTGACTTATGTGAAAGTTATGATGGAATATAATATCTTCATCTCCAGGTTAATATTTGCGCTATTTTGCAACGTGCTATGTTGTTTCAGTATCAGGCAAACTGCAAAAGATAACGACTCTTATGGAATGTTTTAAATCATAACCGCTCTATTCCTGGAAGTTTGATCAGATAAATCTAAGCCACTGTTGTATAACGGCAAGGACACTGAGTTGGTGTTCACTGATGCATAGCTAAATGAGATAAAACCTTAGATGATTTGGAGTTTAACCACAGTAAATAATTTTTTTGAAAAAAACCTACACAGAAGTATGACCCTAATTTTGCAGACTATATGCTGAACTTCCTGTTGATTTTGAGCATTATTAAACAACTGAAACGTACTTGTGGGGTTTTTTAATAGTTTCAGCTTATAGCTCATTGTACGATTGTGAGCTTCATATTGAGGTAAAAATAAAAGAGGAAGTTGTTGATTTCTAAAAGTAATGTCTCATGTTGTCTTTTTCCATGTATTTTTCTTTTGGGAGGATCCATCGATGCCTGAAGGTGGCTTTGTAATGCTTTTTGATTAATGCTGATTCTTCTAGACAATCTATAAATTGATGTGTTCTGCACCCCATGAGAATAATGATACGTTGCTTTGAAAAAAACCCAAGAACCCTGTGGTTACATTAAGCTTTGAAAGATGATTATAGCAGGATTGTTCACAAATGCAAAAACTCATGCCGTTGTGCAACTTCCTTTAGGAAAGAATGTTATAATTTGAGAAACTCGGGCTGTTCACAGGATGAATGAATGGAGCCTCCACTAGAGCTAGTGACCATCATTGCTATATTACAGACACAAGGCATTCTCTATCTGAAATTTATTGAAACATTGTTTTCCGGCACTGAATATGTAAAACATGTTTACACAAGAACTTAAATATGGGAAGTATTTTACAAATTATAAACCCATTAAACAGAACTTTTCAGTTCTGTTTAAAAGCAAAGATATTCTGACCTTAGCAATGTTTAAAAGAATGATACAATATACTGGGTTTTATTGGGACTTCTTGTATAGCTGTTTAATACATGTTGCTTTAATTTTTTTATTATTTTTTTTCGCTTTAGCTTTGGAGAAAACATGCTATTTTTTTAGATGGGGTACTAAGTGGAATCATCAGTTCAAGTGCAGAACTTGGTTCTTAAATATATGGTTGTAAAGGGTGGCTCGGTAAAGCAGGTATATACTGCCAGTTCAATAACACCACTTCAGTACCTACCTGCCCTTCTGGGGACGTTTTTATGAACATCCTGCAGGACCGTCAGTTTAGGCAGTGGTACGATATAAAGTAAATGGATTCTAGCTATCCCTAATTTCAGATGCAGAACTTTCAAATGTGAGGCCATTAGCAGAAATAAGCTCAATTTACCTTACATTTATAAAAGGTCTTTGAAAAGAACCTTGTAATAACATTCTTTTCACTTAGAACAATCATGTCTGTACTACAGAATCTCAAATACTGCTTTAGAATGGAAAGCAAAATGAAGCATAAGAATCTTTTTTTCGTCAGATGGAGATTGAGGAAGAGTCTTTCTTTTCCATCCCTTTCTCATAGACTTATTCCTCCCTTCTCATTTTTGTTAAAAGCTAATATTACAATACACATTTTTACTGACTCAGTTACAATACTGGAATATAACCAAAGAAAACATATAGAGCAGCCACTTTCCAAACCCAAATTCTTGCACTAACTAGTGTTGATGGCAGCATATTTAACTCCAGTAATTTATGGCAGTTGAATGACTGTACTGAAAAGCATACCAAAGAATAATCCAGAAAAACATGGATGTGCCAAAAGAAAGTGAAGAAACAGTCATTTTATTAATTTTTAAAAAGGATTTGAAAATACTGCATAGGCGCTAGGGAGAAAGAACAGCAAGTCAATCTCTCTGCTTGTGAGAGAAATAACTGAAGTTTTTGTACGTGTTCTCTACGTCACTTTTTAAAGGACTGGTGCCTGAAAATAAGTCTCAAATAATCTGTGTGCTGTCAGAAATGGATAATGAACTATGATAAAAGAGGTAACAGCTTAAGGTGCTCACAAGAGGCTTCATAATGAGAGAAAGGAGAAAGAAAAGGTGAGAGAAATTACAGCAAGAAGGGAAATTCATGTCAGTGGAATATTTTAAGTGGTTTCTGTTGTAAATCATTGAAGCTACTCTTTAATAACCAAACTGCATTTATCAGTAATCTTTATTTCTTAAGGAACTATACACAGGTACTTTCAGTTAGCTGTTCTGTACTTGGATGCTGAGGGAATTAACAGTCAGAATTCAGTCCTGTGAGCTTGTCAAGGCAATTTCATAATTTTCCTAATTGCTAGCAAACTGGAGCATATCTTGATTCAGAGTTGGTCTCTGGCTTAGTTCTTCTCATGCAAAACTCACGAGTGAGCTTCTGATAGTTAAAATAATACTAAGCCTGCAGCATGTTTTTTGTTTTCCCTGCTCTCCGTGAGGTTATAACTTTAAAGGTTTCCCAGAATTCTAAATATGATGCAGTTGATCAAAACCATAATTTTAATCATAAAAATATGTGATTGAAATAAAATAGAAAAGCAACTCATGTGATATATCCCACGGAACTCTAACAGAAATTCATTTCTAACATGAAATGTTGCATAAGTGCATGTATGTGCCAATGCATATAATTGTCACACAAGTGAATGCAAGATATTAGCTTTTCATGGTGTAAAGACCATAAGAAAATTTTCTAATATGTTTATTACAGTGAACTGGCTATTTCTGTTATTGAAATCGTTCTGGTTTAGTGAGGGAAGGTAATTATTGTGATAATAGTCAAAATTGTCTACACTCATTTCCATAGGGGAATGTTACTTGGCTGATAAAAAAGTAACCTGGAGTAATTTCTCATATATAATTGCATAGTTTTGATTATATACTTCTGTTTTAATCTATTTTCAGAGTGAATCTCTCTTCTTTTTTTTTTTTTTCCTCATTCAATTCTAAAAATACACCAAAAGATTGATTTAAGCATAGGCAATTTTTCTGTGAATTTGAATGCACTCGAACGCTTCCCCCTCCTCCGCCCCCCAAGTCAGAGTGTCGTCTTATGGCTGGGTTTTAGTCATCTCAACAGCCCATGATTTGAAAAAATCATATTACTAACATGCTTCATCAATTAATCAGCTATAAAGGAATGTTGTGAAAGCTGTAAACCAAAAAACTCACTGGCTGTTTTACACAGTACTTTTGCTATCTTGTGGCCTGACAGAAAGTTGAATTTACAAGTTCCATTTTTCATTTTACAGAGCTACTAGAGAAGACCCTCAGAAGAGAGGAAGAAATGGGAGCTCTCCAGGTATACTTTCTATTTAATTAACTTGCTACGCTTTTTGTCACCCTTAAAATTACTAAGTTGCATTACAACACTATGATTTCTCCCTTGTATCGTAAATTCAGCTTTGGAAATATAATCAGCGAAATACAGCCCTGATAGCTAGTACTCACTGCTGAGTTTCTGCCCGCCAATTAAGCTGCACATTAGAGAAGATTAGTCAGCCTTCTCCTATGAGTCATTAAATCTAGTCCATCAATGAAAAGAATGCTGCTTTTAAAGTCACACTGTATATCGAAGGTATTCTGTTGTGTTATGCTGCCGGCTTCACTGAAACTGTATGCGAGTAAAAGCAGTGCAAATCTGCATTCAGACCTGCAAAAATGCTTTAACTCAACCAATGAAGTAGAATAGAGATTTTCTGGGTGTGTTGCTTTCTTCTGTATCTCTGAATAAAACTGAAGGTAAAAGACTTTAAGTATTTTAAATTTCTGAAACATTAAATGTCCATAATCACCTTCCTGAGGAAGAAGGGACCAGCTGATATATGATAGGACTTGATACAATATGGTAAATCCTCATTGTATGTCATCTAGCACTAAAGCTGCTTGTGCTAAGCGCTTTAAATTTGCACTTAGAAAGTAAGAATTAGCTTTGGAATATTATTTAAGCATTACAGTCAAAGAAAACATACTCTTTTGAAATGAAAATGGCTAGGAAAGCAAAACCAAGCTGGAATGTTTAAATTATGAGGCTTGGGAGATTTTTAGGGAGAATAGTGTATGTATTCTTCAGAATGCAGAAAGCAAAAAAGAAATTTTTAACAAGAAATTACAGCAAACAATACCCAACATGAATATAAACAAAGTTTAGGTACAGTATGAAGAGTGTATCAATGAAGCAGCATTCTGGAAGTGTGCTGGAAGCAGGACATTTATGTGGAAATTAATAAAGATAAAGCTGTTAAGGAAAATCAAATTATGTTTTGACCGGTGCAGTTTGTTTGAAGATAAGCCTTCCCTTCTGTTATAATAAATAGAAGGCATTTTGCAGGCTAGAGGTATCAAAAGAGTTAGTGTAGAAACAGTTTGATCCAGTAAGAAGAGACAAGTTGCAAGTCCCACAAGTTACACAACACACCAATCCAGCTGTTTCCTGTTCAAACAAAAATCTTGGCCTGGCTTTCTGGCAGCTCGAGTTCAACAAGGCTGAGCGCTTGTCTGCGCAAGCAGTTTACACAGGTGCATATCTAGTTACATCAGTGTAAAAAGATCTCCTTTCATGTGAAGCAATTCTGCATCTGCTTTCATGTGAAGCTCTGTAGTTGACAAATTGTTCTAATGATGTTACTTCTGATTGAATGAGGAGTAATTTTATATTGCAGAAAGTTGCATCATAAGAGTGTGTTGTGGGCATATATGTGCTTGCCTGTATTAGTGATGGTCTGTCAAGTTCCTGATCAAGTTGCTTTATGCCCTTCCCTAACTGGCAGTTCTGGTTTCAGTGTGTGACTCGTACTGCTCTGGCTGCTATTTTTTTATTCAAACGCTTGGTAGCAGTTTTTTGCTCCTTCAGATGCCAGTGCTTTCACCGTCAAAGTATTCGGCAAAACCATCTATTATTTTTCTAGATAGTATTATGTCCTGCTTAGCCAATATGTCTCAAAATGTACCCGGGTCTGGGATCCTCTGTCCTTGTGATGCTGTGTTCTAAAGTGCGGTGGCTGAATATGTACAGCTTTGCTAGCAAATAGTTGTGAAAACCAACTGCGTGTCCTCCTGACTGAATCTCCCCAACCTGTTGCATCTCGATATATAAAGCACAGGAAGCAAGAGGAAAGTGAGAGTTTCTTTGAATATGGAATTTCCTGGCACACTTACCCTTTTGTTAACCAGGTGGTATGGAATATTTGTTTCTTCTGAGCCCCAGTTCAGCAAAGCATGTGTATAGTTGGTTATAGCGTATTAATGCTTTCATTGAAGCAGATTGCTAGAAGGTGATTGTTTGTCAAATTAAGGACCAGTAGCAAATAAAATAGTATTCTTTGCCCCCAAGGCCTACAGTCCTTGGATAGGTTTCCTGTGGCGTTAGTCCTACTCAGACGACCTGGTTTCTGCTGAACCAAGGACTATGTTGATTGTTGTTGGGTTTTTTGTCTACATGTTTTGGTATCTATCTTAATGTACACAGAGTATTATATGTAGTAAGCTAATACTTGATGCATTTTGTTTGCAGTCTAAGCAAACCCCATGTGTAAACCATGTTCAGGGAACAGGCAGACAGAAGGGCTGTGCAGTTTGGATGATGGACAGACAGTTGTAAGCAGTCAGGTTATCGTGGCTGTAGGACTCGTTACTGGAGCCGTGAATGCTGACCGTAGTCTTAGAAAAGCCAGACACATGAGGAAATCTGTTGGAGATTAGTGGGGAAATGATGACTGGGGATCCCAGAGTTTCTTTGCCATGTCTTTGAAGCAAGTAAGAATAACATTCCCCAGTGCTAAGGGTGTATGGTTTTTTATGCTTTGTAGTTTGTTCGGTTTTTGAGGGGCCACAAAGAGCACCTCTTGTTAGTAATCATTGGAATCAAGTACAACTAGTGCTTCTACAACGCCATCAGTTGAAAACCACAAATGACAGACAAAAAATGTTTTATGATGATTACTTCTGGAAATATTGGGCTAGTAATTTTCACGTCTTCCTCTAGTCAGGGAATATGTTGGACTGCAACTGGCATGATGAAGATAAAATAATACTTCATTAGGTAGAGGGTAAGAATCTTAATAGCCACATCTTTTTGTGTGAGCCTGACTCATCTTATATTATGTGTCAAGATGAAAACTATATGTAGTATACGTGGTTGGTTGATACAGGACAGGGTATTTTGAGAGCTAGGAGGCTGACGCTTTGGGTGACATCACTGTATTCTTGTTTTTCATTTTGAACTTTTTGCATACTTTTGACTAAAGTTTCTATGTTATACCTAAATTTATATGAGTTTATGCGGTTATATATGAGAGTTCATATATGTTCTAAATATTGTTTATAAGGACATAGAACATATGCTTGTTCTCTGCTGTTAACACGTGCACTCATCATAATACAATTTTTAGCTTGTGAAGAGGCTAGATCACTTTCTACATTCCCTTTGATAGGCACTTCAAGAATATAACCTCACTTCTTACTTAGTTGGAAGAAAAAAGGCTCTAATTAGAAGGTTTTAATCTTTCTTTTTTGTGAAAACTGTTCCATGGTACAAAAAAATGCATTCGTGAAAACAATATGTATAGATAATTGCAATATTCAACTGTATGGATGTTCTCTGGGAAAACGTTTAGAAGCCATTTTCATTTGCTTTGGAATTAGTGGCATGCTAATGTAAATTAAAAAATATTAAAATACTGAATCTTATTTTGAAAATATATTGATAATGTATAAATTATCCATGGTAAATTTCCTAATTGGTCACATGCTGGTCTTCAGAAAGTTATCTGCTGAGATTGTAAGAGTTTATTCAGTTTTTAGAATTTGGCTGCTAGATCATGTGCCTTTATTTTAATGAGTCATGTTGAAAACACTTATTCTACCATTCATCCTACTAATACATTCACTCTACGACATTTGTTTGCAAAGTATTTATTTTTAACTGAAGAAATTTATATCTGAACTGCTGTTCACCGTCGCCACATATTTATGGGATCTGTACACACCATTTTTTATAGTCATGAGTTTGGGGTTTGTTGCAGAATCTTTAAATAAACAAGAGGTTGTGTAACAGCCACTGCAATTTTATGGAGGACAGAGCATCTCAAAATAAATATTTTTGAGTTTTTCACGTTTTTTTTTTCTACCATAAGTTTGTTCTAATGTGCTGAAATACTCAGTTTATATCTCAGACCTGCTTCCAAGAAAGAATAAAATCTTTAATATTTAATACACTACCTTTACTGAATTTCACAAACATTTTTTTGTCAGAAAGCTTTTGCTTATGCAACACTGTAGTTGGAATCCCCAACTACCATGCATTGTGACGAGTACTAAGCAAACTTTTTTTTTTTTGCAGACATGTCAAAGTTTAGTATTCTAGAGCTTCATATTATCCTGGGTTTACTAATAAAAAACTAAAACATACGTGAAATAAGTCTATAGGAAATCTGAGACATATATCTGGGTTTTTTGATTCCTACCATTAACAGTATGATCATCTAACAGTTGGACTTGACGATCTTAAAGATCTTTTCCAACCTAAATGATTCTATGAATCTATTCTATGATTCCCCATTTTGTTGTTTGTTTTTTTTAAAAAAAAACTTTAAAAATTGCAAGTTTAAATTTTGTCTTATTTTTTGAAAAACTCTCTACTTTGATTGAGTCCTATAACTGAATGTGATTAGAGGGGTACATTTTTTTCCCCTCTCTGTACATTTGTTTTATTATTTATCATTGGTTTATGCACAGGGAGTTTCGAACCACTGTGTATGCAGTTCTAACATCAACCAGTTTAGTTGCATCCACTACAGGCAAAATGTTAGCTTTTTTTCTTTCAACAGTTGTATTTTGGTAGTGTATTAGATTTCTGTTCAACTTATTTTGTGTACATTCCTGTTTTCCCTTTAGATATTTCCTTGTGCATACTTTCCTGAATGGTCTGCTTGCTTTTTGTACGTCTTCAGAATCAATCAGTCTTTTCCAGCCACTATTTTATTTCTTTATCTTTTTTCAGCCTCACTTGATGCAGTTATTTTTCTTAGAGTATATTGTCTCACTTCTGCCTATGGTTTAGAATTTTAGTCAGTTGCAAGTATTGCAGGCAGCTGATGAAAACTAACCTCATTTGTACCCCAAACACCTTTGGGAGAATAGGCTTTAAATATTTCACTCAGCTAAACTGTGTCCTCTTCAAATTATATGAGTAAAAGTTAGCACTCTAGTAATACAAAAGACAATGGGTTCACAAAAATATTTAAGTACACAATATGTAAATACTGTTTTTTACACAAATACGTACATTCATTCAGTTAGTAAACATAACCATTATTTTAAAGTTTTTCTAAGAAGTAATAATTCTACAAGTGTCTGTAACTCATTTCCACCTAGTCTTAAAAAAAGTTGAAAAAGACTTTCACATTCTTGCAAATGGCAAGAACTCTTTTCTAGTGTAAGAAATTTTTAATGTACCTGTTGCTACCAAAATAGTGAAGTCAGTTCAGACTTGTCTGATGGTCTTTGGATGCTGCAGGAATAAATCCAGATTACTGCAATCATTTTTACCTGTTAGGGAAGGATAGAACAGGAAAACCTGTAAGGGTTCTTAGCCTAATCAAACAGAAAGGAAAAAAATAAAAATACTCTCCCATACTTTCAAAAAGATAATATTTGAGCAAGGTAAGAGTCCCTGTAATGTCTTAATGGTCAACACTCTAAATGTGGGCTCACCTAAACAGTTGAATGTGTGTTTTTGCAGATTACTTAAAATATCATAACTCGTTAGGACCTAGTGCCAGAGTACATGATCTGGATTTTTACTAGCTTAATATTTTCCTCGAAGATACTCTAGATGGAAACAGAATGTTAAAGTATACACAGTAAACATAAATTCTGGGTGCTTTGGATTTTGTGCTGGATTAAAACTGCACAAGTTTATTTTATCTGCATTTTATTTTTGCCTGACATTAGGCTTTGACTAACGTCATCTTGTTATTAATAAAACATTCTTCAGAGCTATTTCTGGATAACAGAATAATGATATGGAATTTACTTTTTAGTTTTCTAAGGAAATGCCTAAAAGAAAACTAAACCAGATGCTAACATGACATGAACTCCAAAACATGCTAGAATTACAGTCACGGATGATAGAAAAAAGAAATCAAACTTTGGGATACATGAGAGTAAAATCAATGATACTGAAAATCTAAAGGTACTATTTGAAAAAAATCAATTCAAATAAAAAAAAATATCATGGAATATTTTTTTTCAAATTCTTTCTTTTCTTGTTTCTGGGACTTTTCTTTGGAACAAATTTCTAAGTAAGATAGTATGATAAATGAGTCAAAGGTCCGATTAAGTACAGCAGTTCCTATTCAGTGAGTTTTTTTGCAAAATACCATGCATCTGACCAGCAAAAAACCAAAATTAATCCTTTTCATCATTGTTCAACTTCAGTTGCATTTATATTATTTACTTTCTAATGGGATCTTGTACTTTATTTTTAGGAACGTATTATGGCCTTAGAAGTGGTAAGTTTCTTAAATTAATTTCCAAACCAATCACAATGACATTGCTGATTATTGTTCTAAATGATGGAAAATATTATTTTTATGTACTTTAAAAAGAAAGATTGCGGTTATGGGGTTTTAACTGTCATTTTACTTCTAAGAGAAGATGTGATAATTTTACGCTGCACCTTTCTGTGTAGGTTTTTACTACAGTATTTGAGCACCAATTAAATGAAATACAGTGTAATGTGGCAGGTTTTCTATACAGTTTAATCCTCATCCCATCCCTGGGAAGAGAAATGTTGTAGATTTGAGCCATACAAAGGATGCTATTTTCCTACTGCGAACACCTCTGATGGTTGGGGTTTGTGTAATAGGTCTAATCATTTCAGTGACTGTTAAGTGTGCTTTTTACATATTTGTGCTGGGATGTAGAGACACAATCTGCCCACGTCAACACCGCAAATAAAAGCATGAAGGAATACCATTTTGATGATTAATTGCTATAATTTAATGAGATATTAATTTGGAAGGACAAAAGCCTTTGTGCATATACATGCCATGAACGCAGCTGGATTATCCAGATGTCCCAAGCTAGTAAGCCTGTCGGGTGGAATAGCTGGGATGGGTATGAGCTTGCCGTAGCATTTCTGTACCATGCTTCTTTCCTCTTATGTAGGAATGTTCAGTAAGACATCACATGGTAATATGTATCAGGTCCATTGTTTCTTTTTATTGGAAGTCCAGAAAATTTCATCTAAAGAAAACAGTACCGAGACAGTACGAAGGCTGCAAATATAAGCTTTTTAAATGTGCTTGTGCAAATTATTATTTTATCCTTCCTGGTTGTCTGTGCATCTCTGAAAACAGCTTCCAATTTCAAAAATATATTTAAAATACATTCAATATGTTAAAAAAATGCTTGCATTCACACATAAAAGGCCCTTTGTAAATCAGAGCGCAGTGCTGGAAGTCCTGCCCTGTGGGAGTAGGGAGCTAATGCTGAAATTCAGTGTCCTGGCACTTCACAGAGTGCTCTGTGGGTGTAAAGTGTTGCCAGGACATTAGTTCTCTTCAGGAACATCTCTTATTCATGGTTTGCTTACATGACAACCAGTCAGGCATGCATCCACTGCCTTCTGTTTCTCACGAACCATGAGTTAAACTCCCTGCAAATGCCCTGTCCGTTCTGCTCCCAGAGTCGTTTTGACACAGGCAGAGGGTAATTGCTTGCAAACAGCACATCATGCAAATTCAATCCATATTTTGTGGCGATGTTTGCCTCTATTTTTTCTGGAGCCTTTCCACTTTTTCTACTTTTAATGTCTCCTACTTGAAGAAAGAAGATTTGTAAGTTATTGTTCAGATAGAAGAGGAAGCGGATCATCTTCATCAGTAAAATATGATTTTCTTTCTTAATGCAAGTTGAGAGGTAACACCTGAATGAATCTGTGGTGCTAAATCCTAGAGCTTGAAATCAATCACTGCTTTTGTTATTGCTGCCGTTGGAGAAGGTGTAATGTTAAGCCCTGAGATTGCAGGCAAGAAAAGTATGGTCATCGCTGAGGCTGTTGAATGCTCCCAAGGCACTAGTTTTACTTTTGCCATAAAGTTCCTCTCTGATATCAGGCAAGTCACTTAAATTATTCACAGACTGTTAATTGCTTTGTGTTCCTCATTTTCTGGGTATCTGACTTTGTGACTTTTGAGGCCTGATTTTCAGAAATGCGGAGTTTTAGTAATAGCTGTATTCAGTGGGAGCTCCAGCTGTGTGTATTACTAAGTAAACTCAAAAGTTGGATGTTAGATACTTGACAGCGAATACTTTTAGTGATTCTGACCTTTATATCTCTGTTTCAGTTCTGAAAATAATAACGTTCTCTCTCTCTCTCCTCCCTTCCCCCCTTCACTGATCTTAAAAAGAAAATACACAGAGTAATGCACAGTCTGAATGTGTCAGGATGAGCTATGACAGAAAAGCCCTTAAGCAAAAAAATTAATGAGGCTTGCCATTTAAAGGATCCCTAAGAATCCTTACATTTATAGTGTGTATGTCAACATGGCTGTATATTTCTGCAGCATTTATAACAATGAGTATGTAACAGTTATGCTACTCATATATTTGTATAATTTTCTTATGTCTTATTTGAGTGCTCAGAGTGCAACATCAAAAAAATACAACCGGTCACACATTTTGTGACTTGATTCAGGCTATAGAGGATGGAAATGTAATAAATGTAATAAATGTAATAAATGTAATAAAAACATATAGAATACATATATTCTATAACATAAGAATACTTAGTGAAAAAAAAAAGTTTGTTGTGTGGAAAAAGCATTTTCTTAGGGGAGTTTTGACAGAAAGGTGGCAGTTTGTGAGATTCACTAAATTAAAATACAAAAAGGGGCAAGAGGGGAAAAGCTGGAACACACACACACAGAGGCTGTAAAAATTGCATAAGAAAGCATCAACTCTCCAGAGCTGTTTTTAAACTGAGACCACAGGATGGCTGGATTAGGAATCTCATCTGCATTTTCCTCTACGGTATTCTTATCCTGCCTAATACTGGGAGGAACTTGCTCTGCACAGGAATAGATGTTCAGTGCAGAACTCTGAGATTTGCCACAAGTGTGAAGACTCTTGCAGCCACTTTTCAAATTGTTTCTACCTTGCACATGCCTTTTTATGCAACAGAAAAGACATACATCTAAGAATAAGTGCATTTTTTTAAAAACCTTTAGATTAAGATTTTAACCTAAACAAACTGGTTTAGGCAGTGACCTGAAAACTGTGTACATGTAGGGATTTTGAGAGGTATATTTGGCAGCCCACTCTCCTCCCGTTCTCTACAATCTACTCATTTCTGCTTCCTGCACTTGCCAGTAAAATTGTTGTAGTAGCCACATGATGAACTTGGCAACTTCAGAAAAGAAAAAAAATTGGGAAAGAAATGCAAAGGAACCCAGCAGATTCTTTTCAGAGCTCTGGGTGAATAAACTTTCCAGGCCTAACTTAATCTCAGTGGTTTTGTGAGTTGCACAAACTAGGGGGTTCCCTTGCATCATCTCTGAGCACTGCCAGCTCCTTCTCCTCCCAGCAGCCTGAGCTGGAAGCTCCATCTCCTGCCCATGACTCATCCTGTCTGCTATACCCGACAGTTTCTTGGATCTTCTTTTTCCTTACCCAACTCGCTTGGTTCCCAAGGAAAGTGCTGTGTTACCATCCTCCCTTAGGACGTGGCACCTGGTCTGGTCACTCCCTTAAGGAACCCAAGAACCAGTAGTGTACCTGTCACATGAAGCTTTTGTATTTTTTGGCTCATCTTCAGTTGGATCAGTTCTGCAGTATGAGTCAGTAGATAGGTACGCCACTTGCTCCTGAAAGGACAGGAGTAGAAGCTGGAAGGTAAGAAGGAAGAACAGGAAAACTTAGACTCACTAGTGGGTATAAAAGGATCTGAAGAACCAAAGTGTGTTCTAGAATAATCCTTCAACTTGTGAGAAGTGCCAGGGGAGTAACAAGTACAGGCAAATCTGAGGTTTTGAGTACGTAGAGATTATGTGTTTTGTTTGGCTCTTTTTGGTTTAATGCTGTTTAATAAATTGAATTTAATTACTACATAGCTGCTAACAAGTAATTTTCCTGATTACATAGTAATCAATTATGTAGTCTGATATTTTGCCAGAATGAATATGATTGATCTTTAAATTAGGTGATTCATTGTATTCTTGAGTGTGGCTTAATTCTTACATAAATGATTTGGCTCTATGTTATTTGTCGACAAAGTTGTATGGTTTTCTTGGGACAAAGTCTGTATCGTACTCTCAGCTGCAGCTGCAAAGGGAAGTGTATCTAGTTCTCATGAAGAGCTCAGGGTGCGTTGTGTAGGTGCAAGCTGCTGCTGTGCCATGCCTGTGACTTTTGTGGGTTTCTGTAAACTACATCGTGTTTGTGAGCATAAGCTGCCAGTTGGATTCCTCTGCCTTAGTAGTATTAGTCTGACATAAAAGACTGGGAAATTTAACTTGAAATAACCATGTCCTGAAGCTATTCCAGTGAATGCATGCATTCTGCATCCTTTGATCAATGAGACAGCTTGCTGCTTTCAGTAGAGAACCCAGGAGTGAAGTTACCACTTCCTTAGAATACTTGGATCAGACTTATCTGGACATGATTCAACTTTTTGTTACAATGTCATAAATCTAGGTTAACTCCAGTAAAGCTGTAAGTATTCTGCAAAATTGTTATTTAATATGAATTTCCTTTTCACTATGAACACTTCTGTATTTTATTGTAACTCATATTTTATATTCATGAAAGTAAGGTTATGAATACCAGTCAAACAAATTTCTGTCTGCACATACTCAGCAATATAAAATCGATGAGATTCTTCTACTCCGGTAGCAGGCTCAAATTTGCATTGCTTTTCTGATTTATCACCCAATTTAAAAGAATGGGAAGGGTGGCAATGCCCAGCACATTTCACAGAAAGATTACGCGACTGCCTGACACCATACATCCTAGGGTGCTCGCCCACGGTGCTCGGTGTGCCTTCCATCAATAAGGAAATCTTGCTGGTAGCTCTTGAGATCCCTTCGTGATACTTTGTATGTATGAATGTTTAGGAAATCTTGAATCTAGGGGTTAATGCTTTCTTCTCCCCTTGGTTTGCTTCTGTAGTGTCTTGCCAAAACTACCATTACATCAAAGGCCTTCTGGTGCTCCTAGAACACAGCCATTCTTTGATCTTATAAAAATGACCGGGAGAGGAGCAGCAGCCTGAGATCCTCTGTCCTGCCTGCCTCGCCCTTTCCTTTCCTTTCATCAGCGAGCCAGTGTGTCCCTTCCCTTCGCTGGGGGTGGAGAACTTTCCCAAGGTTCCCAGAGTCCTTCCTTCGCTCACTCCCACCCAGCGACTTCTGCTGCCTGGTGCTTGCAGCCAGCTGTTTCCTTTCTCCCGATGCTCACCTTCGCCTTCCCTTCCTCCTTGATGTTGCCTTCTCCCCCACATACCTCTGGCTCTTGCTGAATACACCCCGCCGCTTATCCATCCTCTGCCCCCAGCTGTTTAGTGCTTTACTTGTTCTTTTAGCTTTTTGCTAATACAGCCACCTCTAGTTTTCTTCCACCAACATTATGGTATTTTTTTGCTGTGAAAGGATTTATTTAGCTCTTAAGAGTATGGATCTGTAATAATTGCCTTTCTTTCCCATTCATGCTTATTTCTCACTTTCTGGCTAATCCTGAGATTTAGAGTGGGAACCAAAAATGCTAAAATAGCTTTATAATATTCTGCACAACTGTTCTGATTCATGGATTTCATTTAAGGCTGCGTACTTGCACAAGGTCCACAAACTAAACATATCTATGTATATTTCTAATGTCGCCACTCTAATTCCCCTTCCATCAAACCCTGATTTATAGCATTATGTTTAAATTACTCTCTATTAAAATTTTTTTTCACTATTTTGCAAAAACGAATTACTGAATTAATGTAAGTAGTAACATATTGTTACAAATATATATATATTGCGTTGAGGCTTTGAATACTAAATTTACAGATAAGCTTAATCAATAATATCTCACTGTGTATTTATTAAAGAATATTTAAAATATTGGCCTAAGAATTTATTGCTAAATTGCTTGTAAGAGGCAGGTTACAAGATGTAGGTTACTCTGTAAATTGTGTTAAACTGCTTGTTGCTTGGCTGTCAGGATGGCCGTTTTATACATAAAACGGTGCATGTCTAACAACTTGGTCTAATAACTTTATAGTTTCTCCAACAGTGATATCAGTAATATAATACATTACAGAATCACAAAGTGGTTGAGGTTGGAAGCCCCCCCCCCCCCCCCAGGCTCAAGCAGGGTTGCCCAGGGCCAGTTGCCCAGGACTGTGCCCAAGTGGGTTTTGGATATTTCCAAGGTCAGAGATTCCACAACCTTCCTGGGCAGCCTGTGCCAGTGCTTGTTCACCCTCACAGTGAAAAGGTTTTTCCTATGTTCAGATGGAACCTCCGGTGTTTTAGTTTGTGCATTGCCTCTTGTCCTGGCACTGGGCACCGCTGAGAAGAGCCTCGCTTCCTCTTCACACCCCTCCCTTAAGATATTTGTACATGTGGGTGAGATCTCCCTGAGCCTTCTCTTCCCCTGGCTAAACAATCCCCGCCTGTCTCAGCCTTTCCTCATGGGAGAGATGCTCCAGTCCCTTAAGGAATGTTCGCTGCCCTTTGCTGGGCTGTCTCTAGTATATGTGTCTCATCGTGGAGAACCCAAAACTGGACCCAGCGCTCCAGATGTGTCTCACCACGGCTGACTAGAGGAGAAGGATCACCTCCCTTGACCTGCTGGCAACACTCCTCCTAAGGCTGCCCTTACGTTCTCTAAGTAGAAAGCTCCTTTCAACATGTGAAGATGTGTTCCACATGTTGCAAATACTGAACATTTTTTCCAGATTTTAATAAACCAAAATCCTCTCAGTTATCCATTAGAGAAAGTTAAAAACTCAGGATAAATCTTTATTACAAAAACTAGTTCTTTATATATCTGAAGTTATTTCTCTTAGTTTGACTAGGAGTAGTAATATACAGCGGTCTTCACATTCATTTTTTTCAGCATAGTATGTATATGTATGTAAATATATTTAAGGAGTGATCCTGTGTGTTCCATCTGTAGGATTCTCATAGAAATGGTCTTTCATCTGTGGCATGTGTGTCTATGAATTCTTCCGCAGAATACAGGATGCTTAGAACTTGACAAATAAGACATAGATATATGTGATAAAGCATGCTTTTTTGTTTTATATATCACAAAACAAGTTAAAAATTTGTTTGACAGTGGACTATTGGCCAGAATGTTCCTAATGTCCTGCCAGGTCCTTCATTTTACATTTAAGTGGTTTATATTTGATCAAATTATAACCTTAGGAACACAGGCATCAATTGCACCTATTGATGCTATTGATTTTTTTCTGTCATTGTTGTGCATCTTTTGATTAAAATGGGGAAATTTATAAGACAAATTATGAAAATTTTTTTCCTACTCTGAGGCTGGTTTGCTGTGAATCCTTGGTTCAATCACTTCTCTTTGTATTTCTATTTTTGTCAGTTGTAAAACTGAAAGATATTTCCATTTTCCCATGAAGGCTGCATCAATTGTATTTTTGTAATGCTTTCTGGAAGGGTCGAGGAACTACTAGCATACCAACCATTAGCAAAAAGTATATGTAAAGATTTTTAGCCTGCAAAGCTTCATAAAGTTGAAGATGTCATTCATGAATGAATGACAAGGAAGTCTTTATACCTTTAATTTAAGAATGTGTGTCCACTAACATTGCTTTACTTTACAGACTCTGCCTCTTGTGTTATATTTCTTTTAGTTTCCTGTAATTATGTCTGGATGTCTTTGATCCAAAGCTTAGTAGACGATGAAGAATAGATTTTCAAAAACTGGTCCTGTGGACCCCCAGTAGTATTCAGAGCACTACTAGCTGGTGATTCACGGAGAGCTGGCTTGCCAAAAGACAGCACTGCCTCCTCCACATTTCCAGCTGCTAGTATGCATCAAACAACTAAAAATTCATGAGACATTTCCCTAATATTTTCCCATGTAAACAATTCCTGTAGTTACCACTACAGGGATGTTATGTGCTCATGACTGAGAGAAGAGATGGCCCATGTCATTGCAAACTGGGAAGGAAGCATCCATGAAGCTCTCTTAATGAAAGTGTGGTCCGCCCCACGCAAAAACAGCTGGGGTCTGTTAAAGTTAAAGTTCAGTTAGTTTGACATTTGCAATGCTTAACAAAGGTCTTTCGTTTTCATTAGTGTAAGTGTAGGTTTTGCTTAAAACCAAAAATTGTACTGGTTAAAACTTTGAAACAAGGTAGTATAGGAGAAAATGCCAATTGACCTGCATGTTGTGTAACTTGGTAAGTTCCTATGTGTTTCCTGTCTTTGTAAGGGTAAATTGATCTCTTGATATGCTGAAATCATCAAAACACAGGTTTAATTGAAGTACCAGTATACACGGAACATAAAGATCCAAAATATAATTTTGTTTTCTTTTCCTTCCGTACATGTGATGTATGCCACAGAATGTCCCAGCTATCATGGAATTTGCCTGGCATGTGAAAGTCAGCAGAGAACCTCAGGGCTCTGAAGTAGAACTACACCGTGTGTAAATGAAGAGCGTATGCTCTGTGAGCCTAGTGCTGGAGACGGAAGCTGACGATGCCTAGATTTACAGATGTTGACAGGGAAAGCAAGGGGGATACCTTTAGACATGCTGGGTGCATCCCATTCTTGCTGTTTAAGTGTTTCTACATGCTAAGGCCATTTAAAACAGAAGTCGTGGTAGGTCACCTTTAACATTACATCCTTCATCTGAATTGTGAGTAACTGCCTGCTGACATGCATTGCAGTCAGTTAAAATTACAGTTGCATTTAATCTTTTCAGGGTTATTCTTTGGGGATTAGCTAACTGGTACTTAAGTCAGCTCCGATTTTCAAGAATATCTGTGTAACACAGATAGCCATTTGATTTCACCTGCCTCAGAAAAGCACTGTACTTGAAAGTCAATGGAGTTTGGTTTCTGGTTTATATGTTTTCAGTATATCCTCTATAAAGGCAAACTTTAGGAGAACTATATACAAACCTGCTTTGATTTATTTGCATTTAGCATTGCAGCTTTGAGACTAAAAATAAAATGTGTGTCTGATTTTGATTTGGATCTGTCTCTTGAGACAGCGTGAAACTGTCTATCACCAAGAAAACATCAGTATAGGAGGATTAACTGCTCACAGGCAGTTTAAACATCAAAGTGTTCGTGTGAAGTCATGGAAAATGAGTAATTTGTTTTATCGTGCTCTGTGAAAACAGAAACGCCCCTTTTCAAAGTAAATAACCTTTATTTTAAAAACAGAAAGGTTAATAGCACTCACTCTATGGAAGAGACTTCTGTTAAGTAAAATACCATTAATACTGCTCCAGTCAGTGCAGTCGGGGTTTCGTCCTCTTATCGGTACCATCAGTGCCCTGTGTCAGTACCTCCTGTTCCCTGTTAAACAATGAGCAGGCAGATGTGATTGCTCTCTTTAGGATTATTTGTATGCATTATGGCACACAGCTTTCCAATTTCTGGGAAAGAAATTAACAGTACTTAATTGCCCTCGATGTCAGGTGCTTCTAGCATCCTTTTTCGCATTTTATCTGTGCAGCTAAATCCACCTCTTTTAATATAATAGAGTGTAGTCATTAATGATACAAGTATGGCATTTGATCCACATTGAGAAGGTTGCTGTGCATTTCATTAAATTACCAGACTAATTCTGTGGGCCAACTAAAAGCTCTTTCATCACCTTTCCCTCCCATTCTTCAACATATTCTTTTGTTGCAGTCTTCTTTATTGAATTTCCTCTAACGAACTTGGTTTTTTTTTTTATTTTTCTGTTTTTATTTTCACATCAGTACCATTCTTTTCATTGGCTTTATGAGAAGGCACACATTTCTGTCCCTGAAAATGTTAGTATGTGAGTTATCTTATTCAGATCTTCACAAACTGCTCAGAAGACTGGGAGAATTTTAGAATATAAAAGGAACCGTTCTGGTTAAGACCAAAGGTCAATCTAGCCCAGCTATAGTCATTGCAACAATGGCCAAAATGAAATGCTTGGGGAAGGGTGTATGAACAGGACTGATGTATATATTGTTTCCCACTCATTCATTCTGATTCCAACCATTCCAAGCTCAGAGACTTCCAAATTTAGATGTAGTTTCTGTGAATTTGGAACCCTTCCATGGTCTTTATCACTCATGAACTCACCCAGTTTTCTGCTTAAACCCATATAAAATTTTCTGTCGTTCTGTGACTTCTGGTTTTAGGCAAATTGGTCATTTTTCCCCTCAGGCATCTGTCTTCCTGGCTGAAGAATCCTGGTGTTTTGAATCATTGTATTTAATAATTTCTTAGATGGAAACAGTGCTCCATGGCTTTGATCGTTCCTATTGCTCTTCTCTGACCTTTCCTTGTTCCTATTCTGAAATAGAGGTCCACAGCTGCACTCAGTAGTCAAGATGTAAGCACACTGTAGATTCATGTTCAGGAATAATTATGCTGTTTGGCTTTTTTTTTTCCTTTCCAAATTATATCCAGTGTTTATTTTGCTTTTCTCGTGGATGTTGAGCACTTGAGTTAGCAAGTTCTTGGAAATACCTATCATTACCCCATGATCTGCTTCCTGAGCAGTAACGGTTAACTTAGAGCCCATCATTTTGTGTATGAATTTAAGTTTAAATTTAGGAATCTAGAAAAACCTTTCAGAAATTCAAGTAACTTGTATCATCCTTTATCCACTGGATTCTTGATGAAACCAAAAAACCAAGGGCTGAGTATGCATATAGCCCAAAGGCTGGTGGTCTGCTTTCAAGATTACATTTAATAATGTGACTAATGAGGGCAAACTGAGGCACAGCTGATATTGCCACCCCACCCCCCCACCCCCCAAAAAAAACACCAAAAAGAAGAGTATATTATATGTAGGAGGTGTGTATGTATATGTATATAGAGAGGGTGTGTGTATATATATGTAGGAAATACTTGGGGAGAACAGATGATGAGCATCTTAACTCCATTTACAGACAGTGTTGACATGAGGTCTTGGCATTAGAATTTAGAGAAAGAATTGAAAAATGGGATGGCTTAAGGCATGGGCTTACACTTGGGGCCTGAGTTCCTTTTGTGCTGAAAACAGATCACAGGTCATTTTTATTAAAACAGGGCAGGGGGGAAGCAAAAATCTTTGTAGTTGGGAAAAAAGTTTGCTGTAAATTGAATATGCTTTATAGGATGCTGGGGAGCCACACCATTAAATGTGTCCTGTGTCCCAGGCAATTTCATTTCAACTCTGTGTGACATCTCAAATGTGTGTTTTTCTGCAGTTTGTAAGTAAAATACTTCAGCAATATCTGTTAGGTCATATATACCATAAGCTTAAAATGTTTATAGTTTAATTTATTGCTGGACCAAGAAGAGCGATTGAGGGGTGTTATGATTTTGGTGTTCTTTCCTGGGAGGGAGGATTTTATTTCTGAAGGGATAGGGGAGTTGTTGGTGTTCAAAGTAAAAGAAACATTGTGGGCATGTGTCCACCAGATCTGTGTGATCCTAGGATGACTGCCGAACATTAGGATTTGGGATTTTGTTTCACATATAGTTAAGACTGGATTGCTTTGGTCTGTTGTCTCTCTTTCCCAGCCTTAGAAACACACGTGCAGACCAGTACCAGGGGCTACTCTGAAAGCAGCAGCAAACATTGCATCTCACCATAAATTAATGGAGTGGAAAATCAATGCTTTGATGAACATAAGGCCATTGGAAATGAAGCATGAAATATGAATGAATACCTCTTTACTGTGGTAAAAGTGAAAAGGCTGATACTTATGAGAGGAAAACATTAGAGATTGATAGATACCTCTAGGCAATTTTGCTTCCAAGGAGAGATGTATAGTAGCATTTAAAAAAAAAAAAAGAAGTATATTATAGCTATAAAATCATTTCTACCCTATAATCTGTGAAAAACACTTTAAATGCAATATCTAGGCCTCCGGCCTAATTGCATCCTAAAAGTACGAAGAAGAACCCATTTTACACATTATTAATATGTAACTGTAAGTTCTGTAATTCTTTCTGGTAAAGAACCAGATAAGTTACAGGAAAAGTAATATTTTTTTTTTTTTCCTCCTTATAAAAATCTTCCTGGGGGATTTTTGCAAGTAAAAAAAATGTGATTGCAAATTAAATTACACATTAAAATACAAGAATTCTTATGAAGATAACACAATAAATTAGTTTTGCTCTAAACACAGCTAGTGGAACGTGAAACCTCCTTCCTTTCTCATGCAGCAGGTGCGAAAGAAGAAAGTACTGTTTTCTTTGTTAGAAGAAATAACCTTTTATTAATTCTGACTGAGTTTTGCAAGTGATTTGCCTTACTTTGTTCAGTGGAAGTCAGCACAAGTATGCGCTTTTCTGTCCTTCCAGGCTTTTTCCAGCATTTGCCATGGTCAGTGGTCAACATTGCAATTAAGGACCTTTTCGTACTGAGTGTTCTCAGTGCTGCCCAGTTCAGGAAGTGATTTATCTATCTTTCAGGCATAACTTCCTATATTTAATCTTCTCTAAGTCCTGTACATTTTTTTTTAAATCTAAAAAATTAGTGTGGTTTTGTATAAAATAAAAGCAAAAAAGCCTTATTTTCTTTTGGATTCATACCTAAGTTTTCTCCACCTTTTTTTCCTGTCTCATTTCTGTTTTCTTGTTCTCACTAAATGACTGAAGAATGTTAGTTTTTACTCTGTTTCCCTTTTGACAGTTCTTCCAGTACTTCTTGAAATCTAAAATATCCTTCCTTACTGGTCAATCCTTTCACCGTTTTGTAGGCATCTCACTCTTCCTATTGTTCTTGAAGCAATAATTCATCCAACCCTCTTGTAAAATTCTTTCCCCTTACCTGCCCTGATGGTGGTGTTACTGTTCTAGCACCTTTGACTGCTTTGTATTCTTGTTCTCTTCTGTGCTGTGTGAAGAGCAGAAATTACCCGTGAAAGAAGGGCCAGATTTGGGAATTCCTGAACATTTTTCTCCTACTGCATCTTGCATTGCTACTGCAGAATGTAGCAGTGGGATGAGAGCCCTTTCTTAGCTAAGCACACAGTCTAAGGGTAGAAGTTTATTCCTGGAAGGTGGGTTGTATTGTTTGAACCTCGTTGGCCTCAGAAGGAAAAAGAATCCAAACATCTGGAGAAATTATTTTACCAGGTGGTTGTGTTATAGAAATAGGTCCTAATATCATCAGCATATTAACTGCCAGTACAAATTTTTCCTAATTACAAAAAATCAGAGAAATACTTTTACATACATATTTTGGCTTACATGTAATTACAGAAACAGAAAAACCAGTCTCACATCCACTACCTAATTTAGTTTATTGGGACTGAATATTGGTTACAAGTTCAGTCCTGTGAGATGCAAGTGTGTCTCATTGTTTATGAAACTAGACCTTCATTTGTTATGGAAACTATATTTCTTACGATTTTAAAAACTGAATGTTTGGAACTGTTAGGAAAGAAGCAGATAAGACAGAGATCATTGCTTCTAAATTGATGGTGTTAAAATTGGTGGTCTAAATCGAACTAGAATAGAACTAGAGAGGCCACACAAGACATAAGAATGATCAAAGGTATGAAACTTCTTCCAGGTGAGGAACAACTAAGTACGCTGGGACTGAAAAGACACAGAGCTTTTCTAGTTAAGGGCATGTTTATTCAGTTTGCACAGAATTTACAGCACAATGATATTTTACTTCAGGACTGATTAGTTTTATTACTTTTATGGATTTTTGCTTTAAATTGCCAGGGCAGTAATATGGCTAATGAAATCTGGTATTGGTAGATTGCATACCAGGGTAACAGAACTTTATCCCAAGAAGCGTGATTTATAGAATTGTGGAGGAAGTACCAATGGTTGGTCAGAACGTACAAACAGTGGGGTTTCTGCTTGCTCTTCAGCAAACAGTAGAAGGGGCAGCCTTTGAGAGAAGCTCCAGAGGCATCTGGCTGATGTTTACTCTTTATGCGTGACCAACCATCTTTCTCCTGTGCAGAAACCCCAAAACATGATCTTCATTTTCTTTGGTTCTTTGCATCTGGCTATAGACCAGTGTTTTTGTATCACGGGTGTGGATGTGACATCTTGTTATTGAATCCAACCTCAACTCTCACTAGAATGGCAGCTCATTTGCAGCAGTACTTACTGTATGCCTAAACCAAAAAATATGAAATTTGATTTTTCTATATTTAGCTGACTGCTAACTGCACATATTTGTATTTAGAAAAAAAAAGGATGTCTCTACTATGTGTTCAAGTACAAATAGATAAACATGAGTATAGATCCATATTTATGGTAAACATACTTTACTCCCTGAAGTGCAATAAAAGAAAATTTCATTTTGAAGACTACATGAACTCCAAAAGTGTAAAAAAGTATTGTTTTGCTCAACAAACTGGTAACTGTTCTTGGAGATTCAAATGAAAGAAACTGTACTGTGTGTTTTATTTTGTCCTTTTCCCTTAACAGCCTGTTTACTGTTGACCTGTTTAATTTACAGGCCCATACATACCTGTAAACCTGTTTCCATAGGTGTAATAGGTTTTTAATGGTTGAGATGGCTGAAAAAATTGATCAGTTTTTTATGTTTTTTCTTGTGTTCTGTTCTTTAGAGTACTCGAGTAGCTCTAGACCATCTGGAGTCTGTTCCTGAGAAACTGAGCCTGTTAGAAGATTTGAAAGATACTGGAGTGAGAAAGTTTTCATTTGACTCTTTCAGTAGTTTTAAACTGCTTTAGTTAATTAATGTCCTCTCCATATAGGTAGATAAATCAGTTAATAATGTATTTTAAATGATGTACATATTATATAGACAAAACCATACAGAAATTTATTTTCCTGTTTATACAGATTTTTTGAGGTTATAAAATTAGTCCTAATCAGTAACGCTACTGAAGTGCTCTATAATGTAAGCAAACATTGATAACTGGATATAATGGGTTATATAATTTATTATATCCTAATGACTGGTTCAGAATATTTGTATTGAGCGATGAATTCTGATATTACTTGTTAAAAAATGATAATCTTGTAATCAAATTATGCTAGTTATTTAAGTATTTAAAGTAATGAGTGAAAATAGGTGAACTTTACAGCCTTTTTGTTGTTGTTGCTTTGACATAACGCTAGTCCTTGTCACTTATTTTCCCAGTATCACTGTCAAATCAAGGTGTGTTTCTTTGGACAGAGTGGGACATACTGACAGTAGTTGTGGAGTACTATCAAGAGTAATGTCTGAAATTAGATCGTCACGGCTAAATGGCTAAACCACTGTATTGTTTTTACTTTCCCTACATGACGTTTGTGGCTTACCAAAAAAGAATTTGGGACTTCATTGCACCATATAAATTTTAAATCGGTATTAAATTACAGATCAATAAATGCATAAAGATTTGCAGCTTTATTTGCTATATAGAATTTTTCATCCTAAGGCAGTCATGAACATTTCAAAATATACTTGTTTGGAAGATTGTTCGTTCTAAGTGTTCTTGCACGAGGTCTTGTGTTAATAATTGTACCCTATTTTACTGTGGTCATCATCAACAGAGGAAAACAGATGCTGATTGAAATGTTTGGGTTGTTTTAAGATAAACATTGTTGGGATGTATAGTTTTAACCTCACCTTTTAGGTATCCCCAAAAAACCTTTTTGCTCTGACAGAGGTTAACATTTGCCTTCTGCTTCCAATGGTTCGGCACTGCTGAAGGGAAAGATTCTGTTCTCAGCTAGGCAAAGCAGAAGCTTGAATGCAGGGTTTCTACAATCTGCTTCATGCTTGCACCCTCTTGCTTCCCAGGAAATGACATTGTCATCTTCTGGTTTGCTGTAATTATCACTTAGTCAGCATTCATGAGATTGGAACCAGAATTCTTCAGTTTAATTTGAACTCTGCCCTCCTCTCTGATGCTTAGTTGTTAAAAGACTGACTTCTTAAGATGAGTCCCTACCAATAACTGTGTATTGTTTAATAATAAATTTATTATTCAGGAAACCTGAGTTTTATACCTTAGCTGTGAGAATGATGTCAGTTTGGAGTTTCATTTATTCTTCTATCTGAAAATAATACATTTGGGGTTTTTGTACAATAGCATACTTTAATCTCAAGTGGTATGCATGAATGAAGTATTTCAAAGCCATTCATTGCTTTCCACTGCTAACAAGTTCTTTCCTCAATGTTTTCATAGGAAGGGAGAAGGAAAGAGGAGGTAAATCTTTGATAATGCTTCACAAGCTGTCTGGTAGTTGTAGTCATTCAAGTGAATCATTAGCTGGTTCAGTGAGAAGCGTTATGTTTTCCTATTTAAAAATACTGTTTCGTCCATATCCTTAGAACAATTTTTTTTTTTTGTCAAGTGCTTGTTTCTACAGTATTGTCATTAATTTTTCACCATTACAGAATTTATTTGTTAGAAGATATGATATTACTGAATTTTGGAATGAGCTAGAATAAATTGTTCACCAGCTGAGGATGAGGCTGTTCATGTTTTAACTTATTTTTGTTTTAACATTACTTTTCTTTACAGAACATTGTGCATTCATATGGCCCCTGTATTTCAACCTCTGAAAGTTAGCAATTAATTCATTCTTGCTATATTGAAATTCCTTGGTGATACCTGTGTTTACAATAGCCAGCCAACATCTGTTAACTGCTTTTCATATTAAAAAAATAATTCAGATTTTTCGATGCATTTCTAGGAGGCCCATTGCCGAAGGGAGATGATTGAAGAAAGGTATACAAAGTATAAAGAAATAGTGAGTTCTCTACAGCAACAGCTGGAAGATTCAAAACAAAGAGTCCAACAATTCAAGGTATGTGTGTGTACTCCACTTTTGTTTCTTGATTGCTTTCTATTAGCAATGTAAGCTTATTTGATGTATGTTAATTCCTAGTGAAAACACAGACTAAAATCACACATGAATGTTTCTGTTTTATGTAGCTGTCATGGCTGATGTAAAATTCGATGACAGAAATCTTGCCTTCATTGTGAAGTGCCATGGATACTTTCCAAAAATCTTCAAAATTTCACAGGAAAGTGTCTTATTACTGCTCTGGCAAATTGCTGGCTGCAGCGGTTTTATTGGTTTGTTCAATTCCCTCTTGTCTTTTCATGTAAAAGATAAATATAGAAACCTGTTCCCTCAGTTAAGAGGATGATTAATTAGTAGATTGGGTATAGTGATTTTTTCAGTAGCTGATCTTTGCATTATTTACAAAAGATACTGTATGATGGCTATCTCATGCATAAATGAAATCCAGGCAGAGGGGAAGCGATTTGCTAAAGGTCACTCAGTGGACTGATAGCGGGGCTGAGCATAATTTCCTAACTCCCTGCAACACAAATCCAGTGCTCTTGTTTAGAAATATTGCCTGTAATGAGTTCACCTTTCCAGCTGTTATCACGCTTCCTTTCTCTTCGTATTAAGCTTGTTTGTGGTCCTGTGGCTTCCCACCGCATGCTGGTGCGATAGCAGCTTGCTTTGGCAGAGCTGCAGGTTCCGATAGACGTCATTGAAATAAGTGATCGGAGCTGAAGAATAGTGCTGGTATTTCTGCTTCTTATCACAACCCAGTCGAGGTTCTTTGGCAGTCAGTCTCCCCAGTGGCTCTAAGCAGCTGAGCCCAACATCTGGGATCACACAGCATGTATTAAAAAAACTTTCAGCTGTTTGTGTTCCCCACCTCCTCCATAGTGGTCTTTCTTCTGTAAAATGAGGGCATACTTGCCAGTAGGTCTTTTAAAAAGTGGAAAAGGTGAAATAAATAGAGTATTTTATCTTAGTAAGTTGCTGTTGTAAGAAGAAGGTACTAAACTACTTGAAAAAGCCGTCTTGCTCTTCGGTAAGAAAGAACTGAAAGGAAGAAATGGGGTAGATTCACTTTCAGTCTATTCCTAACGGTAATCTTCGGTTCTTAAATTTCTCTTGCCTTCACACAAGAGTTACTAATTCAGTAGCTGTTGAAACTTGGATAACATTGAAAAGCCAAGTGGAATGTGATCAGCTGACGGTAGAATAGAAAATCGCACTAAGCTGACTGAACTTACTGAGCTCACAGGATTTGAACTCTATATTCAGAATCCAATATAAAGCTGATTCCAAAACAATATTTCCTCTTTCTTTAGACAACAGAGAGCATTTAACAGCTTCCATTTAGTCAGGCCTAATTGGGTTTTTGCTTGACATATGGTACTGTCTGCTGTCACGGTTGTTACAAATAGAATAGAATGTTCAAACCCAAGTAACAGACGGGTTCTAATCTGATTTTGGTTATCAGGCTAGCTTAGTTTAAAAAAACCTTTTTAATGCTCGCCTTTCTTACCTGCCTTTGGAACTAAGTCAAATGCGTTGTTTAATTTTTTTTTATTTTACTATTTGTCATTTGGGAGTCTCTAAAACTGATCGGTGGAAGAGTGTAGGCTTGAGGACACCAAGTTTCGTTCTTTCTGATAGTTTTGATTCATGCTCTGTACGCAGTGTGGTGCTTCTGCTGATATCTGGTAGTTGATAAGAAAACACGTGTTTTAAAAAAAGGGGTTCTTGTAAAATTTTTACATTGACTATTTTAGATAAAACTACTTAGGCAATTAATTTTTCTTCTCTGTTATGATCTTCTTTCTAGCCTTTCTCGTAATACCTTTCTTTCAGCTTGCTTGCCAACATTTATCTCAGACAGGCATTATCTAATCCTGTCCCCCAGCCTCTTCATTTTAAGGAGCTAAAATGAAACTGAAGTTAAATGTTCCCCTAAAAGCGGTTATTTTCCATCCTTTCTTATGATTTCGTTCTTCCCTACTCAGTCTTCCTACTCCTCTGTAGTCTTGTCAGATGGCTGCAAAATACCTGTTGCTTAGGAGCCCAGGAAAATCATAATTGCCGTTTTGTATGTGTTAAAATGTAAGATTTCCAGTCATAATGGAGGCCAGAGGCTGGCAGAATACCTTCCAGTACAACAATCGTGATTTTTCAACTAAGAAAGCGCTGAGTGATAGTAGATAAAGAAGAAGCTGGGGAAGGGGGGGGAAGAAGGTAAATATAACTTATAAGAATAAATAATAGGGAATACCAACTGAAGCAAAAAAGCTAGAGTAAAACTAAAGATAAATGTTATGATGGATAGATGCAAATATTTTAGGACAGTTTCCCTGCCATGAACAACTGACCATCTAGTCATCCCAGCACATGGATGTAATTGTAAATGAAGCACGTGAGAAAAGGCACGTTCTGCAGGGTACAATGGCTATGAAGGAGAGCCATCCTGTATTGCAGATGCTGGTAGGAACACCTTGCTTGTTTAAAAGTGCTGTTCTACAGATAGCATTTCTCAAAGCAGAATGAAAAAACAAAACCATCTTTTATTCTTTAAAAGCTGTTATTGTGCTGTGTACACTTTAGGTATTAAGTCTCATCAGCACATAAGGGGATTAATATGTATAATTCCCATCAGTCTTAATAGGACTAAATCCCTCTTCAGTGATGGGACAAAAGCCCATTGTATCTCTAAATTAATGTTGAATTTCATTTTGTTTTCTGTTTAGTTTTCAAATCTTAGTATCAGCGTGAAAGATAAATTGCAAGATGTTTTAACAAAATTCCCTGAGGCTGTTTATGATAAGAATTCAGTAGCAAAATTGAGTGTTTTATGAACTGATGCATTTGTGCATTATTATCTCTTCTCATTTCAAGAAACTGAGTAATTTGGATACCAAGCCAAGCTTTTAATCTTATTTTGGAGGGTATTGCAACTGGGGACTACTTGCTGCAGTGCTGGTAAAGATTTAGGGAGGTTTTTGTTTAAATGGCCTTTTCAAAATTATCTTCTTTTTTTAGCTTATAGATCAAATGACTTTACTCACCAAAAAGCTATGCTGTATGGGTCTATCCATAAATAGTAACACTGTACTTCAGGCTTTATTAAACGGTTTAACAAAAAAAAAAAAATAATGGGAAAGCAACTTCAGGTATTTTGATATGAGAAATCAATGAAGTTTGAGTTTCCTCAGTGGCAGGGAAAATTGATTCAATTTTTATTATTACTTGTGGAACTTCAGTGAGTTAACGTGGACCATTCATTGATGAGGAATTCATCATTCACTGATGTCTGCCCTGCTGCTGGGCTTAGTCCTGGACTCTGAATGTGATGTCAGTAGGAAAGGGAGATTTTTTACAGTTTTTTGTAGTGACAAAAACTTGCAGTGCTCTCAACGCTTTTCTCAAGGCAAAGCAGTTTATTGCAGAGATTTTGTGGTGATGAAATGGACAGGAAATTCAGAAGCAAATTAATTTGAACCTAACAATATTGAGAGTTCTAAGAATCAATCATGTGTGAATTCACAGCACATACCTGTATGTGTCCTATTGTATGGCTTTTGTTAAAGTTTACAGCTACTTGATATTAACAGATAAAAATTATTTTATTTGGCTGCCACAGGATATGAAAATGGATGCTGAAATTTCTGATTTAGAAATGGCTGCTCCCGCTTCTAGTTGGCGAACGCAAACCAGCTTTTTGTCCAGCTCAGTGCTCTCAGATTCAGGTTGTAAGTATTGTTTCACAGAAAAAAAAAATAAAAGTAATATATATTCCTCTTTTTAAGCTGTTTTACTTGAGAGAGTACTACTACACTCTACTTTTTGACAAAAAAGTGCTAGAACCATCTTGAGTCCTCCTGCGTTTTAGCTGTAGATAGTGGATGGATGCCTTTGTCTAGGAAGTACTTTGTTACATCCCACTGATACTTTTGGGTTTTTAAATTGGAGCATGCAATATATTCTGTTTGCTATCCAAATCTATGCCCAAAAAAAAGGGGTGCACTTGGATTCTGAATCTCTGCATGAAGAGTCATACCTGTGTAAGCTGTGCATCTTTTTCAGGCACAAGAGACATCCTCAGCCAAGGATTCTTTCCCAGATCTTTCATTTGTACCATTTAGTCTCGTGCTTGTGTAGCCATTTAACACTGAAAGTTGAATCGGTAATTCTGCTTGTATTCAGTAGTTGTTTTCAGCTATCCTTTCTGTCCCCTAGTGTGTATACGCGTGGTGTCATGCAAGGCCACAGGATCTCTGACGCAGCTAGGAACTGCTCAGCACAGGATAGGATGTGTTAGATCTTTAGCAGGTACAGGCACACGTTTGCATGAGTGTAAAAAAAAAAGGGGGGGGGGGGGAGGGTTTAAGGTTTGGTGGTTTTTTGAGCATATCAGCATATGGATATCAGAAAGGATATCACCTTCCATTTCTCTTCAATATAACCAGTTTGTGTACCCGGAACCTATTCAGTAAGTTGCATTTTATGTAATGGAAAGTCCTATTTCAGGCTTCAGCGCACGTTCAAACCTTTGCATCTCACAGTGAGTGCTGCAGTACGTTACCACTCCTCAGTAAATAGTCCTGAGTTGATCTGAGAGGTTAAAGATAATTGGTTTCTTTTCCTTTCAGAATCTGTGAGTTGTGATGAATATCTCTTTGCAGACCATACTGAACAGCACTAGTGGGAATAAAGCATACGTGGAAATGCCTCCACCTCCTCTGTACTTCAGGAACAGTTTCCCCTGACTCAGAGTTGTTATTTTCCCTAACTTCAGCCCCGTCAGTCTTGCAAGTCCAAGTACAGCTCAGCTTGGTTGGGGCACAGAAAGGGAATCCCGCGCACCTCGCAGGCATGTTGCATAGGTGGCCCCAGCAGCCCTGTCAGCCTCAACAGCTCAGCATTCTGCTGCAAAAACCTGCTGAAATGTAAAGGGTGCAGCATATTTCTAAAATATTACAGTATCTTTATATTGCTTTTTATTGTTACTTCAGTGTGTTTTAATCAATTTTAGACAGTTGTCAGAGAAATAGGATCCATACGATCTGAATATCAATCTGATGAACCAGTTCTGGGTATTTATTCTCCAATTCAGCTGTTTTTTATCAGCACCAAGCTTTCTGGAGGTAAATAAGTAAGTGATAAATGAAAGACTACTCTAGTGATTCAGTGTTGATTGTTATGAAATAGCTGCAGAATCTTCAGCATTTGAGGAAGACTCCTTTTGAAACTGTGTTCAGGCATGGCTGAAGGACTTTTTTTTTTTTTTTTTTTTTTTCCTTGCCTAAAACTTTTAGGAAGATATTTTCCATGATCTTCATATTTCATATTTTCCAAATCCCAGAATGGTGCTGAGAGTGTTTTCAGTTTTGTTGTTTTGCCCAGATGCTACAGAACGATTTTTAAAAATAATGATTTGTATTTTTTTGCTTTTGTAAAAAAAAAAAAATAAAGACAGTGATTGTGTTTCGCTTTTTCCTATTTGTTTTTAAGGGAAAGGAACTGAACTCTTTCGAGTTTTAGTTTCTTACTTGTATTCTATAAAAATCTATTAGTCAAATTTTCTAAAGGCTAAAAAGAGAAGCAGGCATAGAATATTTTTCCTATCCCTGATTTAATTTGACTGTGATAGAGTGAAGGTGGCATTCTTAATTTCTCACTTTGCTGATTCTTTTCTCCGAAGAGTTAATGCTATTATATGTTCTTTATGCTTAGTAAGTAAGGATGAGAGCAGGTCAGGTCCCCGGTGAAGATGCCTGATGTCATTTCAGATGTCCTAGAGTATGTTTCTAGCTGTCATCCCGGGAAGTCATAGGTTTCCCGGAATTCCCATCAAATCTTGTGCAGCCCTTTGTGGATATCTGTGGTAGCTTAGAGCACTAAGATATGTTAATTACTCCACAGACCTTGGTGAGTGAGTAAATGTTTTACCTTTGCGCTGCACCTGGTCTCCACCAGTCGAATGTGTAGTTTGAAGGTGTGTCTATAGCTCTTGAGGATAGTGACAATTCTGCAGTGGTAACTATTAATGTTAAGGAGCTTTTCTTGTAATTGCCAGTAACTGGCAAATGATACAAGCAGCTACTTCAGTCATGTTAGTCACATAAACGCCATGAACTTTTAATTTCAGTAATGATATTAATTAGTTATAATTTGAGACTTTGACAGTGAAGTATAATTTGAGGTCTTTTGCTCCCAAACCTCTGTAGCTTTTAATAAATCTACCAATAAATGTCATCAACTAGTTTCTGTGATTAATTTATCTCCTTACTTCTTCAGAAACAGAAGAATGGACTTCCCTCCCCTCCCCCCCCGCCACCCCCCCCACCCCCCCCACCCCCCAGTTACCTTTTGGAGCAGTTTGCAAGCCTTTGTGACAGTAACATTTCCCACTGCATCCCTCTTAAATTCATGAAACCTTACAGGTTGTAGTCAGTAAGTAGTACTAGAAGCTCCCTTCCCCCTGTGGGTCTCTTAGGACTCATAGAAAGCACCAGGGAGGAGAGTGGATGAGTTTGATATAATTTATCTGTCAAGGCGGATCCTGGGATTTAAGTTTAAAATTGGTTGAAGAAAGAGGGACAAAAAGTATGAAAAAATAAATACGGGAACAACAATCTGCTTCCATACACATATTCGGTAAAAAATTACCAATGCAGCAGGCCGTTAAAAGGAAAAGTAATGAACATTAACATTCTGTTTTATGTCTGGCCTTCATGTTTCTGGTATAATTTCTACAATTGTAACAGCTTTTCCATAACAAACTATTTTAAAGTTGCTGTGGGAACAAGCTTTTATTTCTATACCCATTTTCTTAGAAAGGAAGAAGTTTAACTGAAAAAATAATTTATACAAAGGAGGGTTCATTAGACATGGTTTGCAGTCTGTATTATTATCAGACCCAAATGCATGGTATGAAAAGTCACTACTAATTGCTATCTAAAGAATAATCCTCAGAAATTGTTTTTCATGGCCACTGTATTTTTCTTAAATGTTATATTACAAAAGTCCCTAGAGTTACACATGCTCTGCATTAGCTGTGTGAATTGCGTCCCGTCTTTCTCTTTGTACAGTTCATCACTTCAAGGTTTTAACCTGGATGGTTTCCCAGAAGCTATATGGCTTTCAGGCTTTCTATTGTTGTTGGGAATTTATGTTCCAGGGCTTCATAAGCTGTGACTTTACGGAGAAGAAAAAAGCCACCAGTTTTCCCAACTTATGTAGATCACAGTCTTTTCTGACCCTTTGGCTTTGGTGACACACAGCACTCTTGTGTCACATATACATATGTCACACATACATACTATACGTGGTATATAGTATGATTGATGTCATGGTTGAAGAAAACCAAATTGTCCTGAATGTTGGTTTTATTGGTGTAAGAATTAACTTTTGCGATGTATCTGATTTTATCCCTCCATGTATACTTTTTCATAAGTTCTTAAGACAATTTGTATTGACATTTAGAAGTAAGTAACTTAATTAAAATGATATTGTAACATCATGATGCTGTGGGACACCATTCTAGAACGGAACCTTCCAATGCTGCCCAAGGATAAAAACGTGGAATGATTGGAAACTTGACAGCATCACTTTGAAAAATGCAAATGGATTAATTCAGCAATGAATTTTCTTTTATGATTTTCCACTTTTCTTTGAATACTGACTACAGGAGGTACTGTTGAAGTAGCATCCAGTAGCATAGTTTTGGACCAATACTGAAAATTTTATGCTGTAAAATGTCCCAAACACAGTGATGTCATTCTCCTTCTAAAAGTGAAAACACCTCACTCCTCCTAATCAAACTGTGATGACTTGCTCCCTATTAAATAACTTTCAGTTATATACTGCTACAGTTTTAATAGACTATTAAAAAATTGCACTCTGAGTACTTATTACAAACAATCAGGAACAACTGCCTTTCTTACATGCTTATGATATAAGGACGGCCATTAGAAGAAGGGTCTGTTTTATAAGCCGATACCCACTTTCTTCCCCTTAATTTCTGCCTCATGTTAGATAATTGCTAGATGTCTGGATATTTGGATTTTTTTCCTCCTGCACTTTATCATAAGATTATGTCAATTAATATTGTCTAGATTTTGATGCGATAAGATGTATTTAGAAATAAGCATTATGTATGCCGCCTGCTGTGAAGGTGTATACGCAGTACGGCATCCTGTGAACACCTCCCTGTTCAGTGACACTTGTTGGCTTTAGTCCATGCTATTGAGAAAGAAATTCCTTTGGGAATTTTCCGAGTGGTTTCTTTAGTCTTAATTAAACAAAAATGCTGGAAAATTAAATGGAAACTAAAAGTTAGTGAAATTATCAACTTTAAAAAAAATGCAGCTTACATTTATTCTGTATAAGAAAGCTCTTGGCCATGCCTGTATTATATAGTATTAAAATCTATTTTTCTAGAAAAATAAGTTTTTCAATTCATAGCATTAGCAATATTGAATGTTTATGAATATAATTTTACTTGTTTAAATTATATTGTATAATGAAATACACACTTTGTATAAACATTGATGGTCAGTCAGCAAAGGATAGGTGTTTCTCTGCAGATGTGTAATTACTTGTTTTGTTTTTTTCTAGCAGTTATGAAAAGAATGGCTCCTTTTGATACGAGTGCCACCAAGGACGATTCCATTAACGTTGCTGTCAGTGAAATTAAGCTGCAAGCAGAAAGAGGGAAGCAGTAGAACATTTTTCAAAAAACATGCCAGCTTTCTCTGTGGTAAATTCCATTCCGCTCTTTTTTTGGTTTTGAACAGCAGTAATTCCATCTGATACGGGAGTGATGCACCCTGAATGATTCAGCTATTGCCAAACACTTGAATGAAAGAGCACCAAGAGTGAGTCTAATGAACTCTTGAGATAATTTATGCATCTTGTACACCAAAGGTTTTCTGGGATTATGCTGTTCTCTTGTATTTGTTTTTGCAGTTGTCCTAAACTAAATTTATTTTATTCCTGAAATATTATGAAATGAAAGACCCATGACATTAATCTTTGCTATGAGCTTATTTACCACTGTACAGGAATTGTTCTTACATTTGTTTTTTTATAAAATTTAATAATACTATTACCAATGAAAAAATATTCAGAAACTACCTTGGTCCTAATATTTATTATGAAATTTATTATACAGTGTTGTGCCTACGCGTTTGTGGTCTTCGGTTTGCAGCAATCATTTAAGCTGTGAAAAATATTAAACAAACCCAAATTTCCTCAAGATTAGTGGAAATTTGTATGATGACTTCAGGTTCAGCATATATCTGTTATAAGCTGTTTAGAATTATTCTTCTAAACAGTTTTATCGGGTGACATCTGGTTAAGGTGTTTAACAGCACCTGAATCTCACCCATGCTCTGTATTAAGCATGTTGAAGGACACTGCTGTATGGCTGTGAAAACTTTTAATAACAGGGTTTAATGACCACTTACTTATTCTGTTTCATCTCTATTAGAAGAGATGTGTCACACTGATTTTAAAATGTTATGGAAATACAATATTGCACAGTTGTATTTGTTCAGATATCTTAATTCAAAACAAATTGGATACAGTGCTGCGTTACTGTGGTTGCAAAGTGCACATCACAGGAGAATTTTCTGCTGTCAAAAGAAATGCAAACGTTTCAGATAGTCCTTGTTTTGCTCTCTTCTCTAGTGCTTCTGTTCGATCACTACCAAAGTGCCTTAAATTTTGCCAAATCTGTCAGAGCACTGTAGCAACACGAACACCATGGAAAACATTTTGGTTTGTAGACTTCTTTCATACTTAGGAAGCTTACATCTTCTCTGAAATATTATCTTTTTTTAGCACTGTAGGTGTCTCAGACATAGAATCATAAGAGTATCTCAGGTTGGAAGGGACTCACAAGGATCATCGAGTCGAGCCCCCTGGTCCTTGCAGGACTGCCTAAAGCTAAACCGTGTGATTGAGAGTGTTGTCTGGACGCTCCTTGAACTCTGCCAAGTTGGTGCCATGGCAGCTTCCCTGGGGAGCCTGTTCCAGTCAATGACCACCCGTTGTTCGGTGAAGAACCTTTTCCTGATGTCCAATCTGATCTTCCCTTGACGTGGCTTCATGCCATTTCCACATGCCCTATCGCTGGTCACCAGAGAGAGGAGACCAGCCGCTCCCCCGCCGCTGCCCCCCTTGAGGAGGTTGCAGAGTGCCCTGAGGTCACCCCTCAGTCTTTTCTTCTCCCAGCTGAACAAACCAATGACCTCAGCTGCTCCTCATGCATCCTTCCCTTGAGACCTTTCACCAGCTTGGTCACCCTCCTCTGGACACCCGCTAACAGCTTGGTGTCCTCCTTACATTGGGGCTCCCTGAGCCGCGCACAGTTGTGCTTGATGCACCCCAGGATATGGCTGGCCCATTTTCTTTACCTTTTTTATGTGTATAATGCTATGCGTTGTAGGGCTGGCATTGGCTTTTCACAGACATCTGGCACATCTGCTCGTTCAGAAGGTCAAGAAAGCAAAACAGTGCCATCCATCGCTGCCGACCTCAACGGCAATGGCAGGGCCAAGGCAAAAACACCAACAAATAAACTTCCATGCTGGAGAAGGCAGGACAAATAGAAACCTGCTTGTGGCCTGGTCGGCAAAGAGTGTGGATGTCATAAAGCAGTGTTTAGCTCCAGCCCCAGTTCCCATAAACTAAACTTACTTTAAGTATATCCAACACTTGTAATTTATTTTTTTAATTAGATCAGAGCACAGCTGGAAATATGGTGTTTAAAACATTTTAGCTGGTTTGTCGAGTTGAAACATTAAAAAATTGCAAAATAAAATGTCACCAGCTTGCAGACTTTATGGTACCTACAAATTATGGCTAAAAATATAGAAAGGTCATTTTAAAATAGATTATGAACCATTAAATCATGTTCCCAAAACACCTCATGTTGTAATGAGGTCTGATGCATGGATTGCTGATGGATTCATGTCTGCCCAACCCACTTTACTGAAGCTGAAATTATTTTTGAGGTGAAGCACCTCTTGGTAAATGAATGGGGCTTTAAGAGTCTCAGCCGAGAAAAATAACACAGAAAAATAACGTCCCCTCTTCCTCCTAAGGAATTTGTAAAAATCTGGTTGTGGATTGCTTTTACCATTTTATGTATTTATATGTTTTTTCCTCACTTGTAAATCACAAATCTGAAGTATGTTTCCTTAGAACAGTATCACTGCTACTTTACGGTGTTAGAAAACTAAGGATAAGCAGCCTGAACTCCTTTGTTATTATAACATCAAATACTGAATCCATTTGCAGGACAGAAATGCCTACTAGATGAATAATTTGGCTTTAGGACTTTAAATATGCTCAGTGCTTAGTATATTTGGCTTTGGCCATGTGACTGGGTTTTCAGCAGAGTTTTATATCCTTTTTTGAAACTTTATACAAGGGCTGGGGGAACAGAAGGGAAGAAGTCAAACAACAAAACAAACAAAAAAAAAAAAAGGAGAAAAAAAATTTTAACAAGTAGACTTCTGGACTCCAAAGTCAGGAAATTCTTTCTTAAATTTACCCTCTTGGCATGGTAGTCCAGATAGCATGTAATATTTGTCTCGCTTCCACCTTTGATAGAGGTTCATATTACAAAGTGAATTTTGTTTCCTTTTTACTGAAGGCTAAAGTTCCGTTCATGACATTATGTGAAACTGTCCCTTTGTGGTTTAAGAAATAATATTTTTTCCATATTGGTCTGAAATATTGTTCTTCTGACCAGTTTCAGTTTTTAAAGTAGAAAACCAGATAATTTTTTAGTAAAACATTTTGTGTATTTCAGTTCTTTAAAACTGCTGTTCCTTCTGGTAATCAGATATTTATTTTTTTTTAATACTTTAACCCTTTGATGATGTGTTCCTTATTTTTTGTCCAAAGCAGTAGTTTTAAATAATCAAAAAATGTGATATCACACTAAAAATGGTAGTTAATTTCTTTATTCTGTTCAGCATTTGGTAAATCAGGCAACTTTATATGTATGTACTAAGTACATACAGATTTAACAAGCTACTATCAGGTGTCCGTTTCTTTTAATTCTGTCCTGAAATACAGTGGTTCTATATTGCATGTTCTGATCCGCACTGCCCCTGTATTTCAGCATCAAATATTTGTCACTTGAATAACCTTTAAATATTGTGCCCTTCAGTTCCCTAATGTTTTACAGTAGACTTAAGAGTACTTATTTTTAATTACTTTTGAGCTGGTATTTACTAAGTATTTGAAATAATTTATTTTTATTATGTAATAATGTCATCCTGAGAAGAAATGTCAAAAATAAATCTTAGTTTAGGATAAAAATAAAATTTTACAGTGTGAAAACAAAGCCATTTTCTTACACTTCTCAATTATTTGATGGAAGCTAGTCTTTGGTGATTGGTTAAAGTATTCCTTGGATATTCAAACCTCTGCCACATTTTTACTGGCTGTCCCACCAAAGTAAATAAAGAAGATATATTAAAATTCCTTAAAACAAAGAAAATACTATTCTAAAATCCACTTTTGAGCTAAGGAATCTGCATGTCAGTTCATCCCTGGCTTACAAAACATAATCTCTGCAGTGTGTAACACTGAATGGATTTTTCATGAATGAAAATGCCAATATTACCCTGAAAGGGAGCAAGTAGGTATTTTTGTAACACTGATAGCACTTTTAAGGCTAAAAATGAGTAGTGAATAACGTTCTCCTATCTACAACATGCGGAATTTATTCATGAATTTGTGTGGAGCTGCTAGTTACAGTCAAATTTTACTCTGCCTCTGTTAAACTCTTCATGTACAAAGTGGGTTAGTAATATATTTATCTCTGTAAGCCCTGTCTTCACCTCGCAGACGTAACTGATAGTGAAGTTAATGTGAGCTGCAAGCCAATATCGGGGGATGCAGCCTTGTCAGAAATGGATGTGCATGAGAACGTCACACAAATTCCTGTGTTTTTGATATAATTGTAAAATTTAGAAGCAGATGTAGAGGAAAACTAGTTGTAGAAGGAATGGGAAAAAGCTCATGATTAAGCTAAAATTTCAGAACACTTTTATTCTTGGTGCCTTAATTTAAAAACTGCTTTAAGGCTGGTATTTACATCTAAATAAGTGATCCCTAAATAAGATTCCATCTTGGATATATTTTTGTTTTTACATACTGAAATACTTTCTACTCTAGCACAACTCATCTCAGCGCTTTACTGTGAGCATGTCTAGGCTGTTTTGCTTTTCTATGTAAAGGACTAAATTAGATTTTAAATCTGAAGAACATTTTAGTGCTGTATACAGAAGCACAGCAGAGCAGAATCTGATAGCTTTGGTCTCAAAAAGTCTGTAAACTAATGCCTCCGGGAATGTTGACAACAAAAATGAAAGAGATTGCTGTGGTTAAAGTACAACAACATCCAGCATTTATAATTTGTGCTAACTACAATAGCTCTCATGTTTCTAAAGCTAAAGTTGCACATCTGCCATTTTTTAGGCTGCAAGAATGAGATTTTGTTTTCTCTTGCCTTCATAGTGGCAAAATCTGCAATGTCATGAGCCTTGTATGCAGCAGTGATATTTTTAAAATTTCCAGTCATTTAATTTAGGTACCTACTTGGTGCTATTTTGAACTAAATATTTTTGGAACCCAATTGTGAACATGTTTTCATTAAAGTAACACATTTAAATACAAGAGCTGCATAAAGAACTCTCTTTTAGGATAATTCTGTCTTTATTTAGGGACTTGGCTTCTTAGTAGGTGTTTTGCTTGAATAAGTACAGCAATTGTTCCTGAGTTGTCCATTATTTTCATCTCAATTTAGACCAGAATTTATTTGATCTTAAACTGCTTTTCCCATTTGCCATCTATGCACTAGTATGTCAGAAGGCACACCATCATTTCTTCACTTACACTCCACATTAATAATTCTGGTAGTTGATATGCCCAGGGAATGTCATTAATTTTGAAGGCAGTTATTTCTTATAAAACAAGCTCCTTCCATATGAATTCTGCCACTTTTACTTGTTTACGAAAATAAAACGTACTTGGTAAACTGACTAGCATCCGATCACATGCTGCCTGTTTTTAAAGATTATCTCACAGGCAAAAGTAAATGTGTCTTACTATGTTTGTCTACGTTTTCTAAATGCTACCATTCATTCTACTATCAGTTTGTAGAGGAAAATAGCAAAGGATAGACTTTGCTGCAATAACCCTGAAATATTATTGATATGAAGAAGAGGCTACAAGTAATTTAGGAGATCTGCCTGAGAGCTTAGTTTGGAACCTCAGATCCCTCATATTACAAAGTATATTTCTTCAGTGTGTCAATATCAAATTGCCCTTAGTAGAAACAGTTGCTGGCATCTAAAATATTGCTGAGAAGCGATGCTGAAATTTTCTAAAGATGATCACACAGTATCATTCTACAAATGTGGATTTCTGTGCCATTCTCGTTGTTGAACAAGCATTGAACTGGGAAGTCAGCCCAATTTATGTTTTGGCACTAGGCTTTTCACAGAAACCACCAGTGACCCAGTTTTGTACTTAGTGTGGAGAACGATGAAGATGAGCTGCGTTTTACCGCTGGCCAAGAGAACAGTTTGCATCTGTGGCATAAGCTAGTTGGTGCGTGGAGCTCGGGGAATGCCCATTTTTATCCAAACAGCTGCAACCATGAAGACATAGTGTAGCTGGAAAAAAAAATTGTTACATGTTTATACTAACAGAACGTCAATGAGTCCATCAGAAACCACGGACCTGTTTTGTTTTTGCTGGAGACGTCTCCAGTGCAGTCTGAAAGCTAGAAAATGCAGAAACCTTAGTGTGAGGTACATCAGCAGTGAGGCTCACTAGCCACAGAATGTGAATCTGGTAGCATGTTGTCCATTGGTTGATTAGAGGTCCGTAAATTAACAATAGACAGATCAACAAAGTTTAAAAAACAGTGGGACAAATTATTCTTATTTGGTAGCTAAAAATGCTTTGTGAAAGCAGAAAAATCAAGTGTCAAAGTCAAGAAATGCTTCATTTTTCCGGAATGTGAGTAATTTCTTAAACTAAAAAAAAAAAACAAACCAAAAAAAACAAAAAACCAAACCCCACCAAAAAAATAAACAAAAAAACCCAACCAAAAACTTAAAAGAATATTTTTCTTAAAAAAAACCCTTAGAGTGACAGCCTTTTATAGACTGTCTTTGAAACTCTTGAATATATTAATCTCGACAGACATCAGTCCCACTTCATGTCATCTCTTATTATGAGAGACTTGCTCGGTTTGATTTAGACTTAATTATGTCCCACACTTTGGGAAATTCTCTTATGTGCGCTATGCACTGAATGCCAGGCTTGAAATAATTCCATTGGAGGTGGCTGATGTGCTACATATGGAGTGCTGGATGGGGTGATGTGTTTTAACAAATAGATCAGATGTTCGAATTTCAGCCTTGGTATTACATTACCAGAAGAAAATGACAAATAAATAAATATTTAGACTGTAGATAAGAGTATCCATGCCATGTATTACTGTGGTTTTGAAGGTTAATTGCTTTTGAAGCGGGAATTTCTGCATGGGCTTATTCACAAATTCTGATTTTTTAATTTTTAATTTTCCTTGGAGAGTGTAGAAAAAAAAATGGTAATCACTTTTGAGTTCTGGAACGCATTTTGTCATTTTGTGTTGCCAGTTTCTATTTAATTTGGGGATAACTAAAAAAGCAGCTAATTCTCATACCTCATTACAAGCACTCCTAATTAAGTCAGTTGATGCAAGAGTAATTTTTTCTCCAGATCTTTTGTTTTCATTTAATTTGAATAAAAATACAGTGTTTCTTACATTAAGTATTCTAAAACTGCTGCAAAATTACTCTTGTAATCTAGCATTTAGGTTGGGAAATTCTAAAATTCAGATTGCCCAGGCATCTTACACACGTGACACTGAACTTTTCCTGGTCACCTATTGCCAGTGCAATACGCTGTCAAGTGACCTTAAAGAATCTACACAATTTCAGTGACTTACATAGATGAGGATGTCTCTATACTGGTGTGAAGTCAGAAAGGTCAGTTTAATTCCTCTAAACCTTGTTGTTTTACCTGTTAAGGTAATGGAGATAGACATACTGGAATGGAATTCCTCAACATGCAATTATTTCTTGACATAAAGTCCTTGAAAGACCTTTGCCAGTAGTTTAAGCAGGGAATCCTGCTCCTGATGTAATACAACAGGCTGCCTGACCACGTTCCCATGGAAGCTCAACTTAGGGGACATCCATAGGGACGTCTGTGTGGAAAAACAAGTATCTGTCTTGTCTTTGTTAAATTTTCATCTTATTTATCTTCCTTAAATTTTGATCTTAGCAGTTTGATTTTGTGTGGTTGTATAAACGTGCTGCTGCTTTTCATTCCTGTAAAACACACCAGAGAAGGCAGCACGCTGAAGCAGACGTCGCTGTAGTACCCAGGACTAGTGCCGTTTCCTTCAGACTTGGTTGCTGACGTGTACAGGTGTGTTCAGCCTTCTTCTAGCCATGTAGACATCATCTCTAGTTCCTTTCATATATTTACGTATCTTCCTTACGGACACGCGTACCCATGTTCATACACTGTAAATCTTTACCGGTCAAAGAGAAAATTAGTCCTTTGTACTTGGGAATCCTGTCTAGGTGGAAGCTGGCAGAGACCTCATCTCTAGTACCAGTGGAGTGATGATTTCAGGCTGGATTTGACAAAAAGGAGTGAAGTATTTTCTCAGCCTACTTTTTTATTGCAATTTGGAGGTTGGCAAGTCTACAATATGCGGTGGTCTGGTGAGCAACAAATATTTACTGAACAATCCATGATCTTATAAAAATAATTTCATAGAAAACTGTAAACATTTGGAATAATTTGGCACTATCTCATTTTTCTATTTTGGTTATTTTTTCAGAATCTGAGAAATGGGGTTTTGAGTTCATTTGGGCTCTTGTATAAGTACTTTTGTTTTTTTCAAGAAGACTAAACCAAACTTAGTTATATAATGAAAACCACTGTACTTCTAAATGCTGACAATACAAGCTTATGAAATTTGCAAAATTTGGAAATGTTGCAGCTCTTTATTCCACTCTGATGTGGGCTAATACAGCTTTTTCAATGTAATGAAACCTCTTAAAGGAGACCCAGTTCATCTGTTAAGGTGTGTCGACTGTATTTCACATTCACTGCTAAATGTGTTGTTACACATCAGTTTTTCAACAAAATCCAGTAATTTGTTGAGTACCTGAAATGGGAATTTTCATGTGTAGGGAGAAGCTAATTATATAATACATTTAAATACCAGCACTATTGATAGACTTTTTAACAAAAGACTCACAAAATGAAACCAAGTTTAACTGTTTGTTGGACATTCTCTAATGTTGGGGTTTTTTTGTCCTATGATATTTTTGTTCCAAGATAGCTTCCCAATGTGTTTGCATTCTAGTGTTTCCATTATCTGGTATGGATGGATAAAATGGAACTTACTAAAATGTATGTAATGAATGAAAAAAAAATTTAATCATGGAATCATTTAGGTTGGAGAAGACCCTTATAGAGCATCAAGTCCAACCAAACTACTGCTTGACTATTATTTTGCGTGAATCACATGGATGCACATAACGCTACATCTACGATTTGCATTTTTCAGAACACCTCTTGCAGGTTTAGGAATAAAGCATTGTACAAGTGTAAAATGAGAAGCTTGTTACCATGTTATTCCAAAACGCAGCCCTCATCAACCTGATAGCTTGCCACAGAGTCTGCAGGTATGCTTAAATTTGGTTAAGGCTCTACCTGGAAAGTTCTTAGGTTAATTTAATGTCAATATTGGTACCTACTTTCTGCAGTCAGAATATAAAATGTTAGCCAACGAGGCACTAATAAAACCATCAAACTTAATTACTTTTTGCTGACTTGGGACTTACTCCAAGCTATTCCTGAAAGCAAGGTTGCAAGTCTTTATTGCATCTTAGGAGATAGTACCTTTGCAGGATCAAAGTTGCTAGTTGTAGTCGTAATTTAAATTATAACATGAATTGTTATCATTTTTGTAAGCTAACAAAATAAATTATTTTTCCAAGCAGTGCACAGCATCTGTAATCATTTGCCTAACACTGCCAAGCTTTTGTAAAGACCTGTTTTATGTAATTGATGTTTTTTGTCTGAAATATAGTTGTGTGATGTGAATTTATGTTGTCTGATTTTGCTTTTTAACTTGCCTCTAAGAACAACAATGTCGCAGCACTCTCCAAACTACCGGGTGCAATAAGGTCTTTTACCATCTCATACCAACATACTCTTTGTGCCAGTCCCTCTGCTGTCTTCTGGTCTCTCCTCCTCTATAATTTCCCCCTTTTTTTAAAATCTTTTTTCTTTTCCTTTTTAACACAACAATATGCTTTCAGATTTTTTCTTTATTTTCTTTCTCCTACTATAATATTTGTTTCCAAACTTAAGATGGTAGTTTCACAGTGAGAATCACTAGTTTTCTACAAAAGTGTGTGTTTAAAACACTTGTTTAGGTAAAACATTTGTTTACCATTATGGACCAAAAAAATAAATCTGGCAACGTATCATAGCGTTACAGTAGGGCTGGGTCTTTACATCGGCCATGAGTCACTGGGTGCTTCCAGAGATATCCTTGCATGGGCCAAGGCTGCTGTGCCTGTGACCTTACGGAGTGGGATCGAGATTCGTTTGACTGAGCTTGGGGTGGGACAGAACACATGCGTCCGTCTCAATGAACCTGCTGTTGTAGTCAGCAGAGTACCTGGGATCTTTGGCATCGTTCATCTCATCCCAAAGTAAACACCCAGGCTACGATCAAATGAATTGTGGCGAACTGCTCTAACTATATTGACTAGGTCTCTGTTTAGGAAAAAGGGAAAGCAGGCAGCTACCTGGCATTATGGGCACGAGTCAGGTGGGATTCACCACGTCCACCTGCAGGGTGGGGTCTGTCCATGTGTGCTTCATCTGGATTCCCAGGTAAGGGCTTTATTACCTTAAATAAAAGACAACACTGGAGTCAGTTGAACAGGATGCAGTTAAACATGCAAAAGGGATTGAGCCATTGCAGTATTTAATGGAACAAAAATCCTTGTTGCTGGAAAGTTCCACAGAGCTAAATTTCTATGGAAGCGTTTAATGGAAAAGCAAAGCCTTGTGTTATATTTCAAAACACAAAGTAAACCCCAAAATAAAATATGTGTTGCATCATTCCATATAAAGAAGTTTTCTTATTCTGTTTTCTCACGATGAGATGGCCAAACTAGAGCTTATATCCTGAGAAATCGCTCATTGAAAGCCTGTAATTATTTTGCTAATTCAGTTCTCAATTATATATTCTCTTGCCTTTTGGAGTTAAGGGGTTTTGCATGTCTTTTGCATAGTTTTGTGATCTGTAGTTGTGTTATGGCAAACATCTTTTTACCATTTTTTTCACTGACCTTGGTGCCTGCAGAGTTGTTCCTTTCACATATTCTCACTCCTCTCTCCAGCTGCTGTTGCTGCACAACAGTTTTTTCTCCTTAAATATGTTATCCCAGAGGCACTACCGCTATTGCTGCCGGGCTGGGCCGTGGCCAGTGGTGGGTCCATCTGGGAGCCACTGGCCTGGGCTCCATCAGGCACGGGGGCGGCTTCTGGCAGCTCCTCGCAGAAGCCTCCCCCGTAGCCCCCTGCTACCAACACCTGGCCCAGCAAACCCAATGCACATTAGTATGTTGGCTCTAATTTTACCTGTAAAGCTAAGTTCGGTAAGGTTGAACAAGCAGCTGATGCTTGACAGCACCCTGTAGCGAAGTCAAAAGAAATCATGAACTTAAAAGTTTTCATACACACGAGCAGTACGTGAATAGGAGTAGTCACCGATGCCACAGAATCAGCATCGAGGGCAGGTTTTACTGTGAATGTTTTATATTTGATTGGAGCGGATATTTCACGGAAGTATATTTTGAATGTATTCTTGCATCAAAAAAAAAAAGTTGAAAGGAACATTTAGTCACTAATTGCATCTTTTCATTGCATGTAAAAAAAGTGTTCTTTGGCTCCAGCTGCTGCTAGCCCACTGCTAATCCCATTTTCTGGAGGTTTAGGGGTAAGTTGGCCTAAAACATACTAAGTTGTAATAGCTCTCAGCTGTTATTATTTAAAAAAATACATAAGGATTTTAACCATCATTTTTCTTGATAGACTTCTCGACAGTTTTTGCCAGCTTCTGTGATTTAAACTGGAAGTTCTGGCCAAATTCCAATTTAATTTGTTACATACACTTTTTCTACCCTCTGGCATTCTGTGGCAATATGGAATGCTTTCTTCATATCCGTGTGGCCTGTTTTGCACTGCTGTTCTCTGTGAGAGGAAGGATAGATCAGGCCAGGGAAACGCGACGGAGAACCCGAGCGATATGAACTGTCCTGCTCTCCACACCTGACGTAGGTATGTAACTGTCCCATCTCTTTTGGACCTGATTTCTGAAGCGTAGGGCCATTGATGTGGCTATAAATCTGTAATTTTAATATAACTATATAATATACCCAATCTAAAATAAAATCTATAATTATATCCGTTGATCCATGGTTTTAAGTCACATTGCTTATATATGAATTATATGGTCTTATCAGTCATAAACAATGTAGAGAAGGAGCTTCTCAGAATCATAGAACAGTTTGGGTTGGAAGGGACCTTTAAAGGCCATCTAGTCCAACCCCCTGCAACAGGCAGGGACATCTTCCACTGCTCAGGTTGCTCAGAGCCCCGTCCAGCCTGACCTTGGATATGACCAGGGACAGGGCATCTGTCACCTCTCTGGGCAACCTCTGCTAGTGTCCCACCACCCTCACTGTAAAAATTGTCTTCCTTATATCTAGCCTGAATCTGCCGTCAGACCTTGGCGTGTTGTCCCATGGCTTGTGACGGGCGAGCCTGGTATTATCCCCCTTTCCACCTTCAGGTCAAGTTTAAAGCTCTGTCGATCAGCCCTGCTAGCTTGTGAGCAAAGACCTCCTTCCCGCTTTGGGAACGACAAATCCCATCTGACTCCAGCAGGCCTGGTGCTGTGTAGACCATCCTGTTACTGAAAAAAACCCCAAATTCTGGCGGTGACGTCAGCCACACAGTATTGCAGTTCCACTGTAAGGCACAGAGCCATAGGAAACCTGGCTGCATTAATTCCAGAACCGCTTGGATTTCTTACACCATTTGCCCTAAGATTAATTTGTAGTTGGTAATGTGTGAATATGAATATGTTTTCAAGTGGTTCGAAAGAGAGGGGGGAAAACCACTATCCAAACAAGCTATTATTTGCAAAGTCTTCCCACTGCTTCTGAAGGTCAAATTTCAAGTACAAATCCATTTTGTTTTGGTTTGGAATTTTTTTTGTTTGATGTAATGTATGTTGGCTGGTATTTTTACCTTGCAGTGGAATAAAGAACAGCTTCAATTCTAAGATACTCGGTTTTGCCAGATTTTTTTAAAGAAGTAAAGATTTTTTAAAAAAAATATAGGAGTCCCCTGAATGCACTGTAACTTCTAAAATACTGTACATTTACCTTGCTTTTATCGATTTCTTAGTGATATTTAGTTCCCATGCTTCTTATTTCCATCTGCAGCTTGCAATGGACACGGTGAAAGCAAGGCAGTTACATTACATTTTAAAATGTTTTTTAAGATTAGTGCTTAGTTGAAGTCGCAGGTACTGCTAGAGACAACACGATGGCATTTTGCTGGCACTTTATAAAAAGAAAGAAAAAAGAATAATAAATAGTCTTAAGAATCTGTAATGAAAAAAAATTGCTGGGAGCATCCTAGTATATGGGGTTTGCATTACTCAACCACTCAAGAACTGGGATCCCACTGCATGAAATACCACAAAAAGAAGCAATCTTACTACAGGTGCCTTTAAAATCTCTTAAAAGTAGAAATGTATGCGCAAATTTTGTATTAGTATGGTTCAACTCATCTTTCCTAAAGAACAGGTTCTAGAATTCTCCCAGGAGTCAATAGATATGGAAGAAAGGTATTTCAAAACTCCAGGAGATTTGGGATGGGAATCAGTGTTAATTGGGGCAGTCATGGACCGGTGGCTTCAGCTGGTCATTGGTCATTGGTGTTCTGGGCTATAATAATGGGGCATCTCGTCATTGCTTCTGAAGGAGGTACCAGTCTACAGCTGCTGATGGAGACTTCAGCATCCCCCGACAGCAGAGCTCTCGTGATGGCAGACAAATACCCTACAGGCGCCTTTACAAGTGAAAACAAGAAGTTTATTCCAGTCTCCTTATGGCTACCTTAAGAATATGTGATCCTTAAGTAACATTGGAAAATCAGCAGATACTGTCTGGAAAAGGCTGCTTGAAAATGACTGGAAGCACTAATGGTTCTCCAGAAGACAGGATGACTATGAGGACAAGTTAATTGACATCTTTGATGCATTCAGCTATATGGCTTACTGCTCAAACAGCATTTTTCAATGAGTGAGGAAGGTAGGTTGTTGTATAAGGAGTGGGCAAATTGGTTTAACGATGATTTTGGTGGTGGTCTCAGGACAGCACATTTGTTGTGTCCTCAGACAGAAGCTCCAGCTGGCCCTAGGTCAGTGGTGTGGGCCCCACCTTAAGCTGGTTTTATAAGCCAGGGACCCACTGAACTATGAAGTGGTGTTTCTGCTTGGCCTGGCCCCGGGTACCTCGAACTCAGATAGGAACTAACCCGGAGTACAAGATGGTGTCTATGGAAGACTTCTGAGAACTGTGGAATAATAATGATAGGGAATGCTGAAAACTGAAATTTGGATTCTATCCCAGGAGCTGAGAATTCTGAAAGTCTGTCTACAGCAAATTTTGTCATAACTTGCAAACAGGCGATGATCTGTGTAACACTGAATCTGGCATAGGCTGACGCAGGCAGCAGCAGTGACTGAGGTGCACGCTGCTTGTGATTTCCTTACACTCCCTTGGACCAAACTCTTCTATGACTTTGTGAAGGGACGGTTCCAAAAATTCTCCCCACACCTACCCTCTCTAGAAAAGCAGTGCTGTTTCTCTTAATTTATTGTAAACTCTGTTTTGTGGTAGAAATAGAATAAAAAGAGATAGAAATGTCTCAACCTTCGAGGCACTCACTGAATACAGACATAAAATTTACCAGCATAAGTCAAAGTTAGAATAGGTTTTCAGATTTTGTGGCCAGGTTTTTGGTCACTTTTTCAGAGTTCCTGAGAGTTGCTGTCTTGGCATCTCATCTGCTGATCTTACCCTCAGGGCACATGTAACTTTCCATTTCCCAAATCCTTTTGTCTTGTAATAGTCATGCAGTGGGTCACATTTGCTTTATTTGTTTGAGTTAATATAACATGGGTTTTTCTTAACAAAGAGAGATCAGTGGGGTCAGGGACCTTTGGGGAAAGGCAGGAAGATGACTCCCGAAGGAGTAACTGAACGAGCCTGGGCAGAGAAGTTTTCAGTATGTGGGGTGGGGCTCTCGGGGAGCTCAGCAAGAGGCGAAAATAGGACATTGCTGAGAGAAGGAGGGAACAAGACACCGAGCCAAGCCTGAGAGGTGATGGAAATAAACATTCCTGGGGACTTAGGAGGGACTGTGCATCATTTGCTGCATCTCAGAAAACCACCATGTCGCTGGTCTGAGACCAAGCCTGGAAGAAAGGACTTATTTGTGGGCAGGAGGAAATTTATTTAGAGATCTTTTAATCTTACTCTGTTTTACTTAAACATTTGAAGATTTCTCTTTTTTTAGAAAAGATAATTATTCTAACCTGTGTTCTGACAATGCCTCCTTTTTCCTGCTTAAAATCTTTGTAAACTTGGAGGGGGAATTTGCTCTAGGTTGGTTGTTTCTGGTGATCCGCTTTCCATCCCTGGTTGATTCAAGGCCTCATATTTCTGTGTTTTCAAGCTCTTTTTTTTTTTTCAGAATTCCATCTTTTTTCAGGGCAGGCCAAATCCTGGAGCAGTACAGAAGCCTCCTGCCCAGCAGGATTATGTACATGCACCTGTCCATCTTAATTCCTTTACTTGTTCCTGTTTGTTCTCTCCCAGCCATTCTCATCTGTCCCCTAATTCTCCTTCCAGCGTCCTGTTCTTAGCCTCTGTCCTTGGAGAAGCCAGCTGCCTCTTTCACCACAAGACAATTAACTAGTCACAAGTTCGTTAGAGATTTTTTTTTCTTCTGGATATCACATCATTACTTAACATGCACATAATCCCTCTAGTAAGGAAGCTTCTTGATAATCCAGAGAAAGTTATATACTCCAGCTCCTTTGGAATCTTTCTGGTTAGGTTCACAAAGGAAACCTTTCTTGCTCAATTCCAGCTGTTCCACATGTTCCACCACTGCTAGCTTGAAGTATCTTCATGCCATGGCCACAGCTGGCACTGACTGGCAGTAACCCCTGATTTAGCCAACTTTCATTATACATTTATTGGCAAGAACTGAGCTCAGAGCAAACCACCCAAGGTTTAAGTGCTCTGTTACAGAGAAAAAGTACCTGGGTGCAAAGTAAAGCAATATTCTTTGGGGAACGTAAACCCCAAGAACAGCGGCACCATTTCAAACAAAAACTTCATCTAATCTAGACCCCTGCCTCCCTGTGTCAAGGAACAGTATTGAGATCTTTGCAAATATATCATGTAGTTTTAGGGGTGTTCTCCTAGCTTCTAACAGTTTTTGTTTCACGGAGTTCCTGAACCTGTGGTGAAAGCCTTGTATTCGATAATAGCTTTAAGGTTTCTTTTTGCTTCCATGAAGTGTGCTAACACTTTCTGAATCTGTATGAACTTAGAGCATCCATAAGATCCTTCAGCAAAGAGTTCTGCTACTTAACCATGCAGTGTGGGTGTAGTCACCCTTTTGAATATGCCTCCTGTAAATTTCTAATTCAAGTGACCTTATTTTTACTATAGTAAAAGCAAATTTGTCACCTGAAGACATTTCTGTTATCATTAAAATGTGCTTTTCCAAAATGAATGCAGAAAATAAAAGGTCCAAGTTGTTTCTTTCCTGGTCAGTCTCTGCTGTGGCTGCCTGATAGGCTGCAAGTGCTTCAACAGCAAGGTGCCCATCTAGATGGGAATTTTTTAACAAGGAAGAAAGATGTGTGGGAGTTGTTAGTTACTGGAGAGAGGTTGGACCCTTCTGGCTTTATTCTGAGGCTCTTGGAAGACAATTTGTGAACCAGAGACCCCATCACCCTCATCAAGGAGGATCTGTCCCTTAGACACATCCTAGTCTCAGGAGAACACCGTTTTTTTTCCTGAGGAACCAGGACTGTTCTGCTGGGCAGATAAGATCAGCGAATAAAATGGTGTGACTAGCTCATTTAGATGCTCAAAGGGAAGGAACGGACAGGAGACACCCGGGGCCTGGCAAAACTGCTTTCTTCAAGGTGGAGTGTCTGAATGAGGTTGGGGACGAATGACGTTCCCTCCAGCAGCCCAGGCTAATCAAGTACGTCACTGCAACTGTGACCTTTTTACGGAACAGTGGGAGATTGCTATTTCATAGTGGATTGTTGTTTTATACTGGAATTCGAAGCCCATGTAATCTTTGCTGGATCTCAATGGACTGCCCTAACGTGGAAGGCGTTACCCTTTGTGAGATACCCCAGCGTGCAGGTGAGCCTACAATGCACCCATCGTTTTGTTCAGGCATACACAAAGTGGAATCTGCAGAACACCAGCCACTGCTGCACACAACTGGGCTCTTAAACCGGCACTCATCTCTCTCTGGAAGCATTTTCCTCCTGGTCTGATCCTGAAGGGTCCCAGTTTTTTCAAACTTAGCAGTTTGGGGGGAAGTCCATTGTTTTGTGGAATATAGGAGTGTTTTTCCTTAACAATTCTGTGGCCACTGGAGTCTTGGCCGACTGCTAACAGTGTCTGTGCCACAGGCAGGGGAGGGGGTATTGCAGGGAGGGGCTGTTCTTCGCCACAGTCCGTGCTGACAGCAGTGTCCGCCGCTGTGTCAGAAGGACCCATGTGGGTGACTCGAAAGGGATTGTTCTTCCATCTGTTGCAGTACCGAAACAATGCCCCAGCAGGATGCTGGAAGCTATACGGGGGATGAGATGTAAAAGACTGCTTTTCAATGCTCCATTACCCTGTTTAGTGTTTGCTTGCCTTCTCCATTGTGTATTTCATGAAGTTTTAATTTTTATTTATTATATTTTTAATGCTGCATGCCAAATACTGTGGGTGCAAAGAAGATGGCCAATAAATAAAATAATCAGTATTATGCACGAGAATAATTTTGTAAAAATCGGCCTCTCGCTTAGCGAGTAACCTCAGTGAGCTGGTACTTCTGCAAAATGTTTTGCTATTCACATTGTTTCTGTAGCTTTTCTTCTCACATGCCAAACCTGTAATTAGATCTGCCCTCTTGTTTCTCATGGCAGGTAAGGAGAGAGAGAGACACTTTTAACTGCTGTCTTAATTTCCAGGTATGTGCAGTGCCTTAGCCAAAGCAGAGCTGCAAGCCTGGGGCTAAACCAGGAAGAGTCCTGGTCCCACATCTCCTTGCTTTAACTGTAAGACTCTGCAGTAATCTACTTAAGGTCTTTATGGGTAAAGTTCTTTATCTGCACTAAAAGTGACATTAAACAGTCTAACAAGTTGCCTTTGTTAGGAGGCTAAGCAGAAAGCAAGAGCGCAGTGGCACTTTTTTCATCAGAAAATGTAAGATATTTTTCTGCTGTCCAATTCTGAAATTTTTGAAAGAGAACTGGCAAGAGACTTGAGTTACTTCTGTAGATTTTGCATTGCTAATTTTAAGTCCATGTAAGTGAGCAACTGGGGGGCATGGCCATGCCAAGCACAGAGAAGAATTAGGTATCAGTTAGGGGAATTGGGAGCAAATCAAGATGGGAAGACCTTGAAAGAAAATGCACAAGTCATGGAAGGAAAAAAAAAATACTTCAAAAGGCAAGAGTCTGTGACTGGTTACAGCTGTCAGGAAACATCAGTCCTGCTCCCAATCTTCTTTGCTATTTAAGGAAAGAAAAGAAATTTGAAGAATTTAATTTTAATTACATATAATAACACGCTGGGGAAGTTGAACATGCCAGGGCCTACCCTGTATCTAATGTTTCACATAATTTGCCTGCTGCCCTGGCTGGGAGTTTCTATACATGCCTGTCATGTGAACGGCAGTTCCCCAAGGCTTTGGGATTATTCTGGTTTTGTGCCATAACACTCTGTTCCCATTGCTTTAAACCTGTTTAATGAATCGGAAGCTGGATTGATTTAGCACTTGGGGTACCAGCATAAAATTAATGGTTGTAATAACTTTTTCAGATCCTATTGCCTTGTTCTCCCTGTTATCTTTGAAGAAATGTGGAGAAGAACAGTAGGCTAAATGTCAATATAACTTTGTGTCATTAAACTGCGGAAACTTAGATGCACGTGAGGGGGTTGGGAGCTGGGTGTAAGCCCTCCCTCCCAGTGAAGTCTGCAGGTGGTGTGAGAGCAGGTACATTAGCTGCAGAGACATGCAAAATTGCTTCTAAGTTTTGTTCACCTTCTGGCTAGGAGGATGTTCTCTCTCCCCTTAACAGCAGTGACAACAAAACAAACAAACAAAATCAGGGGAATGGCCAAGGTCTGCCCGAGTAAGAGCAAATACCTTTCTTACCTTCTCTGGTGCTGCCTGGTGTCCCACTGCCCTGGGGGGAGCTCAGAGTATCACCCACGGTACAACCTGGGCACAGGATGGGGACCTGGGGGGGCAGGACAACCTTCTGCTGCTCTGCCAAAGCACCACAGAGCCCCTCTGTGTTTGCCGTGCCCCTGGCTCAAGGAGAAAGTTTGGCTTCATCTGTTCTGGCAACCTCACAATTCCCGTTCTAAGCCCCTGAAATGGAGCCGTGGTTGTGTCACGTGGCATGCGTGGTGGGAGAAAAACTGGCTTGGAATCAACGGCATGAAAATCTCAAAACACAAGTGAAGCTAAAGCACTATTGAGCACGTAAATGCTGCCCTTGGCGTAGGAGTGGGAGAGAAAATCAGTGATCAGGGAAGAAAAGGTGTTCCGGGAGCATCAAAAGAGTGCCATTGGGATAGATGGCCAAGAAGGTCACCTGCCCCCTCTTGGGAGAGCTGTCTGTGCCTAAATTTACCCTGTGACCGTGCATGCAAGGACAAGAAAGTACTAGACTACTTCCTCTGGAAATCAAACATGCTTTCCAACCCTTTCCACTCTTGACGCTCCCTGCTGATAAAAGGGAAAGGCAGGAGTGTAAAGTTTGTTGCAGTGCAAACTGATAAACTAGCTATATACATATATTAAATATATATATATATATGAATTTTCACGAATAGTACTATGGATTTTAGAGTCTCAGGTTACTGACAGCACAATATTAATATGTTCCAAATACTGGGTTCGCCATGGAGATTTAGTACATTTACTGAACAGAAGTCGCGGTGGCTAAACAAACTCACATACCCCGGGGGTTTAGGTAGGACGTTCTCTCAGCTTCAGCTGTTTCGAACGTTGGGTGTTTATTTCCTTTAATGCTAGTCTCCAAAGGTCTGCAGTTCAAAGGGGGAAAAAAGGCTGAGCATTTGTGCTTGAAAAAGGCTGTGTCTGTTTATTCTATTAGTGATGGTTATCCAGGCACTTGTATCATTCTTCGTATCAGACTTTGACACTTGGATGTCTACGGTTGGGTTGGCTGTTGGTTGCAAATGGCTGTTGTTTCAGTCATTGCTTGAAACACTGGAATGAAGCCTGAGCCTCTTGGACATTTTAAGTAGCTGGTTTATTTGTCTTTCCAAAGCAATTTATCTAAATAGGCCAACACAATCAAATTACATGGGATTCTAAATACATTCCACTGCCCAGTCTGACATCTTAATTAGAACTTTTAAAAAATAATGATTACCTTTCGGCTCCCAAAATTTCAAAAACCTTTCCTAAAAATTGGCCAGTGAATATCACTAACAGCCACACAAAGCTATTTGTTTTTTAGAGTTGATCAGACTTTCCATTGGCACGTATCCTGGCAAAAAAAAAAAAAAAAAAAAAAAAAAGCTGCAAGGAGGAATACAATTTATGCTGGTTCAAAACCACAAAAGCAGAGACTCACTGATAGTTCCAGTTATGATCTTTATCTTGCATAAAACCTTTCTATCCACCTTTGTCTAAAACAGTGCCTTGTAAAGACATTTCTTTTCCAATACAGTGTAACCTAATTGGGTTACACAATATTGTGAGTAATTTAAAATACCATGATGATTGCATTGCCTTTTCCACACTGCTTCCAACTGAACTTTGTTTCCACAGGGACTGTGTGAGTGGAGCTATTGCTGTTAAGTGTCACTTTGACTTTTTCTGCCTTCATATATGGGTTGCCTCGTGTGCCTCAGAGTGGACTATCACCTGTAAATGAATGAGGATAAATACTCCACGATACTCAGAAACATAAGGCTTTGCAGTGTATGAAAGACAAACAGCATCAGAGCTAAGAGGTGAGGATTTAGCAAGATGCTAGCAAGCATTACGACCTGCCTTGGTTTTCTGAGGGTCATTAAAGTAAAATAAGTTTTAGACACCTTAAATACCTCTTAGATGCATGGCCAGCTGATTTGCACTGCTCTTTAAAAATAAAAAACCCAGAATTTCAGCATAGTTATCAGAATTGCAAATGATTCTTTTAGTATTTTGTTCCAGGTGTTCTTGTTTGAGGAGCTAGATACTGACCTTGACAGGTGGACATTAAGATAGTTGTATGTGACCACAACTTATATCAAAACTCCATTGCTCAAGGTAAAGTGAGCACAATTTACTAGAGATTAAATTTTATGAAATATTAATTCAGTTAGCAGTTTTGGTGCATAAGAACAAGGCTGCATTCAGTGGAAATTAAATTTTGGAAGTTTCGCTCCAGCATGCCAAATGCACAGCATTCCCTAAGAGACCCCAGCACCAAGAGCTGGGCCTTCAGACAGCTTCAAACCCTGTTCATGGCCACTTTCATTCCAGGTGACCAAAATTAACCTAGTCTGGCATAAAACCCCCTGAAAAGCAGACAGCTGAGATGCCAAGTCTCAGAACCAACTGCTTTGCCTACAGATCCTCTTGCATCGCTTGCTAACGTAGACACAGCCTTTGTGACTTTGGGAAGTTTCAGCTACTCTGTCTGTGAGCAGTTCTTCATTTGAAGTAGTTGGCAATATTTGCCTTTTCCTTGAACACCACTTTTCACCTTCACAGATATGTGGTACTGTTTGATTGCAAACTATCTGAATGAAAATAGTGAGCATCAGAAATTTGATGCCGAGTGTGTAAAGACCATAATACAAACCAGTTCCTATATTCCTGATCTGCTTGTTGCAATTCCGTGATCATACTTCTTGTCTTGCATCAGAGATTCACGTTCAGTTTCCATTATCACAGCTAGCATTGAGCCCAGTACTTCCCATTAAAGTTTCAGATTGTTTTACAGCATAAGATCATTTGAATCTTATAACAAATCAAACAATATACAGAAGAAAAAAGATCAGTACCACATATTTCTGAGATTTCTGCCTTGTAGTTTAGTTGACCCTAAAATAAGTTCAAGAGACAGCTTTTTAAGCACAGTGTCACTGGTTTTGGCTGAAATGTGTTCTCGTCCTGCCTTAATGCAGTCGTTCTCATCTGCTTTTCTGTCTCTGTACGGAGAGACTAGAGGACTGCTGCCAAAACCAAGGGCAGCTGCCATCCTCGAGCCATTGCTGGTAAAGTGTGAGCAAAAACTGACAACAGGAAGGATGGATGGATGGGTGGGTGGTGGATGGAAGTCCAGCAAACAAGATAAAACTATCAAATACTGAGGGATGCATATAGGAACCTGTATGAAACAGAACAGAAACAACAAGTCAGAGGCTTGTTTGCAGCAGAACTGTAAGAGAGATGGCAGCAAAAGGACTGGTTGAGGAGACATGAAATCAGAATTCATCAAAGGCAGAGTGAGAAAATGGTGCTAAGTGGGAGAAGACGGAGAATGTGGGAGGATAGAGTTGCCATTGCAGAAATTCACCTTGGTCACCTAAGAGCAGTGTCTGCTCTGTATACGTACATTTTGCGTGTGCAGCAGATCTAGTAGCTGTGCTGCTTGCTAAGGAAATAATAGCCAGCTGGCAGTTCTAGGAGAGAAATTTAGAGATGGAAAGAATGATATCATAGTAAGAAGTCTTGGCTAATGCCAAGAACAAAGATGTGAAACAACAGGTAGGAAAAATTTCACATTATCAGTGATGCGAGGAGGGAGTATCAGAGCTAAGAAAAATATCAGTGAAAACTGAAGTCAAATAAGATGCAAAGAGAAGCAGGAGGTTCAACCTATAATATATGATCCAAGACAACATGTCTCAAAGACCAAACAGAGCATCCTGAAAACACTGAGATGACCTAAGGAAGAAATACTGGTTTTATTAGGAAGAGGAAAAGAACAATTAGTTTCTTATTTGCCTTCCTAAAAAGGGTAAAAGGACAAATAGGTTAAGATATAAAGAAACACTGCAAACATAATTTTATTTACTGGCAAACAGGTAAGTGATAATGCAGGTTTATGAGTAACGGGTCAAAACAGTTTGCCAGCTGTTCATGGAAAGCTTTGTGAGAAACAGATGAAGTTGAGGTATAGTCAAGGTGTAGTCAAATTACGGGACTTTAAGCTCTTTTCAAATTCTGGCCATCTTAAAAACTTCATAATGCTTGAACTTGAAATCTTCTTCAATTCAGACATATCACAGTTTCAATTCTTGCAAGTTGTTTTATAATATCAATATACATATTTGGCTTACTTTTTTATAAAATAAAGCCCTGTAAAAAAAATCATAGCTCTAAGGAGCTAATATCTATAGTGGAGTGGATAATTCATTAGGATGAGTGACTCAGCAGAATTGGTGTAGTTGACTTTAGATGCCTTCATGTAAAAGTGGCAAAATTTTGTTATTTATAGCTTGAGATATTCTGAATATTGTTATCAATTGTTTTTCACATTTGTACTGTAGTATAAATGGCAGGATATTCTTGCATTATGAAGTAGTAAGCTTTGAGGAGGAACTTGAAGGTGGCTGAAAAAATGGCTACATATGGTTTAAATCAGAAACAGCCATCTGAAGGGAGAAGTAATAAGCAAATCAGCCAGCCAGCTAAACAACAGAATACAATTCCTGCTAAGTCTTTGGCACAGAAGTGCCCTCCCAGTGCCCCAAAGCATCTGGGAAATGAGTATGGCATTCAAAGCCTGACAGATGGTGAGAGCATCCTGCCTGTGCTCAGACCATGCCAACTGAGGATACCTGGTCTTTAATGGTCAGAATTGCACTTGAATGCAAAAAACTTTTCAATCATCTTAAGTCTGAGACCATCCAGATGAATACAGTGTCTGGTAAATGTAGTTTTACTGGTTTTGATGAGAAACAGAACTATGGTTTTGGTATTAGAACAGAACACCAGAGCCTTCAGAGTGAAAATTGAAAGCCTCTCTCTGTGAAGCTGGATTGTTTTCGGATCCTTAGTCTTCCTTAAATGATCCTGGGTTAGAAACTGTGTGTTAGTGAGATATTAACTCTTTCCCAGACAGATTTTTAATGGCGGATTCTGCCAGTCCTATTCCTTGTGAAGAGCAAACCAGAGCTTCCTTGGGGCAGGCAACACTGAAGTGGTGTTCCAAGAAGTTTGGCTCCACAGAACACAGGCGAACAGGGTAAGATAGGGTGAAAAATACACCTCTACGCTGAGCAGCCAAACAGCCTTACGGACAGCTGCCTTTTGCACAAGGTGGGTAGTTTATGGGGCAGGTATTAGCCCTAGGCCTTGATCCGTAACAGGCAGGGAACCCAAACAGTGTCAGTTCAGCTGAGCTCCGCCCTCTGTTTGAAAATGGAGGGGAAAATAAGCTAATACATTTCTAAAATGTGTTTGTCAAAATGAGGTTTTGTTTTGTAGGAATGTTTCCTCAATTATGCATGGAACTCACGTGGCTCTCCACTTACTCCTACAAATAAAATGCATTGCATCTACAAATGCTTGCTAAGAGGGGGAAGGATTAGAAAGTTAAGGAGTTGAGGTGGATGGGGTTATGACTACCATCTGGAGGATGGGCAGAACAAAAGGATTTTGGGATACTGGAGGCAAGGTAGGAGAACGTGCCCATCTGACATTCTCTGTTCTGTAAGCAGCAGGAGTTGGGAAGTCCTGCCTCTTTGAGGGGTACACTTGATATGTTTTTTTGTCATTCCACGTGCCATCTGAGAGGGAGGAATGCTGGAACTTCTGAATGTATGTGAATCAGGAATAGGAGTTTTGCATTTATGGCCATGGAAATATCTGACATACTTTGCCTTTGTGAGCCAAGATCTGGTGAAGAGAATGGAATCTAAGTCCAAACTTAATGTCTACATATGATAAAATACAGGGTTAAAGTGTGGCAACTGAGAAACTGTCTCAAGGAATTTCTACTGATAGAGGCTGGAGAACTGCCTAGATGGCCCAGGGAAAGCAGCAACAGTAGCAGGACATGGCCAGGTAGTCCAAGTTGAATCTGTCAAACAAAGCTCACCTACCCCATACTGATGATTTAGGGTAGAGCCTCAATGGAGAAATCCCACATGTGTTCTCACTGTCCCTGTTTGTACATATGTACACCTGGGATTTCAGTGAGCAATCAGTCTCTCTCCAAACTGTCTTTAATACCAGTGATTCGACAAATTGCTCCTATCCTCCTTCCTCCACCATCCCAGTTGTCATCTTCCAAACTGAAGAGTCAAGAGGACCCTACTCGTATGGATGCTTTGTGGATCAGTACTATTGTCCTTCTCTGGCAACACTGTTAGTGCATCCTTTTGGAGATGGGGAAACCAGAACCACATCATTGATTCACGTAATAGTGTAAAGACACTTCTCTAATAATTCTTTGTATATCAACTGCTCTTTAGCCACAAGTGAATTTTAAGACAGTCTCTCAGCAGTATTGGCAGATTACAAGATCTTTCCTGGATGGCAATAGCTAGCTCAGGTCACATCACTTTATTTGTGAAGTTGGAATTAATCTTTTTTTCCACCTGTGGCACTTTACATTTATATAGATTGTGTATCGTCTTCTGTTTCTTTAATACATGAAAGTTATGAAGTCCTTCTGCAAGTCCTCTTCAGCACCTGACTAATTTAATGAACAAACTTTGTAAATTAATTATTTTACTTTCCTGGGTAATTTATTAATATGTTGACCAGTACAGATCTCTGTATAACTTGGTAAATGGTCTTTGTTTGTAATGAAAACTTTGTATTTACTCATACCTCTGCTTCCTATATTCCAAACATTTTATTACTCAAAAAAACCACTGACTACTCATTTTCCTTGAGAGCCTTTGGTGCAGAACCTTCCTGAAAGTCTTTTGGAAATCCAAATGGACTCCAGTCAGATCTCTTCCACGTACATGCTTCCTGATTTCCCCAAAGAACTCCAGCATGGTTGTGAGCCGTGACTTCCTTTACCAAAGTCATCCTAATATTTCCCCAGGGTATAAGATATATCCATGTGTTTATCAGTTCTATTCTCCATGACAGACCCTATCAACTTGTCCTTTACTGATCTCTAACCGCCCAGTTATCCACTGGAATACCAGTTAAGAATTGGCATCACCTTCCCATTCTTAGGTACCTAGATCATATTAAGCCAGAGGATGCACAAGAGCGTGTAGCTATTTTACTCCAAATTTTTTTAGTTGTTTGAAAGTTGTTTCCAAAGTTTATGTCTGCAGCCTGGTATTTTTGAAGTTAATTCATACGAGTTAATTATTTTGCTGTTGGTGGTGGTTTGGTTTGGTTTGGATAACATTTTAGTTTTCTGCATTAACTAATTATGTTTGTCATCTTCCTACTTAGCTGTGTTGGTATAATTTTGCTTCTTCATAAGATTTCCTAACAGGTAGTATGCACTTACCGTGTGCATCTAGTAGGGCACCTTTAGATGGACACCATGATCCTTGAAAGGATTTAACTCTCTTAGATGTTCCCTTTAGCTGTGTTTAAAAAAAAAACATTCTTGGTCTTATCTGTTTCTCTTTTTCGAAGGTGAACACAGATGTGTAGTCTTTTTTTCTTCTCATTTATGGATACTGAATCTAAGCATGTTAAGGCTGATGATGCAATTCTTTAATGGTAAAGATTTTAAACCTGGTCCTGAGCACTACCGAGCAACAGCCCAAGGACTGCTTCTGTCATGGGATCCCTAATCACCCACCCCGTTAACCATTTGTTGACTGTATGTCAAAATGTAGGACCAGTGTCAGAACCCAGTGTGGTACCCATTCTCTGGACATGGAGAGTGCTGAAGGCTATGGCTGGCCCTTGCACACACCATCAGGGGTTACTGGTGGGGGAGCAGCTGACACTTCTACTTCTTTCAGTGTAATGGCTTACTGTCACTTACAGTTCATAGTGATGCCACTTCAAGTTCATAGAAAACATAAAAAGCTTTGCTTTGTAGCTATAGCTACAGAAAAGATAGACTTCCAATATTTCTTTAATCTTGAACAATTTCTTCATTCAACATGAATTAAAAATCCATTCTAACTTTACTGCTGATGTCTAATATCAAACATGAATTGGTTTGTAATGCTTTTGAATACTTTGCGCAATATGTAGTTTATGAAAACTGGAAAAAAGATAAAGGAAACTTTTTCTTTAGTTCTTCAGTGAGTTAGCCCTGCTTCCAGGGAGAGAAAGCACTTGACAGCGCTGTCACGAGTTGGAGATTTTTAAGTGGAATTCAACAACTTGTAGTTGAGAAAAAAGATTAAAACACTTTAGATTTTGGTAAGCACTTATAGTTTCTATTCCCAGCCCACCTTTGGAAGCTCTAGTACTCTACCAGCTTTGCTATTAAAATTATTCCTATGGATTGCTGTTGAAATCAGGCTACCTTCTAAAAATTACCAAGACAATGCTGAATATGAAAAGGTTTTAAGTTAAGAAGCAAGCATTCCTTTCCCATGATTGTAATTTTTTTATTGGTTAATATATGCAAATAAGGTACATGTCACTCATAGTATGTGTACCTTTTTTCTTAATTGCATTTTCTTTCTTTAGCAGGAGTCTACCAAAAGTTTATGGAACTGTTAGAACTTCTCACCAGCTCTGGTTTCCGCTGTTCGTATGTACCTTTCAGAACAAATTTGGGAACTGGAGCTGCCGTTGTGGCCAGTGGCCGTGCCTGAGCAAGTTATACTCAAGGACCCCAAGTTTGCTATCAGTATAGCTACTAACAAATCTGAGATTTTGCTGACTCTTCCACAATCAAGACTGTAGGCTGAATAGGACAGTGAAATAAAACTTTTATTCATAGCATGAAAAATCATAGCTGAGACCTGAAAAAAATGGTGGAGAGTTATTGGTAGGGTGCAAAGGTACTTGTTGTTTCATATTCTGTAGAGGACTTGCCCTATGTACTTCAGGTGGTATTACAACAGTACACTCTAAAGTAGGAAAAAGATTACTACATAACTTTGTAACAGCAACACTGAAAAATCAGAGATTTAAGGAGACTAACACCAGTGTGGCAGAATCTGGGTACGTTTGTTTGCATTCTACAGAAGAAACCGATTTTATAGGTTTTGGTCTCCAGCTATATTCTTTTTAAGCTGCAAGAGTCTGGAGCCCAGTCTTTCCTCTTTGCTTGCTTTGTGTGGAGAAGCTTTACCATTTTAAACGAAATAAATAAAATAAAAGCTTGGTTTCTGTAACTTGTAGGCCAACCTCCGTTACCTTATGTACTACCTAAGCTCACAACTGAAACAATAGTTGAAATGAAACCCTGAATCTGAAAATAGCTTTTACTGCGTAGCTGGTAGGACACATCCTGCTTATGAGCATTGTGTTTAATTTGCATTGTTTTACACCCTGTAATGGAAAGGAGTCCATAAGATCCTGGAATCTGGACCACAGTGTTTGCTTCCATTGTTGCAGAACTCTGTCCTGCAGAGGCAAATGCAGCTGTCATCTTTGCTTTAGTATTAGCCAGTGCTCCTAATGACATTTTAGAGCTGCAGGCACCGTTTTGAGCTGTGACTGCAAATTGTTATTTGGCTGGTAAAAATCACTAGGGAGGTGTTAGAGCCATTGTCTGAAGTTTATTTTTTAATGCCTTCCATCTAAAAAGGCAAGGCGCCAGTTTCCTCTGGGTCCTTTTTCTGGGTTTCCTTTGGCTTTCCTTAATGGAGAACCATCTTCTGATGCTGACAAAAATCTTCAAATTGCCCCTGTTTGAAATTTTCACTCTCATTTAAGACATGGTGTAGGATCTCTCCGGTAACATGCGAGTTTCACATATACGACTATGTGCTCACTGATGCGCTCCTGTTGAGGGAAGAAGAACCTATGCTGAATATCTCAGGCTTAGTACATGCCTTTAATATCAGTTACCTAAGGTGCTCTTGGTGTTTATCCAGACCTTGACAGGAGTGATCAGGGTCCATTCTGAAGAAGAGCATGTGCTGAACATCTCAGATTTAGCACATGCCTTTAATATCGGTTGCCTAAAATGCTCTTGATTTTTATCCAGACCTTGACAGGGCTGCTCATCATCCATTCTTGACTATCGCTGTTCATTTCTTCCTCAATATTCACAGGGAGCAATAGTGCACAGCTGCCCCAGTGGGAGTAATTTGACTGTTTAAATATGAAGTTCACAAAAATATTTTGTCTGGCTGCTGCTCTGTCTTCTCATCTTCCGTACACTACGTGCCTTCCTAGGCTGTAACTGCAGTGCGTTGCTGTCCTTGCAAAGACCTGTGTCTTGTTGTGAATACAGTGAGTCCTGGTACTGGCAGAGACCTCAGGAGGATATTGCAGTCCATATGCTAATGTATTAATAGCTATTCATTATTTTTCCTCATATTTAGCCAAAGGGGGGAGGGGGAGGGGGGAAGGTTAGTGTGTTTTTTAACATTAGAAGGAAAAGTATAGATAACGTGTCCCCATTTGGAACTTTTTGGTCTTTTAACTAGGAAGCAGCTTTATTTACTAATGTAGTAAGGTGGGTTGCTAAAGTAACCTTAGCTTCCCTGCTTTCACCTTTACCTGTTAGTAGGTTCAGTATGAATCTGTGAGCTTAACTGCTCTGTGTGCAAGGAGTGCCCAGTCCAATAAAACATTAATGAGCAACATTTGTGATGGCATCCAAGAATTTCAAACTGTGTTCTACCAAAGGTTACTTTACTAGCCAATCCATCCTTCATCTCCTTTTCCCATTGACAAGGAGTTAAAGACATCAATCAGTTACAGAAATGCTGGTGTCAGGACATGTGAACAGCCATTCCTTGTCTGACCAGTGATCCATGTAGCCTACCAGCCTGCTGTGATACTGCCCAGCAGGGGAATCTTAGAGAGGAATGGATCGAGTGAACTTGGTGTTCAGTTTCCCTTAAGTGGTGGTTTAGAAATAGCACCCAGAGCGCTTTTAGCCACGATAATAGAGCTACTTCCCATTAGCCTGTTTCCTGAACACTTGTTGTTTATTTAGTGCTCACATCATGTAGCAATGAATTCCCCATGTTAATAGTGCGTTGAGTGAAAAATTCTTTCTTGTTTTTGCCTTAAACCTGCTGCCAGATCACAAGTTTTACTTCCCCAGCCTGGAATGCTGTGAAGAACAGGAACTGAAGAATCCTACCCAGATCCAGTTAGTAGAAGAACAGAAGGTCAAGGCTAAGAATGGCCATGACTACCAGACTTCATTTTTATTGCAACAACACTTGCAAATGTCAAGGCCCTTTTGTGCTAGTAGTGGTACAGACTTCTGAGAGACAGTATGATGCAAAGAATTGATAGTCTAAACAGAAGAAGCTGTCAAGGTGGAATAAGGAAAAACCAGGAGTTTGGTCCTTTCTATCTCTTTGGAAAGAGACGGAAAGTCACCATTACTGCTGCTGCTGCCCAGACAGTAAGCTGAGAAATGTGCACGGTGTCCTCCCACTTCTACTCACAACCTTCTTCAGCTACTTTTAGCTACTCCTACTTGCAGAAGCATTGGCTATTAGTGGCAAGCACAGCAGCAGCTCGAGGAGGCAGTGACAAGTAGAGCGTAGGGGAAGAAGGTGAGCAGGAGGCTGGAGTTAGGGATGCAGATAGTGATAAATGTAAAAAAAGTCATGCCAAGCCAGACCAAAGATCCATCTAACCCGGTGTCCTCACAGCAGCAGGACTCGTATCAGGAAAAGAAGCAGAAGTTATGTAGTGGAGTCATAGGGTAAATGGGCAGTGGGGCAGTGGTGGCCTCACATGGCCTGAGCCTTATTACACCAGGATCTCTGAGGAAGGGATGATCATCGAACCAGCTGCTCCCTCCATAGGACCACAGTAGCGAAGAACATAGACACCAAGGTGACACGTATTGATTGCTACCCATGGAAGCAAGCAGCTTCAATGGGCAGGAGAAGGTAGAGAAGGTTCCAGATCAAGTATTCAGTGAAGATTTATAGCTACAACTACCTGATGCCCACAGCTATTCTGTTGACATTCCCTTGTACCAAGCTGCTGTCAGTAAGGGTGCATTCGGGCATCAAGTACTAATATGCAAAGCCGAGTATGAAGCTGAGGTAAAATTTGAGGATGGTAAGAAGAAGCAGTTCTTCCAGAATCTGCAGTTCTACATTTGTAGCATGGCTGCACCAGTGGATGTCTCCAAACCAAACCAGAAATAGTGACCTGTAGCAGGTGGCAAGTGCATAGGAATATTTCCCCAGAATGGTCTCTTCTCCCAGCAGTCAGGAATCTCCACATGCCTTGAAGACTTGGATGGATTTTCCTCCTTGGGTTTGTTCATTCCCTTTTTGAGTCTGCATGAAATTTATGTCCACAACTTCCCGTCGCCAGGAGTTCCGTAGCTTAAACAGCACAGCGGTCAAGAAGTGTTTCCTTCTGTTACTTTGAATCCTAGCCCTGATCATCTTGCTGGCTGTTTGCTCATTGTTATATCAGAAAAGACACTGAACAATCGCATTCCACTCTTTATCTTTTAAACCACTAGTATATTTCAGAATAAATGGTCTCTGTTCCAGATTGAAGAATCTTCGTTCTTCTGGTTTGCTTTCTCTACCTCCAGTAATACTACTTGTCCTGTTTTGGTATCTTTTCCAATTCTACCTTATTTCTTTTGGGAAAGAGGAATCAAACCCACTTACAATTCTCATGATCCCAATGTGTCAGGGGGGTTATACAGTGGAACAATCCTGTCCTCATGATTCCTAATATTCTATGGTCTTTTTTTTTTGACTGTTACAAAGTATTGAGATTGTTTTCATCATTTACTAAAACCTCAGGTTTTTCATCCTGCCCGGTAATAGTCAGCCCAGAGCAAGAGTTTACGTCTAAAGCACAGGTTGGTTTTCCCCATATGCATTTATATCTAAGCTGAATTTCAGCTGCCATTTCTTTGCCAAGTCACTCATTATTATGGGGCTTCTCTGAAACTGTCTCACTTCTTTGAATAGTTTAGTGTCATCACCATTCTTTGTCACCTCAGTATTCTCTCCCCTTTAATTAATTTATGAATACACTGAGGACCTCAGGTCCCAGCACAGAACCCTATTGGACTCCAGTGGCTTTTTATTCTTAGGCTCTGTTTCTGATCTTCTAAACAGCTCTTTATCCATCCAAGGACGTTTTGCCATGTTGTTTAGATTATTTAAGAGTCTTTGGGTGAGGAACATTACTGAATGCCTTCTGGAAATACAAGTAGACCATATCAAAGGGATACTCCTTGTCCACATTCTTAATTGCAACTTCAGAGAAGTTAAATCAATTTTTGAGGCACAATTTTTCTTTAAAAAAAACCCCAAGAAACAAACCATGTTGATTGTTCCCTATTCATATTTATCCATATGTCCATTAACTTTATTATGTAGAATAACTTCCACTAACTTGCCCAGAGGGTTGTGCAGCTCATTGGTTATGTCTTCCTTGAGTCTCTCTGGAACTTCTGAAAAAAAGTTGGCATATTGTCCATCTTCTAGTACCAAAGCAATTTTTGTGCAAGAAGTAGTGCACCACAATTAGTGCTTCCCTATTTCATCTTGAGTTCCCTTAGAGCTTTGGGGTGAACAGAAGTTGCTGATGGCTTATTATTAGTTTCTTATGTCTTTTGCAAGTTTCTTCCCATGCCTTTTTTTTTTTTTTTTTTCTTCCCTTCCCCTTTTCTTTTTGGCTTGCCTTCCTATGCTTTTTTTCACTTAACATGCCAGCACTTGAGTTTTCTGAAGGGTGCTTTCTCACTTTAGAAGCTGACTTTATCTTGCTTTTTAGTCGTGCTGTCTTTCTTCTGCTCCTTCTTAAGTCTTTCTTTATGTGTGGTACTACTTTGTCCTGAGGATCCAAGAAATGGTGGCCATTCCAAGCTGGAGGAGGAAGCTGCTGATAGGGAGGGTGGCTGTGAAGCAGAACGAGGTAAAAATTAAAAAGGGGTGCAGAGGACGGGAGTGTGCTTCTAGTGACCAGGCCACTTGATGTGGCTCTATAGGAGAGCAAGAGCATGTTACCTACACTTCACCAGTGCAGTTGGGATGGTCTAACGGTCATGGGATTTCGCTAAAAGGCATACAGGATGTTTACTGTAGAGCAGAAAATTGAACTCAGATCTTTAGAGTTGGGGACTGTCACACAGCCAAAGCACCAGATGGATCTGTCTTACTCTTACAAAGTGCCATTGCTAGGGTGATCTTAATCCCATTAGCAAGTCAGCATTTTCACTAGCACAGTGGCTTAAATAATATTACAAATGAACTATAAAGAAGGGAAAGTAAAACCAGGGAGACCAGTGCCAAAAGCTTTCAAGGAGCATGCTTCCTTCTCAAACAGTTGACTGGTTGCTTCAAGAGGCAGTGTGGGAAAAGAGGATTAAATATGGGAAATACAGGAGATGCAACTGGGGTGTGTATGGCTTCTCTTGAGAAAGAAAACAGTAAAGTGTGGAAGTCTATGGGGAAGAAACAGTACTTTGTTCTGTTAGCTTAAGGTGTTAAAAGACCCATGTCAATATTTTTCTTTATTCTGAGGATTTAATTTTGCTAGATGGAGATAGTAGAAAGACAGGTGTAGAATGAAGGGAAGAAAATATCAATATGCTCACCTCATGAATGACTTTTTTTTTTTTTTTTTTTTTTTTGTAATGGAACTGAAAAACACTACTTTTATATATTAAATTATGGTACCTTATACAAAGTCAACCAATGAAAAATGTTTATTGAGAGAAGTATTTGTACAGACCTGATTCTTAAATATGGCTACGCTACCTACTGATTAAAAAGAGGGACACAACTGAATACTTTGCTTCTGTTCTTAGTTCTGGCACTGATTTCTTTGTAACCTTTGGCATGTCACTTCGCATGTCCCAGCCGTAGAAATAATTGGAAGTTATAATACAACCTGAAATATTTTTACAGTAAGTGCTTGTAACAAGCTGACCTTTAGATTGTTGGTGTTATAAGTCCTCAACATATTCAGCTTTCAGTATATGTTGTTTCTTTTTATTTTTAGTTCCTGCCTTTTCAGAAGTTATTCTTTATATGAGAAAAAACTATCTGGACCCACTTTGACTTCCATGGTCTATTCCTCCGGGAAGTGGAAACCACCAATTATTGTTTTAGATTCACAGTGGGGGGGTTTATGTACATTTCTGTTCATTCTGGCATAAATGGGATGTGTGTCTGCTTTTTAAAATATTTCAATAAAAATAAATAAAGAGATTTAGAGTTGTGTGCTAATATAAATGTTGTGAAGTTAAAGACATTAAACTTTTAGGTTTAGTACAGAACATTTAAAAATGCCTTGGATCCATTGTTCAGTTTTGGATCTCCTCGGAGCACAGACTTCAGTATAGGAATGAATACAAAACTTTGATACAACTCTGATATACAGAATTATCTTCAAACCCTTGCTGCTGTGCCATCTGTGCCTCTGCACAGGACTCTGTAGTGGAGAAAGGAAGATGGAAGAGAAAAAAAGAAGGTACTTCAGGTAGAGTGGAGAATATTGAAGATTTATTTCTTTTTTCCAGTTTTAGACCTAAAGTATATGGCACTTCTGAACTACCCTTCTGAATATTGCTTTTTAATTGATACAGTAACTTTACAATGATCGGTTCAGTTGTGAAATGTGGTTTATTTTGTAATGAGGCCAGCTGAGCTGGTTCTGGTTTTCTGTTTGCAACTTTGAATACAGATTTCAGAAGCTCTTTCTTGTCTTGTTATTAGTTTGTTCCTGAGTTTGTAGACTGATTACACCATTTTATGTGCTACCAACTTGAGTATTATGAATTTGTATTTGTAATACCCTTTCAAAGTTACCCATCTTCAAGCCATCGGAAGCACAGAAAATAATTTTACAGTACCCAGCAACATAAGATTATATATTTGGTTTAGTTTCCATCATTTCCTTGCCCTAAACCTTGCCAGTGTTTTTCTCCCCTGCTTGGTGTGTGGCGATTTCATGCCAGGCCCCACATTTGTTAAATAACGTCCCTGGCCTTGTGAAAGTGATAAGCGAGTACTGTGAAATGTTGGGACGTTCCAGCTTTTCCCAGTTAAAATATAAGACCTTCACCTCTTTCAGTGTTCAGAATGAGAGTCTCTTGAATCTATTCCAGTAATGTAAAAATAAATAAAAAATCAATGCTTCCTGGAATATAGTACAAAGTTTGGAAGAGCAGTGGAGATAAGATAAGCTTCCTCTGTGTGAAATCTTTCCACCCTTGTAAAGGCTTTCCTGTGTCGTGAATTTCCAGTGAAAAGATTAGCAGGAACTGATATAATGTTCTGAATGGAATGGAGTAGATCCCTTTCCCTATTCTCCTTTCACCTGCCACACTAGGGACGGTGCTGTTCCACATGCTGAAGACCGCTGATAATGCGGGGGTTGGAGGCAGCGGAGAGACAGTTGTGTGGCCTTAAAACTCTGGGACAGTACCTACTGCTTCTGCCAGGCAGAACACACGAGGGTGGTGTTTTTTCTCCAAAGCTTCTGACACAAGTCAAGTCTCTCAGATTAAAGAGACAGTGGACCTACTGTAATAGAGAAACTCTTAAATGGAGGAATAGTGATGCTGCTGAAAAAAATGAAGATGTAGAATAAAACATCTAATATAATGACCATGAGTTGAAAGGGGTGCTGCTGCTGGCATTTTGGATGAGCTCCCGACAGAAAAAAACCTAATATTTAGTCTTGTCTATGGCTATCTATCAGGAAAATGTGTTGCATCATTTGCCTGCTGCTTCCAGGTGCTTAAAAAAGCTCAGTGGTTGTTCCCACTGAAACTTGAGTGCTGTCCAAATGTTAAAATAAGTCTCTAAAAAGCTCGGTTCATTCTAGAAGGCCATGCCCTGTGGGACAAGAACCAAGGCACCCACTGCCCAACTGTGTCACTGTCACTGGCACTTCCCTCTCAGTTTTGCTGGCACAAGTCTTTGTGGGACCACAAAGTAAACTGGATCAAGGGCTGAAAAACACCCTCCTTTTCTGCTGGGTTATTTTGAAGCTGGGTCATTTCCTTAATTCAGTTTAAAATATGATACCACAAATAGCTGGGCCAACAGCGGTGAAGGGATACTACACCACTGTCTAGAAATGAGTGTTGGAAATGAGAATATCTCAAGCTTCGTTATTTCTAAATGGAAAATTTTATTCCAGTCCACCTGATTTCTGGTTAGATAAAGCTATTACACTGTTGAAAGACCCCAGAGGGGATATAGGCACCAATGTCTCACATGCACTGAAGTTCATAGCCTAGAAAATTTTGACAGCAGAAGGACACACTATGACAACTTTAGAAAAGCTGTGCATGTCTGTGAATAGTTTGTGTTTGATTTTATTCCATTACTTTCAGTTTTTATTCTTCTCCCACACTAAAAGAGTGTTCTTATTTCCTTTCCAATTTCACTTAATCAGTAATATTTTTTTAAATTTATTATACAAAAGAGACAGTTTGATTAAATGCTGGAAAATTCAAATTATAAAAATATGCGTTCTAAATAAGAAAAACTACAGATGCTCTACAGACATGTAAACAGTGGTCCCTTCTCTAAAGACTTTAGAATTTGGAAGAAGGCAAAACGAATGTGATAATTAGAGATAAAAGCACAACAGAATGGATAGTTTTGTGGTCAGATTCTGGTAAACTTTATCAGGGCGCTGTATGGTTAATCCATCAGAGAAGTAATTCCAAGTGAAAGAGTAGCTTGGAGCTACATACCATCTGAGTGACTGTGAACTTCTTGACAGTCATTCTCTTCTGTGCATTGGCTGTGAGTGGCCACAAGTTCAACCATCATCTGAAGATGGTGAGAAACTGAATGGTGACTATAGTGGATTCCTGGTTGGTAGCAATCCATCTTTCCAGATCACAGTACAATTACTGCTGGGTCAGCAGAGTCAAAAGGCAGAAGGCCCAGACCCCTGTTCCACCTGTCTTGCCTTAAAGAGAGGAAACAATACCAGCGCTGCAAAAAAAAAATATGCAACCACTCCAGGCCACATGTTGATGATTCTTGCTCAGTTTTGAAAGTTGGTGGTGAAGATACATGCTGAATGCCTATATTTTCCTCATGTTTCTAATTGTCATTGTTTTTATTTCTCAAAATACCCAGCACTCTTCCAGGGCAGGGAGCAGGCAAGAGGCTGCAGAGGAAGCTTTCAGTTCAGCTTCCCATGCCGTACCTGTTCTGTAAATAAGAATCCACTCCTTTAGGCAGACAACTTTCACTGGCTGAATTTATTTGAAACTACTCCTAGTGTTTGGGGTTATTGGTTTGTTTGTTTGTTTGTTCCCCCCCCGCCCCCCAAATCTGTATAGCAGATGATGTTGGAGGGAAGCATTATGAAACGGAATCTGAACTCATCTTGTGAGGGTTGGTCCTTCCCACCTTATCCTCACTTCAATTAGCACAGCTGGGGTGTGGCACTAAGCAGATAATCCCCCCTCTGGCAGTACAGCTGAATGCTGTTAATCTTTCAAGTTGTCTTTATTTTATCACTCTCATTCTTTAGCTCTGCATATGCTTTGATAGAAAATGGAGTACATTGCTAGTGGAAGGAAAGGGTGGTTTTCTTTTATCAGCTGAGAAAATTGATCCTGGGGAAAAACATCGAGTTGTGATGACACTGATTCACGTACCAGCTGAGGTATGAAATGCAAGAAACTTCTTGAATATATAGATATTATTTCTTCCTTAATAACCCTTTAAAAAATACTAGGGACTAACTCAAATTACTGGTGGTTTAAGAATACTGAATGTGGTACAATTTTAATTTATCTCGGTCTTGTTTATGGTTTGGCTGTTGCTACATGTGTAGCAGCAGGAGGAACCAGTCTGGTGCACCCGTGCCTACCAGAAAAGTCCCTCCTGCGTGCAGGCACACGCGCATCTGTAGCAGGGAATTGGCTTTGAGCAATAAGCGTGGAGTAGGTATAGCGAAGTGCAAACTGCTTCACGGTATTTCTTCCTTCTCGTTCACCTTTGTCCTTTTCTTCTTTCCCCTTCTCATATGTTGCGTAGTATTTAAGCCAAATCTAAATTTCAGTAAGTACTCCGATAAATCTCAGCATTGATAATATGTTAATAATTATGTCTGTAAACGTGTCTTGCTCGTACAACGTGTAAGCCAGTGGTGTTCAGTTCTGACAGGTTTCTGGATGTACTCTAAGGACTAGTTATTTTTGCAGAATAGCTCATTGCATTCTGATTTTCCTCAGGGTTTTTTGTTTGTTTTTTTTATTGTGCTCAAACTCATCTATGCTGATGTTGGCTCAAAGAGGCAGACTTGTCCAATGCTAAAAAACGGGCTTTTGAGATGAAAGGCTTTTAGTCAGAAATTTCCCAGATCTGAGGTCTTTACCACAGCCATTCTGCAAAACTTGGGTCTGATTTCCTTGTACAATGAAACATTTTTTGTATCCCTTTGGCTTTTTTGAGAGACTCTGAATGTGAACAAATGAAATTCCTCTCCATGGTCTCTTACTTGCTTGAGTGGCATAATCAGCTTTAGACTCAATGAAAGCTTAAACCCTTTATTTATTTTTTACTGTCAGCTAAGTGACCAGGATTATATTAAAATTTTCACCAAAAATGGAAGCAAGAGCAGAAAATAATACAGATGCAAATGTAACTAACCTTTCCATTGGAATTTCCTGATTTTGAAAGTGGTTTACCAGACTTGGATCAGATTTTGAAACATTTATGCCTCTGTATAACTTTGTATATACATGGATAACATTAGTCATTAGATAAATGTCTGCAGGAACATAACAGCATGTTCACTTTATTTTTTCATTTAATTTTCAAGATTCCTTTTTTTTTTTCTTAAGAAGTGTTTGAAAGTTCTCATAAAAATACTCCAAGTACTATTGCCAAGGGTGAGGGAGATCAGTAGGTGGGAGCTTCCCTGAGACCCATTAATCATTAGGAGCCCCCAAAATGCCATGGAATGATGGCATCTGACTGTCCTGCTCTTCCCTTGCCCCTCACCCAGGATTTCTGGCCAGGCACTGAGTAGCGGGACGTGGGAGACTAAGAGCCCACAGAAAGAATGTTGTAAGGGGAGAGAAGGACCTGAGGCATTTAAAGTGTTAAAAGAAAATATGTTTGTCCATGCCTTGGTGGCTGTACAGCATGGAAAGATTTAGTGTAGCACGGGAAGACGAAAAGCTCGTTCTAGTGTAACTGGGAGACCTGGATTGCTTGGGAAAGGGATACTCTTTGCTCCTCTTCTGAGGACAGTAAAATTCAAGTAGCTTTTCTCAAATGGGCTTATCAAGTTCATTTAAATTAAAAATCAAGTAAACCCTTTTATCTTTTTGGCTAAGAATAAGCTTTGGGGAAAAGTTAGTCCCTCTCCTGCCTCCACAAAGAAATCCCTCTGGCAAAGATGGGATCATTTGAAGAAGCTGACTAGAACTGAAATGTTTTACAGTTATTTTCATTATGTGTAGCAAAGTGTATCACAGGTCCAACTTTTCCAGTACTGCAAAATGTATCTTTTGACACTCCCTTGTCTCAAAACTTCCTTTAACCAAGTTCGTCCATGCCTTGGAAGATCTCTTTTCCCCTCACAGCGTGAGCAGCATAGGAAAATCCAGTCCCCTTCCCTTACAACTTACTGCTGAAGCAAGAAAAACCACCTTGTTCCCTGCTCTGGGATCCTCAGGTGTTCAGAATGACCCTTTGGAGCCATTAGTAGCAGGTGTTAATTGGAACAATCTCTTGGCTGCTCTGATGCTCTCTAGGGACAAGCTGGGGTTCTAAAGCCATATGTGCGCATTCGCTCCGGTCCCCCGTGCCCAGCAGTACAAAATGCTGCTTGGCCACAGCCCAAGAGCCAGATCTGAATAATTAAAGCAGGAAGTTTGATGTTCCGCATGTCAGGCTTTATCGTGCTTTCCCCTTGCACTGATTTTTTCAAATGTATGAATGGAGTTTGTGTTACCAGTTAGGGATCTCGGCCAGGAGTCATGGTGTACGTTTGCTTCAGGGTATTGCCAATAATGAACAAGGAATGGTTTATTTTTCTCTTTTAATTAAGTTTCTTTAAGGCTATTAAAAAAATAAAGCCACCCTCATACTTCTATAATCAATCTGTATTTGTGCCTTTTCAGCATAATTTGGGTGAAATGGGACTTGCTGGGGCACTCTTTCAAAGTTGTGACTTATTTTTCACTCACTGTGGTTGCCTTGATAGTTAGTACGCAGCTATTTAAAAAATAATTCATCCAAATTTTGGTATATTTCATCATACTTTCGGTACCTTCCTACTTGATTCCGCTGTCTGCCCTTAGATAATCAGAATTTAGTACCTGTATTTGGCCATCCAGCATTTTTTGCTTTCTCATAGAGGTACCAAGGGATGTCTCTTACACTCCATCCTACAGTGATTGTCGTTTGACTTATTTCTGGGCTCTGGCATTAGGTCTTCTGACAGAATGATCAATTTTAAACATGAAAGTCTGGGCTTGCCTCTTCTACCTCTGAGATGAACCTTCTAGAAGAACTGTCACTGTGGAGCCTAACCTTTGAGGTGGGCCATGAGACAGCCAGTGCTGGATACTCTTACCCTGTAAGATTTCTAAATATCAGCCTAGGAATCTGATAACAATCTGCTGCTGCTCTAAGGAGCTACTGCATACACGGAGTAGCAGCGGATGCATTCCCTTTGTGACCAAACTCAGAAAACGCCCTAAAATAGTTGCCCGGTGACAGTGCATTACGTTTCTAACCTTAAAATCTAAAGCCATGTATTAAACCTAGTCAGAGGGTTTTCAAGTTCTGTACAGGTTTTTTCAGGGTGTTTAGAGAAAGCTGAGTAGTAAGTTTTTCAGCTCCTGCCTCACATTTGTCCTGTGTGTAATGGAACTTAAAGTGCTTCTGTGTGATTCAAACCCATCTGGCAGAGAGTCCGCAGACGTAATTCCAGGAATGCTGCTGCACTTTGTAGGCAAGGCACTGGCAATAAAATACTGCTGATGAGTATTTAGGTGAGCTTACGCTGGCGATGCTGTAATAACAGAGCAAAACACATCTTAATGCTATATATCAAACGTGCCAGAAATGTGGTAATACCAATGCCGTGGGGTGCTGCTTGTGCTCCTGGTGCAGGGCTTTGCCCTGGGAACGGGCACGGGGAGGTTCTCCCACTGTTCCCACGTTTGCCAGCGTGTTTCCCAATGTGGCCAAGCACACAAAGCCCATCGATGCGCTGTTTGGCTAGGGAAAACAGCGGAGCAGGTTGTGAATATATTTTAAAACAGGTAGTTCACTTCAATGCCACACCTAACGTAGAGTAAGCGTCACAGAAGAAAAATTAGGCTGAAGAGGCAGGACTGTAAGGTACCCACGGATGCACATAGGTGATGTGCAGAACTGATATTTATTTAAGTACCAAATAGTTCCTGCCCTATACATCACCCCAAGTGGGAAGGGCTGATGTGGGAAGCAATACCAGGCATAGGGGTTCCTGTCCGGACTCTGCTACAGCTTTAACACATGGAAATGCTGGAAGTTGCTGCATTTCCCAGTTTCCATTTCTCACCCTGTAAAGGGAAGGGGAGGCGATTTGCACTTAAGGAAGTTTATAAACAGTGCAATTTCATAATAATTTTAAAAACATGTTACTTTTTCATTTTCTATGACCATGGGTTTTTAACAACAAAACTAAAGAAATTGAAAAAGTAAACCTTGAGTTTTAAGATCATCTTGATAATTTTTTAAAGGTTAGATAATGGACAATTTTTCACCAGAAAGCTTTATGGAAATTTTTAAGTCACTGTGTTTTAAGGTTTTTTAATATTTTTTTTTTTTTTGAGCAACACATAGAAAATGCTGACACAAAAGACTACTTCTTGTGAAAATTTAGTTTCAGTGGCAAAAATAATTTTTCATTAAGAATGTTGCTGTTTCTCTTTTAATTGGGGTTTGCTGTAAGCATAAATTTACTACTTTTGGATGGTTTTTCCCCCCTAGATATAAAATATCAAATAAAAGCAAGCTGTTTTCTTCTACCATATAGTGTTTGGGACTTTCCTGCTTTTTTAAAAAACAACAACATTCTTTTACTGAACTATGCAATAGAAGAATATCAGGCTGTACTAGAGACTAACAGCATATCCAGTGCAGGAGCAGACAGCAAAAAAAAGCAGTAAAATCTTCACAGTTGTTGAATGACCTTAATCTTAACCTTCTCCTACCTTTTTTTTTTTTTTTTTTTTTTTTCTTCCCTTTCTTTGCCCATCTACCATGAATGCCAACTTTTCTGTTGGAGTTGGAGTTTATATGGTGGAGTTCTAAAGAAGACCTCACAATGAACTGCAGCCTTTTTTTTTATGCCCTTGTAATGTTCACAACTTTTGATTACTACTTAGAAGAAACAGTTGTGACCATTTGATGATAAATCACTTACTGGCATGCAAGGAGCCAGTGTGTTTTGCTCCCACTCATGGTGTCTTTCATCTTCAGAAACTTTCTGCACAGAAATATTTCTTTCTGACTGGAAATTCAGCAACCTTGGTGGCATTTTCCTTTTTTTTTTTTTCTTTTTTTTTTTTTTCTTTTAACAAGTATGCTGCTGAATTGATGTTGTAGGTTGCAGGGACAGTGAGATGGAAGTGCTGGATGCTATGTGGTTTTGCAGGCGCTGATCTGGAAGCAGGCAACGACGGCTTTGCTGTCAGTGGGCTTGCAAAACCTGGCTAGCAGAGCCGGGCTGTGCCATCCCTCCCTGTCCTCCCCTTCCAAGGTGATCTTTGGTTTGCTGAGTTGGAGTACCTCATCGTCACATTCCAAAACCAGCTTCGAAATGTGTTCAACCACTTACGTTTGTTAAGTTGTGCTAAGCTAGCACATGGATTTTAAAAATTTTAACTCGCGTTGTGAACTCACGACACTCATAAATCCTGATGTCCTTAGCGACTAGAATCCCTGGAGGACAGTGGTGCCCTAAGATTTATGCTAACTTTCCATGGGACATGCTCTCGTTAACCTTGAGGAGGCCATTTCTGCAGTCTTCTGAGGAAGGAGGCCGTGAGCTGGAGCCATGGGCAGCAATAAATCCCTCTGATATGCACAGAGACTTGGGACTGGTCTCCCTTTCATTCCCTTTTCACTGATGCATTAAGCGGAGGGTGGGAGGCGACCGGGTTTCCCCGGCAGAGTGATCCTTTCCATCAACAGCTCCCTGTTATGTGTCATCGTCCCACATCACGTGCTCTCACAGCCGTATGCATGGAGGTTATGGCAGGGAAGAGAGAGAAGGGAACCTGCCTGCGTTGTGCTGCAGCAATTCCCAACCAACATCGGGCTTTGGCAAAGCAGCTGGTCTAGATTAGAGCAGTTCTTGGATTGCTTTCATCTCTGGAAGGGCTGGGCTGGCAAGGAACTGGCCTCAGGATAAGAGAACTGCACTGGCTTTTTATGGACCTCATCTCAGCCTCCTCCTTCATTCCCTCTAATGAACAATGGCACAGCTGAGAATGAGGCCACACACAGTCTGCAGAGTTGCTTTTCGTAACTAGACCTTGGGAAAGATTTCCCTCCAATACAGAATTTCATGGATTCTCTTTGTGAGAGTTGTGAAAATAAACAAACAAACCTAGTCTTGCAGCTGGAATGTTTCTGACACGGTGAAATGAATTTGATTCCCCTGCTTGGTGGTATCCCAGAGGCATCGCTCCCTTCTAGAGGGCCGTGTAACAGATACCCTGATGGTATCTGAGCCTGTTCAGGTGTGATGCTTCCAGTCAAGTGTCGGCTATCAGGAATAAAAACATACATTGAAGATGAGATTTTTTTTGTATTTGTTTTACATTATTTTATTTTTGTTGGATTAATAGGAATTTGACCATCAGAGCTTAGTGCTTCATGGATTCCGTCTTCAGGAGGTTACCAGCTGTGTACCACAGATTGCCCACAATAACTGCAATTGCTCAGCATGTTTCCCGCAGTTTTTCTGAGCTGGATAGGCCAGTTGTGCAATATTGAAGTGACACTGACAAATGGTATAACTTGATTATTACACCTTGTTCAGGCATAGCAAGTGGTTTTTTGTTGTTGTTGTTTTGGTTTTGTTTGTTTATGGAGGGTTTTTTTGGTTGGGTTTTTTGGTGGTTTGTTTTTTTTTTTTTTGTATTAGCAAGAATCTATGATAATTTCATTTGGTGTTCATCCCTTAATTTTCTCTGTTTAGAATTACTTTGCCAGCTGGTCTGGCAATACAAATGTAGTATTTCCTTTAGTGTGTATAGTATAGAATTGCATGCCCCCACTTCTAGGAGTGAGAAAATACATGTCTCCAGAGCACATGCACAAAAGAACAAATACAGTGTGTTGAGTATTTACTAAATGTGAATAGTGCCAAACATAACTCTGTCTTTTGTAGTCATGAATGCTACTCTAGTCAAATAAAATGCCATTAGTAAATAAGAGGAGGAAAAGAGGAAAACAGAGATTTGGGTATAAAATGTGTAGAGAGGTTAAGCATAAGGATCTATGGGGTTGGCTCTCAGCTTTGCTTAAAGGCTCTTCAGCTTTATATGTTATAGTTTTCCCTCTGTCAAACTGGCACACGTGGGTTTTATGCAACCTGTCCATAACCAGCAGTAGGGTTATGGAGCAGAAATCGTTAAAGAAAATCACAGGATGGATGTGTCTGAAAAAAAGATGGATGCAAAAAGTGTGAGGCTTCATGAGAAGGACCCTGAGCAAAAGAGGGGGGCGGGAAAGTGATTACACACACACACATTCATTTTTTAAGTCCACAGAATGGAACACCTCTGCAAAATGGCAGACAAGCTCCAGAGAAGAGGCAAAGAGAGGTGGGTGGCACCATGCAGGTGGCAGGGGGGAGTAAAAGGTGGGATCGCTTCTTTCAGCATCAGTGCTCCATCAGAGCTGCTGAAATAGCTATTGAAAGCTCAAGTAAGAGCATGTGAACACATCTCAGGCAACCGAATGCCAGTGCAGAGCTGTATCCCTTTTCCTGTCCGTGTATATCCAGGTCTGGTCACATCTCTTTCCAGAGTGAAAAAACAGCCAGAAACCACAACATTTATTAATGTAATGCCTTTGCAGGATGTCTGAAAGAATTTCCAACTATGATAGCTGTGATTTGACCTTCATCTGTTTTCCATGGCTTGGTGAAAAGCATGATTTTTCCAATACTTTCTCCTTTTTATTTGTGGTCAGGCCAGCAGAAAGATTGCACCTTCAACTTCCTGTTTTAAAATTATTATTTTAAAATGTTTGGAAGGTGATGTAATGTGGAGAACTGAAGTAGAGAACTTTTTCTCAAGAACTTGAAAACCATACTGGATACCAGGAACACAATGTGTACATGAAATACTGGTTTCAGGAGCCACGAGGGAGTACCAGATAATTAAAAACGATTACCTGGTTCATTTGTAGATATGTCCATAGGCACTAACAGAAAGCATGAACTTCAATGAAGCGACTCATTTTAGACCCTAATTTACTACTGCTGCAGTTTGCTGTTATCTAGTCTTAAATCTGTTGCTGGGCAAAAGCAATCACCACTGTGGCTTAAAATTCTTATACATGTGGTAAAAATTTATCCCATACCAACCCCTAGCCTCAAATAAATCGCACGTGCTGTAAGGTGTTCTGTTGCTGACATACTAGTTACCTAACTGTTGTTGGGTGACTGAGGCGTCCTTCTCAGATGTTTTTATATGATGGGACAGGGATGGCAGCCTCTCCCTTGCTTATGATTGTATTAGAGCTGTTTTAAAGTTGCTGGTCACCAAAAAGATGTCCTGATGTCCATACCGAGGCCTTTAATAAAGATTAAGTGTGACTGCATGGCTGTGTTAGCAGTTAATATCATACCTGAGTGAAAAGCTAAAGAAGGCCCTCAGGAAGCTTTATTCTTCTCTTGCTGTTCTTAATACTCATCAGTGCCATCCCTCTGAGCCCCACAAAATGCATCTTCAGTATAAATTAATAAAGACTTTCAACAGCTCCATGAAGCACGCAGTACAGTTGCCTCCACATTTCTGATGAAGGCTGAAACACTGGGGAGCAAATGGCTTCCTAGAGGATGCCTGAGATGCAGACACTGTCCCGTCTTCTTCCCCTGTGATTTAACCTTGTGGCCTGCATCTGCTTTTCTGTTGTGAGAGTCATTGAAAGTTTGAGGCAAATTCCATTAAAATCGGCTTGAGCCGTTCTGCTGGCTCTTATCAGGCTCTCTGCTCTTTGACGTTATGGTAACGATGTGACCCACGGTTGACTTGTAATTACACACTTGAGAAGCAAAGAGAGTGAAGCTGAGTTTTGTTGTTTTTTTTTTTAAATAAAAAATTCCAGTAATAAGTTGACTGAATAGGGCAGGATTTACTGCAGCTGGCCAGGACTAACGGCTGTGAGTATTGTGGTGGCTCTGAGTTTGCTCTCTCTCATCTGAGTGGAAATTCTGAGGAAAAACTGACTCCACCAAGACTGAAGCATACTTCCTAGTGGGAATAAAAGTGACCATGTGATATGGGGATGTCTGTCTCTGGGCTGGGAATGCTTCCAGGCAAGGGATGAGGGGCCAGCTTATTGGAAGTTTGGGTCAGGACACACAAGCGGCTGCTGAAAGGGCCTGTCTGCAGTCATCTTCTGCACATCCAAACAGGGAATCTTCTCTAAGAGAAAGAGGGTTTCTTTCCCATTGTGTTTTCCCATTGCTGCTCTTCCAACTCGTTGATTAAGTGAGCAAAATGTGGACCTACTTAGATGTGATGGTGGCTCTAATCCTTGTGAGGTGGTGGGGATGCCCACTGAAAGCTCCTGCGGCTGGGCGCCGTGTCCTTCCTTCCCCCGTGACACGGGGCTGGCTGCTGGCGTGTGTGCCGCCTGCCCTTAGCGGGGGGGAGCTTAAACACAGAGTTTTACCAAGAGTTATGTCCTGGTGTGGATGGATCCCACCTTCCTCAGCGTAAAAGCTGCCCTTGCCTAAGTGCTGGGTGAAGTTCCTTTGCCTAGAAGGTTAGAGTGACTTAAAAGTTGCCATGAAACTTAATAAAACATTGTTAAATGTGTAAGTCTCTGGTCTTCACCTTCATCCACTGTACGTTCTCTATAACCAACAGTGGTTACGCTGTAATGTCTGGATTTCTAGCACTGTTTTTTTCCCCCTACAGGTGAAAATGCGAACTATGCAAAGGCTGTAAACTTTCCTTGTAGATTTTCAGGTAAATGAGTGTGTGTGACATGTCTCTCTACTTCTGGTGTCACCTAGTAGTGCCAGGTCTTGTTGGCTGAGGTACTGTGCCAACACAAAAGAGAGAATCCGAGTGCTTAGATATTTACAAGCCCTGTAGCTATTTATATGTTTATAGTAACTTTGTATTCTGTCTCAGATCAAGAAGTAGCTTTGTATTAAAATAGAAGCATCAACCAACAAAAGAGCATTGGTCTATTTTGTGAGGGGCGAAAGAGAGACAGAAAAACACGTGTGCACATCCATACACATATAGGGATAAATATTCATGTACCTTGATAGACCAGTACTTTGGAAGTATAACAGTGTAACAGCACCAAATAACCTAGAAAACACCTCTGTGCCCCATGCAGTACTGTATCTAGGAGGCACGTGAATACCTGGCGTATAGAAATCTCATCCAGGTGACTTGTTTGTGCTTTTACATGAACAAACAGTCCAGTAGTCATGTTCATGTACATGTTCATCATTATGGAAAGTAGTAGATTCTTCTGCTGCTTGAATCCAACAAAAATGAACATTTGGATGAGGACAACTTGTATGATTCAGATGATAACATTCTGAACTCCCACTCTGATTTTTTAATTATGTTGGCTTTCATTGAAAATGGTACTGTGTTATAGGTTTTTTTCCCCATTGTCTGAATTCCTTGTACATAAGAATCTCGCTTAAGGCCAAGTTCAATGCTCATGAAACTCCAGAGGTTAATTTGGCTCATCATGCTATAGGCAATTATTGTATGGATTTTTTAATCTGGTTTCTTCCTCTACATTTTTTTTTCTGGTTGGGCTTTGTTCTTGGACACATTCTGCTTTATTATTCTATTGTTATAATTCAGCTCAAATTACCCTCTCAGAACTGCTTTTGTTTCTGATTTTCATGGGTTTAATTCAGAAAAAAATGTACTTGGTATGTTACAGTGACTTTTGTCACTAGATCTTTTAGATATTAACTCATACATGCTCGTAATGCTGTGAAATAATTAAAAAAAAATTGCAGACAATATCAAAATTGAGTTCAGAACCAAGTAAAAAAACAAATTCTGTAGTTATATAACCCTAGATACTTTTTCATTTAGAAACCTCAGTAAGAAATCTGGCTTTAATTTTGACTTGTGGCTCTTGTTGGGGCTTGTTAACTTTATTCATGTTTCTTCTTAGCCATGCAGAGCTTCCTCATTTTTATATTTAATATTAATACTTTAATTGCCAATAGCTGAACAACAAATAGCTACCACAATATGAGTATTCTGTTTAGGATTTCTGTTCTGTGTAGTAATCTATTAATATTTAATCTGAAAGTAAGAAAGCAAGAAAAAGAATTGTAGGGGATTAGCACCCTTATTTCTCAGATTCCAGCGAGGTAATTCCTTTCTTTTAAAGAAAATCTTCTGACAGATAAAACTACCAAGGAAGAAACAAATGACTTCTTGAAAGTCATCCTGACGATGCTCTGCTTTCCTCAGTCATTGCCATCTGTTGTCTAAATGACTTTTCCTCACAAACATGGATGGCACTCTGTTTGTGTCTTTTTGCTTTTTAATTTGGGACAAGGACCCTCTTCTGAAGAAAAAAATTACAGAAACCATTTTATCATCCCACTGGACTGTCTTTCACATTGTCTAATCTAATAGTGTTACTTCTATTTTTCATGGAATACACTTGGAAATTCCAAGGAATTATGTCATTTTGTTTCCCATTTTGCTGCTAATGGCTGCAGAACTGACACACACTGTACATTCTCACAGAAACTATTTTCTTTTGTCATTGACCTGATTTAACAACAAATAAAAAAATTATTATTTTTCTTACATTGAGTATGAATGGGAAACTTAACAGCTCAGAAAAACCAGCATCTTGTGTTCTTTTTGATACTTCTTCCTTAGTCCATTTCTGTGTAACTTCCAGTCCCCACATCCTCAGCAAATACACAGCACATCCTTCAACATTAGAGTTTTTCCTTGAAATTTGTCTCACACATATTTTTAACTTCCTTTTTTATATTTTGTAATATATACTCGCCACTGAGCAGGGACATCTGTGGCGCAAAAATAACTTGTACAGGAGAGCAAAGTCTTCCTCCTGAGATACCAATAACCTCTGAAACAGCATGGTCTAAACGTATTTTTATGGCCTCAACCTTCCTCCCAAGGTAGAACACTTTCTCTAATCAACTAGCAGAGACTGATTACCTGCATCTGCTCCTAATCACGCAGGTGTTAATAGCCCTGCAGTTGCATAGTATTTTCTCCTTGTCTTTGCTTTCATTTTGCAATGGTGCATGCTACTGTTGGAAAGAAAGGTCTTTAAAGATGTGATGTAACTTGGGGTAGGCAAGGAATGCCTGTGTGTTGTTCGATGCCCTTGCAGTACTTCATAACAGAAGTTATGAACGGTTCATAACAGAATCTGAATTAACACTTTATCTGGAAAGGTGCTTGGAGGATGTATAAAGCTGAACGAGGAATGGACAATTTTTAAGTAATACCCTCTGAAGTCTTCTGATGTCTCCTTTGGATTCTCTCTCAATGCTAAATGAGTACCACTAACTGCAGCTCAATAAGTGGGCTGCACTCGATGTGTTGCCACAGGCTGACGAGGGCAGACAAGAGGTCAGCCTGCTGACACTGCCGGGCACGCAGGTGCTGTGTTACTGTGTCATGAACTCCGTCTCTGCTCAGGACTTTGTTTGGTTTGTAAATGCTGGGTCAGAAATGTGCACCTATTTAGGGGATGTATGTCTTTGTACTAGGTACGCTGAGGGGGAGAAGAGTGTACCTCAATTACCTGTCCCTAGAATTCCTTGGAAATGCTTCCAGACCTGAGCCGTGGCACTGAACATGTGAAGGCAAGTTCAGTTTTCCAGCACATACTCCATATAACTACGCTGAAGCCAATTGCACTGGACTTCTAAGAAGGGACTTAAGGGGAAAGCTGGGTTGTTATCATTTGGAAACATTCTGAGAGTAGGTCTATAATATCACTTATCTACCGTGCCCCTCAAACAGTAGCAGTAAAGAGTAAATTATTTTAATGGTGAAACAACATCATCGCTCACATTATAGTCTCTGGGCCTGGGTCATCATGTTTGCACCTAATATGTTTTTGCAGCGTGATAAAGGAAATAAAACTTGTCCTAAAGTACTTACAGAAGACCAAAAGGTGAAAATAAACAGCAAATATGATATTTTTGTAGTTTGTTTTACTTAGCCTTCCTCAGACTAGCATAAGTGCTGCAGTTCACAATCACTGGCTTTTTAGTGCAGTCTGATACTTTTAAATTTAGTATTTGTCTAAGGTCACAGTGCAGAATTGTTGCATAATTTCACTTTTTTGTAATTAAAATAAGTTGATTTTGAAACTTTTTACCATGAAGTAAAATTCTACTGTTCAGACCCCTTTTCAAAAGACACACAGCATGATCTTCCCCCCGTCAGTTACGTTATGGAGATGTTGTAGGCGCCAGTGCCAAAAGGCATCCTATAGCAAAAAGAGTTGCTGTTATCTCTGCAGGGCACACCTTAAGGAGGCGGACAAATCTGCAGCAGTGAGGATTACGTGGCAGGAAGGTTTGCTTATAACCATCAGTGAAAATCTCTGGAGCCAGTTAAAGCTGGGAAATTTTTCCCTTGTTAAAGAAGTGCCTCACTTGTTAAGGCACCTGGTTTTCTGTCTACCCCCAGGGAGAGCTGCCCCATGGGTACATCTCCCACTACTCCTGGATGCGGCTGTGGTACCCGCTGCCTCTCATCTGTCCCTCAGTTCAGCCTTTTTGATCTTCCTGCATGCGGAGGGTCTACTTGGTTTCCTCAGCAGTGCCATATGCCTGAAAAGCTCTAGCAAACTCAGGGAAAGGCTTAGCATGAAAATGTGGGGGGGTAGGGGTGGGGGTGGGTGGGGAATCTCAAACAGCCGTTTGCTTCTTTTAAGTCTCTACAAAAAAGAAGACGAGAGTTTCAGGTCCCACCCTTAAACAAGATCCAGGCCTCACTAGCAGAGCCAGGCCTCATTTTAAAGATTATTTGGCAAAAGAAACACAGACAGGGAAGTTTCCTGCAGCTAGTTTGTTTGAGTGGTGACCTTTATCTTTCTCCAAATGAAAATGAAAACTCTTCCTACGCTGCATGACCTCTGGTGAGGTTTAGTCAGTTGCATCACGATGAGACCATGTTATATATCAACATCTGTTTCTACTGTGTCCCTTTCCCATGTGTGTCTTCCCATGTTACAAACTTCTCCTCTCTTTATTTTTCTCTCATGTTTTTGCTCCTTCTTAATCCTTAAAAAAAAAAAAAATAATTACACCTTATCTGTCCTTCTCTCACCCAGTAGTGTGACAGTGAGAAGGAAGCTGTATGCACAAGAGGGGAATGAAGACACTTGCTTTTGCTTTTTCCCCAGCTTCACAGTCATCTTTTGCAGTTTAACTAGTTACCTCTGCTGGAAGGGACCTCGGCAATGGCTTTGCCAGACTGCAGGGCTTATAACAGGCTCCAAATTAACTGCCTTTCAACACTGGCGTAGAAAGCACAGCTTTACATGTGTTCCTGATAGGAATGGGTCAGGGAAGGACTTTTTAGATGTAGCTGGTAAGAACATTGGCTAGGAAAATGAGAATGAATAAACTTTTAGTATGAAGTAGCATGCCAAATTCAAGTCAGAAATTTGATCTTTTCCCTGCATTCTCTCTCTTAATCTGGTTCTTTAGTTAGTTCTTCTTTCCAGTAGCTGTTTCCCTTGGAAAACAGCGTGCTTGCAAAAGCTCTCTTTGTGTAAAGAGCTCTGACTTCAGCTAGTATTTCTCTGATAGCTGACTAGGATATAAAATCCTCAAAGTTAAACATACCGTGCAGGATACAAGCACAGCGTGTATGATTTGAAACCAAGTCTTAAAGATGCAACTCATGGAAAATACTGGAACTGATGCTCAATGGCAATAGCATTGTTACTTACCATTTGTGATGTTCTCAAAGCTACACCTTTAAGAGGGATCTTAAGATTGTAAGGACCTTTACTGCACTGTGGCTCTTCTTTAGGTACAAACTATTCTATGTGCACATGACTTTTTTTTCTTAATTGTCCTTTTGATACCTTTTTCTTGCAGATGAGGCCCTTTCGTGCTTGTCATGTGGAGGCCTGTATAGCCTCTGCTTTTGCAACAACAGCCTGTTGTTCTAGAATCTGCCCTCTAGCCATGACAAATTTCTGAACTGGTTTCTGGGAAGGCAGGGGAGAGAGATTCCTGAGCTGAACCAGCAGTGCTTTTCATTAGTATTGACAGATAAAGACAAGGACAGCACTGGAGCTCACTGGTTGTTGCTTTGTTATCCTTGCTGGACAAGGGCTGCCTGTCTGCTTGCGTAGGTGCACAGCACAGTAAAACCCCAGTTCCAAGAGAGACTCTTTGGCACTAATATGAGATGAGTGGTTAATAGTAAATCTCCCATGGAGCGTGACTCAGCCTCAGTAGTAAGATAAGCAGATGGGACAAAATGCGTCTTTTCGGTCTCAGGTTTATATATACTGCAGATTCTAAGCTGAATTCAGCCCTGAAGAATGACATCCAAGCAAGAACATTTCACCAGATCAAAAGATTCATGAATCACAAGCAAGTCATGTGGAACTGAAGTTAGTATCTAGAAAAATGACTTCCTAAGGGTCAGAAAGAATCCTGTGAAGCCCTGAGTTATATGGACAGATGTAACTTACAGATAAGGTAACAGTAAAAAAGAAAATGCTTTTATGATTCCTTGAGTTGGGAAATTTGGGTCTAGTAAGGGTCCTCTGTATGTCTGATGACAGCCAAGAGCATGTGCAATACTACATGTGATGATGAGATTTACAGAAAACAAGCATATGGGAAATGGGATCCCACTGCAGGTGCCGGCTGGAAAAACCTAGAGCGCTCTGCAGAACTGCCACCACAAGTACACTGCAAATGCAAGGTGAACCCCCGTAACTAGGGGCTTCTGGCAGCCTTTAGGTTGTTCTTCCCGGTGCTGTAAGAATTGGTTATAACCCATTTTAAAAGCAAAGGTGTAGAAAAGCAGCCTATGGAAATATTTGCTTGCTTCCAGTGTTCTGCAGCAGGTAACACAAGCGGGTGTAAGGGGTAAGCCCCCTCCCTCTGCAATAGCATGTTAACAGTAGAGGAGAAACATGACACAGACTGGTTTCATCCTCTTACATCTTCCTTGTACCTCAGGAACACATTCATGTGCAGTGGGGAGAGCTGAGCCCAGAGCTCTAACACAGCACACATTTGTTTCAAGATACATCGTCATCAGGAAGCCCAAATAAGGGGACCCATTTTGCCCATTTTCACACCCATTTCTAAGACTGTGTCTATCCATATGAGCAGAAATGTTAATGTTTCTTAAGATACTTCCCCCCCCCCCCCCCCCCGCCCTTTTTTTTTTCTCCCCAGGAAATGCTCTTACCCACAGCTTAAGTACCCGTGGTTGAGCAGCTGCAAAGAGGTAGCAGTCTCAGCATGACACAGCTTTATTCTCACGGGGCAGAAATGCTGAGTCTTGCTATTCAAAAGGCTGTAAAAGGAAAACTGCTTAATGTAGAAGTGGCAATGCAGCAACCTTCGCTGTGCTTTTATTAACCTATGTGCACCTACTTTTGGCAGAGACTACGCTGCATCTAAAAACTGCTTGCAGATGCTTTTCGGGGGATCTAAACCTGCCCGTCTGGGTGGCTATTTTGAAACGGCAGCAAAGACTTGAATTATGCTGCAGATTTCATGCTGGAAAGGATTCACGAAAGGTCCATCCTCAGTCTGCTGAAGATCTAGAAAAATTCTGGCTTAACTGGCCTAGTGTTGGGGAACGTATAGAGGGATTTCCATCTAGCAAGCAAGCAAAGGTACATCAGAATGAAAAGAAAACTCACATCCAAGAAAGAACTGGGAAAAATTGTAGTTTTCTTCTCATCTTTTTAAATTAGGCCTTGGGTGAAAGCCTGAAAATTGAGTGTCTAGAAGGATTAGGAAGTAAATGTCTTCACTTTTTAGTCTCCCTATTACAAGATTATATCAGAGTTCATGATGAGTTAGGGTGATGAAATACCCAAAGTTCAAGGCACTGAACTCCTGCTGGTGGCTATATTTGGTAGTTGTTAGTCTGGCTTCTTATAGTGGACTCAGAAAAATGAACTGTTCTGACTTAATCCTTTCTCCTTGGAGTGACCAGCGATTCAGAGATTTATATGATATCTGTTTACCTCTCATTAGCTCAGTATCATCTTTCCATGTTTTCTTTCCATATGTCTGCTTGTTTGTGACAAAGGTACAAATAAAGAATTAATGCCATCTCTCTTTTCCCATCCCACTCAGTAGTTTTGCACCTTACTCAATACCAATGATTGTGAAATTTCAAACAATGACCCATCAAGTTCATTCTGAATGCCTGAGGCTTCAGAGAAAGGCAGCACCCGTGTCACATCTGCGTGCCTTTGGTCCATGGTTCAGTACAGTGGCTTCTTAGGAACACAGAACTGGATTTCATCCCTGATCTTTGGTGATTTGCTTAAGCAACAATATGTGAGATGTTATTTTATTAACCCTCTCTTAAAGTGTAGAACTATAGAAGCTCGTGACATGAGTGTTTTCTTCCCAGTCCTCACAGTAATATATCTCAGGTACTTTCCAATATGTGTCTGAAACAACATATTGAGCAATTGGGTGTGTTATCTATTGGGAAATGTTTCTCTGCATCCCCCTCAGTATTTCACATATGCTTTTCAGCAAGGAAGGCTATAAGCTAACAGTTTTACAGAGAGCCAGGAGTAAGAGATGCTATGTGGTGAGAGTCATTCCCATTTAGATTTCTTAATAGACAACTTGCAAAACTCACATTCCTAATGCAATACTACTGCTCCTGTCCAATTCATCCCCATGTGCCTCAGAGTTTGGGTAGGAGGAGGCATAGATGGGCCATAATAAGGCTTTGTGAACACCAGTGGTTGCAGTGCCTGGGCAGAGGTGTGGGTGGGAGACAGGACGTTACAAAATGACCTTCGATTCTCTCCATCTGAACACCTGCTTTGGAGACTTGTTCCATCAGGGATGCAATCCGAGGGCCAAATATGTGACCTACTGAGATGGCCTACAGGGGTCCAATAGAACTTTTAACCCTCTTTCATATAAGGGATGTTCCAGTTTTATGCTCCTGCTCTAATATTTTTTTTTATGTAGATCAGGATGTCCTCCTTAGTCACGTGTGCCTTTCACACAGTTCTAAATTCTACAGATCTTGTGATCTGTTATAGCCTGAGCTCCATAGACGTTATTTAAGTTGAGACAACTTGTCACAAAATTCTTTTCCTACCCTGTATGAGACATGAAATCGCACGCTCCAGGGACATACTGAGGAGGGAAATATCTTCTTTACTTTGCGTTAAATTTCTTGATTTCTGTTCCCTTAATGTAACTATTTTTGATGCAAAGCAGCGCAGGAATGAGAATCTATACAATTTACCTTTACCCTTAGTGATCTTAAGGGTACTAGAATTACATGTTTGAAAGGTTTCTTGAAAATTTCTGTCCCTCAGATATTTTCTGCCTCGGCCAGTTTGCCAAACCCAGCCACAACATAAAAGGAGTGATTGGAGACAATACACTTTTCCTTTTGACTTTTTATTTGGCCATATGACTCAGCAAGAGTTGTTAACTTGAACTCCAGATAAATGGTGTTAATACACTTTTAGAAATGTGCAGGGGTAGCCCAAGCTGAATCAGCATTCCGAGTGCTTTCTGTGACTCCTGATTTCCTGTTGATTGCAGGAAAGTGCTACGGGAGAAAGCAAAGCCAGTGAGAAAGTGGTAGCTATTTCATAGCAGGAGCAATGGCAATAGTGTGTTCTATGAAACTGCTTCACCTTCCTCATCTTCTTCCTATGGCACATTTATACTTTTCTTCATGTTGTCCTATCCCAGAAGGAAACACTTCTTTTGCAGGAAGGTGTGTTTTGTTTCTCTCTTCGAGTCCTTTTGTTAAATGTATTTAGGTAAGCTGTTCATATCAGACATTCTCTATTGGCATCTCCTTTATGTGTCCAGCCAGAAGTGAGATAGGATTAGCCTCCACGGGTTGTAATGTACTTTTAGAGCTAAAGCTGGGGCTGGGAAGAAGTGCAGTATTTATGTGATGTAAACAAGCAATAAAAGTCAGCAAGGCAGAAAGGATCATTGGGAAGCTGGTCACCGAAGTCTAAAGAGGAAGCCTAGGAAAGCATTTATGTGCTCCTAAATCCAGTCACGTTTAGGGCAAGAGTGAAGTATGCAACAGCTGCCAGTTGTGGCAAAGGAAACTTGGATGTATGTAGCTTATAGCCCCTGTGAGGGGTACGCTCAAAAACCAGCATAGATCTAGCCAGAGACAGCAATCTAGCATAGTGAAAGTCTAGTTACATTGTCACTACAATTTTATTGTGAGGTCTGTCCTCAGATGTGAGGGTGACGTCTGTTAGATCAAGCCACCTGATCTACCTATGCCTCAGGCTACTTTTCCATGAAGGAGGTGGCAGTTTATGGTTTTTTTTATTTACTTTTTTTTTACTTAAAAATGCTTCGAAATGTACAGCGGTGAGGCAAAAATTGCTAGAGATTCATTGAACTGCGGCAGAGAACAAAGTATTTTCAAAGTATGTGAAGAAACGGAGCATCATGTTCTCACGTGGCGTGACCTGGAAAGGCTCCAGCTGATGTCAGTGGATCTGTGCTGATCTGTGCATCAGCTGAGAGTCTGGCCCACTCTTTTTGAAGAGCATTTCACAAACGGATGAAAAAGTAACATACAAGACGTCTGCCTCTGGCTGTCCTCTTATTGCTGGCCATTGCTCAGTCCTTTCAGCACAAGCTTTTCCTGCTAGAAGTACCCAGTGCTCCAAGCAGCAAATGGGATGTGGAAATCATGAAAAAACACCACAATCAGAAGTCTAGCATCTGAGAAGCTGTACTTTTGCAGAATTTCCAGCCTGTTGGTAACAGTCTTTCAGGACTGGCACACTAACAGATTTAAATGTGCTTTAATCCGCTTATGTAATTTAAGCACCTCTGGGAGTGGTGGGCATTCGTTAGGTTATTTGTTATGGTGGGAGTTCTATCGTATTGAGCCAGATGCTGCTTTCCATGAGATATGCTATTGTCCCTGGCCCAAACTAAGCTGAATAACTCCATTAAATTCGATTAGGTTATAAAATAAGTCTCTGCTATGTGTTAAAATGCATCAGAGCACATCCTTGGCTCTTCTAAGCTCCTGAAAAGGTTTCCTGAATGTAACTTTATCAGCCATGCTACAGCTGACAGTTTTTCCCCTTCTTTTGATATTACTTTTGACTCTTTCTACATCATTACCTATCCTACAGACAGATGCTCATAACGGCTGATTTAGCTGAGAAGGAGAAATACATTGGTGTGAAATGGCTCAGAGGTCTCCTTTATTGCTGTACATTGCAGAAAGGTATCCAAATTAGAGCAAACTTGATTTTGAAGGGAACAAAGAAAGATGATTCAACTCTATGCTCTGCATTATTTACTCTCTCACCATTTGGTGAATTAATGCAGGGCTATGTTGCTGTTAAGTGTATATTTTGCAAACATTGATCCAGTCCTGTGTTTCTCCCATGTCCAGATCACCCTCAATCTGAACAGGAATTTGGAATTTACTAGGAATGCGAATGCAAATAGTCATAATGCATGTGCTCCTCTGACATGGGTTACAACTGAGATAAGACCAGCCCAAAAGCTTCATATGTGTAAATAATGTATACAACTGCAGTGTTATTTTTTCCTAGTTCTTTTCTGAAACATTTTCTCTACGAGCTCTACTTCATTTATTTATAGTTGAAATTATCATCATCTGCCAGATAGGCCTGAACATTGTTTTCTGTCTTAATTTCTCTGTTGGCAGGTTAATTGTGTCTTTGCAAAGCATCAAGCACTGTTTCTTTGTGGCTTTGTGCTCTGTGATCTGTGCTTGAACCAGTTCAGCTTGATTCTCTTGAACTGACCGTTTAGATTGCAGCCAGTTCCCAAAGCCTGTATTACAACCCAGACTCGAGCGTAGCCTTTTCTTTACCTTTTGCTGCTCTGTATCCCAGGACCAGTTTGGCATTCTGCTTCCTGCTACATTTCCCACATGCCCTATCACCTCTTACAGTCTCTGGGCAGGTGAGACCTCATCTGTCATACTGCCCACCTAGGCTGGGACCCTGGTATTTCTGTTCCCCCGTTCATGAAGGTTCTGGGTTCTATTCACATCCCTAGTGCCGCTTCCTGTAATCCCTATGCTTTCATTTATTTAAAAAGTAAAATATACAAAAGACAGCATGCCAAGTCAGAAATCATAAAACACTGTTAAATAATGTGTCCTGCAAGAGCTGCGTGTAGTCTTCTGTAGGTGTTCGCAGTGGCAAAAAGTATTGGGTTCAAGTCCTATAAATCCTTTCTTAAAAGAAACTTTTATGGTTTGAGCACGAGCCAGAGCTATATTCTTTTTTTCTGAGTCAAAGAAATAAAAGTATAAGTTCTTATGTCACATTTTGAAAATTACTCTTCTCAACTGGCAAACATTCAGGCATCTTTTAGAACATGAAATGATAAAATATTTTTATGGAGTGGGAAGGAACAGAAAACCCCGCAAGAAACATGATAACCACATATATCATCTGTGCAATAAACTCAAAACTAGCAAATGATTGCACTGGAAATTTGGCCAGCTTCAGTGTTCCCAGCTGCAGCTATCTGAAATGAAGCTGAAAGCTGTCAGAGTAACTCTGAACCTCTCAAAATCCACCTGTAAGTCCGGACAGGTTTAAAAAAAGTGATGGCCACAGGGGTGCGGTTGCCTACACCACTCTTCCCAAGCCCTGCAGACAGACATCATTGGATGAGGAGCTCCAGAGTCTGGCGTCCCACTGACTATGAAGTTTAGCTCTGTGCTTTCATCCTGTGGTTGGGCATGGTGAAATCAGGTCTTGGCCACCCCAGTTCTCTTAGGTTCAATTTTAAATCAATTGGGTGCTGTCTGCTCAGCAGCACTTTGTTAGTTTAGCCTGGACCACTTCTAAGCAATCTCCAAGCAGAGAACATGAAGGGGAGCCCACCCCTGGATGGAAACCAAGCTCCCTGGAATGGTGTCCCAGACCCTCAGGACGCGTGAGCTTTGCCTTCCCTCTTGGACCCGTTTTGTAACTGCAGGCTGATGCTGATAAAAACAGGATCATGTGATTAGTTCAGCCCCTGTCTTGTGCAGCCCTTGTGCTTTCTTCTTGGCGGCAGGTTCAGCAGTATTCTCTTATCATTTATACTGCTGGAGTACAGATAAATGTAAAAAGAACAACAAATGCAGTGCATGGAACACATGGCTGACCTGGCATTAAACTTCAGTGGGGCCCTAAATGTAGTGGCTTCATCTGTTAGACCGTTCTTCTCCTAAAACTGAAAAAAGTCACTCTGCTGGGGAAGTGAGGGGGTCCGATGCCACCCCATAGCCTGTGAAAGGCAATTAAAGCAGCGCTCATCTAAAGTAACTAGATTCAACTATGTCAAATACATTCTCTTGGAGTCAAGCTTTTAAACCTCTCAGAAGTTAAATAAAAATGTTTATATACACACATGGAGTTTTATCCCATGCATCTGGAGCCAATCAAACACTTCCTTAATGAAATGTATAATGACAATCCAGGGACAAGTTTTAAAAATACACATACATTTTAGGAAACGTCTTTGATGGAAAGCCAGTTTTCCAACCACTGGAAAACAACAAACGTTATCTTCTTAGCCTCGAAGGTGGCACATGATTTAGTAAGCCATTTTAAATGGGGTTCATCAGCTCTGAAAGAAATATTCTCAACACTGTTACTAGATTTACCAAGGGTGGAAGGCAGGGATGTTACTGAAATGCCTAACTCGTTTAAGACTAAGAACAGTTAATGAGCTCCTGACATGGGAGGTCTTATTCCAAGTAATTTCTCAGAATTCCTGGAGTATATTAGCCCTGGTCTGCTCCCACTGGAGTAAAGGGAAACACCACCGCTACTCTGTGTGAGAGCAAGGCTGACCCATTATTTACTACCTTATGGCAGCCAAAGAAGACATAGTATTTTGGGTTTCTTGTGTTTATTTTGAGATTGCAGATGGAAAGTTAGAGGGTTTGTTTCTATTTTGCTGTTGTTTTACGTCTAACAAAATGCAAACATGGGTAAAATGTAACATCCAAGATTTTATTTTTTAAATCTAAAGGCAGAAAACTCATCAAGTATGCTTTTGGCCCACCTAAAAGGAGAAGAAATGTTGTTTTGACATTCCTTAACTGTTCTGATGCTGAAAACTACTGTGATTTCTGAACAAGGCTTTACTATGAATAGATTAATCAAATGGAAGATATTCCATTGCAATGTCAGAAATAACAGTTACATCGTACCAGCTGAAGTCTGGGTTTTGTGCCATGTATCAGGTTCCTTGGGTAACCTTGAAGAAATGTGATTAAATCAATACAAAGGGAAGCAACAACAGGACTATGAAGAGAATATAACAGACCTCAGGGTAAATCTTGTTTCCTTTTCAAGGTGTTTTATTCTACTAACGCCTCTCACAGTGAATTCTGCGGTACTTACCAGCCCAAATTTGATTTCTCCTGAACAGAAATTCACTGCAGCTAAAAAGCTATGGCATGGCAGTAGCAGAGGTAGGTTTGTCTGTCTCTGCCAGAGCTTTCCTGTTCTTCTGCATGTAGTTCAGGTGTTGAATGAAGCACCAGTTTTCACAGTGTTGTCATTATTTATCGCATGTGTGGATCTTTTATCTTGAGACATCTTGAAAGGACACATTATTTTGGAAAAGTTGCCTTGCCACCCCATAATAACCTAAGCCAATGTAAATATGTCTTTTGAGGAACATCCAAATATTGCCGCTCATATCTGCAGATCACTTAATCCCCAGATGTTAGGTAACTCGCTAATAAAACAGGTAATAGAAAAATCAGAAGAAACCAATTATGAAGTCTGTATTTATAAACCCCTATAGTTTTAGGGGCTTTAATTTGTGTTGTTAAAAAGCAGTGCATATGTTAAAAAAATATTAAGTGATTACATAAACCAATACAGAATACAATTTTATCATAAGGGCCCTAATGCAAATTCTGGTGTGTGGCTCAGTAGCAGAACAGGCAAGTAGATGCTGAGAAAGTGATGTATGCCATTACTGAGCCTGAAGGGGAAAATACTAATTCCTTGCTAAAGCGTGTCCGTGGTAGGAAAATATTTTTATGAAGAATAAATCAAAACTATTTACAGAGCTTATAACCGAAGAAAGGCACAGTTGTCATGACAGAATGGAAGAGCACAAATTACCTGAGACAACACAGTTCTAGTGTAGAACACAAATGGGGTCATTTGGGAGTGGTCCTAACTTCAAAAGTACTCCCAGCATAGGAAGAACAGCTCAAATGGACCAAAACAGTCATGGATGATGAGGTCTGAATGGCAGACACGCCTGCTGACATTTTTCTATCTGTCAACTTTTTATAACCATATAAACAATCAGCAGGTGGGGCAAACACCACAATTTCTACTTTCGCCACCCACAGAAAAAGTTGCTATGTAGGAAGCTCTGAGATTCTGGTGAGCTTGGAATGAAATCCAAAACTAGAGCCCTGACCGCTTGTGGTTACCGATGTTTTCACGGCACTTCTTGTGTGAGTAGGAGTGTTGGCACCAGCGGGTTGGTGTTGGGGGGGGGGGGGTCAGCACGTTCTGCTGACCTGAAAAGCCTCAGCGCTCTTTCAGTCCTGTACAATGTGCTCATGGACCAGAAACCCTTAGCTTGTGCTTTGTGCATGTAAACAGCTGCAAAGTTCCAGCTTCATGGTGAGTAAAGCAGGGACTGACATGTTGCAAATTTTTTAGGTGCTTACCAACGAGATACACGTCAATTATATGTGTGTATATATACATACGTATAAACTGCAATATGGAAGCAAAGACACTCAGAACTGTGTCAAGCCCACAACTTACATGGCCTGCATAGCTCTTTGGATCAGTTTCAACATAAAAAGTCCAGTGCACCTCTAGAAGGATATTCAGATGCAGATGCTTGCTCTAAGGGGATGGAAGAGGAAAAATACAATGGGAAGTTGGACTGGTAGCCCAGCCCCATTCACGTTAATGGCAAAAAGCCCTATGTTTTAAATAATTTAGGATATTGCCTTTAATTGGCTCTGGTTACACAATCTTCTGCTAATGTCTTTCCTCCCACGATTTCTCTGAAGGAATGTGCTTTAATGAGAAAATGTTCTGTCCATTTTACTGAAGATGGGGTGCTAGCCGTGAAGACAGTTCCCATAAAACTCACCATGCAGAGGTGGATTAAGCCACAAACATCGGGGTCAAGGGCCCCAGCTGCTAGAGTCCTGTGATTATCACAGAATTCGATCTTCTGTCTTTTGTTCGGGGGGGAGGGGCAAGACTTTAAAACCACAACTACTGTGTAACTGAGGAAGCAGTGTTTGAAAAAACAAACAGCCCTGAGAGGTATGAACTGTATCTTAATAGAAAACCAGTTCCAGATTCATTGGCTAAATCACTGCAACAACCCTCTTCATCTCAAAATGTGCCTTAAAGTCTTTTGCATGCATACATCTCTGCCTTCCTCCCTCCCCCCTAAATAATAAAAATCTCAGAATTTAACTGAGGTGCTTCAGCTTAGGCCACCTATGGTGGATATTGGCTCAGAGGTCAGGACCAAAGTCCTCGCGCTCCATTCTGTGGACACATGAAATAGCCAAAATTTTCCTCCTGACCAAGCGCACCTCCTGATCCTACTCTGTACACCTGAAAGTCGGGCACGTGGCAGCTGTCACTGCTTGTCCCAGGCAGTTAAGCTGCCTGCAGAAATCCCTTGCAGTGAGCTCTCCTCCTTCCACACCCCAGTTTTAGAGCCTTGGCTGTGAGTGAAAGTAATTGCAGCCAGCAGTTTTGCAGCAGTTGAATCCAAGAGGCTTTTTTGGGGGATTGTTGTTTTGTTGTTGTTAGTTTTTTTGGTTTTGTTTTTTTAGGGACTTGTTACTTTAGGATATTTTGTCTTTATTTAATCTCTTCTACTTGCAGAAGGAAGTCTTGTCAGCAATTTTCTATAAAGGGAGATGGGAGACTCAAATAGATGGTTACACTAGGTTGTCACTGGGGGCCTGTATGGGTTTAAGACACAATAAAATAGAAGGATTAGCCAAAAGTATGTGTTGCTTCATGTCAGAACCTTGTTACATCACTGAAGGGCTCGTCTGTGGGAAGAGCCTGACTTGAGCTCTGGCCAGAAAGGGGAAATGACGGGAAGTCCTTTTGGTGTGAGGGAAAAAGATAGGAACAGCCACATTGTCCCTCTATGGAGGGTGGGGGACTAGAAAGGTGGACTTTGCCGTTACACCTCACTAGGAAAAGAAGCCCAGGAAGGACAGTGAGCCTTCACCAATATGATTGCAGAAGAAAGCAGAGCCGCCTTCTGTGGCTGTCCTAGGACACCAGGCTGCCCTCTTCCAGCCCTGCTGGGTGCTCTTGATAAGCAGTTCTTTTTTTTAACTCCCCACAGCAAAATGTTAAAGCATGAGCATTGTCAATTTCTCCAATAAAAGGGTGAATCAGCGGATCTTGCTCTTCAATGAGAAGTTTGTATGCTCACATCTGCATACGCGTGTGTTTTGGCATTTATATAGCACAGTTGGCATTTTGCTGCAGAGATTAAAAAGTTAAATACCTGTAGAGAATTTTAGGGTACCTATTTTTATCCAGGCACCTCTGCCTTTTCTGCAAGCACTGCACATAGCAGATTACTGTTAGGTGAACTTTCAGCATGAATAGTAATTTCAGCAGCTTTCTTCAGCAAGTTGTAACCTCTGCATCTGCTTAATGGATTATTTTTTATAAGGGTCCTCAAGATCTTTCTGCAGCCTCTCCCTGGTGCATTTTGGGATACGTCCTCCATGGTTCTTAATGTCAGCCTATTGGCGTATATACCCTTGGCATATTATATATGTAAACACATAGGCTTTTAAGTCACTCTCCTGCATTTCCTCATGCACATATAGCTCTACCAAGGGCTATAAAGGCACAGATGGCTTTGTGCTGTTTCACTTTCAGAGCAGCATGTTTATTCTTTTGAACATTTCATCAAGTGAACATTGTTCTCTAATGCTGTTTCTTGAAAATTGGATGTCAGATCAAACATTTGTATGTGAAACTCAGAAATCTGAGCTGACACCTGAGTTCCTGAAAACATGCATTGAAATTTTGCTTTGCACAGCTTAAAAATTTGAAGCCACTTAGAATCCAGTGAAGGGTGATTCTGATTTAAGTTCTCTAGTTTCCTGATGTAAGGTCAGGAGGGCTCTTACTTTTGAATGTATCTTTTGAGAAGACTGAACAAGTTTTGTTCCCCAGCACTACTTGTGGTTAGAGAGCAGTGTGCAGCACTGCAGGGATTCTCATTTGAAACGGCTTTGTTTGAGGTGACCATATGTGGTACTGCACCAAACAGGTGCTGTGTAGGATCCTTCGCCAGGGATATGCAAATGCTTTCCTCCTGCTCAGGCTTTCTGTGGTAGAATTTTTTGTGTAAATGTAGTGAAAGAATGACTGGTCAGTGGCACAGAACAGGACTTCGATATTGATTGGCGTCGCTGTTGCAAAACATTTAGGGACCGTGTAAGAAACAGGGTCAAATCAATCTACATGTGTTTACTCAGAAATAAGGCAGTGGAAAAATTTTGGGAAAAACCAATCAGATCTCACTAGAACATGATGTTTGTTAAGCACTGAGCCATACCAAGCTGCCCTTGTCTTCAACAAAGCTGTGCCTTTCCCAGCTGTTTTAGTTCTGAAACAGTGACAACAGGCAGACAATGAATATTGAAATCAGTGGAAATTCAAAGCACTCTACAAAGCAAAATATATTTTGCAGATTTAGATCTTTGTTTACCAAAATGAATAATGGGGGCCAGTAAAACCCACATGACCACAGCTTTTTAATGTAAAAATATGTGGGTTGTCGGTGTTTTTACCAATGTAGTCCTCAGATCCTTAAAAATAGATACATTTTTATCATTATATTGAATGTAAACATGGGAATATAAGGCAAAAAGACCATGCTTTTCCTATGTCACCCAGAAAATTGAAAAGCAAAGTGAGCTGGAGTCAGCCTGCCTTTATTGCTCATCCCAGGGAACTAGGAGCAGCCACTGCAGGCAGCAGGCAGAGAGCAGGAGACGAGGCTGTTGTATGGCTACGTAACAACCGTCCCTTTCACTTTGAAGGCTGTGGCCCCTTTATTTTCACCTAAAATTACTTTGTCTCACCCTGGGAGATACTATCTTTGATACATTGTTTTTGAAGCTGGTTTTAGATGTGAAAGTATATAGATGACCTCTGGCACTCTTCTGGAGTGACAGCAACTAAAGGTTGTACGTGTACTGGCAATATAAGCAGCAAGATCAATAAATTGACATGTGTGTCTCAGGTTTAAAGATTGTTTTGTTTAGATTCACACTGGAAATAAGAGCACAACATAGTTTCTATTTCTGTGCCTAAATGTCCTCCATTTCAGACTAGATTCTAACATAACATTGTGGCCTCAGAGCTGTCTCTCGAAATTTTGCATGATTCTTTATGGCTTTTTTTAATGAGGATGCTTTTTAATCATGCCTGTTGGCACATGAGACATTAAGTTTTCTGAGAGAAAGAATGTATTTCTTAAATATCTGAAGTTATGCTGTTTTAAAATCAGCTTTGAGTCTGGAAAAAGCTGTTTTGTGAGGTTTCCAGAGGTTCCTGCCAAAATGCCATGAGACCATTATTTCACATTTGCTTCCAGATTTATCTGGAACCCAGAAGTGCAGACACAACACAGAAAAGCTGGAAGAAACAAGAGTCCACCAACCATTTCTGAACTTTCAAAATGAATTATTTCTGGTTCAGTCTGAGAAAAACACAGAGCTTTGGGGAGGGAGGAAGCTGACTTTATTTCCCAACACTTTTCCATTCTAAAGCAAAGCTTCTTCAGATTAAAGATCAGTTTGATTATTTAGAAGATAATTATCCATTTGCTGACTAAACAATAGCTTCTTCTGTTGAAACGAAACAATAGTTTCTTCTGTTGAAGTCTAGGCTTAAAACATGGTCCTATTCAGAGAAATGACAGAATAATTGCCATTGCCTATGTTTATTTCTCACCAATATCAGAAAAACATGCTCCATTTCAGAGAAAACAAGAATAGGAGACAACACTCATAAAAATAATTAGTATCCCAGCGAGCAGGACAAACAAGTGGGTACGTCCGGGTGAAGTTCAAGTGTTTGACTGGAATGAGAAGGAAAAGCAACTGAATCCCCATGTTTCTCATGCCATCTGAAAGCACTGTCCATCAGCCAGGTACCTATTTGGGGCTTATTCTTTCTCTGGTTTTGATCAAAGCTTCCATCCTGCAGGGAAGCTTTTGTTGAAGCTGTTCTACTTTTAAGAAGAGTTTCAGTTTCAACAAGTAGGCATTTTTAAGATGAAACACTGTTTAACTGGGAATTTCATAACAAGCTCCACTTGCTTAAAGGTTGCTTCTAGGGAGTAGGATTTTTTTTTACTTCCTTTGCATCATCCTTCATTAAAAATAAAAAAAGAGTGCTGTTCTTTGGGCCAAAGCCTGCACAGAATTAAACCTATTCATACTTCAACTGGTTGAATTTTAGCTTAGTCTAACATCCCAGGGTATGTAAGCCACATCATCCAGTGGAGGCACACATATCTAAGGGAAGCACAGCACAAATTACAGGTCTGGCTGAACTGCAAGGGATCATTTGGAAGACAAGTACAAAGTTTTTGTACTGACTAAGAAAATTGTTCGGGATCTGGTAAAGTGATCCTGACAAAATGTTGCAATTTATCTGCTTAAATTCCTCTTTCATAAGTACATACATATGTGCATATGTATACGAGTACGTGATATATAAACAGGATTTTCTGCCAGTAACCTGCTCATCATCTGTCACATACTGGCAGCCGACCTTATGTCCACTGAGAAAAAGGTTTGGTCCCTGTGGGGGATGTGTGCACGTGGAGGTAAAAACCACACTCAAGTCTTATTGGAGGAGGGTGATTCTAACGCTGCGTGCATTACTTCATACTTCAGGTATGTGCAAGTCAGATACCTGCTGACCTGAAGCAGTCGTGGTCAGGGAGCCCGGCATGGCTTCCTGCCCACGGCCACCTAGCAGAGCCTAGGACAGCACAGTGTTCCTTTCCTAAATTGATGTCCAGATCTCAGTGCTTCTCTAATGCTGGCCAAAGACCACCACTACCGTGACTCCAACGCAACGGAGATACCGGGATGCTGCAGAAGAAAGTCTGCTTCTGCCCTGGACCTTCTCTGAACTTTCAGGGAGATTTATTACAAGAAAATTGATTTGTGTAAGATAAAATACATTTTAATTTCTGGAAGCGAAGCCAGTTTAGACATACCTTCTTTTTTTTTTTCCCCATGTAAATTAACTTTTTGTTAGCAGCACAGCAGCAGACAAACCTCAAGGAAATTCAAGCTCATTTTTGGTGAAGCAGAACACAATTGCTTGCCTGCTTCTCCAAACAGTGTGATGCTCCTAAAATTAAGTTTTTGGCATATGCCCCAAATGCTACAAAGAAAGCATTTCCTGCAGTATTTTGGTGCTCCTGTTTGGCTCCAGCAGGAACCAAGAAATGTAGAAGCCATTACAGACATGAAGAATAGTTGTAAATAGTTTGCATTTGTAAAGTGGTCCAGATACTAGCGATAATGGGCTGTGGTTGCAGTGAGCATGGTAAAATGGCTCCATTACAAGCAAATTGCTTCAAATGAAGTGGTGAAAAGGAGATAAAGACATTAATTACATTAGGGCTGGTATACTTTGAGCAGAAGCGTAGCTGCCTATTAAACAGAAAAGGCTGTTAATTCAATCACTGAAATAATTTAGTACGAAATAATGCTAAGAGACTTTCATTACCTAGAGCTTAGATCTCCTTAGGACTGCAGAAAAGAGGGATGGGTGGTACAACATGTCTTGTTTTGTCCCATTGTATTTTACACACAGAGACAGAGAGTCAAAGACAAGTAAAGAATTTAGAGAGGCTCCTTTAACTCATGTAGTGACTTCCTCATGACAGTTTAACAACTCCTACTGTTCTTAAACATATTTCACCCTCAGCTACAGAATGATCTAAATTTTAAGTAAACATGACCACTTTTGTCACTTATAAGTAGAAAGGTAGCAGGGGAGGCCTGGGGATGGCTGACATGATTTAATCTGTTTGGAAAATGAATGTAGGCCTAAACATTCATGGAGAGGAACAGATGCTTTCACTTTCAGTGAGGATCCTTGACAGCATTAATTGAATTTGATAGTATCTTGGTCCATACATATTCTTGGGCTATACACTCAGTTGGATACAATGCATGTCAGTTTGCTGCGCCAAACTTGCAGTGGTCACTATCTGTTCAAAACACGTGGTAGTTAGGCAATTACTAGGGTGACTCTGTTGATAGAACAAAAGATAAATTCAAATTTCTAATAAAAGTAATTGGGAACTCTCTTTCCAGTGACTTCTATTGCATAAGCACCTAATTAAGACAACCAGGCTTGGGTGCTATTGTATTAGATGCTAAAGAATAGCCAGAGATACAGTTTGTGCCTTAAAAACTCTTGCAGGCTCATAAAGGAAAGTGTAAATTAGTACTGACTTTTTTAACGGTAATATTATCCTTGCATCCCAGGAAAATCAAACAAAAAATCACATTCCTGCAGTACTCGTAAATCAGTAAAACACAAAGCTGAACTGAACAACATTTACATGACATGAATCACAAACTGTAAAATGCCCAATAAAATTTCACAATGTACCTGTGGAACAAGTTTTGCAATGTGCAAATAACACAGATTCCCCATTACCAGGAAGAAAAAAAAAAAAAGTCTTTCAATGTACACAATACAAATTCTACAGCGTACATGAAAAACAAGTTCTACCATATGCATGAGGGTTTGAAGAATAAATAGAATATCTTAATATTCACTTAAACCTGAAGTGACCCATTGCCTCATGTTGAATCGGTATTTGGCTTTTGTGGTCTTTCATTGCCTTGGGGTTTCATTTATGAAGGTGAATTAATGTGAGAATTGGGCTCTTAAATTAAGTGTCATACCTGTGACCTGAAACGCCATGAAAAGTCTAGAGCTTACCTTTTATTAGTCCCATAAATTGCCCCCTGACAGATTCATGAAAGCTTCTGAAGAGCAGAAATGCAAACAGAAAGGAATATAAGCACCTGAAGTGTAGACACAAATACTCTGTGCTAAGTATGTATGCAACATACACAGTGCAAACCCATGGCTGATCACGGCAGCCAGAGGAAGGAGCTTCCAACAAGAGGAAGGTCGAAACGAGCCATAAATGTTTACAAAGCAAATGATCCAATAAATACCACATATTGGCTTGCACCACATAATTTTAGGCGCCTAAATGAGATGTATTAGGGTCCTTTTAGCCTTTGCTTCTCACACGCAGGACAGCTATGTGGATTGGTGCACCATCCTGGCACATCAAACAAAGCTGATAGCTATGATGCATACGGGATAACATTTCTTTCAGTGTCTTCCATCTCTCTAGCTGTTGGGTTTTCAGAAAATGCATGGAGATCTCCTGTTTCAGAGAGCTGTAATCTGTGGTTGGTTTTGGCTGTAAAAAGTAAATGTGTTGCAGAAGTTACAGGGAGAGGGAGGGCAGACAGGCAGGCAGTAGCATGCTGTTGGAGGGTGTTTCTTTTTAGGAGACCGCATAAAATAGTACTAAAGCAACAAACAGAAGATAAAGATGGGGTAAACATCCCTAAACATAGTGACTTTAGGCCAGCCTGAAAAAAAAAAAAAAAGAAAAAAAAAAGGTTTTTAAGCACAGCTACAAATAATAGAAATTTCTACAGTTTTATGATACTGTCTACAAAATAGAGGGTGTATAAAGGAATTGACATGGCTAGCATCAGTCTATAAGCTAACTACCATTGCCCTTGAGTTTGAAAGATTCATCTCCTCTTAGTTATTCCCTGTCAAATTTATTTGAAGTACTTGGCCTTGCAGCTGTGGAGGCACATGAATGTTGCTTTATCCATAGAAGCCTCTGGTCACAGAGAAGTGTCATGACACAGTCCTAGTAACAGCAGAAGTGTGCAAGAGCTCAACCTGAATAAAGAGGCATGTATATTTCTTTAACTGAGGCAAAGTGAGCGATGGAAGAGTAGAAAGAGAAAGAAAGGCTGGGCACAGAGAAAGAAACAGAAAAGAAAATGATAGGAATAAAGATGTGGAGAAAGCAGAAACAAATAAGACATTTTACTCCTAGGCAGTCAGTCCCTCAGGGGGAGTGTTACAAAGTAAAGAATTTGATTCTTGTTTAGGAACAAGCGTACAGTGGAGAAATACCCAATTTCTCTACAGCTGTGAGAAGGGGCATCTGTATTTTTCCATCTCAGGCAGTTTCCATGTGACAAATTACTTGGCCACAAGTGGTGGAGCGCACAAGCCCATGTGGCATCCAGATGAGCACTGCTGTATGTTAGGCTATAGCAGCTTGGTACCCCTGTAATATTATCAGTGATGTGCTGCTGTCACTGCTGATTACATTGTGCCTACTGGAAATCCTCAAGATTAGGCCAGAGAAAATTAAATCCCTGTTTTCTGTAAAAACTATAGCTTCTTTTTGGGAAAAGGTGAGAATTCATTAAAGAATGACAGGCTTTGCTCTTCTCAGGTTTCTGTGAGGTCCAGTCCATTTACATTCAGGAGCCAATAGAAAATTATTATGTATACATAATCTTTCCAGTGCTGCTTATTAGTGAAGTAATTTGAGAAACTGGTAGTGAATGAATATTCCTAACATGTAACTAGGAATCAGAATCTTGTACCATATTCCTGTTCCATCTTTCAGTTTTCCTGCGTGGCCTTAAAATACACTCTCAGATATATTTCTTTGTTTCAGTCACCAAAGGAGACTCATATGTTTCAAGCAGGGCATGCACTTAAGCGTTTAGTTGAATTAGGGTCCTTCAGAAGATTTCCTACTCTCTGGGAAAAAACCTGATTGTTTAAGCGTTAGGCCTTCAAGGCCTAGTCTTCCAAGAAATTCAGGTCTGAATCCTGGCCTGAGCTGGCTGAATCCTTTTATGTTGACCAGACCTAAGACTGTGGAAGATACTGGCTTCTGGGTGAGTGCTGAGCAACTAAAATGGGATTTAGAAACCAAAAGAAACAGCAGCAGAGAAAGCATATCACAGTTAACAGTTTAAAACTTTCTTGGGGCATAGTCATGGAAGGAAAGTTATTATCTGCTTCTGCCCCCTTTTTCGACTTCATCAAACCAATTTTCAAGATGAGAAAATTGAAAGCTGTGTGATGGCACTAGATTTTGAGGTGCCACAGCTGACCATGAAGCCTTGACCACATGGTGATGGTGATAAAATTTCCCAAAAGTGCTGTGCCATGCAAGGTAAAACACAAAGTTTAACTTCAGAAAAGTAATGTCTGGAGGAAGAGTCAATGGTATGGTTGATTGGGAAGTGCCCATTGGTTTTGCCCATCTGAAAAGCATCCTTGTTTAATGTGATGGCATTTCTGTAACCTGATTAGAAGACCTGAAAACTATCAAACATGCCCTGTGTCCTTAACAGCCTTTTTGCTTTTCTTATACATTGCATAAAAGCTGAAGTTACTTTCCTGCTGGCTTGCACACGCTTTGGATTATTTTCGCCAGTGATTGGATTTCTCATAACCTAGTCTTTCGAAGTGTCTTTTCAGAGTTTGCCAAAAGGTTTACTAGAAATGTTATTTCTTACACAAATCTCACCTCCCTTTGTTGTGACTAAGCCCTCCTGAAATGCTATCTGTTCTGCAGAGCATTCCTTCTGCAGCCGTCACATGCCGTTGTGTTTGCTCGGTACTTACTGAACTGCGTTGTACTCGCATATGCTTCTCAACCGGTTTTTTCAAGGCAGAGTTTCTGTTCTGTCCTGGATTTTTTTCCTTGGTTGTTAATAACTTATGGTACTCTATAAATGATGGAAAAGCTCATAACAATCTTGAGTAAAAGAGATCAGCCAAGGAAAAAAGTGAATAATATAGCACTTCACCAAGTGTTGGTATAAACTGAAATGATGGTATGAAATAAGTCAATAAATCATCTTGCAGTGCATTTCAAACACTTTTGTTTGCCACCTTGAGTAAGCACACTTGCTCAGACAGGTCAGTCCTGGGATAACATGGGGTTTTTCTAAGAATTGAAGATTTCCCTGATATGTACAAGTACTCTGTAAGGTTAAACTGCTATATCCTCCTTCACCCTTACCATCCCTTTCCCCCACCTCACCACCTTATAATTGCCTCCTAGCACTGTGTTCATGGAAATACTAGAACAAAGATTACACAGCTCTGAAATTTCAGCCAAGGGGAAACTCTGCCAACAATTCTTACCTGGAAAAAAAAAAATGCTTTTCAGAAAGAAATAATCTAGAATTGCACAAATTAATTGGCTACTCTGAGGCATAGTTATTTGGCATAACATGTTGCTCTGGGGAGCTGTTTCCAGGTACACTGTGGAGCAAATCAAGCCCTTTCTTGTTTCTGGGAGTTCCCTGTCCTTGCCATGGGATTGCATTAAGCAGTCAGAATGCTGTGGTCAGTGGCATAATTGGGTCCGGTCCCGGCAATGATGGGAATTCAGCCAAAGTCTCTGAAGGAGAGAGAAAGGGCTCTGTAAACAGTTGTAATTGGGTCTGACTTTGAAAAAAAACATTAATGGGGCTGTGTTTTTTCAACTGCTAAAGGTACTCTTACACCCTAACCCCCCCTCTAAATGTCTGTGTTGTGTGCCTATTCTTACCCGTATGTCTATATAGAAGACATAGGTCCCTTCAATTCCATGTTGAAGAGACAGGTTGAATCCGTACTTTTTTCCCCACACTTTCTTATCTCCTTCTTCTAGTATGAAAAACAGAAATACTGCCAGAAGGTAGAAGTGTTAAAGATTTCTACTACCCAGTGGGGCAGCCCCCCATATGTAACAGAACCACTGCAACTTCCCACTCCCACTGTCACTGCTGGGGTTGCGTGTAACTCTGCTAACCAGGTTCCCCATCTGCTGCCTGAACATTCTGCAAATACCTGAGTTGTTCTCTGCAGGACCTAAAGGACAGAGATAGCTGCAGATAGGCAAGATACCCAAAGGAAATCAGTCATATCAGATAACTCTGTTGTGAAAGAAATAAGTAGAAGACATGAAGAAGAGCTGACTGGCTGGGAAAACAGCTAGCTGTTGGGAAGAGGATTGCATCTTTGGTGTTTTATTTGGTAAGGCGGGAATAAAATGTCTTGTATATATCCATATGCCTTAAAGAAATTCTTGGTGTATGAGAAAACAGGATGAGCAAGGCTCATACATGGTTTTTCACTTGAGGAATTTCTTGCTCAAGACAGTGAAAAACAGTGCTTAGAGCATGGATGCTGCTTCCTCGTTCTACAGCTGAGTTTGTGCAGCATTAGGCAGGTTGCCCACTTGCATCTCTGTGGTGTTTGCCGCATTTTCATCTTTTTGGCCCAGTGGATGGCAGCTGCAGCAACAGGGAATAAGTTTCTTGAAAAGTCTTTGTTGCCTGTAAGAAATGACTCTGTCAGATGAAGTCTACAATGTGAGAGAAGGGGAAAAGACACCGGAAAGAATGACTTGTGTGCCTGAAAGCTTGCCTGATAGTTAGTCTGACAAACATACTGACTTTGTCTACAGACTCAGTTCTAGATAGATATAAACAAGAGTCATGGTGTAAAAGCTAATGTCAAGACAGTCTTCTTCATATGAAAAAACCTGGCAAAACTCAAATGTGAGAACCAGAGCATAGCCCTACCGTGTCTGTGCTGGCTTGCACCCAGCACAGAAGGCACTCCAGAAAGGGGCTCTACAGATGCGATTTAACTAAATAACTTGTGTGAGACTTGGTTGTGCAATCTATCTAACGATCTGGAGCGAGTAAGTTGGATATTCTCCCTGTGGGCATGGTCACGGACACAGAAAGACAGCTGTATTTTTCAAAAGTCAAGATTATTGCTCAGCTTTCACACAATCTGTACTCATTAGAACTGACACTGTTTTCTAACTACTGAAGAATAGCAAAAATCAATGGAGCTGGGGGATTGCTGAAATAATGTAATACTTTTAAAGCCAGACCCATCCATATTAAGGAGAAAAAATGCAGTAGAAGCAATGCAATCTAAGAATTATTTTCTGTATAAACTCAACTTGATTTCTCATCCCAAAGTTCAGGGATGGACTTGTCCAGCTTTCTGGATATCATTTTGGCCTCATCTCAGCATTGTCTGAATGCTTAACAGTGCTTGGGAGTCTTCATGATGCTTATGAGGCAGGAAAAGTATCTGGCTTTCCTTTTGTGTTAAGGAGGAAAAGAAAGATAGGTGAAGTGAATTGCCAAAGGGCGTGTAAGTATCTGTGCCAGAGCCAGGAATCAGGTACAGGATTTCAGAGTACCAGCCCAATGCCTGAACCAGCAGAATGTTTTTTCAGGCCCTATCTATTGATGCACTACATAAATAGGTAGACGTGTCGTGTAAAGATTTCATACTGTGTGTTTGCTCAAAGCATGGGTGTTTTACGTAATTGCTGTGACATTATTGGAGCAGTCCTTGGTCAAACACACACCAAACTCACTTCCTTGAAGACCATTTCAGTGCTGTAATACGCGAGGAGAAGTGGCTCTAATATCTTCCACCTTCTTGGCCCTGATTCAGGGTCAAGGGGATATTTCCAACGGTTGCTTTTTTCAACAAAGAATGTTCTGAAACCCCAGGCTGTGTGAACTGAATAAGTGCTCAGAGCACTCACTTCTATAAGAAGCTTGCTTGCCTACTAAGCAGTTCCCAGCAATGTCTTTGGCTGCTGGCTATTGTTATTTGTTTGTACTGTGGCAATGCCTAGAGGCTTCAGTCATGGATCAGAGCCCCATTGTGCTAGGTATTGTAGAGACACAACAAAAAGTCTTTGTCATACTCTTAAGGAAAATCTGAGGTGGGTCTGGGAAAAGAACTTTCTTGAATCCAAAGTCCCAGGGCCAACCTCTAAGCAGTTTACTGCACTCCAGACTTTGGGTTTATCCTTGGTTTTTCTCATCTGTATTTTTTGTTCAACACAGATAATAAGTGAACTCTGAAAACACAATGGAAACGCAGAAAATTGATGTAGTTACTTTGTTTCTCACTGCCCTTTTAAACAAGTAGCCAGACAGTGACTGACAGAGGTACCTTGGGGACTCTGTTGCCATCCTTGGCTTGCTCCATCCTTCGGCTTGTTTTGTCCTGGTGACTAAAATGTATCCTGAGGCAGAAATGACACTTGCCAGAAAACAACCTTTTTCTGTGTGTGTTTCAGATGTGTGTATTATCTTTCTCCTAATAGTATGCCATTGCTGGGGGTATTTGCATGACAACAGGATTTTTGCTCCTCAGTCATTCATCAGTTGCTGGCACTTGAAGTCACATTCCTTTCTGTATCACATCACACTTAGTTGCTGTGGATACTGTTGTGATGCCACAAACAGAGGATTAAGGCTTGCATAGCCCTTCCTCTCCTAGAACAAAAGGTTCTGCTCCTGAATGTCCCATCTGCAGTACAGGCAGAGCAGTGAGGGTCACTGAGGAGGGATGGTCTTGAAGATACATGAAATCCCCACCCTACACATGTGGCAGCGATGTGCTTATCACCCCAGAGGGCCCTGGGTGAATAGAATAAGGAAATAAACTTGCATTGAAACTGCTGAAATGCCATACCTACAAAGTCATGTTAGGGCCCCCGTGGCTGTGTCTTACTAGGAATTACTCTAGCATTTGTCCAGAACTTTGGCTTTTTTTTCTTTTCTGGAAGTCCTCTTTACCTCTACTCTCAAACTAAGAATGAGAAGTTTTTCCAGGTTCTGGAAACGCTGCTTATCTGACATATGGGGTAATTGAAGCCACAGTCACAGAAAGCAGATCTGGAAAGTCCCTTGAGGGGACTCTTCATCCGCTGGGAAAACATTGTGTAGGGCAAGGAAAGAGAAGATGATCTGAGAATGTAGGTTATATTTTTCTGACCCTCAAAAGCAGCTCTGTAGGAATTGATCCTATTTCAAAATCCACAGTCAGCTAACAGAAATGAAAAAACTGTTATATTTGTGGCAAAATAATAATATTAAGGATCATGATAATTCTCAGAATAATTCAGCATTTAACACTCATAAATCTTAGCTATTTTAATTTGTATGCTTATTAATTAAACACCTTTATACCTCATTTTTTGGTTAATTATTTTTAATATCCTTATGCCTAAAATAAAAATGGAACTAATAGATTTAGCCACTGGTGGTGGGCTTGTTTCATTATCCTTCTCTGTCATGGATTAAAAACTTGAGAGAACAAACATTTGTCAGCTGGAATAAAGACTTTTTTTTGTTTCCTTTTTGTCTTCTGAGATGCATTCCAGACTTTCAAAGAAGCCACAATAAAGCTTTTATTTTCTATTTATATGCTCATACATTATTTTCATTCATGTATCTATAACCAGATAAACATTCTGCAGATTCACATGGAAGCATAATCACTTTGTTCTTCTTTTGGGATAGTGTTGCATAATTAAATACATGCAGCTGAAAGACAAAAATGTGGTGTTGAGACGGTACTGCTGCAGTGATGGAAACAAGTTCTAAGGTCATCAAAGCTGATAGGAATGGGGACTGTGGAAACCAGGTTAGTGTTCTGGTGCATCCACAGATGTATCTTGTATCAACTGTATGAGTTATGGCTCATGTTTTGTCCTTTGGCTTCAAAATGGGGATATCAGAGGCTTTTGTGGGGAGTAACATCTATCAGTGACTGTAAAAAAAAATAAATTCAGATAATGTGATAACACGTCAGTATCAGGAGAAAGAAGAAGCTTAACTAGCACCTCGCTAGAGATTGATATTCTGGTTAGAAAGAGCAATGGACTAGTGGTCTGAAAGCAGCCAAAATCCAGCCCTTTGCTGTTTACATAATGAGCTAACTCACAGTTAGTATTTGTTGTGAATCGCACAGTGAAAGAATTTAATTTAAAAATGCCTTTTTGTTGAGTCTTGAACGCCTTGTCCAAAATGTCTCGTATTTAACAAACTTCCAGAGAATTTGAACCTGACCTGGATTGTGAACCTGGCCAGATGAAACGCTGCCAGGCAGTGTCTGCAGCTCGGGGTTAGGTAGCCACGGGAGCCTTTCCAGGGCAGGGCTGCGTGCTCCAGGTCTGCAGCCCAGCTGGACTTTGCCACCCTGCTGGAAGGGGTCTTGGGCTCCTATTGTGAAGCCAAGACTGACAGGGCTGGAAGTTTTGGAAAAGGCTGATTGTATCTGCAATGCAGGCATGTGCCGCAACTCAAGCACGAGCTGTAGGACTCCCCTGTCCGTGGCAAGTCAAGCCCCTTCATGGCTTCTTGTTGTGGGCCAGGGGCGGGAACAGAGAAAAAGGTGTTGGATTTGCTGTTTTGTAAATCCCTGCCTTAATGCAAAACATTTCCTTCCTGGGGACAAATCATCTCTTCAATAAAAACGTTGTATTTCTTACAAGTTCTGTCAATGTTGCTGCAATGTCTGAGATAATGATTGTAATCAGTGCTTTTAAGGTGTCAGCAATGCGCATGGTCATATTAAAACAAAGTACAGTCTACATAAAACTGGTAACATGTAGCAAGTGACAACTGTTTCTAAAATACTGTGTCTACAGTTTTTAGAGGTGTCTTTGTTTAAAAATATGATTTACCCATGCATTTTTAAGCAATTTAAAATCATTACAAATTGGGTGGTAAGAAAAAATATTTGTATTACTTCAGGTTTAGTCACTTGCCTTCAGGAATAGGATAGGCAATTTCCCTGAGTTCTTTGAAAACTTTCTATTAGGCAATAAGCTCTCTTTTTTTCATGTGATAATTTTCCATGTCACGCTTCAATTTTACTGGAAAGGAAAATTTAACTTGACTCGCCCAGTCCCTGTTGCACGCTGCACTGCAAAGGAAAAGCAGCTGTTTTTACAAGACATATCTCAAGCAAGGTGATCTGCCTTTCCATGTAACTCTTGTAAACGCAGTGCTGCTACTTCTATAAAAAATGATATTTTGAAATAGATACATCCTTGAGATATGTTGTAAGGTGTTAGGAAATTAAAGTCTTAGCCAAACTGAAGATGCATTCTTAAAATAACCTGTAGCATTAATGGCTTCTGTAATATTTTTTATATGGAAGATAGATCTGCTAAGAGTATAGTAAATGGCCTATCAAGAACAGGACATATTTGATCTGAAATTTAAAGTCACATAATTTTTCAGACATTTCCCTTTCCTTAATCCTAAAATTTGCCTGTGCTACAGGAAAGTTTCATTAAAATTGACCATAACAGGTATGAAAATCCTTGGTTTCAGCTAGCCAGAGTACCTTGCGACTGCTGTCTCTAGTACGATTCCCATGACCTAGAGATTCCTTCTCATGGGGTATCCCTGAAAGAGGTTTCTGGATGATTAGACTTCAGAGCAAACCACCCATCTGGATTAGCCTATGCCATCTGATCGCACTGCTTGGAATATCAATTTCATTCCACAGCTGCAAGCTCAGGAAAGATGCTTTTAGAAGCAGCACAGAAAATGCATTTTCCAAACACATTTGTTTGGACTCTTGAGCTTGTGAGAAACCTAGGAAGACAATGGTTTCAGTGTGGCCCAGGCAAATATTGTATTTGAAAAATACAAGATTTTCACTAATCCAAAGTCCTTCATCCTGGGCAGATCTTTGTGAGTTTGCAAACCTCATAGCACATGTCATTGTTATAGTGTAATGAGTTATATTTAGATAGAACAGTAATGCTAAAAGAAAACATAAACCAGGTTGTTATTTGGCTAGAGGGGATGGAGATACTCATGTAGTACATCCACCAGTGGTTGTTCTCCAGCCATTGTTGCTGCACTTTCAGCAGCTAAACTGCCATATTTGTGTTTCATTTTGGCTGCTGCTCTGTGTAACCAGTGAGTGAGGACAAGACCCACATAGTCTGCTCTTGGCTCACCTTGTAGGCTGGTGCACAGGGTGCTGCAAGCAGCCACTGCGTTCCCGGGGTGTGGGCGCAGAGGGGACCACACGCATACCACTGCTTGCTGTGAGAAGACCATGGTCTGCACGGGAGAGGACAAGGGCTGCAATAAACAAGTATAAGTAAAAGGTTTATCTTCTTATTTCCTGAATTTCTGTAAAACTAAGAGACCAGCTCTGAGCAACTTACACTGGTAAACCATTCTCTGTTGTGAGCAGTCTTGCTGGCTTTGCTCAAGGAGGAGTTTCATACTTTGGCCCTGGTTTGCACAGTTAAAGAAGTCTGGACATTTCCTAGAAATCCGAAGATTTTTGGCTACTAGAAACACTGGAGAATTCCCCATCCTATGAAAAACCACAGGCTTCTCCAATTACAAATATCATTGAAATTTGCAATTAGAAGTTACAATTAAATAACATTTCCTGAAGGTCACTGTTCCCAAAGACCTGTTTTAAACTTGCAGTAATTATTTGCAGGGGAGGGAGGATGGGACTGAATTGTGAGTAGTTCCATTTCTGTGGATTATACATTGCTATAAGTGAAAGAAACATTATGCCCAACTTGGGCACACTCTTGAAATGCAAAGTGAAGTATTTGGAATAAGAAAGGCATTTCTCAAATGGCTTTTTCATCTTCTCCATCATTCAGTCCTGAAGTGTTCAAGACACATTGTCATCTGTCAGACTAAACAGAGAAAGGAAAGCATTATTCAATTCTTGAAATATTTCGGTGCCCACACGTCTTAAGTTCTCATGACTTTTTTTTTTTGTTCAGCCACTTGTGTCAACGATATTATCTATTCAGAGAAGTATGAGGCAATAGTATAGAATGTTAAGCTCCATAATGTCTTTCATTCCATGTACTGCCCCAAACAAACACTTTACCAAGTTAAATAATATAGCTGCAGAATTAAAATATTCCAGAGGGAGAGAAAGGCAAGGAAAAAGCCAGTGTTTTCAGCTGAAAGTGGAAAAGTGATGGTAGCTTTTCAGGGCTGTTCTAGGATGCAAACAAGGATGGTCTTGTAACCTCAGTTTTTGTATTTCAAGGACTTTGTTAGGGGCAGGATGCTTAAGCAGAATTTGGAAAAGGGCATTTCCAAGGCAGGAAAATGGGCAGAATGGCATTTCAGTGCTATTTAATCCGTTCAGATCCAACCTCCTTTCACGTTTGTTTCTGATTGGATCCAAAACTTAAAGGGATAATGTTTTCCAAACTAGTGTACATCGGTGTAACTCATTCATTTTACAGTGTCATGTTGGTTTATATGAAGCAGAGATGTGGTAGATCAAGGAAGTGAAAATATTAGGATTTTCTGAGGGTTTTGTAGTTGTGAGCTAAAACTTTACTAAGAGAGCCTGTGAGATTTTTGGTATTCTTGGGTAAGATATTAGAATGTACTCAGAGCTTAGCTTCCAGCACTAATCTGAACTTCAGTTCTAGTCTATCTTAATGTTAATCCAGGTCTAAATTCTACCTCTTTAGTGCATTTCTCTCTCTTTTATCTTGCCCCTACTGTATGGATACAGTATACAAATATTGTCTCACTAACCTGTTTACTGATGAATCACTGACTTGATAGAAATATATAGGACAATAAGTACAAAACCAGAATACAGCATAATTACATCAAAGTGAAATCTTTGGCAGCTGGGTGATGAGAACAGTCATGAAGATAATTTTTAAGTCAGCACTGCGGTCCCATAAATGTCACTAGTAAGTGCCATAGCTCTGTGCTTTCCACAGAAAGTTGTACATAATCAAAGTGGTAGACTCCTTACAAATATCAGATTAGTCACATTCAGTGATTTACAGTAGATTTGTCATCCTCATGAGAGCCATCAGCTACACCTTTTCTCTTTGACGTTTGATAGTCATTAAAAAGGTACCTCTTCTATACGCAAAATATGTATGCTTGACTTTGATACTAACATGAAATTATACCTAGAAATGCCCTGAAGTCTTGATGCCTAAAGAAAGAAAAAATGTGTTTTTATAGTTATCTGGACATTATGAAACAACACTGATGAGACAAACAGGGTGTAAACTCTACCCCCTTTGTATATTGGAATGTATTTTCAGTTTTATACTACTAGCACCATTCTGTGAGTGAAGAATATAAAAGTTATGTATAAAACAGAAAAGTTCCATTTGCAAGAGGCAGGCTAGGCTATTCTTTAAGACAATTTTTTTAAAATAGAAGAGACAGTATAGATGAATATATTTGTTTACATTTAGACATGAAATAAATCTTCACATAGTTCCAGTAGCAAACATTACACTCCTTAAAAATGTCTTCCAGTAATTTAACAAGTATGGAACAGCAGTATTGGTAAAGGTATTTAAAAGTTCTTAGCTACTGCTTAGTGTTTGAAGTTCTGCAATTCTACCTCTGAATTTATGAATGTATTTGTTGAACTATTCTATATTTTAATCAAAAACAAGTACTTTTGAAATAACAGTCTTGCTTTGGAAGAATTGCAATGACTGTAAAAAAGTAATGACAGCAGCAGCTGGCATGAGTCTGAATGATACTTTTTAAAGAAACCTGGTGTGGGAATGCCAGCTGGTCAGCAGATTGCATGACCTCACTTGAGCTGGCTGCTAGAGGGATATGCAACACAAGGGTGAAAATGAGTATTTCCTGCTGCTTTACCCTGTAGTATTTGCCACAAATACTATTATCACAAGCTTTTTTATTGTTATTTACTCATCCTTTCAAATATTCAGGGAGCTATAGAGCTAAGCTTAATACTGTTATTAAAATAGACTATGAAGTGCCAGCAGACTAGAATCCAACCTGTGAGATGGTCCGATAATCTCCACTTACACAAAGAGAAACAACCACGATAACTAGTGACTCAAATTAGGTCCAGCTGGACAGCTGGAATCCTTAGGTGAATTAATAATTTTCTGAGGTACAAACCAGAAAGCTATTTCTCTTTCTTCTGAAATAAGTCATGAATGCCCCATGGAACTGGAAATAACTGATAGTCCTCTTCATGTATAACCTCATTTGTTTTCCGTTTAACAGTCTCAGAAAATCAAAATCTGACACAGCCATAACCATTCTCAAAATGTGAGCTAAGTACTCTGTGCTACACTGCTCAAGCGGAGTAGCGCAAAGGAAGCCAATTCACCCTCCTACATATTATGGTGTATAGATATATAATGACAGCATTCTTTAACTAAAAAAGAACTTGAATTCTGTATTTTGCTCTATGCGTGTATCCATGTACAAGTAGTCATACTTTTGCACTGAGCATCCTAAGAGCACCTTGTATGAGGGTTGGATTTGTTTCAATGCCCACCATGTGACTTAATTTTTGCAAACTGATTCATTCCTAAGACCTTTTCTTCTACAGAAAATGTAATTTCATTTAAGGACATAACAATGGAAATATTTGATAAAACCAGGGGTTCAGCTAGTTTAGTGTCATGTCTCTAACAATGGCCAATTATGGCTGCAAAAAGAATTCCAGAATAGAGCCAATGTACAGATATTTCTACATTGTACCTCTCCAACGTTCTGGGATTTCCTAATGAAACAATAATATTTCTCTATTAGAAATATAAATTAGGTACCTATTACCTAGTATGTGAGCATTTGCCTTATAGAAAATACATATATCCAGATAAGCATGTGCACACATACGTAGCTGGTTGTTGTTGGAGTTTTAATATGTATGTAGACACTTCACATTCTACTGCCAAAGTGACTTCTTGGTTCACTTGGGCCATGGCAGTATGAAGGCCTACTATACATCGTGTGAAATATGTGTATGTAAAAGTTGTACTTTTTGCCTATTGAGTATAGCCTTGTCAGTTCAAAACAACCAGCCTTCATGCATCAGTCCTCAAAAACTGTGGTCACTTGAAAAAACACATGACTTCATTATAAAAATTAATAAAAAAATTTGGAAGGGAGATTTTCATTGTCTTCTGAGCCTTAGGCATTCATTTGGAGAACATATTTTGACCTTTATTCCCAGGAGATTTAAAATAAAAATTAGTTTCCAGTTCTTGAGGTGTCATCTAGCCACATCTTCAAATAACCTGGGCCATAAGGAAAGTACCAAATATAGCTAGCATTGACGCACCGAGTCATTTTTAGGTAAAAAGCTTCAGTCAGCTTTCACAGCCACTACTACATTCCTTCTTTATGATGCTTTAGAAGTTCCAGACAGAAGAGGAAGTGCTGAAATACTCGGAGAAAGGCGCTTCTCTGCCTCAGGATGGAGTCCTGTCTGGAACTCTGTGTGAACCACTCTACCACAGAAGGGAGATCATCCTTGGGTGAGACTGATTCTGGCTTCTGCAAACCTATGGCAGCTGAAGTCTTGAGCTAAGATGCAGGGCAATAGACTCTGACCTTTTGTGTGCATTCTTCCCATAATAATACAATAAAAATGCAGACTGTTATTTCTGTCTTGCTAAATATCAACTGTGAGTTTGAAACTGTCCAAGATCCAAACCAACACACTTTCCCTAACCTAAAAGCTAAAAGTTTAAAAAGTAGGCAAAACCCACAAGCTGGAGATGAGGGATAGGAGTGTGTGCTACAAAAAGAGGCACAGTATGGCAACGCTGGTGGGAAATTGTATTTGTGAGTTGGGAAGAAAATGAAAGTTTTCAAAGACCTTCTAGGAAAAGGCAGGATGGGTGGTTTGGGGATGTCAGAAAACTTTGACAGCCTACAGGTGGGGGTGGCCTTTAGAAAGGTTAGAGTATGGGTTGAGGGAAGGATCCAAAGAAGAAATTGTCACTGCTGACTTTGCAGAAAGCATGAGGTAACAGAGGTCAAGAAATCATGGCAGAGGAACAAAAGTCTTTTCACTTATTGAAATTGAAGCATGGTTATTCAAGGAGAACAGGTGACAATTCCTGAGGAGACATTCAGGAGACATCAGTGGGTCTCCTGAACATTTAATCCTTGCTCACCTGTGTACTTACAAAATCAGAGTGGGAGGAGAGCTCCAGGGTTAGTTCAGCAATTCTCTTTTTGGCATGAACCTGTGCTTGTCTTCCAGATCATCACAGAAACTTATTGAGCAGTGTCTTGTAATCAGTGACTGTACAGAAACTATCATAGTCCTTTCTGATACTTCAGATACTTCAGTGTCTGCCCCAAGTCGGAGCACCTGCTGCTACTCAGGTAGATAAGCAAAGCTCTCTGTCATGCTGACTGAGCTTTTCCTATCCACTAAGAAACACTTGCATAAAGTTAACGCAGAGCAGATTATCTACCTCGCAGATATCTGGAGCTTCAGAAAGGCCTGGAGCCCTTCAGTAGCTATTTGGTTTGGTGTCACCATGGTCCTTGTAAGCCAGAACTGTAGTCTCTTCTCCTCCATCTGGAGCACCCTCTGAAATGTTTCATGTCACTTCATTAATTTCATTTTTTTGCTTCTCAAAATATCTTGCACTTTTGAAAGCACTTCTGAAAAGCCTGAATGGTGGACTGTGTCTCGTGGTCAATAGTAACCCAGATAAGAATTAATAGGCATGGCGGACTTAAACGGGTTCGATTGAAGTCAAGTCTGTCAGCGCAGCACATTGACATACCAAAAAGATGAAGATGTAAGTTATGATGTATCTCCCGTGTGTCGGAATTTTTGGAGCCTGGAATACTCCAGGAGAAATATTAGTGGTGGCTTCACTGTATTTCATTCTGATGCATTATCTAGAAATCATATTTGAATATAGCATTTTTGAAAAGTTAACAAATGGAGGTGTTTTGCTCTGTGATGAAGAAATAATAACTTGAGAAATTAATTTGTTGTAATCAACTCCTTTTTGATCACAGACTTTAGATGTAGATGACATCCCAGTGTGCAGAGCTGACTGCCTAGTTCAGGTGAGAAACCTAAACTTAAATCTCCAACATCCTAGAAACTGTAAGTGCTTTCTTTTCTTCTTTCTCTCTCTTTTTTATGACCAAGCATCAGAGGTTCCTTTGAGGATTTATTTTTCTATAGAATGTGGTAATATTTTACTGTATTGTGGCTTAAAATAAGTGTGGACAAAAATGAGATATGATTTATCAAGTATTTTTAAGATAATAGAACTTAACCCGTAAATTTGGGAAGTCACAGCTGTGCATTGTGCCAAGCCTGACAAAACTAATGGAAAGCAGTTTTATTTTCTTCTTGGTCATCCGTCTTAAGTACAAATGCTCCTATCTGTGCTAGTGTTGACACTGAAAATAGAATAATCATGATTTTAAATAGGATTTTACTGCAGTGAGAATCAAATCCAGTATTGTCAGATGACTTTGTGCAGGAAGCAATTAACTCTGCAGAGAGTCTGAAGTGACTACAGACAGACTTGGAGAGAGCCAACAGAACTATAAGCAAAATTTTTGTCTATCCATAACGTTGATTTTGGCACAATGGGAAATGACTGAGCAAGGGCAAGAATAGGAAATAGTCAAACTTTGTCAGCTGTTTTTTAGTATTCTGAAGAGGCCTGTGAATAAATCAGCTAGAGAGAAAAAAGCTCCCTGTGTGTCCATGAAATTACCTCTCATCGGATGGTGAATGGTGGCTCGTCAGGGGAGTGAAGGCTACAGCTGAAGGCAGGACCAGACTGCAGTTTGGAAGTCGATCTCAGTGTGAAAAGCAGGGAGATGGCAGGGAGTGGGGTGGTAACAGCAAAATTGAGAACAGCATTATTGACACATTGAATACTTTAATCCCTCCTGTGAAAAATGAACACACAAGGCACCGGGCACATACTCTGGGGCTGGGACTTTCTTACTTTTCAGGCTAGAAATAGATATCCCAAGTTTATTTCTTGTTGTCTTTGGACTTGGCAATATTATAACTTGCCAAGCAAGGGACATCTTTTTGTTGCTCCTGCCACCTTCTCCACATTCACCTGTGGTGATGGCTGAAAGGGTTGACGCAGTCAACCAAAAATATTTCCTATGTTCTTGTTTTGGTTTCTAGCTTTAAAGTTGCTCCTCCTTTGTACCCTAAAGGAAGCAGACCAACAGAGAAGTACGTAAACAGCCTCAGGATTGCCAGCTAATAGAATTCCCTCATAAGTTAATGAGAGGTTGGGCACTCGGGTGAGATCAGCTGTGGCTCTGCAAATAGTTTTTTTCTATCTATGTGCAGTTTTTGCAGGTGTACTAAGACACCTAAAAATGCACGATTTTTTGCTTTGTTTCTTGCATTCACTATTCTGGCATTCTTTTCCTATGAGCAAGGACTCCTTACAATTTGGAAATTTCAGTTTTAGAGCAAATATTTCCACACTTCTTTATTATCTGGTAAACACAGTCCTGAAAAAGCATGTGTTTATGAAAAAGCATGAAAAAACAGTTTTGGGGTGGGACTGAGAATTGTGGCAAAAAGAAAACTGAGAATTTTTTTAGAGATAAGAAAAGACACTAGTACCTTTTGTGGAAATCGTGCCTTTGAGAAAAAAAGATCCCAAATGTTTTCCAGTCTCCTTCAGGTATAAAGCGAGCTAATAACTTCCTTACACAAAACAGTTATGCTTCCTTTCACAAGAAAGCCTATAGAAGAACTTTGATTTTGACCAAATAAGAAGGGGACACTGGTGCTTGCCGTAAAGCATGTATCCTGTAATACAGAAATGGGAGAGCTGCAAACAGAGCCTTTTTCTCTCCACAGAGATACTCACTTGGGCTCAGTTCTTGCAAACATGATTCGGCAGGTATTTACCTTCTGACGCATGAATAATTCAGCTGAAGTCAAGCTCATATGTGATTCCACAAACCCTTCTTGGAAAAGTAGTCATTACTGCTGGGAATATTCCATGGAGCTATGTGTATAAGGGCTACCTATATTGAGAACGAATGTAGGCAGTGTTGCCAGGGAACCCCAGGCGTTTTGAGAGTGCACGACAGCAAGAAGAGGCTGAAAGGGTCTGTCCTGTGCTGCTTACGTTGCAAAACTACACACTGTGGATTATAATCAGCCCCTTGAGGGCTGCCAGCTTATCCTGCCCGCATTTCACTGCAAATCGTCCTTCTCTGCTGGGTGTGTAGCTGCTGTAACCCCACTGAGGTAATTTTACCAGAGCAAAGACGGCAACTCTTACAACAACTTATTTGGCAAAACACCGTTGGCTTTATGGTGACAGTAATTTTTGTGCACCCAGAGTCCATCTGATTTAGTCTCAGATGTTTTTAAAGATTTGGCTACACCATTAAAAGTTGTCAATCAGGTTGATCACTTTAACCAGCTATCTTTCTGCTCTCAGTTACTGTACTCACAAAACCATCCTTGCATAAGGGTCAGAATATTGCTATTTATGTCTGTCTCTCCTGTTGCTTTTGGACCATGTCACAACTTGTTTTCTTCTTTTCTCACAGCTTCTTAAAAATCAAAATTCTTGTCTTTGCCCTCAGGGCATTTCTTGGTTTAAACCTCCTACAGATGAGGACAGCTGTAGCTGCTATTTAGGAAGATGGCCACACAGCTCAAAGTCTAGCACTGCAAACTGCTCTTTGCACCTCACCTTACCGTCATGCTTTCACCTCCGCCTGACCCGTCTGTGCATTTCTCTCACCACTTTTTCACTTGCTTCTACACTAAAACGTAGGATGTGCTTTCTGAATGAGCCAAAAGACCACAATACCGACTCCTCTGTATTTTGCTTTTGCCGTATACAGGGCTTTAGTCAATGGATACAGCAAAAGGTACACATAAGGATTTGTGAACACAGTCTAAGCGTTTGCTGGCAAGTGCATGGCTTAGTTTTTCACTGTTGTGTGGTTAGCTGGCACGGCAGACCTGGGCTTTCCTTTGTATGTGGATTCTTCAGACAATACAATGCAAATTAACAAAAAGAGGCAGGAGCATGAACTCACACAGCTTTGGTCTCTTGCCTCTGTTGTTAAGAAGGCTGTACCCATAGTTTTCAAAGACAAAACCAAATAATTGATGTGGGTGAGGAAAACAGCGTACCTCCTGTTGTGGTCACTAATTTAAAGGCAGGAGGGGGGAGGTGGGGAGGAACTAGGTCTGCCTTAATAGATTCCTGCCCTGCCATCAAGGCTCCAGTTCCTCTGCCAGCCTTCACCTTCTGCAACAAGACAGTACTGCTCCACAGCAGTAGTGTAGGAATTAATTAATCAGCCATTGTTTGTGGCATTCATTTCTAACTGCTAATGAAAAACAACAGAATTGTCTCAAATCTGGCTGGGATGAGTTTTATAGCATGTTTTGATTCTATTTCAGTAAATTTAATAATTTTCTATTTTGGTCAGGCTGCTTAGTGAAAGGGAAGTAGGTGTGCAAAGGAATTTATTGAAAATGCTTGGTAGGATAAATTCATGGAAGAGCCTGGTATGAATACTAGCCAGGTGTTTCAAATTCTAGAATAAAAACTGGTCTGGTCAGTGAAAGTGGAGAGCACGATCACCTTTAATAGAGATGACCTGCCCCTTAGGCAGTGGATAAACTCTGTTTCACCTGTGCTGTTTAGGAGGCGGGAGAGAAGACAGAGGCACATTTTCATTTCTTTCTTCTATTGAATTGGCTGTTTAATCCTTTTCTTAAAAAGCAGAAGTAATTTTATTTTATTTAAACTTTTACCTTAATTAAATGAAAAGCAGAACTGCCTTGCAAACTTTTTTTTTTTTTTGATTGGTTTGGGTTTGGTTTTTTTCCTTCTCCTGAGGTAAGATACCAGGGTAAAGTTATATATACAGAAAAGCATAGATGTTCAGCAAATAGGAGGTGTACCTCATCTTTATTTTAGAAACTTCAGCAATGGACTCCCTCAATAGGCATTAATCTGCAATACCAGATAGGCTTAATACTCTGAAGAGTTCAGGTAAGTGTTATAATATTTTCAAATGGTACTGGATATGGGAGATCAGATCTTACTACTTTTCTCAGAGGTCCGTTCTTTCAGCTAACGGTACAGAAATGAGTTTTGAATGAGTTTTTATGAGCCTTGAAATTTGACTGAACCACACAGTGTTGTTCCAACTTTAAATGCCATGAGAGGCTTCCAATATGTGAAGGGCTGACAGCTGGGAGTGTGTTTGGGTAGTACATTACAAAGATCTCAGGGAGCATGAAGAGGACAAGCAAGGTGCACGCGTGTGCTGGTTGTTTTTCGTTGCATTCCGAAGTTTGTTTGGTTTATGTGTGGTATTTGAGCTACTGTTTTGCCTTCTGTGTGTAGAACTTAAAATTTCTGTAAATACTGCCACTGGACAGTTACTCCAGGTGCTAGTGTTGTCCCTGTTTTCTTAGTGTGTGTCTCAAAAATGCATAATTTCCAGTACCTCAGTGACATAGGGGAGTACTGGTATCCCCATGTTAAGCTTTGAATTTGTGCAGCTTTCCAACATGCCACAGTCTCTCTGTGTCAGGATCAAAATGAATTCCACAGGTGTTGGATTCAAGTTCAGCTCTGGCACGATCTTCTACTGTGTTGGAAAGGGAGAGATTGTACTTTTCCTAATCCAGAATTAAATTTCTTCTGTAGCCTAGAAGTGCTGATTAGTTTTTAGCATATGAGCACAGTGCAGGATAGATCCTTGGCTGGTGTATGTTGGCCTGACTGGGCTGAAGCCACGGAGCTATGAGAGCAGCTGTGGATCTGCTGTACTGCATCTGCTCGGTTCCATTGCAAGAAACCACCCCCCTTAGTACTATGAATCATGAACCAGCTCTTAGGGAAAACCTGTGAATTCTAAAAGCTGAATCCTTGGTCTCTTTAAATTTCTTCAAGTATTGAGCTCTGCGGCCTTCACTTCAGCATCACGCCTTAACCCTTCTCTTTAACATTCTTCTTTTTCTTCAATAGAGTAACCTTCTGAGCATTTGAGTCGGCTTCCAGAAATCTGGACCTGGTCCTGGCCTTACCGCAGGCCCCTTCACTCAATGCTTCAGATTTTCTGCTCGGTGGGGTGTGGGTTTAGGGCTGTTGTCCTGGTGGATGTGGGTGAAGGGACTTTAATTTATCCCTAGCCCCAGTACTACTAGGATGCAACTATGAATAACCCCATTAATAATATGTATGTGTGCGTATACACACGCTGAGTCTCTCGCTCACAGTGGTGTCATGATTTGGGCATGTGGAAAGAAAAATAATGATAAAGTGTAATAATTTAGCACTTGACAGGTTGAGGGGTGCTATCTCTTTGCGCAAAATCTCACAAAATTGTGATGAAGTACCTAGGCAGGGAAGGGACAGTGCCCTGGAGATTGTTTTCCATGTGTGTTGGGGTGTTTTGTTGCCTCCCCCTCTGTGTTTTTCTGTTCTTTCTGCCACTGAAAAAATTCTCTTAACCTTCCTACCATTAATTGGTGCATATGCAAGTGATTTAATGAAAGTAACTTCAATTATGCTGGAAACAAGAAATAAATAATATCCATGAAAATAATCATTGTTCACATTAAGAAGACTTTAGCAGTAGCCAGGATCCACAGATAAGAACCATACAGGGAGCAGAACGTAGCGTATATATGCTGACAATTAACAAAAATTCAAAATGCCTTTAATCTCACAATGCAATCACCTGACTGTCAGTCATATCTCTGCTTAAGCACTTTTTATTGAATCTGAAGAAAGAAATTAAGTGAAAACTATGAAAATCTAGAAGTGACTGCTAAGTCGAGCAGGAATACACTGTGGTGGTAGCTGCTGTGGTGGTGGTGACTGTTGTACTAGATGAGGACTCCTTTTGTGTTGGGTGCTGCACAAACACTGGGTTCAGTAGCGAAGAGAAATTAGGCTTTAAGGTCTTCATGTAGATTCTTCTGTCCTCCTTTCACAGTGCAAGTGGTGAAAAGCAACAGGAGTTCCTTCTTGCAGCTCCAGAGGTGAAGGAAGAATAGGGGGCAGAGTTATACCAAAAATCTTAGCAGTGATTTTCTTTTTTTTAAAAAAAAAAAAGTAATTCAGCAGTTAATGAAACTTAATCTTCTGTTTTTACACATGGAAAAAAATAGATAAATGGATAGAGGCCACAAAAAGAAATGAGTAAGACACATAAACTAAAGCCTGTCAAGACTAGGATTAGACCTTATCTCCTGACTCCCAATTCCTTGCAGTAACTAGATCACACTGTGTGACACCAGTCATCATGTGTTTTAGTTGTCCGTTCTCTGACTGATTAATGTTGGGGAATTAAAGCATCAACATAGTTTATCTTGACTCAGTAGAAACAATATACTTGAGTCTACAGGGTTCCCTCTTCCCTAGAAGTCTGCGGTTCTTAATTCCCAGATAAACTGAAAGACCTCCTATAAACATGAACATTGTATACTTTTCCATATTTAAGTGGTAGAAGGAAATCCCTTAGGCTGTATGATCAACGCCTGGTTTGCCTGCCCTTTGCAGAAGCCTGAGTATTCAAAGAAAAGCCAGTGCTTCTGCACAATACTGGAAACCAGACATTGCTTATGGACTGCAATTACCCCAAACATTTTTTATGGAGTTCAGTGGCTCAGCTTTTTTACAGCAGATGTTGTCAGCTGCAGGTTGTTTCACCACGGATATTCTTCCTTACCCCCCCAAAAACCCTATTCATTTTATCCTTAATGTCTCAGCCATTTTTTGCCAAGAAGGCTTTTTAGTTTTTTATCCTTCACAATGGGACATAGAATGGTGTTGAAAGGTATTGTAGCTGGCATAGCCTGCAGGCACTGTGAAGCTGGGTAGAATACTTCGGCTCTTTCTCACTGTTTAATCTTGGCTTGCAGTCATACTGAGTTATTAAAAACAAAACAAAATGGAAAAAACCCAACCCACCCAAATATTCCAACTTGATTTTTATCACGAAAGGGATTCTGTGCCAAGAAGACACCTGGTTGGTTTCAAAGCGCTGTTTTCCAACATAGCCAGATATTTATTTTTTTAAGGGCCATGGTGGAATTTTGAGCTCTGAACTTCATGTGCATCTCCACAAACAAAGCAAATATATAAAAAAAGCTTTTAATAATTGCCCCATCCCAAGATTTCAAGGTGCTGACAAGAAGGCACAGTTGTATTAGCCAACTGAAGATTTGGAATCTTCCTGAGCTGTTATGACTTTACCTTTTCATCGTCATGCCCTGGAATCTTTACTTTTTTGTATTTCCAGTGTGGCTTCGGACTTCTGCCTGGTGCTTACCAGATCTCTCTTAGTTTATGACCTTGAACATTTGGAGACAAACTCCTGAACTTGCCAGTTCCAAACCCTACGATTATGGCAATGATGCAAGAAGTCAGGAGCCAACTGGAAATTCAGTTGCAAAACTGAAATTCAGGACTACAAGCATCTCATGAGCCCAAAGAGGCATTTCCAGCAAAAAAGCTTGGAAGCTGCTATCCTAGTCTGTTAAGAAATGAAGCTGTGGCTGTTGGTTGCTGTTATTATTGGCTAAATAATGACAACAGGCTGAACACTGGAGAGTACGTGGCACATAAGGTCCCAAAGTGATCTTGCAACAGGATGTTTTAGCTGCAACCCACTGGAGTAAGAGGGGTCTCAAAAGAGGTGTCTACAGCAAAATGAGACTGGAATAACTGCCCTTCAGCATTAGGTTCCTGCAAGAACATCATGGAGGCTGGCTGTAGGCTCCTTACCTGGTATTCCAAGTCAACTGTGGATGTACATTACATTTAGAGCAGCCCTAAGGCCCAGGCAGTCTCCAGCTTTCTAGTCTTATCTCTTCTGAGGGCTTTGGTACAAAAGGAAATCCTGAGAGTCTCTCCTACCATAATTCTGATGTTGTTTATTATAGATGCATATGGGATTTGGTCTGATTTCAAACAGATTGAGAGCAGGCTTCTGGATACTGGGCTGGATTATGGGATAATCCTGTAATATAGAAGATTCCTCAAGTGCTCTGTCACATAATGTGGTTATAATCTCTGTAAGCAAGGAGTATGTTTGCATAATACATATCGTAAATGAGGACTCCACAGTATAAGGTTCTTTGCAGCCTTTTGTTACTTATTCTTTCCATACCATAGAAATCTTTTCCTTAGTTCTCCATGAAATTCATGCTGACCAGGATCTGGTATGTATTGGCTCCAAGCCTTTTCATTATACCATTAAAATGTATCTTTTCATTATCTCATCCTAGATAATATCTTGTTCTATCTGAAAAACTAAGCAAAGTTGAGTCTGGATGGTATCTGGATTGACACCTTCCAAGAAAACATCACTATCACTCAGGAAATAACACTAGTGATTCAGGACAACATTTTGACTTTTTGATTTGAAGTACTTCAGATATAATAATAATAAAAAAATCTAATCTTTTGTATTTTGAAGAGGTGAAAAAGCTGAATCATTCTCTTCAGCATGAACCCTGAGGGTTTTGGTTTTATAGTTGTTTTTTGGGTTGGGTTTTTTTTTTTGGTTGTTGTTGGGAATCCTCTCTGTCTTGTATAAATCATACTGTGTTGCTTTCCTCTTGCCCCGCAGCAGTCCCAAGACTAGTCCATAGTGGCTCTACCTGAGCCTCTTTGTTATTTGCGTGTAGGATGTATTTGGTTATAAATTCCTTGGCCTACCACTATTACCGTTACTGCCAATATACCAACATTACACTTCCTCCAGGACACCGTGCATGCAGAAGACTACTACGTGTATGACTAACTTACTACGTGTATAACTAGCTACTTAAGGGAGCACAGTAGTGAAGGCAGATGGCTTCTTTAATATGAATCACCTTTGCTGAAGAAAATGTTGCTGCCAAAAAAAGGAAAAGGCTTTCCCTGCTGAGAAAATTACTTGACCACTTGTAGGAGAAGTGGAGGATATGGATCAGGATGGGTGGGATGCTCAGGGAATGAGATTTAAAATCTAAATTGGAATCAACTCTGCACTGTCTGTTTTCCATAAATGTTACTGTTTCCCTTCAGATTTCATATTTGCTTCAAATGGGAGATGTGAAGATGAAAGTCTTACCCACAGCCACAAAGTGAGGCAGTGATCACTTCACATTATTTTCCTAGTTTCCTGATTTTGCTGCACTTCTGAAAAAGAGTTTAGTTGTGGTTTGGTTTTTTTTTTTCCCCTTTCTGTGCAATTTTAGGAGAGGTTTTGTTGTTCTGAATTAAAAAATAACTAAAAGGGTACTTATCCCATTATAAATGTAAAATGCATCTAGACCAGTAGGGCTCCTCTCCTCGTCACAGGCTTTGCAAAGTTGTCAAAAACCCTACTATGATCTTTTTGTGCTAGTGGAGCAACACAAACTGGGCCAAGACAAGACTGACCTCAGATACAGTTCAACTGAATTTGGATTACAGACTTGCATGGTCCAATGCACACTCTTTGCCCAAAGAAAGATTTAGAGTGGATGTTATACCAGATGGTTGTGCTACCATTCAGAGGGACATCAACAGGCTGGAGAAAATGGGCCTGCGGGAATCTCATGAAGTTTAACAATACCCAAGTGCCAAGTCCTGCACCTGGAGAAGAAAAGCCCTGTGCACCAGTGTGTGCTGCAGCTGACTGTCTGGGATGCAGTTTGACAGAAAGGGACCTGGTGGTCCTGGTGGACTCCAAGTTGAACAAAAGCCAGTGATGTACTCTTGCAGAACAGAAAGCTAACAGCTTCCTGATCTGTATGAGGGAGAGCATTGCCTGCAGGCCAGGGGAGGGGATCTTCCACTGACCCAGCACTGGTGAGGTCCTGCCTGGAGTGCTGTGTCCAGCACTGGGCTCCTCAGTACAGGAGGGACATGGATATGCTGCAGCAAGTCCAGAAAGGGCCCCAAAGCTCATTGAGGGATTGAATCGTCTCTCATCCAAGGACAGTCTGAAAGAGCTGGAACTGTTCAGCCTGGAGAAGAGAAGGCTTGGGGATGGGGATGGGGGGAGAATGTGTGTCACACTGTCACCCATATGCACAAGTTAAATACCTGATGTGGATGGGGTAAAGAAGATGAAGCCAGACTCTTTTCAGTGTTGCCCAGTGACAAGACAAGAGGCAATGGACACAAACTGAAACACAGGAAATTCCACTCCAGCAGAGGAAAAAAAAAAAATATTGTGAAGAAGGTCAAATACCGGAACAGGTTGCCAGAAGAGGCTCTGGAGTCTCCATCATGGAGATAGTCAAAACGTGACTGTGTAAAACCCTGAGCAACCTGCTTTAGCTGACCCTGCTTTAAGCAAGGGGGTTGGACTACATGATCTCTGAGGGTCCTTTTTAACCTCCACCACTCTGTGATTCTGTGTAGTTGTCTACAGGTAACCGAATTGTATAAACAGTGGGGAAAACTAGCTGCCATATTTTGCATTCCTCTGCAAAACTGAGGTCAATGAAGGGACCTTTGAGGGAAAACCATAGAGGTTAAAAGCCTTTTGAACCCTAGAGATTGTTGGCTTGTCAAATCCCCTGCCTGAGAGAAGTGGCAGAAGTCACATGCCTTGAAACTTCTACCAGTTGAGACAATCCTTTCAGAGTAATTGTAGAGAACAAGCCTATTTTGGCATAGAGGTGGACTACACAGGTCTCTGTCTGTGCAGGCAAATTTCTGTGATTCAGATATTGCAACACAAAGGGACACATGTTATTAAAGCAGTATATTATTTGTGTTATGTGGATGTACTTGTACGTGACAGTGACTCAAAACTGCAGTTTAAATGTACTAGGGAAAAAAAGAAGTCGCCATTGAGGGGAGGTGACTTGCTTTGCAGTGTTGTTACCCAGAACAGTTTGAGCTGGCCCTCTTACATTCCAGGTCATTTGAGGGATTTATTTGGGTAACACAAGTGGGCTGTAGGAAAGGAAGCCGGGTGAAGCTGGGTTTGCTGCTCTAGCTGTGCTCTTCCAAGGTGCCTGGAATGCTTATGCATTCCTTACATCTCTTGCCTAACTGCAGGAACTGGAATTAGAGGGTTTGTTGCTGTTCATAGCTTCAAATATACCTAAAACTCTTAGAGAAAGCTGGGCAGCAATGGTTTCCCAGCATACTGGAGAATTCACTCAGCTGTTGCAAGGGAAAAGGCAAAAGGCCTCCAATTTTAGCAGCAAAGGTGTTTTCCTGCTTACCTGCTGTAGCACAAAGAATTACTTCTTACTGCATGGCCCCTCATTAATTTTTAATTAGTTGCTAGTCAACTCTTTAACTCAATTCACTCTAATTAATTAACGTGATAAGAATCAATACCCTAATATGCCTATTAATACAGATGAGTGGAATCAACTTTGCTGTACACCTGTTCTCGGTAATCTGCGCAAATACTAGTGAATTATCATTGCCTCTCAGAAATAACATCCACAATGACATCTTGTTATTCCTTGTTGCTGGCGGATAGAAGCTCATATTATCACATTGCACAGGATGCTTTGGAAAATACAGTCGCTGTGGCTGTGAACTATGGCTGAACTTCATACATCTTGAAGAGACAGCTCCAATTTGCTTGTGACCCTAACAGGTCTGTCTGAATTTATGGCCTGAAATGCTATAATATAAAAGCGTCTCAGAAATATCACTGTATTAAATATCTCTAAGGTCCAAAGGGCAAAATCACAAGAGAGAAAGCAGAAGGGGACTCGAGTTTGATGGCTGTGAGCTGATCCTCTGTACAAGGAATAATTCCCCTGAGGTCTGCTCTGGCTCACTTAAGGTGATACAGACCACCCATGACAGGGGGCATCCACAGCCAGATGCCAGCTGTTTTTAACCACAAGGTTCTTGCAGGAGAGGTGCTAAACTTGCAACATACCTGAGCTTCATCACAGGTTGTGAAAGAGGACGAATATGCAGATAATGTAAGTTTTATCTGGTGAGAAATATTAGACATAACTGCCAAATACAAGTGATCTCTTCTCAAAACTTATGTAGATCTGATTCTGTTTCTCCATGATAAAAAAAAAATAACTGCGATACTTGTGTTTTCATTTAGCTCTGATGCAAGTCAGTATCTACCCATGCTGTAGGATGGGGATGATGAGACATTTAGGCTTCTTAGAAGTCAGCAAGTCCACTGCCCATCATGAAGTAGAAAGAAGGGATTAATGTTTCCCATTGGGAGCATAAAGTACAAGAACTCTCCCAGTTTGACCCTTTCTCAGTCCCATGCTCTTGTAAAAAATCTGTGGCTTGTTTAAAATCTGTATTCCAGAGCTTAAGCTTTGGTCCTCTGAAAATGCTGTATTAATGCTCAAGCCCAGAGCCCCTGGCATTTTGCATGTGCTGGAACAGGCAGATCAGAGATCCTAACAGTAGTTTCTTACTCAGGCTGTGGTTGCATGAAGGCTGCTCCTATAAAGGTATGCAGACAAGCATATCTCAACAGATAAAATTTACATTATCTGCATATTCGTCCTCTTTCACATTTAGTGTTCTCTACCAAGAAAGTCCTGAAATCAAATAATTTGAAACCAAAAAGAAAATCGTGGCATGGCTTAAAGTACCTTTCTCTCATCTATTTTCCTGAATATCTTTGTTTTTGTTAGAACATGCTTGATCTCCTGGTATAAGGTTTCATAATTTTAAAATATAGGAAGTATCCAAACAAACATGTATAGCAGAAGAAAAAGAAATTCATACTAAAACTAACACCACACCTTCAAAAAACAACTGTTTTTCTACTGAAAAAAATCCCAAAAATCTAAACACACAAAGATTTGTTGGAAATATTTATCAGGGCCCATTGGATTTTTTAAGTCAACATTAACACTGTTCAATACTAATGAGATGGGAAACAAAGCATCAGAAATGGATAAAATCATGAACTTGATTTTGGTCTCAAACATAAAACTTCAAGCCCAGTCCTTTTTATGCAGACAAGCTATTCCACCAAACACTTTCACCCAGTTTTGTTCAGCCTTACAAACAGCATATCTTGGTTTCCAAGAGTAATCCAGAATTGCTGATTATTTTTGGTATACTGTTTCTCTCGTTTTGTAAGCACTGCCACCTCTAATTTAGACTCTTCTCCTGTACCATCTCCAAAGGAGAACATAACGTGTCTAAGTGGTACGCTCCCCTACCTTTTCCATAAACAAGTTTATAAAGTCTTAGATGCAAGCAGCAATTCCTTGTTCTTTCTTATAAAATCTGCTGACCTGAAATCAGGACTTTGTTGCTCTTGCACACTTACGGAATGCCAGCTGTAGATAGGGTATGCTCCCAGATAGCTGTGTATCACCTTGGAGAGCACAATATGAAAAGACTAATATAACTCTGAAAAACAAAAGGATGTTTTATATAAATTTAATTAAAATATCTTCAGAACAGATTGCTGAAAATGGTTAGGAAGACCAATGGAGTTCAGTAGCCAGAGGGATCTTTTCCTGCTTCTCAGCAGAGAAGTCAATGGCTGGCTGGTCTTATTGTAGCACTACAGGGAACAGTTAGGCGCAAAATTGTTTTTGCACCAGAAAACTTGACTTTGAGAGTTTAATGCTGTACAGATAAAAATTTAGTATGCTTAAAAATGAAAAGTAAGATGGAGAGGTGCATCCCAAGTCCGTGTACATCTGTTATGAAAGGGAAAAGTGAGTCAGAAGAGGGAAAGATGGAAAGTTGTATGGGGAAGGAGACTGAAAATTTGTATATCAGGTGACATGGTCTTTAGCTGTGAGAAGAAGCTGAAGTGTATTCTTGTTTGCTTGCTGTGTGCAGCCCTGACGTCTTGGCCGGTACAATGGGGGGTATGGCAGCTGGCATGCAGCTGTCACCCTAGAAGAGCAGCTCCTAGCAAAGTGTAAAGAAACAAGTAAAATGAGGCTGTGAAAGTCAGTCGGTGCAGTGTACTGCCCTTTTACTGGCAGCCTCCTTCATACAAGGAACAAAAGGGAGGTCTCCGATAGGAACCGCAGCATTTCTCTTGATGGCAGGTGGCAGGAGAGACGAGAACAAACCCTGGTTTTAGAAATAGAAAGGTGTGGTTTTCTATCAAAAAAAAAAAAAAAAAAGCTTCTTTGTTTTATAGCTATGAGCACCCCAGCTGATGTGAAATGGAACAATTCAGGAAAGACAAACACCTTCTTAGAAAGCACATAAATATTGCTAAGGGACCCTGGTGAAGTCAGTGGGACTTTTTGCCCAGTACGTTGAAAGGCTGAAAACTCTGGAATAAAGAAAAAGAGAAAAGGAAAAAGCTGTGATGTATAATTTAGGCTTTGATCTTACAGCTTTTACTTTTTTGCAAGTAGCTTCACAGATTTCTGAAGGCTTATTCCATGGGGCTAAGCGTTATTTTTCCCTAAGCTTAGGATGCAGTGTTAGTTTCTTAATAATTTTCAAACATAAAGGTATTTGGGGCCATATCTTTCTCTTGTTGAGGTAATAAGCAACACTTCTCACTTATTTCAAGGGTCCTTTAATCTTTTCAAGGCCTTTTTAATTAAAATGAATTATTTAGTATTTGTACAGCACTTTGAAAGTACACAGAGCTACGTAAGAGCTAAGTGTTGTTATTATTATTCAACTCATTATTATCTTTTACGTTTCCCATAAAACTAGCTGTGACTTAGCTGCTAAGCTCCTTAGTTCTCAAGGAAAATTAACATTAGAAAATGCTTTGACTTCTTTTTTTTTTTTCTTTTTTTTTTTTAAACCATAGCAAATTACTACTGCTGATTACAACAGTGATGATATAGTATGAGAACTAACTGAACCAATGCAGAGACCAATTGTAGCTACACTTTAAGAAACTGTACACTTAGGGGTTGACATGCTGAACTTGAATGTGATGCTCCAATTTGCAAGCATGGACACATAAAAATGACTTGTCCTTGCTCTGTTCTTTCTACAGTCACCAACACTGATGCACACCATGCATATAATTAGATAAAAACTTGGAAAATTTTAACTAGACACCTGGCTTGTACTGATGTCAATGACCACAAGAGGTACAGGGCAGTAGAAAGTCAAAAGTAGAAAGTCTTTTCTACAAGGCACATGTATTTTACCTGTGTATACATGTGTAAAGAATGGGACACTTCATCTAATGCTGTTATAAGAGACTGGTTTCTGTACAAGTGCAAGATGCCAGCTGCATGTGAAAATCCATGCTTTTGAAGTGTCTATGCTGGCCTGAATAATTTTTGCTTAAAGTATGTTCATGCTTCAGTATTTTGGAAGATATTTCGAGGTGATTTTAGGGGAATGATCTGATTTTGTTGGGAATAGTTTAAGAAGGAAAGAAATTTAACTTCTTTCTTGTGAAATTAGGACCTTGCTAAGGTCCTCAAACAGATGCTCTGCCAAGTTGCCCCTTGAATAGGTATAGTAATAAATATAAAAGTATACCACTAAATATGTCAATAAAGCTGCTTTTTTTTTTTTTTTTGTGAGTGTATATATAACTTATCCACATACTCTTTCAGTGTTTTGATGTGAACAAACAATTTTACTATAAGCAAATATTTTGAATTGATAGAAGTGGGATCAGGTGACATTGTGGATACCTCTAAGGTAAACGCTGCATAGCATTATGTAGGCTACAAAAATACTTGCCTAGCTCTTAGTTATCTTTTGGTTTGGTTGTAACAGAAGGACCTGAAGAATACTTAAGCTCTTGGAATTTTAAAAATAAATTTATGGCAACAGATTGGATATAGTTTGTTTTTTATTTCTTAAATTAGTAGTGCTAATCCTACCTGTACACAGTGAAGACGAAGGCACTTTATTCACTTGCAATGAGACCTCATAAAGAAAATCACATAAAATCTTGATAAGGCTTTTGGTACTTTGTGTGTAAGGGAATAACAGGTTACTGTCTAGATAACTCACAGGAAACAGCTCAAGATATAATTAAACCTTACAGGTGAATGGCATTAATTTGTGTCTCTGCTGTACAATTCTTATTACTTAGTAATATCTGACACTTATACAACGTCTTTCATCTGAAGATGTAAAAAGGACTTTAAAAAGCTCACTTAAGTTTCATAAAAATCTGTGTGTGATATAACTCTTTAGGTAAGATAGATATATAGGGAGACCATGACAGAGGTTTTCAGGGGCTTATTTAAATGCACACAGTGAGTTACTTGCTGACTGGGGAGGAGAGATCGTTTTTGACTCTTAATCTAACATTCCACCTAAAACACTTATTTCCACCACCACCAGAATTCTTCTGATTTAAAAGGAATTGTATTTATCTTTCTGAATCGCTACATTTCCTTTCAAATACTTGTTCAAATATTGTTAGGAGAAAATGAAGACTAATGTTCTTGGGTACATGCTTGCTGGAGCTATTGAAAGGTGCATCATGCTGAACCTCAGAACAAGCAGCTTTCAGAGTCCATAATGAATTTACCTTTCCCAAAAGGAGGTTAGCTGCTTGGAAATTTATTTATTTATTTATTCATTTATTTTAGGTTAGGAAGGTGGCATAATAGGCCTCATAACAGATATTTAGGCAACTGTAAACAGCAAAGTGTAGTCAGAGCAGAGGACATAGTGAGAGGGCGAAAAGCAAAAAACTTAAACCCTGCATATGTGCTAAATTTCTTTTTAAGACAGTTTTGAAAACTTTTTTTTTAGTTATGTTCCTTGAATTACCTCATCTTATAAACTTGCTTTTCTGGGGTACTCTAACATTAAATCATCAAGATCATCTTTACTTTACCCTCTGTCATTGGCCAACATTCGTTGTGGCAGCATCAAGTGAATAAAGACCTGAGAATCAAACCTACTATATTCTGTTTGTTTCTGGCTGGAATGATTCTTTGCCTTGATAAAAGGCGTAGAGAGATTTATTGAAATAAAAGAATTACAGGACCCTGGAATTCAAGTCCTGGCTTGTGGCTGTGCAAATTGCTGAATTTCGCTGGAACTCCACCCTTTTCTCCACTTCTTTCTTTCAATCTTTTCTGTTTACACTGAAGCTCTTCAAGGCAGGGATTGTCTATAATATATACTAATACAAGGCTTAGCATTGTTGATTATTTAACCTAAACATCATATTTACTACAGTGATGCACAGACTATAAAGAAATGAGCATGAATCCTGACCCTAATGTGGGGAACTGTGGTAGGAGGTGGATGGAACAAGCCATGGGATTACACAACTGTCACGCAATTCTGACCACCTAGAAGCTCAAGCCTCAAAGAACGTGCTTTTACAAGGCTTCCTAGGACAAAATAATTTCTAAACAAAACAGGGTAATGGGATTAAAATTAATTACAAAAATACCCCAAAGTGGGAATGGAGAAGTTAAATTTCAGTAGACTCAAACGAGAAGTTCCAATAAAGTTGCACTCTGAATAAGCCTGAGGTCAGTGCCAGCAGAAGACAAGACAAAGTATTTCTTACGGTGCACAGTTCTTGAGTACTTTCTACTACTCTATGTTGTTTAACTCAATAACTAACTAGTATCCCATCTAGCATCCTGTGAGGAGTGCCATTTTCCATGTAAAAATGAAACATTATTGAAAAGAGTGGGATATATTTTTTGGAGAGGTGACTGACATATTTTCCTTCATTTTGTGTGTCGCCAGAGGTCTGTAAAATATGGCCATGGGGGAAAAAAGCATATAAACTTATCTATACATAACATCCTACTATAGGAAGTACAGTGGACACTTCTTGCATTATCATTTAGATTGTTGTAGGATGATAGAATTGACTTCTTATAATGTAGCAAATCAAATGTTCTCTATGGACAACAGAAAAAATAATATGAGCAGATGTTTTTAGCAGTTTAGGAAAAACTAGAGCTCTAGGGCTTAGGGGATAAGGCAAACCTTGACCAATATTGTGCACGTGTCCCGTGTATGTTTAACAGTTTTAAATAAAGAATCTGGGAAACTGAAGGAATTAATTAAATGCTAGTCTTTAAATGGCCCAGAAGAAAATATATAAAACCAGGATGTTTACAAGGAGGTTTGGACCATTACAATATGGTTTCATCCAGAGAGCTGTGGTTTCTCTCGTGAATATTGAAAATATTAAAATAAAAAAGGAGCTTTGGCTTTCGGTATTAGATATAAGAAGTTCCCTGTCTTTACTTAGGAAAGTGAATTGCCCATGAACTCCTTACAGCATCAGCCAAGAAGGCCTAGGCATTTTTCCCCAAGGATGAGAAGATTAGTATTTAGCTTCAAACTCATGATTTATAAGTGACATCTAAATGCTGATAATAGAGTATCTGACAAAAATACGAGAAGCAAGGTTAGGTTGGAAATTTGGAACTTACTGAAAAAACCCTCAGATTTTTCTGATCTGAGACTGAGTGTGAATGGTATTTAGATGAGCTCAGAGCTGTCAGTTGGGATGGTCATTCCACCACATTCTTGCCTGGCAGGACGGAGGAGGGTTGAACTGAATAGGGTAGCGTGTGAGGGCACTAGGATGGCAGTTTGTAAGATATTAAGTGTGTAATAGGATTAAAAGATCTGATTTATGGGTTAAGAAACCTAGGAGACAGGTTGTTGATATCGACTTCAGATTGGCAATGGTATGAAGGAGTATACAAAAGTTTATTGCTTACACTTATAGTATAGACCAGGTCAATCTGAGAATAAGACAGCTTGTTTATATGTTTTTTAAACACCATTTTTTGTTAATTGTTATGGGTACATTAAGCTGAAAAAAAAGATGGAGAGTGCAGTACCGCTTTAATATCAGATGTGAGCAGGATGATGATAAAATAATGGGTTTCTAATGACTTCCACTTCAGCACCCACCACTTCCTAGGCTTTGATTAATATTTAGAGCATGCAGTTTCTAATCTCGTGCTTCTAAGAGGCCCCTCTTGAGAATAAGCCCTCCATCCAGAAAGGCAAACTGCTGCATGACTTACTGTCACTGTAAGACATTGATTTTTCTGTGTGTGTTCTAGTGCTCCAGGTTGGATGGGAATTGAATATTTTTCTGTTCAATTTTTATATTAGACCCTCTGTAAGGAGGTACTGTGACTGCCTTTTTTCTTTTCTTTTTTTTTTTTTCTTCTAGCTGTCTGTCTTTTGATAAAGACTGGAAACCTCAGTTCTCAATCCACATACAGTTGAACTATCTCAGTTGTCTTGGTTTGGGAAGAAAAGGTTGGACAACAGGATTCAAGTTCAAGGAAACAGGATTCTTGGCAATTTCTGTTCCTGACTTAACTAGCAATATAATAATAAACCCCTTTATCATGGTATTTCAGCATTTATGCCTCCAGTCCTGCACAGAAAATTGTCCTCAGAAGGTGAAACTTTAAAATGTGTCAGGGTGTGAAGCAGGGAGACTGAAAGCTTGGGTCGTGTGTAGCTATTATCAGCAACTGAAATTCATGTATAAACATGTGACAAGCATGACAAGGACACACATCTCATTTAATTCCACTGAAACACACTGGATTAGGAGCTCTCCAGAGGGACACACTGAAGAAAAGGTCAGTGATTTGCTGGGGAAAAGGGAATGGCTCCTTCTCAGCTGGGAAAGCTGGGCCTGGAAGGCTTTCCTAGAACTTTGAGTGACTTGGAAACCCCTAGAAATATATTTCTAAAATTTTACCTCACTCCCCCCATCTCACTGGTGTTTTAGATGGGTAGGAATATCTGAACATCATAATTTATTGACAGCTATAAGAGACACCCTTATAGGTACCCTTCACGTGGCTAGTCATATGAGTGCAAGACACTATAAATTCTAGTCCCAGCTTCCCTTGGGAGTTCGGGAGGTAATTTACAGAATCTACAGCAGATGAAGTGGTTCTTTTCTCATGTTCAATACATTTAAGTCCTTTTTTCTTCTTTTTCTGTGATATTCAGAGTATTTGAGCTGACTGATTCTTCTGACAAAGTCTTCTGATTGCCCTTACTCATAGATCAGCTTTCTTGTTTTTCTTAAGAGAACCTACTTTATCTTTTAGGGTGGGTAGGGTGTTTTGTTTTGTTCCAAAATTAAGACTGACTCAGCCAGGTGTGTTTTATCGTCAGGTTTGTTCACTGTAGTTTATTGAAACAGGGAGATTATTTTTTGTTTTGCATACAAGTTTGGGGATCATCAGCCAAGGGATGTGGGGAATTCTTCTAGCCTCAAATTTGTCACTATTACACGCCCACACCCATGAGTCAATTATTTCATTTTGCTGTCATACAATGAATGTAGGCTCTTAGAAGGTGCCAGACTTGACAGCTTTGAAGTCTACAGAACAGGTTTTACAGACACATCAGCAGTCCCAGTTCTCCCTGTGCACTTCAATCTTTCCGAACCGCTGTGGCTTGACTGGAAGACAGCTTCAGTTATACCCAGAATCTAGGTATAACTCGCCATGTCTTAGCATATTGTGTTCTTCTCCTGTCTAGAAGTGTCCCAATGACATGGCCTTTTTCTTCCTTAGTTCATTTGACTACTGTCTAAGTTTGGCATTTGACCTCTAATTGCAGTGCTGCCTTGTGGGCTGAATGGGCAGTGAGGTTGAGCTCCTCTGATCTTCCTGCTCCAGGATCTCCCCTCCGGATTGTCATGGAAAGCCAGCTGCTCCTGTAGGCCGTTTGCATTCTCACTACCTGCACTCAGCCCCACAGCAGATAAACCTGAGGAATCTGGTCTTTTGGGCTATTACATCAGCGCCTCTCACAGCTGCCAGCTTCACAGAATAATCAATTCTCAATTAAGCAGCAGAATGGCAGTGGTAGAATAACCCAAATAAGACAAACCCAAGGCTGATACAAAAAGTAAATAAATTAGGCAGTAAGGATATATTTAGCGTGTTCACCTTTGAAAGGCTGGTAAGCGGATTCCTGTAGAGAACAGAGGCAGCTTTAAGCAGGCAGAATGGGGCTGGGTGCCAGCGGGTTGAACGTTGCTCCATTCAGACGTGGTGCTGCGGCCAGGAGTGACGGAGGAAGGCAGGGCCTGGTGAATCCACACCGTGGATAATCCATCTAGGTATCATTGAGACTTGCCTGGAAAAAAATATTTTTCGTTGAAGACATTATTTCTTTCAGAAAATACACTGCTGATCCTAATCAAAAAGGGGAAATTCACAGTCAGTCAATGCTCCATGGCATTTGAAGTGACAGAATTGTTGCTGAGAAGAGGGAGATTTTTCTCTCTTGGCAGAGAAAAAATGCAGTTTTATGAGAGGTACAAATTCTTGTTTGGTTGTAATAAACAATTTTTGCCCAGGGCCAGGGAGGCAAAGCTAAGCTAAACTTTCTCCTCCCCATCTCTAGCCATATCACTCTGCAGCTGCGCAATTCTCTGGGGATAAGCTTATGGACACACTAACTAGCTCTCAAACAAAAAGCTTCATTCTTTGTTTCTGGCAGTGAAAGCAGCCAGAAGCAGCAAGGCAGGCACACAGGTTGTGCTGAATCCTTTGGGATGATCTCTCCCATGACCCTCCCAGGGGCAGGACCAGAGCAGCAGCCTTGCTTGCCTGTCACTGTGAGGTACCCTTTCCCAGCTGTGTTGCAAAGGGTAGCCGCATTCAAAATGGTCTTGCCTGATCTGAGAAAATAAGGCTGAGTAACCCAAATATAAATCAGTCTGCTTGTTTTGGGCTCTAGGGTCTTGCATTTAGGTATCTAGACACACTGTGACAGGGTGCCATGGCAGCTTATAAAAGGTAGTTCAGCCACAGACAAGTGAAGACCTTCACAACCAAGTGAAGGCTGTAAAATGCACTATCTGATGTGCAGAAAGCTAGTATGGATCCACTATAAAATGAGATCAGAGAAAGTGGCCTGAGCAGTAGTAACTCCATCTCAAATTTCCTGTGTCTAGGCACAGTTATCAAGAGAGTTGCAGCAAACAAACTTACTAGCTGCCTGTGTCCTAACCTTCATGCTACTGTGGTTGAAACTGGGAAGAAACATGAAGCTATGCATGGATACGGTTTTGATGGCACTGATTTCTATAAACATTACAGAATATGACCATCTATACCGATACTGTTGACTTTAGCCACATACAAGGTCTAGTAACAGTGAATGCTTTAATGTTGTTGGCTTTGCTCATTCCACCTTGACAAATTATGGATGATATGTTTAATTTCCCATTACTGAACCTGACTGCTCCTTAGATTACGGGAGGACTTTTATTTTCTTTTGCTGATGGAGAACTGAGGTACATTGTAGGGCTGTGCCCAAATTATATAGGAAGGTATGGCAGGGCAGGTAACTGAAATGAGCTTTGGCTGGACCCTATCTCAGTTCCTTCATGTGTATCTTCAGCCCTGCCTAACTCTTCCTCATGTCTCAGATTCATACAGTTTTCTTTCAAGAGAGTAAAGGCTCTTTTAATGAATTGAGGTCTGAAAGATCCTTGCTTCATGAGGATCTGCAGGGAAATAAGCAGAAGCTGTTGGCTTCAACACTGAGATTATGCTGCAGATAACAGTCTTTCACAAAAGATGAAAACAGTGGTTTCCCTTGTATTTTTGGTGCCTGAGAGAAATAAACACAGGGATGAATTGTTTCAGCCAAGAAAGAGAGAAGAGGTATTAACAAGGAGAAGCAGGAATTGTGCTTTCCTTATCTGTTGAGGGCTGCTGTACTCTGTCAAGCTGAGAAGCAGTGCTTGTGCCTTGCAGGGACAGACTGCTTCTGAAGACAGCAATGGCAAAAACGGTCATATTGCGTTTTTAATTTGGTCAAAAGAGTTTTGTCTTTATGGTTGGATTAGGCAGTCACCAGCAACTCCTGACTGGAGCTCTCAGAACAGGCAGTCTGAGGTAGCTCTGTTTAACTCCATAGGCACAGTCTGCCTCGCAGGCGAGGAAGGTGACACAGTACACATGAAATACCACCTGGTGCTAGAGCTCCATGGCCTTCCTGCTCAGCTTCCAACACACTTCAAAGCTCTGTAAGCCGTCTGGTCTCCAGCTGTCTTACAAACAACCTCTTCACCCATGAAGCGTGCTGTGGGTAGGGGCAGTTGTTTCACAGGAACCCAGAATATATCGTGTTCCCAGTGGAGGTTCTTGCCTGACGTTACCTCCGGGAGCAGGAAGAGCCGGAGCTGGACTGTCCTCCGAGCTGTTTGCAAACTGTTCTCAGAAACAATGGCTGATGATTCATCTGGCATTGTCACCAACAACCTCCAGGCCTGCCTTTTAACAAACCTTCCCAAAATAAAGAAAGGGGACCTTCCCAGACAGAACCATGTATCCTTTAGTGGTGGATCTACAGAAGAGTAATCTAGGCTTAAGAGTGCTTGTAATCAAGTGATTACATATGCTCGCCCGAGGTCAGACAGTAAGCTAGTTTAGCAGCTCTGGGGACCCTTGTTCCTGTGTTGTGCTCACATGACATGAGCATGCTGACTCATCCGTGTGTGTGGATATATAAATGCCTGCTTATAACGTGTTTTTGCAAGTTTGAGTAATAAAGCCAGATCTGTGAGGTTGCAGTCCTTTCTATGGCAACAGAACACTGTCATCACCGACATTTTGACTTTAAAAACTGTTGTAGCTTTGAAAAAGAAACTCAGTTCCTTTTTTTGTTTATGCTGGTAACGCAGAAGGTCACTGGTTTAATGTGTGTAACCTTTTAAAGTTATTTCTTTGAGTAAACATTTGCTGGAAGATATCCTGTCTGGGTGATATCTTTTGCAAATGCCTGATAGGCTACCTAAACAAACTTCTCTTTGGTGAGCCCAACACATGGGGTGGCCTTTCTAGAGGTATGCATCCTCGTATAATGACATCCCAAGTGTTACGGCAATATCTGAAAATGAAAGACCCCAGAATAGGGAAGATTGATGGTATTTACCTTCTGCAGTTGCTAGCAGTGAAAGGATAGTGATGACTGATGAAGACTAAGATATATTAATGAAGGAAGCCTGTACTACTCATCAAGGATGTGAGGTGACAAAGGTTAGATATCACGCTGGCACCTGTGGGAATGAAATGTATCTGATGAGGAGAGCCTACATAAGCACATGGGGAAGACAACCACTCAAAACCAGAATTATGGATGTCTGCAACATAAAACACATGAAATATTTACCTAAGGAAGTTAGAACCATGCGAGAAAAAAATCCCACCAAAAACCAAACAAACAAACTGTGTCTAATGTAGTAAAGAAAAAAAAAATGGTGGAAAGAAGACTGAATATCAGACTAAATAGGTGAAACAAAGAAAAGTGCAAATAAACAAAGTAAACCTTCAGTATGGGGCTGCAGGGGATACTTGTGGTTGTTAAAGCACACATGGCTCTGCCAGAGGAAACCTCTTTCTGTTTCTTTTTATAAGCTTTTAACTGAAAGTTAGTTATCCTCGTTAGGCTAGTGCATGTAAATAGTTATCATAGGGGAATATTAAAGTCCTTGAAGCTCAGTTGATTGACAGCATTTAAGGCTGTAGCATATTATTTTTAAGCAGGGAACATTAGCTTAAAAAACCGCAAGTCCTTCAAAAGCTTTTTTTTTTTTTTTTTTTTTCCCTCCTCTCTTATCTTCTTCTCTTACACATCAGTAGATGAAGTCAGTGCTGGGTGTTTACTACTTTTTCCTTAAATACCGGTAAGACAACAAAAGATATTTAAACCCTATACATGTTGTACTTCATGGAGGTGGGAGGAAAATGTACAGAAACATGCCCTTTCTTGGGATGCATCAACTCACACACCTTCCTGGAAAAGACAAAAGGGCAAAGGAAAAAAAACAGCCATGAGGGAAAAAACCAACAGAAGCTTGCGTTGCCGTGTCACCTTCCACGTCATATGAAAATACTTTTTCCAAAATTTGAAAGCATTTCATAAGAGCAGTCAGAAGCATATTGGGTTTTTTTTCTTTTTCCTTTTCAAAGCAAAGCAAAGTTCCACCCTTGCTGTCTGTCTCTCTTTTTTTCTCCTCTCTCTTAAGGGGAAAGAAAAAAAAAAAAAAAGTTTTGAGAATTTCATTTTTCTATTCACTGCAGTCCTGGCCAAAGTAAAGCCCTCTTTTACATTGACGTCAAGATCTTTACTAAGATTAGGGTTTCACTTCTCTATTGCAGCAATTAGCTAGGGAATGTATAAAAGGCTTCAGGGAAGCAAGCTGGGACTCCAGAGGGGAAAGCACTTTGCACCATAGGCAGATAGCAAGGGAGAGGGAGAGAGGAGGCAAGGCAGGAATACAGAGAGGCGGGTGGGGGGGAGGGAGAGAGGGAGGGAGGGAGGGAGGGAGGAACAGAAAGTTTATGTACATAAACCTTTTTTTAAAAAAGTATTGTTGCACCTGGTAGCTAGCTCCACCGACACAGAAATGAGAGGTCTGTGCAGTGCTTAAATAGCTGGGAAACAATGGGATAGCACAGGAAAGTTAACAATTAACAGTCTCAGCTTAAATTTTGTAACTGCAGGGAACTGGAAACACAGCTGCCTCTCTCTTCAACAAAATCAGGTCTCCTGGTTAAGGGAAGAATTTTTGTTAACATCTTAGTTTCTGCAAAATAAGCGGCTCTGAGTTGAATGAGTATCATGCAGTTATGGTTTTAACCAGCCTGCTCGTCTTTAACTATCTCCGCTCGTTTTAAAGAGAGCGGCTGGGAGGAGGGTAACGAGGCTTTTGAAATGCTTTTTACTGTACTTTTTTAAATGAGGGTACAGAGCAAAAAAGGGAGCTGAAGGCATCCGGCTGAAGAGAAGCAGCAAGGAAGATGGGTCTGCTAAGTGTGGATTTGCTGATCACGCTTCAGATCTTGCCGGTCTTTTTCTCCAATTGCCTCTTCCTTGCGCTGTATGACTCGGTGATCCTCCTGAAGCACATGGTGCTGTTCCTCAGCCGCTCCAAGTCCGGGCGCGGCGAGTGGCGGAGGATGCTGACCTCGGAGGGGCTGCGCTGCGTCTGGAACAGCTTCCTCCTGGACGCCTACAAGCAGGTGAGTACCGGGGGTGGGCAGGGGCCAGCTCCGAGGAGCATCCCTGCGGCCAGGGGAAGGGGGTGACGGCTGGGTGTCCCCTCTCTGGTGTGAAGTTTGATGGGAGAGGTGCAAGGTGAAAGCTCGGGCTGCGGGCTCGCTGCTCTGCCCCTGACCCTCTGTGCGGCCATGGCCGGGGCACTTAGTTGAGCCGTGCCTCAGTTTCCCCACCGGGACGAATCATCACGTTCATCAAGTGTTTCAAGATCCTCGCATAATTGTAAAATGCCCTGGGTGTTTTCACAGCTGTTGTTTAATTATTTGCCATGGGAAATCCTCAGAGGTGATAGGAAGGCTGCGTCTTCAGACAGAGCGCTGCACAGACAGATGTCATCTGTGTGACAGATAGAATTGGTTTAATTAGAGTGAAAGAGGTGAAACCTTGTCATTACATTGGCATTTTCTGTTGCGCGTATGTTATTTTTTATACTGGGGGAAGCATCCAAGTAATAGTAAAACTGGGCACCGAGGGAAACACTGAGCCTTTTTTCTTCAAGAAAGCAATGACAGAGGGACATGTCAGAGATTAAAAATGAACTTGACTAGCTGAGGGACAGCTGCCTGATGATTTAAGTTAAGAAGGCCAATAGCAGTTGTGCAACATGTACTTTTTTTTCCCTTTAAGCTTTGTACAAACATTACCCAGTGGTGCTGCCCAGGTCTAAAGAGGTAGTTATAGCTCCCTTTTATAGTTTGAAAAGGTGGACCCAAAAAGATGAAATTTCTTGAACAGGCCACCCAGTTAGTAAGTAGAAGAACTGGATTCAGAGCTCTGTGGCTTCCAAAACAGTGCTTAGTCTGTTAATTTGTTGTCTTATTTAGACCATCTAATTTAACATACCCGTGTGATGTCATGAGGTCACAGGGGTCCTGTCCAAATGATAGCTCTGTATCTTCTGAAACACTTATTTTTGTATCGCCTTCCCTGGTCCCTTTTCACTCCCCTATAATGCCTTTTGTGTTTGCTCTCACCTAGGGATGTGAAGAGCTTGTGGCGCTGGTGTTTGCTGGGTTTCTGATATGGAATACCAGCTGCTTAGCTTTGAAACCCAGGCCACGGGGAAGTTAATTTTCAGTGTAAGACAAATATAAATAACGTTTGCTTTTGCCAAATGGGTCAACCTCTTACTGCCACCCTAGGAATCAGCCAGCTGGCTACCCAAATAAAGTAATGCTGAATGAAGCTCAGTATTCTCCTAGCGGTTCTAGCTTCTGTTTTTAGTCTCTTCACCAGACATAAGTAAATTTTACAGTGGCCTTGTTAAATGGGCCGGTGAACACAATTGTTCCCATTTTACAGACAAGGCAAAGCAGGACAGTTAACACATGACTTGGTCGAGGCTCCAGTGGGAGCTGGTAGCACAGCTCTGAAACGGCCGAGTCCCAGTTCCCACATTTGCAACCTGTATGTGGCCCAGGGTCTGAAGAACGGGTGGAGCTGTAAGGAACCTTACATCCACGAGATATTTTCAACCTCGTTTTGCTTAGGTAATACAAAATAATTTAAAATAAAGATGTCGCATGCCTTTCTGTACTTCCCAAAGTCATACTTTGCCTTTTCCTCAGTGCTGTTGGTGTCAACCATGGAAACTACAGGGAGGATAGCTCTGTGCTATTTTTGGTGTTGGCAATGAAACTCGTACCTTGAACTTTGGTAATTAAATACTCTCCCTTTTCACCATTAAATCACCTAGGTTGTTAGGTCAATCAGGCTTTAAGGTCCCTAGGATGGATTCTGGGCCTCAATGAACTCAACAGAAAAATGCATATAAACATAACCAAACTTTATAACCTTGTTCCAAAAAGGGGAAAAAATCCATTTGTGCCAGCTGTCCTTAAGATGAAACTAATTGACCAACAATTCATGGAAAGAGTCTGTTTTCTGTAATAGAATTATGGGCCATAAGGACAGAAGATCATCGGAAACCTTTGATAGTCACAGGAAGGTAGATAATTGTAGAAATCAAATTACAGAGGGAACACCATAATCTGAGGAGCAATATTATGAGAAGAAGAGTCATCACCCCCACAATGGAGGATAATCTTCTGCTGATTCTGTAAAAAAGAGAAAGAAATAAAGTTTCAGCTGGAAAGCTGTACTGGTAGAGCTGAAGAAAATTGAATTTACCCTGCCTTGTGGTAATGTTTAAAAAACATGAGAAAGTGAAATATATTAAAGACTGTCCCACAAAGCATCATTTTCCTTAAATCATCTTTTTCTAAATCCTGAATAGGACTGCCCACTTGTGATATCTTAATCTTAGCCAATTAGTGAGGGTGGGAAATAAAAATATTATGGAATCAGAGTACTAAAGAGCATGACAAAATGCAATTGATATCATAGCCATGATTGTTTATTGCTCCAGGTTGCTAGCTGAAGCCAGATATTAGCAAAGTACTTAAGCAGGTGCTTAAGCTCATTCCATTGAGGAGTATTTATGATTCAACTAGAATAGCAGAATTGCAGATGTCTGAGATAAACCAAAGCTAGACTGCCAGTTAGTACTGGATTAAAGTAGTAACTATACTCGTTTTTGCTATGTTTTGTGCCACTAACAGAACTCTTCTTAAGTACATTTCATAACATTTTTCACAAAAGTACTTGATGTAAAATTTCTGTTCACAGAAAAATTTACTGGAAGCCATTCCAGAAAAACAGTGTGGGTAGATACTAGATTCTGGATTAAAGTAAATTTGTTACAAGAAAGGACCTCTGCCTTGAAAGCACACAGACTGTTCCAGACTTAAGTGGTTTTGTTTCAGGACTAGTGTGTGCAAGACATGATCTTGGAATAGTTAAACTAAAGTGTATTTGAAAATGGCTATTCTGATATGTTTTCCCTTCTAGAAAAACTTTTGAAAATCTTACCCAAATTTTGACTTGCTTTTGTTCTGCTTTTTGTTGTTGTTAAGTACTATTACACATGACTTTTTGATTGAGGCAATTATTTCATAGGCAAGATTACTTAGCAACAGTTGAAGACTTTAACATCCTCAGTGGGGAAGCAGTGTGGAGTTTGTTGTATTGGAATAGAGTATAGTAAGTAAGCTTTTTTATTGGAACATTTTATATGACTTGTTTTCTCTACATGTTACAGTCCCGCTGGAATCAAAATGATTGATCTTTTGTTTATTTTTATTTTCTTATGTAAATTTTATCAATGATTAATATGTTTCTTTTTACTTCTTTAGCTCTGAGTTCAGTATCTGTCACAGTGTTGATATTGTCTACACCGCACCAGCTTTGTGATTCATAGACCATCCTTCTCCTATTCTTTTCCAAGAGGCAAGCGTGTCTAATATTGCAACAAGGGAGTCTTTAGGACCAGATTAATTGTCATAACAGAGACAAATAGAGCTAGTAGTCAAGTTGCATTAACTTTGTATAATGGAAAGAGTGCAACTATTTCATTTAAATGTTATTTTTCTGATTTACTGCTGTGCTCTGTTTATCTACAGAAATGAGGGGTTTGACTCCTGAAGAGCAAATCATGTATGTATGTATGTGAGTGTAGGTATTCGCACTTTCATATGTGTTTGTATGTATACAGATACATATATGTGTGTGTATCTGTCTATATATATATGTACATACATATACCTATATGTGTATAAATGTAAAAATCCACACACATAGGCATGCATCATCTCCGTTTTCAGGAGTCAGTCCTCTCTCATTTCTCTGTATATGTATACACGTATTATGTGTGTGTATACATATGTATAGATATGAACGCAACCACACCTACAGATAAGAGACAAAACCCAAGAGATTTTTGGGAAGGTGCTAGTGTGCCTTCTGCACGATTTATAGAGGCCGGCTCTAGAAATGCCAGTGAGGCATTTGTTTTAGGCCACAGCATGTCTACTGAATGTGTCACATACCTTATAGCAACCCAGAGAAATAGCCAGAGGGCTTTGGAAAAAGACATCGTATTTACCTTTAAAAGCTTGTTTTTTACCTGCTGAGTTCCATGCTTTATTTAGTACTGAGATGAATCCACTTTCTAAGACTCCAAAGGTGAGAAATCATTATCTTAAAATGCTTTTAAAATGGGTACATAAAAGGTTGTCCCTATTAGCAATCCTCAGTGGAGGGACCTCATGCTGGAAGCTTTTCCATTCCAGATACAAGCTTTGTGTTTCAGAGCTATGGTGCCTGGTCCTCAGTGGAGAGGCGTAAGGTTATCCTAGAGGAAACCCTCCCTCTTCTCCACCTCAGTGCAGGATAGTTAGGGGGAAGACCTTAATGGCATCTCCCTGAAGCAGCCAAATGCCGTGATGCATCTAGGGGGTAACATGCACATATATGCACATGGGTGTAAATGCACATTCCAGGCCTCAGAAGGATGCTGGTATCTCAAGTGATGAATGGTGGTGGGTATTTGCACGTACGGCTTTCTACTGTCTTTAGCATGGGCCAGCAGCAAACTCTGGCATGACAGACCCAGCAGGGAGGGGACGGTTGGCACAGGATCCCAGCTTCACGGCATAGACCCAGCTCTGGGTGTAGCACCAAGTAGACTGGTTCAGTAAACACCCAGTTGGGTTTTCCTCAGATTTCAAGGAAGCACAATTAAATTACCTTTGGCTACTTCTGCCTGCCTGATAACTACATCTTTTATTCCTAAAATAAATCAGTATGCAAAGCAGGACAGCCCCAGAACTGTCATCTTCAGTACATGCTGGACAGCATTATCACAAAATTTGAAAGTAATATACTGGCGTGATCCTTTACCTGCTGTTTGGCTGTCCAGTAACTCTTTGCTTTGGGGAGAAATTTTTTAAAGGTTGGAAGGAAGGCATAACCTCTGTACTCATTATTTGTATTTAGCAAGGTAACAAAGTGTCTTTCTCTGAATTTGACAATGATAAAGGGAATTTGCGAAAGAGTGTGTTCTGTAGTTTTGGGGTTTAGAAGCTAGATATTGTGTGGTATTAAAAATATTTTATTGGCATTACAAAGTTCAGCCTTAGCAGGATTGTTTTCATTGACATTTGCAAATTAAAACAGTCTTGAAAGAAGTGAGAAAAACAAAATAAAACCACAATTAAAACTTTTCCTGCAGCGTTTGGAACATAAGGTCAACAGGATTTGGGCATGTCATTGTCATTATTATTAAGACATTGTCATTATTAATAATATATAATCATGTTTGTTCTAGTAGTGCCTGAGGACCAGCCTAGACCCATTGCCCCAGGGAGTGTCCTAGGCAAGAGAGGCAGGTGGTTTGTCCCACAGAGCTGATGGTTCACCCAAGACTGGAGCGTATGGTTCAAACACCCAAGATGGACAAAGGTAGAAAAAGGGATCTGACAACTCCTGTCCCACATGGGGGCTCATCCTGTCCATTTCATTTTGCAGATCTAACTTCACTTCTTCCACACCACCTCTTTGCAGTCTTCCATTTCCACTCTAACATGTGGAAAACTGACCGAAGGAACTGCTGCCTTTTTGTAAAACCCTTGTGTAACCCCCTCGGCTGTGGTAGGCGCAGCAAGTGGGCAGCACCCAGGGAAAGGCTTGTACCCAATCCCTGCACCCTGGCTCTGCCTCGCCAGCAGAATCACTGCTGTGTATGGACTCATACATTGCTAAAGCTGAGTTTTAAAAAAAAAAGAACCAACAAAAAGATCATCCAAATTAACTTCAAATCTCCTCCAGGTGCTGACCAGCAAAGACTGGTGAAGGACTGTGTCACCTGTAGTTAGCCCAGCAGGGCAGCAAGTGGCCCTGAGGCCATGGTGCTGGAGGCCATGCTCCCATCCAGCGGGAGACAGAAGCCCTTAAGCAGCTTGCTGTAGGCTCCCTGACCAGAGGAGCTGAAATTATCCATTTTTTTAATGTTTTCTTATAAATATATAGAATGTATTTTCTTAAAAATTATCCATTTTCTTTTATAAGAGTACCAGGCAAAAGGCTCCTTTATGCTTTTCCTCTGCCATGCATGTTCCTTTGTGGGACGGCAATTTTTAAATCAAGAAAACAGCATTTGACTAGTTATTTTGATCTAGAATGTGCCCTTTTTAATTTGACTCCCACTTCCCTCCCTCAGCTTCATACACCTGATCCTAAATAAAAGACTGGGGACTCTGGGAGAACGTGAGTCAATTCTAGTCTCTGCTCTCCGAGTAATCGAGTCTCTTACAACAAGCTGTCACCTCCCCATGACAAATGAAGGGTTCCTGCTCCTGTATGCTACTCCAGACGAGGGCCTCCTGGAATTTTTATCCACTGCAGAGTTCTCCAGCTCTGGGTCATGCAAATAAAGAAAATAAAAATAATGTATTGTATAATTCCCCAGCCAGAGTCTGACTATGATTTGGATAAAGCACTGAGAAGTATCAGGCTGTTCAGAGGCTATATTTAGCTGAATTAGGATCAAATCAAATCAAAGCAGAGAACTTGAAAGGAGCAAAAAGCTCCAGGGATTCAGTTCATTACCGATCCCTGGACTCCAGTCCCGGACGCAGCATGTCCATATTGAAATGGCTAATATCACAGACTGCTAATTGTCTGGCATCACCTATTTTCTTTAGGGGGTTGACACAGCCCGATGAGTCTGCCAAACCATTTGAAAATCCCTCATGCAGGGTATGAAAGCTGTATCCCAGTGCATGGCATCCCAGGAGGGTTATGCTAAAGCTGATAAAAGCAAAATGAGAAAAACGAAAAGGTAAATGAGGAGGCCATGTTTTGTCCGTGGGGCTTTTCCTAGTCCTCCTGGAGAATGTACAACAAAGTTAGCACTATGTGCTATTTCTAGCCTGTCGTTTATGAATAGGGCTTTCTTTCCCGCTCCTAAGTCTCCGTCATTTTGCAGCCAGCGTGCTAATGCATCGGCAACCTTGTTCCCTTCTCGCTCTGCGCGCGGACTTGCAGAAGGGCATGCAGCACCGAGGCTTGTCAAGCAAACACGGAATTCACCCAAACGCTGCAAGTCATTGCTTTGGTGAGGGGCTGTGGCTGGCTGCTGGCTGGGCTGGCTCCCAATTTGCTTGGCCAACCTTGCGTGTCCCAGGCAGGCTGCGCGGGAGGGGGTGCCTGCGCTGCCCGCTCTCCGCCTCGTCCCAGGCTGGCACAGAGTGCCCAAACATTCACGCACAGAAGTACGTGATTATAGAAATGCTGGATCGCGTGTGAGGGGAATTCTGCTAGTTTGTTTCTCAGAATTTATATTTTGCCTGCCTTTGTGTAAGATTTCAAAAGCGGTTTGGCTGAATACATGGGGGTTTTTCTTTGTTTTCTCATTGCGTTGATTCTCTTTTCCAAGAGCTATTTTTTCTTTCAATAAATAACAACAAAGAAAACAGCCAAGGCCTACAATGCAAATGATCAGCAAGGATGATATTGTCATCCTGTGTCAATCGGTTCTGAGCCTGGCAAAATAAAGAGTCCCTTTGGGAACGTCAGCGCTTCATCAAGACTAATTAGCGGAGATGCCGCTGCTTATGTTTAAACATTAACGACTGGGCAGGGCTGCTTTTTGGATTGCCTGACACTGGCACCGACCTTAATTACTCCTCTACAAGAGCAGAAAATGCCTTGTGAATGCCTGCTTGGCAAGGATGTCTCATTAAGGGGAAAAAACCCAACACAAGCACTCCTAGAAACAAAAATAAAAATGGTAGGTAATCTGCGGCCATGAGATGTTCTTCATGAATGTGGGAAATGGAAAGAAACTGCTATAAGGTAACATAGGGTATGTTTGTACTTTGTTTCCTAAACTTACCCAGTTTTTAGTCAATAAGGAGTGCGAGAGACAGAGTGCAAGCTTGATTTGTTGGAGAACAAACAGTGAAATACGATGCCACCCTTGGTACCCGTGCTAAATAGCACCTGAGGGGCATCTCCATGCTGGTGTTTGATGGGAGCTGTTATGTTAGTCTGTTCCGTTAGGGTTTGCAGACTGGCCTAGGAAAAGAAGTGTTTGGTAGACCTGAGTTGGTAACGAGGAGCTTGCAGTGTGTAGCCTCTCTTCTGCTTGGATATGATCAAGAAGCAGACTCTGGTTTCCCAGTTCAAGAGTGTTGGTTACAGTATTTTCGCTCATAATAAATTTGTTCAAATAAAACCAGAAGAGCGAGGGGAAACAGCTGCTCAGATGCAGCTTGTCTCCTGAGTGGCTCTGTTTGTCGTTGAGTTTTAGTTGCTTCTGTCCTTTCTACCTTTATTTTTCTCCTCCTCTGAGAAGTGCCAGCAAATATCAGAAATTCAAAGTTGTGTTGCTTAACTGTGATTTATGAGATAAATCATATGTTATTACTTCTTTTCTTTGACTGGATAAGTGCACTCTCCTAAATACTGAGGTCCATTATTCATCCAAGGAGTGGGTGCAGCACAGATACTTACATGTCAGGCTTTGCTCAGAAGGCACGTTTTGGGCAAGCCAGCTCTGAAAAAAGCATTTGCTTGGTAGTGCAAGAACAGTTAAGCTTTCTAGGTAAAGAGGGATCTAGTGTTTGTGCAGATGTGCAGGTGTTGTGTTTCTTGAGATGTGCCCACTTCTGGTAGTTACTGGCTTGCACAACTTCCTAGCTGGCTTATGGGTTGAATGCAGCCCTCGAGATGATTCGGTGGCCACCGCATGATCTTGACCTGTGTATTTCTTTGCTCAAGCCTGGCCCGTTACCTTAGTCCCTCATGCTTTGCCTATCTTACTACACAGAACAGCAGAGAGAAATGAGATGTTCCAACAGCTCGCACAGCAGAGTACCTACTACCTGCTAAGTGGCCTGCAGCAGCACTTTTTAAACGCTGCAAGATGCTTAATGGTGCTTAAATGTTACAGCCCGAGTCTCCAAGCCTGCCTCTCTCCAGATAGAGCCTTTCTTTTCAAAAACTGGGATACAGCTCTTTTCCTTCCTTGAGTTCAACAGCTGGGCACAGTCACACAGCAGGCCCTAAACCCAGCTAGTTCAAACCTTGCTTGCTCTCAAAGGCAACGGAGCTCAAGTCTTAATTTTTTTTTTTTTTTTTTTAACTGTTACCAGGGCTCTAGCAGATAGCAATGCTGCAGACACAGGTTTATGGGGAAGGGGCCACATGGAGCTGTGCTTTCCTGGGGCATCACTTGCTTCCCTTGCCTGCCATACAGTGGCAGCTGCACGTGCTCTGCTCGCAGGGGCGATTACCTCGTGCTTGGCCTGGAGAGATCTGTGGGTCTAGGGCAGTCTTTCTGTGGCTCTCTTCCTTGCTGATGCCTGAGTGAGAATGGCAGAACAGTTGTGTCTCAATTTGCCCCGTGGAAAATAGTCAAAATGATGTTTCTATCGTGTGCCAACATGCTGTGAGACCTTCTTGTGTAACTGTGAAGTCTGGCAGCTGTAAAGTCAGTGTCTTACAAACTTTGCTTTGATTAGTTTCTTGCTTCTATTGCTATTCTGACGAAATAATGCCGAGTCATGAATAACTGTAGATTTGCTCAAGGTAGTCAGATTTCTGGGGGAGAAATGGAGGATCCAGTATCTACAATATACTTGCCTCTGGATCTGTGTGTAGCAGCAATTGCATTGGCTAAGTATTCAGCTGTTAACTCAGTTTCTTAGTGAGTCTGACTCACCAGGATACCCTATAATGTAATGTAGAATATGTATGTATATGTATATAATGTAGAAGTGCACCAAAAATCAGTTTCTAATTCTAAAAATTCAGCATTAACTTCTATTGACTTTAGTTGGAGCGTAGCTTCAGAAAGAAATAAATACAGTATGAAAGACTTCAGAATTTGGCCCTGTGTGTTTCCTTCAAAGCAACACTTCTGAACATAATCAAATAGACAGGAGACAGAGAGAGACAGAAAGAGTCAGGGAAGCACAAAAGGATAATTGCATTGTTGTACTAGAGCTTGATGGTAAAGGCAGATACATAGGAATCGCCGTGGCAGAGCTCATTAAAAACTAATTGTCTTATGTAATATTTTGTGGTTCTATAGCAGTTATCAGCTAAGGATCTTGGAGCCCTCTGCAGGCTCCACCTAAACCTGGCAGTCCCTTCTATGAGTTGCTTATAGTCTGCCTTTTTTCTATAGGCAGGGGAATAGAAACAGTCAGGCAAAATTACTTTTCCACAATTGCATGTTAGGTTTGAGTTAGATCTGGAGCTACAGCTGAGAACAGTTTGTTTTCACTTCATCCTACTTCAACCTTTGTGTAAAAACTTTCCCCTTTTCCTGTTGCTTTCCCCCCAGTTGTCTTCTAGAAAAGCACTGCAGTTGAAGTGTCACTCAATCAGTGATGCGGTTACTGCAAAGCAGTTAGAAAAACCCTTGGAGAGCACAGTCTTGGTTGGTCCACTGTAAGAGCAGGATGTACACTGAGTGGGCATCTGCAGAGATCTCCCTTGTGTTTGGTATTCTGAGTATTTTCAACCTTGGACTGCAGGATGGAAGAGAATAGTCATGTATGAAATCTGAAAACCTTTCAAAATTGAGAGGCACTGCGTGTGTTGTGAAGGTCACGGATACAATGCAGAATGATTTTGGAAAACTGGAAAAATGCCTTGAAATGTAGGAAATGCAGTTCAGTGGGGTCGAGTGCAAAGCACCAAATTCAAGCTGGACTGATGAAGGAAGTATCCAAATCCATGATGGGGAGCAACTAGAAAGGCAGAAAAAGGGACCTAGGCATTGTAACTTCTCACTAGATGACTCCTAGTCAACAATCCTGCTTTTCAGAAACAGTCATGATGTTTCATAAAAAGTAAACATCTGGAATGTAGAAACAGATGTAGCCTGTGAGATACATTAAGTAATTGTCTGATTATTCTGAGAATTAGTAAAAACTCTTTTGAAGTTTTTAACACTGTTCTTCAAGGAAGATGTGAACCAAGTAGAGAGAACTCAGATGACGGCAGTGAAAAAATATCACATCTAGAAAATTCAGCTCACAGAGAAAAGTTATGAGAAATTGGAGGTAGTCTGTCTGAAAGAGAGTAAGAGTCTGCAAATACAGTAAGGGTGGACAGGACTGTGTGTGCGTGTGTAGTGGACAGGACAAGACAGATTTCAGACCAAATGTTCTGACATTAGTGAAGTAGTTATACCTGTCAGGAATGCCATGTTTCCCTGTACTGTGAGTGGAGATGGACTAGATGAATTTCTTCTGTTTGCTTCTGATGATTTGCTATGTCCCCATGCTAGCATCCATGTGGGTAGTTAGGTGTACTTTTTGGACAGGTGACTTGAAGAGTAGTAGTCATAAGGCTACTGGACAAGCAAGTCACACTAACTTGCTACGTTTTAATTTGTTTTGCCGTCAGGTCAAACTGGGAGGAGAAGCCCCAAACTCCAGTGTAATCCACATAGCCAAGGGCAGTGACGGCAGCAGTAACAGCTGGAAGAATGTCAGTGGCAAATGTGGGACCAAATGCCACCTTCTGGATTTTGCCAACTCTGAGCGGCCGCTGGTGGTCAACTTTGGTTCAGCTACCTGACCACCATTCACAAGCCAGCTGTCGGCCTTCAGCAAGTTGGTGGAGGAGTTCTCTGGTGTGGCTGACTTTCTGTTGGTCTACATTGACGAGGCTCACCCGTCAGATGGCTGGGCTGCCCCTGGAATCTCCCCTTCTTCATTTGAAGTCAAGAAACACAGGAACCAGGAAGACCGATGTGCAGCTGCTCACCAGCTCCTAGAGCGCTTTTCCTTGCCACCTCAGTGCCAAGTGGTGGCTGACTGCATGGACAACAACGCCAACGTGGCCTACGGGGTTTCATTTGAGCGAGTATGCATTGTGCAGAGACAAAAAATCGCCTATCTGGGAGGCAAAGGCCCCTTTTTCTACAATCTGCAGGAGGTTCGGCTTTGGCTGGAACAAAACTTCAGCAAAAGATGAAATCTGTTCTCTACAGAAGCGATGTCCACAGAAGTGTCCCTTTAAGGTGATGTAAAAGGGAAAAAACAAAAACAAAAAAAGAAAAAATATGCTGGTTTCAAGAAGGCCTTTCAGATGATTGCAGGAGAACACACTTGATAACCAGGTCAAGCTAATGTTAAGTAAGAAAAGAAAATTAAACAAAAAACCCTGACTCCACAGAAACATTCTTGTATGAAAAAAATCCCACTCCTGCACTCGCTACAGGACAGAAGAGGTGAAGAGGCTTCTGCGAAATGGTGCTGCTGGCGAGTGGGAAGAGTGGTGAGACAGGACCTGTCTCCAGGAGCTCCTCTTGTGAAGTGTTGGCCCTGGGGCCGGCCAGGTGCGTCGCTGCTTGGAAGGCAATCCATGGAAAGGCAGTGCCACGCATTTCACCAGAAACACGTCTTTACCCTCCTGTGGCCAATGCAAGTGACCTGAGAGGAGCCAGGGGCTTGCAATTACTTTTCCATAGAAATACCAAGGAGTGTGGCACTCGGCCTCTCTCGTAGAGAATTTATTGTTCAGAGACTACAGGAACCACCATGCAATGCATCGTGCAGGCAGGCTGCAGATCCAAATGAGACATTGTATGCTGGTATTTGTACTCTCTAGGAACGCCTCTGCACAGTTATGAACGATGTCATTCTATCTATACGTTTGTATCCAGTATGCAGGCCTGCGCCTGCCAAGAGAAATGTTAAAATCTATGGAGCTGGACCAAAAAGACAAAGGCGATCAAATAAGCCCATTACAAGTTGAAAAAAACCCCAAACTTGGACTATTTGTAACAAAACAGTGAGAACCGTCTAGAGCGTGCATCATGAGACAAAACTCAGCTGATGCCAGCCAGCCCTTGGTTCTCAGAGCTGACAACACACATTTATCAATATCCTCTGGTTCTCTTCTCTGTTTCTGTACCCGCCTTGATGTCTTTCTGTCTAGCGGTAGGCTTAAAGGTAATTTCAGTTTTAGCTTTTTTAAAAGAAAATAACTTATTTCTTTCTTTTATTTTTATTGGAGTTAATGACCTTACAGATATATTTGGGGGGATGGGGGAACTTATGCACAACTTTACCTCATTGAAATGGAAACCTATCCTGTCATTTACCCTGTTAAATGTAGTCATGCTGATTTTTGCTGTTGTAGATACCTGCAGGTAGTTCCTAGCTACGTTAGCTTGTCTGGAAGTTCAGTTGTTTGCAGCCTCAGAACTGATTAGCTGGAGTTCTGCGATCAAACGGGATGGTGGTCTGTTCGTTTCACTTGTGTTCTTAAAAGCCTTCCCAGAGAAACAGGGAGGACAAATAGTGTGAACTAATGTGAGTAAGTGTAAAAGATGGCAGAATTTTCATACGAATGAGTCTGAGGAATTATTAATTATCTTTAAAGAGATACTGTCAACTTAAAACGTACATTAAGTTTAGGTATTTCTAAAACTACAATGATTTTATCAAGCCTGATGAAAAGGCAAGTTTACGAGCTAACCCGTTGGAGCTGATAAATGAAAACCCATAAGGAGATGGACTATCCAAGTTTTCTCTCAACTTTGGCAGAAACATGAAACAGATGAACAGGATAAGTGGCAAAAATCAAATTAGTTCTTTTAATTTCTCATCCTGTCAGTTGTCAGGAATATGATGTATTAGTAGTAACACAGGGAAGAACAGAAAATACGTATGTAAACATTTTCATTTTCACAGTGTCCCTTTAATACTGTGTATTTCCTCTTGCTTGGCTGTTGTACGTCAGCCAATGTACAAGGCATTTGGAGATGTGTTTTCAAGAACAGGTCTGAAATAATGACGGTAACATGAGTGATTTCTCCCATATTTTCAGGTTCATGCTTCCCTTCCTTCTCGTATTTTCCTCCACACACTGTTAAATGTATACACATGTACACTTACACTGGTTGGCGAGAAGGGCGTAACGAGTGGTCTTCAGACCTTATGGTGAGCCCCACTTCTCAGATGACATGCTTGTGTGTGTGCATGTGTATGTATGTATGCATTAGTGTATGCATATATATGTGTATCATACAATTCTATGTATGTATATCCATATACATGCACACATAAGTGGTGTCTAAGGCCAATAATAATAATCATTCTGTCCTCCCGTTTGTTAATGTTACTGTAACGCATTGCTCAGTGTGGAAGTTTGTTATACATTTTCATGACTAACTGGGATATGTAACTGAGATTTTTAAACCTAGTATCATAGAAACAGTAACACAGCCAAACTACATGGCTTATTTAATCCAGAGTCCTACCTCTGACTGTATCAGATGCTTCAGGGGAAGGTGCAATAATTTCTTCTGGAATTTTCATTAGCTTCAGCCCTTTTTATTTTTGTCTTGTCTAATGTGATTGTTGATGTCCGAATATCCCTATGAGTGGCTGATCCGGAGTTTTGAGATTTAAATATTTCTTGAGGTGGGGAATACTAAAATCAAGAAACATCATGTTTAAGAGCAAAGAAAAATGAATAAAAACAGATATTTTTTTTTCAGATTTAAATTGGCTGCTTTTCAGTGTCATTCTCAAGCTCTTGCTCTTGTATGCTAAAATAGTATAAACAGGAGTGATCCCAATTTTTCTTCAGTATGTCAGTGATTATATACTCTCTATAGAAATTTGCATACCTTTCTTAAGACAATAATTCACATTCTTATACAGGCCCGTATTTTTTGCCTGTCTCTGAATCTCTTCTTTTTCTGTTACAGTGCCCTTTACTCAGGTGAGTAAAGCTGTAGATGTTACTCCGAGAGACAATATGTTTCCACGTACCTAGCACAACATCTTGGCTTTAATAAATCTTGTTCTTCAGTCATCCGAAACTTTATTAATCCATAGCAATGCCATAGCCTTTGTAAAATTTAAACTAGTAAGTCTTTTCTTTCTCTCTTCTTTTCCGCATCACCCAGTTGCAGTCCGAACTGTTTATCTGGGAAATGCTAGCCAAACGTTTAGCACAGCTGTTGAAACATACCTTTAGCTTGGAGGAGAGAGTTTGAGCTAGTAATTCTGTGAGTTTATACCACTTTGTGTATCTAAAGTTACAGTTACTTTTCAAGTCCATTTTCCCTTTTGAATTTCCATTATTTTTTCTCGTTATTCATAGATGTCTGTTCATCACATAGGATAAAGGAATTATAAAATTGGCTCCTGGAAAGGGGAAATCCACAAGGATTTTCCACAAGAAAAAATACATAATAACTTCATTTTTTTCTTGGCAACATGAATGCATTACCCTGCCCAAAACTTAAAGATAGTTCAGCCTCACTGATTATCAAGACAGAAATACATTTTGCAAATCCTTAAATTTCCCCAGAAAATTTGTGGTCAGAAAGCAGGGGAAGTATTTCAAAGAGAGGAAAAAAAAATCTTTTGTAAGTGGCTGATAAAAATACAAGCTCTTCATTTATTTTTGTTGACAAAATTAGAGCATTTTTTGGTTTTAAATTAAACTTCATCCCTTGTCCTCAGTTAATGATAGAAGTGGCCATATGTCAGATACCCAGAATTATTGTAACAGTGGGTTGTTCTGGGTCTAGGCAGTGGTTTTACTGCCTTGCTAGCATCGTCCTTCACAATTGGTCTGGTCTGCTGTGTTCCTGGATTTGCTTTTGTCTCTTATTCTCACTGTTTCAGGGCACTAAACTGTATTACTTGAGGTGCTTCAGTGTGACATACATATTGAGCAATAGCTCGCAAAATAGGTGCCTGAAAGTATTTTGGAAGGTTACTGTGTATAATAGAGACCCCAATACTGTGTCTTAACATTAGTATGGGAAACTTCCAGTACTTTTCCGTTTTGAATAAGGTAAAAAGCTATTTTGGGCTATCATTCTACATTGTTCTGTGCTTAGCATCATTATTTAGCACTGTATAAAATGAATGTAAAACATTTTGTACAGATGAAAACGATAGCATTTTGCTCTTGCTTGTGTAGACAATGACATAAATTTAAGGCAGCAGGAAAACATGCCCTGTCTATTCAAAAGAAAGAAATATATTCTGAAATATATTGTTGAACAACTGTCTGAACCTTTGAAAAACAAAATGCAATCATTTTTATGAAGGTGATCTTGGTGGGGAAACCCCCAGAGCTTCTCAAAAAGGTATCAGTGCTATGTGTGTGTGGGGAGGTAGGTTACGTTTCTGTATGTGTGCAAGTGGTTCTTCTGTGATGTGGAGGTTTAAGAGTTTGTAAGACTTCCATTCAGTACTATTACCAAAGCAATAAGAGGTATCAGGTAGGGAATACTGGCCAGTTTTGTTCAACTCTACACCATGTCTGTGCCGGCTCCGTGTTCAGTGACCTTTGGGCCCAATTTGGAGGCTTCAGAGAAGAGAGGTTGGGGTGAGACAATGAAAGCTTGTGTGCTCATGAAGATAGCTAACAAAAGAGTAATTAACTCAGTTGGCGATCAGATGCCCTCACACTGGCATTCCTCTGTGCACCTTAGCGTTTCTGTATTTGAAATTAGGCCTCGTTGGGGCTGTGAATAAGATCACCGGCACGTAGATGCCTGTGTGTAGATGCCTGTGTGTACTGACTATGTGTGTGTCATTGTTTAAATGTCAAAAATACACTTTGCAGGAGAGCCAGCAACACTTTGTTACAATATGGTGCTCCATGAAATGTGCTTTCTAGATTTGTTTTTCTTGTATTATAATAAACAACAAAGGAAAATATACCTCTTCTGTGGCGTCTTATTCTAATATTGGTTATTAATATGCAGTGGAATCTTGACATTAGACCACGGAAACTTAAAACTGTGTTTAATACAGCCTACACCACCCTGGCTAGATCTTAAGCATTATGAGCAAACCCCTTTATAAATGGTGGGACGAATTTAATATCTGACTACTTCTTAACTTTTGGGAACGGCAACAGGGAGAGAAACTGAGAGCTACAAGGACAGCAGCTGAGTCTGCACAGAATTGCACTGTTCAAAACAAGTATGTGCTTGAAGAAAGCGTATCAAGCTGTACGTAGCACACGAAACATGGACAAATTCATTGTGAATGCATCAGCTATACATATAGCTCCCATTTCAATGAACACACAAAAGGCAAAAGATGAAAAATAGAATTAAAAAGCTGAATAGCTGCTACAGGGGAAAAAAACATTGGAATAGATGAATGTCTGGCAACCTAAACAAACTCCCTTTGTAATTTAGTTCTATATTAGAAATTTCCTCCTCTTTTTCATCTTTCCTCACAGTAAAGTTTTATAGGACCCTACATCTGAAAACTGCTTGTGAATATAGGTAAGAAAGAACAAAACAAATCACGAAAAAGAAAGCTTTGGAAATGATTACATCTAAGCGGCCCAAGCAGAAATGTTCCTTACAGTATGCTTGACAGGCCCTTGGAACAACCAAAGAAATAACTATCTCTAGATTATCCAGTTCACAAAAATAACCCTCAGAAGTACTGAAAACAGACTTGTGAGTGGTGTGAGTATTCCTGTATTCTGGCTGTTAGTGGTTATGACTTTTCTATCAATCGTTGCTATAAAGAGCTACTTGATATTCTGGAAGAAATAAAAACACCTTTCAGGATTTGTTTTTTATTTCACAACCATATGTATCAGGTGAAGGCAGATGTGATGAAATAACAGTTTTATTAGAAAATAGGTTCATTAATAATTAACTTGTTACCAAAAAATAGATTCTGGCTGCTCCCAAATATTTGTAAAAGTATTTTTTTCTGGAATGGATAGTGTCCATGGCAGAAGGAAAAAAATAATTAGAAAATTAGTTATTTATAGAGCAACATTCAAGGATATTGACTACTGCTCAAGATCTTATTTTCTGACAAAGAAGAGAATTCCTGAGGCATAATAAACCTTTCCCAAATACCAACTTCAAAGCAAGGACCTAAATGTTGGTTAAAGGCTTTGGTCACACATAAATCATCTTCAGCTGGAGTATCACTTCCACAGTTTGATACGTTAATTGACTCACTGTGTATGCCTGTGTACTTCTAATGTTCATATTAGTGAATCCGCTGGCTTAAATGTGTCTTACAGAGCTAATGTGAAGTGGAGACACGTTGAGTGAGTATCCTGCTCTCATCCTTAAGGCCTTAAAGATTTGTGAGCTTCCCTCTGTCACCTGACTACAGAAGGATCACCCATTTCAGGTTATATTGATGAAACATATGAATACCTCAAGCATTTTAGTTCTCTCCGAGATAGTGCCTATTACACAAAATTGAAGAAGTAAAAAGCAGGAAAAAATACTCTTTGTAAATCGGTATTTCCCGTATTTCCATATGCATATTTGAGTTAGCCATACAAAAGCTACTGTGGCTTAGCTATGGTTAGGTGTGCAGATAACAGGAGGGGAAGTTTTCTCCAAAGCCCTCTCTTCTTCAGAAATTAATCAGCCTTTGATGTCCTTTAACCCTGTTCTTTTCCCCTCACATCTTTCCTGCACCTGATTTCCCATCTCTTGCTCTTTCCAACCTGTAACACCCTTGGTGATGATTTCCCCCATCTCAGCCTTTGGTTTTGTGGAGTTTGCTTAAGGTTACAGCTTAGCTGAGGACTGCAAGTACGAGTACTTTTAAAAGGATTTCAGTTGTCAGAAGGTCAAGTGAGATACTTGAGAATACAGCATTTTGTTCCCTTTATCTGTGTATCCTCAGCACAGACCATCTGCATGCAGTTTTGTTCTCCAGCATCATTTTCACGTGCCAGCCTGCAGAGCTAAACGCTGGCTTTCTGGGCAGATTGTAACAGCACAAACAAGTATTTCCCTTCCTGCAGGTTGGAAGGGAGTGAACATACAGGTTTTAATCTCAGCCCCAGCTACCAGAGTTTGTATCTCCTCATGATGGCCACCAGTTTGTAAAACTCCTAAAGCCAACCCTCCAGCCTCTCAGAGGGCGAAGGGCTGAGCGCTGGCAGTGCCACACATTACACCTGGTCAGATATCTTACGAGACAAACCTTCCCGAGGTTTTTCTCAAGAGACTCACAGGAAATTAGACCAATCCTTCCAAACCAGAAAATGGGGGACTATGCTTGTAAGTGAAAAGCACTTGCTTCATGAGGAAGGGAAGTCTTGTAGCTGCTGCTGCTGTGGAAAGAGCAGCAGATTTTTACTAGCTGCAGAAGTTCTCTCTAAGTGATCTTTGGGGATCTTTACAGAGGGACTGAATGGCACTGTGGGGGTGGGGTGGGGGTGGGGATTTCACAGTGCTAAAACTGTCCACAGCACTTCACCTGAATACTGAGCACCTGATGGAAAGTAGCACCACTTCGCCACTTGTGCATCCAGGGCATACCAAAGTGCTTGAATCCCAGACGTACATCACTGCTATAGACTGATTTGATGACATGTAGGCAGGATGCCTGGACTAAAAATGCATATACACTTCGTAGCTATTCCCTCAGGATATTTCTCTTGCTGTCACCACCACCTGGGTATCTCAGCATCATGTTGCTTCTCTCGTCCAATACCTTGGCAAACTGTCCAGCATCACACCTAGTGCCTCCTGAGCAGATTGCAGTGACCTCGTAATTTAGACTGTGTGCCACTGGTGCTGAGCTGGTTTGAAGTTCACATCATCCTGGTTATTATTGGGCCAGATATTTCTGAGGCAGTAGAACAACAAGTTTCTCCGCACTGTTTTCAGCAGTGGAAGTATCACAGTAGGCGAGGCTGGGAGAAAAAATTCAACAGACCTTTTCTGTTCCAATGGGACTGCCCATATAATGTTAACTGCAAAAATTTTCTCAATGGCTGTTTAAGTATGTATGAAAATCTCCACGAGGCTTTCATTTTTATTTACTTAGTTCATCAAGCTGTACATTCAATGGGACTTTTGGTATCTGAAATGGAATTTTACAGGACACAAGTCTTTTTTTTCCAGTTTTCAGAAACTGTGTAATTGTGACAAAGCCAAGAGACACTCCTTGAGTTTATGGTGTCATTTTGGAGCTGTTTGTGTGAGTTGTAGAGGGAAGCAGAAGAACACTCACTGTAAGCCCTGTGCCATGATCTATGCCAATGTGAGGCAAAAGGAAGATTTTTCAGGGCACGCAACAGTCCTTCATGGCTCCTAAAGCCTACTCGCACTGCCCTGCTCTGGGGGCAGATCACCGCTCCATGAGATGAGGTGTGCTGGAGCGGCCCAGTAGTGCTATGAGAACCTTTTCCTTTAAAGGACAGAATTTCCCCTGAACTTCAGAGCAGCAACAGAAGAAAAAATAAAATAAAATAAAAAACCACCATGAGAACTAGGTAAGTTTCCATTCCCAAACTGGCTGCGGAGGAGGAAGATTTTCCTGTTGCATTTATGCTGTTTTAATCAATTTCATGTTTTCTCCCGCTGCAGAAGTGAATGGGCTGCTTCAGTGATTTAAACACTTGCAGCACCAGAGCAGCCGAGGCTAGCTGAATTGTTTTAGCTTCCCCCCTCCTTTGTTTGAGGCCAGGTAAATAGATACAGTAAGTCATTACTGGGATCATCGCAGTCTGGATCATTACCCAGAATACCATCTGCCGGTGTTGTGTCAAGCTTCCTTCTATTAAAAAGCCATTAGATTACATCTGATATTCATTTATGGACAGCAGATAAATCAGTCCACTTGACAGATAAATAGGAACTCAAGTAACTGTTTTTTAATTGTGTCTACTATCATATGTTGTCAGTCATGATACATTTAATCATTGATAATACTTTAATTAAATATATCTTAAATGTGTTTGTCTTGTCAATGGAGAAAAACAGATGGCATCACTTGATAACGCTTTGAGTTTACTGTAGGCTTATGTTTTCATTGACACGCAATAAAGAAATTAATTTGAAAATATATGCGTTATTCAAGTGTAGCACGCATGCAGGTTTACTTCTGTTATTTAGAGAACAAGAACTGTTGTGTAAAACGTTGGTGACACTTCCATTTGGAAGTGAAATTAAGAAGTCATGGCAGGATCTTTAAGAAAAGGACTTTCACATGCTGTTTGAAAGGTTTTTGTCTGCATTTGTTGAAAGAACTATTTTGAATATAGCCGGCAACTAACATACAGGTTGTTTCTGTGTGTGTATGTATGCTTAGACTGCATAATTTGTGGTTTGAACAGAATGAAAGAAAACAGTGCTAAGTTTCAAACCTAAGGACTGCTTTATGTTGTCCTCTTTTTAGTTTTTGTATCTTAGTGTGGTAAAAAAATGCTATGGAGTATCCTGAGGATAACTCTACCGGGAATTTAATCACAGTTCATACAAGATCATGCTACTCAGTTTGCTTTCTCAGTCCTAGCAGCCTGAACCAGAGATGCTCATGAGTCACCACAGAAAGCAACAATCAGTGTCTCCTTCAGGGCAGTATGTAAATTTGCAAATAAGTCCATCATATGATTAACATTTTTAAAGGATTTATAGCTTAAAAAATTAAATGTGGTTAACATAAACACAACAGATAAAATAGAACTTCACATTTCATATTTTCCATTAATCATCACTCTCTTTTGAAAGATAATCTTCTGTGATTTTATTTTATTTTCCTTTTTCAGAAACATTCCAGGCATGAACTCATCCCAAAGTTATTGGGGTTTTTTTGTTATTGGTTTGTTGGGTTTTTTGGTGGAAAATGTCAAGACGTTTACATGGCTGTTTCAGAATGTGGTAAAGAATAGACATATATCCACGCACAGATAGATGCTCATATTTTTCCAATGGAAGAAAAAAACCAAAAGACATGATCACACTGAAACAAAAGGAGATGACCATATCAAGCATGACTGACATTTTTCACCTGGTATGTTGCACATAAGAACTCTTAAGTAGGAATATTCAGGGGAAATAATACCCATGTAAGCTGTTGAAAAGCTTCAGATGAGCATTTTTCTGAGAAAGACAATCACATAGTACAAACTATGAGACTTTTTCAGAGGCTAAAACTGTCTCAGTTTTTAAATCATAAAGATGAAGGCCTGGATGAACATGGAGGATGACTTCTTTAAAGCAAAGCAAGTTTTCCAAAAGAAGCCAGGGCAAGTTAAAGGAATACTATGGGAAAATATGTGCCATTCGGTGTGTCTCTATTTCCAGATTTTTCTTTCTATGGGAAAAATCAGACCCTTGGCCGGCAAAATTCTTGTTATGACCATCTAGCAATTTCTGTAGAGCCTAGCTGAATTTTTTTTTTTTTTTTTTTTTTTTTCTCTGTGGTCTCCCTAAATAGGCAAATGTACTTGCATTGCTCTGAAAAAGCATCTTCTTTCATGAGCCTTTGGAGACACATATACTTCCTTTCCCATCCACCTTATTCTGTATGGCTGCCTTACAGGGAATCTGTTGAAAGTCACAACTCAAGTAACTTTAGAAAACTATGCCAAAGAAATTGAAATGTTGCCAGAATATTAAGGAACAAGCAAAAGAAAAGGAAAATCCCATGACGGAAAGTCTCCTTCAAGGAACTGAGAAGGATTCAAAGTGGGAGTCCATGAACGCAGTCAGCAGTGGTGTACAGTAACCCCACGGCCTAACGAGGTCATTAACCAACATGGGCATACTTCGAGAAGTGTGTTTTTTCCCTCTACACACTCAAAATGCAATATTTAAGGAGGACATTGGACACTGACATTTTAATCAAGGAAAAAAATCAGATAATTATGACAGCAAGTTAAGACAGGTAAGTTGTAAAAGATAAAATTTTCAGAAGAAACTCATCTGATGTTCCCTTCTCATAAGGATAATGATACCTCAAAAGAAAGTCTCAAGTTTAAGCAATAATACTTAAGCAACAAAATTTTAGTGATTAATAAACAAGACTCACAAGTCTGATTAGTAAACTGGTATTAAAAAGTTGGATTTAAGTGTGATGTAACAACTTGGTTATTTTTGTTGTTAAGGTTTGCTGCAAAAAGATTTTGCTGAACCTTTGAACAACTTTTACATTTAATTTAAAGGCTTGGATTCACCATGTGAAAATACTTGGAAGTTAGGCAGCAGGTGGATCAGATTTAAGTGAAGCACCTGGTACCAGTTTGACTCCAGAACTGCATTTCCACCTCTAAGACCAAGCCTTGCCTGTATAGCCTGAACCATGAGGGACCTCAAATCAAAGACTGCTTGGTAAATGTTTTTTTCAGTGCTGTAATGCTAGCATAGTTTCTGCAGATGTCAAATAGACCCATTAATATTTTCCATTTACTGAAGTTGTGCGACCGACCTTCACAGTTCTCAAGAAAAAAGGGCTTGCTGTGATATAAAATTATGATTATTGACTAAACCCAAAAGTTTCTCAAGCAAGGAGCAGTAACTGCTTGATACCCTCATTTCTAAAGTTGTAAATAAAGCCAGATAAGTATCTGGTAATGTAGCCTCGAGGAAAATAAGTATAACTGAAGACTGGCCTGCTTCTATATGCTTGGTTATGCAAACTGACAAACTTTCAGGTCTGGTTTTTTTTTTTTAACTGGGAAGTTATTACAAAAATGTAAGCACAGTACTAATATTCAGAAGAAAAGGTAAAAAAAAAAGTAGAAAGAGATGCACTCTATCTGCAGCACTCTTCAAGGTCAGAGCTTCACTTGCCTTGATCTTGCCTATGGCCCCTTGGAGCTTGCGTTGATCTGCAGTTTAGGAGGGGGGCGAGCATCAGAGGAGATCAAAGAGGAGAGACAGCTTTGGATCCAGCAGCAGCAGAGTAGAATATCTACCGAATTAGCCCTTTCTTCACCTCAAATAATTGCATGTCTTATTCCCGCAGATTTATTTATGAGCCTTTGGAGTGTCTCCTTTAACAAAAATCATTGCCTTTAATTAACTTCTCGGGCAGCTCTCCAAGCTTTCTTCAAAAATCAGACCTTTGTGCACACACACACACGCCTCACACTCCCCCCCCCCCCCCCCCCCCCCCCAATATCTGAACTTGCCCTTGGTAGGATAACACTTACAAGACATATTAGACCCCGTATGCCTTTAGGTCCTATCTCATATGGAAGAGCAGGTTTGGGAAAACAGTTCAAGAATGGCTTTGACTGTTTCCATAATAACTTACAGGGGTTTTGTTCAGCTTCTTCTGAATCGTTGGTTGGTGTCAGTGAGAAGACAGGCACACTGAGCTGATCACAGGTACAACCCTTGGAGATGTCCTGTTGCAAAATGGCACAGGACTGTCCCCCACAGCACAGTATCTGGGGCTTTCTCCATTCCAATTTTAAGTGATAAGACACTTTACTTTCCATTACTATTTACATGTTCAGTTACCTTCTTACGATTTTTTTTTTCCTAACTGGCAGGATAAAGCTTTATTTCCTTTTTCTGAATTTTCTGAGACACACGATCTCCCTTGTTATTAACTGCAAATCATGCAAACAAACCACATGCATTTATCCAGGCTGTCATCCAACCCAGTTCTCCCAAGTTTCCTGTTTCTCAGCCTTTTACTTTAAACCTTAGACCACACTGCCTATCCAAAATCTATTTTTTAAAAAAATCAGTTGTGTATAAATAAGGTTTAGAGTAGTCGTAGGATTTTGAAAATCCCAGGTATGAAAACCAATAGCCAACATTCTGTTTCGGTCCTTTGTAAATCTAAGAGCCATTTGTAAATATAATCTGGGTTTTGCTCATCCAAATTTTGCTTGGGATATATACAAGTAAGTACTTTGTGCTAGCCTGTCCTCTGTTTAAAGCATCAAAAACCAAGATGTGTTAAAGTTGCCCCTGTAGTTTTTTGCATGAAACTGGTAATTCAGACAGAACAGTGTGTAATAAATACTCGCTGGGTATCTTTTTATGCTCTGGAAGTTATTTGTAGGGTATTGGTTGATAGTGGTAACATTTACAGTAAGAATTCAGCTTTTCTGCCTTATTTCTATAAAAGAGGAGAATCTTTCCACCACTGCTTTAACATTACTCAGGGAAGCAAGAAAAACATATCTGCTCCTTTGGATGACTTTGTTATTTAAAGCCAAACCTTTATTTCTCGCAACACTAGATACTTTCTGTTTCAGTACTAATTCTTCCAGGTGTACTGCTATTTATTCCTGGACAAATTGTTATGTATTTATGTCATTAGGGATAGAGATCCTTTCACGCAACAGGCATGTGTTTAAAGCAGCATCCAGACCTGTGGGCATTTTTCTATGAGTTTGGGGTGGGTTTTTTGTCTGAGAAAACCAGGCAGCTGCAGGAAGGCATATGGTCGGTGGCCCAACATTTGGAGCAGAGCTTTTGGATCGGTACTGCTATTGCACTAGAAACCCTCTAACGCCAGCCTGGAGGCTGCTGCCGGGCAGGCCTGGATGACCGTGAGCACCGCTGCATTTCTGTTAAGCTTGCACAAGCATAGTGGTATTTCCCCACCGTCTTTCAAAATATTAGTTTGAGCAATTCCCTTCTCCCTCCTTGCATTTGCCCAGCTCTGGCCAGGCGGGGCATCCAGTGGGATCCAGCCCTCGTTATTGTAGGTTCATTCCTGGTGCCTTCGCATGGGGCTGGGGCATGGGCCAGCTCTTGCTGTGGCGCTGCAGCAGGTGGTGACTGCAGAATTGGTGCTGAGCTGGTTTTGGGCGCTGGTTTGATAGTGCTGGGTGCTGCCCTGGTGCCATCGCTGCTGAGCCCTATGTGGAGGAAAGGTCACGGCAAGTGGAACTGGCATAACCCTGACGCAAACCTGGGTAAACAGCGCATCAAAAAGCCTTGCCAACCGTGAGGAGACCTATCCAGTATGTAGTTCATGGCAGAAAACCAACCAGTACTACCGGGACATGTGATCACAGATGCTGACTGATGTACTGCTGTTTGTCTTGTGGACCCTCTGTTTGTAAGGACTCCAGGTTTTGTTATTTTTAACTGACTCTTGCGAAACTGCCTGACAATGCTGCTTTTTTCTCTTTTCTTTCTTTCTTTTTAAAAAAAAAATAAAAAAAATCTGGGTGCAGCATGTTCAGACATTACATTCCTTTACTCCTTATCCTCAAACACACATGCATACCCATACATCAAAAGACATCTCATGCCCTTCTTATGTTAAAGGGATGATTTTCTGAAGAGTTCTGCTCCCATACAGGTAACTTTATCAATGACTAGATTCCCAAAAGAGCCTGACCCACCAATTTTGTGAACTGGAAGTAAATGAGACTGAGATTCTGCCATTAAGAGTTTTGAGGGTTGTCTGAGTATGCAAAACCTGAGAACTTTGCTTATTGCTCCATCAAAGAGACACTAAGCCACAATCAAAAATACTTGGAAATCACCTAGGACCTGGGGTTCAGGTGACAGGCATTAAAGAAAACTCCTTAGGCTTATTCTTGCCTTCCTTAATATGGGCTAATGCTGTTTGCTTGTCCTTGAACAGCAGCAGGCTCTGGACCTGTCCCTTTTCTGGTTTAGCCCCCAGGTTTATCTTCCTCCTAATCTGCAGCCTAGAACATGTGGAAGACCCATCAGGCATGTTAACCCCTTGCCTTCCTGGGGGGTGTTAGTCAGGGAATGGCCCTCTCTGAGCTCTCCCCATGACAACTGAATGCCTTGCTTGGGGCAAAAAAGTTGGTTGTTGGTGGGGGTTTTTGTTTGTTTGGGGTTTTTTATGTTGGTGTGTGTGGTTTTGTTTTTTCTTTTTACTGAAGAGATAAGGTGGAGCTTCGAACCAGCCAACAAGAAGTACTCGCTTGCGTTAACCAGGACCTGATCTGACTGTCTTCTGCTAGCTTTGGTAAGTAAAAAGACACGTGTATTGATTACTTTGAACAAATGACGCATCCTGGGGTACTAGCGCTGTAGTGTTGTTTTTGTTGGACTGGGCAGAGCTGTGTCGTTCACCATGGAGGGACCCGTGCTTCTCGTTGCTAGCCAGCTTTGTATTCTAGCAGGAGAAAAGACAGGATCATTGAATATTGCTGGTGGCTGGACCGATTATGATCTTTCAAGACAGAAGAACAGGTTTTAAAGATCACAACAAAATATCAGCAACAGCATTAGCAAAACTGAAAATGGAAGACACTAAGACATCCTTGTAAATCAAAATGCTAAAACTCTACACCCCCCTCCCTTGTATGTTTGGCACTCTGTGAGGACAGAAAGAACATGCTCCGTTCATGCAGCACTCAGTTTTTCTCTTGTTTAAAAATTGTTTTATTTGAGAGGAAACTCTCCTGCCTTCCTTAATTTACCAAATAATTGCTAATTGGTAAATTAAACCTGAGGCAAGTGTAAATTTGCACTGCCCCTGACACAGCAGGTACAAAAGGACTCTGATTCCTGCACTAGTGCTTTCAGCATGGTGTAGCCGGGGGTTTGGCTGCGGAGCTACCTCTGCAGATGCATGCGAGAAGAGGTTTGATTTTTTTAGCATCTTCTTACAGAAAGGTTCTGGATGCACGGTGCAAGGTATGTGTTCTCAGGAAAGGCTTGGGCTGTCCTTTAGGGGGAAGAGGGTAGTAGCGAATACATTTTAGGCTTCTAGTTTCTTCCAGAAATCTAAAAGAGCATATTGCTTATACCAGATCAATTCCAGATGTGCCAACATGAAATTCAAAGAAGGTAGGAGCTTTTACCTTGCTTCATATATGTGTCCTGTTGCATATTCTACTGTATTCTCTAGCAGAAACATTTTTTTAGCCTCTGGCTCAAGTGTGTCAGTACTTTCAGCATTGATGATCCCTTCTGCACTGTAAAGGGAGCTAGAATAACAGTCTTTAAAAGAACATTTGGCATTCAAGCATAAAGAGACTCAAATATCCCACAACAAAGATGATAGTCACTTATCATTCCTATGCTCCAGAATGACTGCCCTCAAAATTCTTCAGCTTAAAGCTGGGATGGTCAGGGCATGGGGTGTATCATAGACTTCCTGGCTTTGTCCTTAGGGTTATTGCAACAGTTGTGTTGTGCTGTGCAGGGACAGTGAGACGGTGGGAAAGGGCTCTCAGATCTGGGGTATGACTTCTCTGCAGCTGGTGCTTTAGTCTGTAAATGGCGTCACCTTAAGGAGACTCAGTAATGAGGCTACAGTTAAATGACTGCTTTACCTGTCACATAGTAAGCTGTAAGTGGGGGACTCGGAGAGAGGCTGGTTGTTGGCTTGAGAGGGTCCCTGAAAGGCCTTTGAGAATCTGGGTGGCTCTTGCTTTGCATTAGCTCATATTCCCAGTGTGTGCACAGAGAAACCTAAGCACAGAATCAATCACTAGGGACTCTGTCAATGTTAAACAGTGAATGAGTTGTGATTAATTAGATCTCGCCTCTTAATTCCTGAGCAATTAGAGAATCATACTGCCTTGCAAAAGAATTTGCATGCCTTCCCTTTATTCCTCCACTCTATTTTCCCACAGAACTCCTTGAAAACTCCAGGGTGGACATGCTGTTTTCCAGCCTGGAGTCAAGACCTGCAAAGAGCCAGCTGTGTGTTTGATTTCGGTAGTTGCTCTCAGTTTGTGGTGGTTTAGCCTGGAGAGCCAAATAACTCTGGGGCAAAGTAATCTGTCTCCATGCATGGTTTGCAACTAATTGTAGTACAGAAGAAGCCTGGAGGATGGGATGTCTCTTTCTGATACTCAGACAAGTAGGATATGTTTGAGATATGCTAGCTTCTTAATCCAGAGAGTCTACGTGATAAATATGCTACAGCAGTTAGAACATGCAAAGAAATCTGCCATCTTCTTCTTATGGCACAGTGTTTTCACACTTGCAGAACAGTGAATTTTTATAGTATCACACTTCCGTAACAGTGAAGGGATTTTTTTCTCTCTCTCTGTTGTCCAAAAGCAGTAAAAGTCAGAGGGTAAAAGCATTTTCATATTTGTGCATTCAGATTGAGGCTTCTGCCTTTTCTTTAGCTTGTTAAAGTCTGTGGTTTGCTTTTTGGAGATCCTCAGCGTTGGTTTATTAATGTATGTTTTCATGAGGCAACAAGGAAGGAAATGCACAGCTGGGATTGTTCATTACAGTTGTTCCACCTAGTTTGGGAACTATTAGGCTGGGTTTTACAACCTCACAAGTCCGGTTCTGTGAGAGGACCCACCTTTAAGACGTGTGTTAGTTTTGTCATGTTGGGTTTGATTTATGAGAGAAGATTCTAAATCTGGTTTAGTGTAGGGATGCTGAAATTGAAAGATCTAGCGATCTGAAAAACTGTGTGATTATAAATGCCAAGGAGACAGGGGGCAGGGGAAAGGGAATATTTAAGATGGTAGGCAGGACAAATATAAGTGAAGGAAAACTGAGATGGAACGTTGTAAGAAAAATCCTGGAATTAAAGTGTGTTCAGCTGAGTTGCAAGTGTAGTTGCGTAATCCCGGCTCTATAGAACACTCAACATTAGATTAGAAATACACCAGAAATTCAACTACATATCTATAGGTTCTATTTGTAGAATCTATCTGAAGAATCTGCTTACACCTTCTGTGTTTGTCCCCTCTTTTCCATTGCCTTTTAAAGCGCTTCTCACTGCAATAGCAGAAAGGGGGTTGGGGGGAAAACCTGCAGGGGCAGGGCAGTGATCCTGTTCTGAACACAAGCTCAGGAGGCCAGTTCTCATGTTCCCATGCAAATAGGTAGGATTTCCTGGGAACAAATCCTTATAAAACCTTTCCTTGACTCCCTCTGCTAAAACAATGTTTCCACGTAACTGTACGGCTAAAACTAGACCCTCAGATCCCCAAACTCACCTGAACCTGTGTGAAAGGATCATCGCTTCTCCCTCTGCCATGGAGGAAGCACTCACAGGTCATTATATTATAAAGCTAAACATCCCTCATGTTTTTCCCGTCTGTCTGCTAAATCAGATGCATCTTTTATAGTGGTGGGGGTTTGACTTTTCTGTATTGTATCTAGTGGGGACAATAGAACTAAATTTTTCTCCAATGCCAGTGTGCTGTCTGATTTTTTTTAAATTATTTCGGTTGTCTTCAAATAGTGGATAGTGGCTTTAAGCACAGGGCAGAAGGTAAATCTGGGTACTGTCCAGCTTTGGATTGCCAGCAGATTTGTTAGACTTGAGTAATTTTATTTTTTTTTTTTAAGTTATTAAAGCTGGCAGGCAAGATTCAGCCATGACCAGGATTTCATATAATACTTGTATTCCCTTAGACGCTGCCAGTTGCTAAAGCACATGGAGCAAATCCTAGGTGGCCCAGCTTCTGGAAGCTGCAGGCTCAGTTAGTTGAAAAGGACTTGAGACACATTGCCCAAATGTGAGGCTTTTTTTAGATGGTAAGTCATCCTGCAGTTTAAAACTAGAAATGGATCCAGACAAACGTCCCTGAACTTGAGAAGAAATATGGATACAAGCTTTGAAACTAATATTTTTCTGTACTGGAAAAGAACCCCTTAATTTTCTATTTATCCCATGCCTTCTTTCCCTAACAAAGCAGTATTTTTCTGATCATGTGAATTTTATTTACTGACTACCAAGTAATTACATGGTGAGTAATTGGATGGCTTTGCAGGACTGGAAAAGGAATACTAACTGCTTAACCTGTAGGTGAGTCTTTCGGCTCTGTGCTGCCCCAGCAGTGAGCCCAGATGGGTCTCCAGTGCCTGTCCCATGCCATGTGGTGAGGTTCAGCCCAGTGGAGTCAAGTGTGGGCATCACAGGTAGCCATGAACCTTGGGAAACGAGCAAGGGCGAAGTGACTCTTAGGAAGAGTGTCTCTCTTCACTTGTCTCTTTGGATGGGTTGTATCTATGGCTATCCGGAGAACACAGAGGCACTTGTAGTAATCCACATCTCAATTTGTTCATGCTGAGTACCTGCCGAGAGCTCTGTTATCTTTCACTGACACTAGATGAAAATTAAATATTTGATTTAGCTGCAGGATTTTAAGTAACTGCCTAAATCACTGCTGGAAAAGTAAATATGATTTTAAAAGAAAACCTTCTAGTACAGAAACTTGCAGGACGAATCAATACCCGGCACTACTTTAGCTGGGAGAGGGGAACAATTCCTGCCATTTCACAGCAGTGGATCTTTCCTTTCTGACCCAGCAGCAGTTGATTAGTTACCCTGAGCTGTTGTAATCTGCACCAGGTCCCACTAATATCCCTGTTTTTTTGCTTAAGAAGGAACACTGAAAAAATGCAGCCCAGCTGTTACAATATAGAAACTTACAACATGAGCAAAGCTTGTGAAAAGAAGCCCAGCACAGAGAGAGCTTTTATTCATATGGATAAAGGTTTTCTTCTTTCTCTCTCTCTCTCTTTTTTTTTTTTTTTAATCCCATGGAACTTTTTCCTCCTATGGCTTTTGTAAATCTTCTTCCCCTTGTTGCTGGGAGATTTAAAACAAACAGCCAAACAACCAAGAGTGTTTAATGAACTCTGAATTGCCTTGCTATTAACTGAGAAAATTTCTAGGTTTCCCACTTCCCCAATTGGCCTAAAATCATAAAAATAACCTCATCTTGTTATAATCCTATTTCACAACTCGTTTTTCACTGCTTAATTCCACCCTAGACTGGATTTTCTTTCTTCTTAGCTCTCTTTTTTCCCTTACCACACATGTATCCACTCTTCCTCTGTCACAAACAAGCTTGCTCACACACCCCCACACATCCACACTCACATACATCAGGAGCGGTTTACAGCTCAATTTGAAAGATGTTTCTTAAAAAAAAAAAAGAAAAAAAATTATTGTTTCTGATGTGGAGCACAACTAACAAAACAAAGGAAACCAGAGTGGGCAGTAAAACTCTTGTGGTCTGCAAGCTCAGTTGTGGGAAATGTGGTGTTAATTTTTCTTATTTTAAAATCCACTAATGCCTCTCACAGAACTTGAAAGAACATCTTGTTTACTTAAAAAATAAAAAAAATAATCTGATGACTGTGTTATATGGGATTTATTTGGGTTCTTTCTTTTTCTTGACTAGGAAAGTTTGTAGGAAAACAGGATATTTGTCTCTGAAGAGGTTGTCTGCTACTTATTTCCCACATAAACTTCCTGCTGTTGCTACTTCAGAAACTGGCTAATCTGCTTGCGTCCCAGGCCTTTAACTCTAGCACTGTGCGCCTGGTCCCCAAAACAGGGACTTTCAAAATGAGTTTGCTCTCCCATATCACTCCTGCCCCTAATTTCTTTAGTGTCCACCAACTGGGGCACCTGTCAAGTTTGCTCTCACCCATCTTTCCCTTGAATAATTATTCTGTTCGTCTCTGTCCCTTGGCTTTCCCTGTTTCCTCTCACACCATTCTGCATAGTACCTAAACTGGAACCGTCACCAGTTCTGTTGCAGCCTGTGGGAAGGAGTTCTTTACTTTTGTGGATGCTTCAGCGCTGTCTTGTTGCATGCCGAAAACACCCACGGGCTTGCAAATCTCCTTGAAAATTTGATTTCCTGTTTTTCTTCAACTTCATATTCACTCCTTTCATCTTCACATTAGCACACTTGTTATGGCCTTCCTTTCTTTAGTTTAGTCTATTCTCTATGGCATGTGGTAATACCATGCCAAAAGTTGTTTGGTGGGGTTTTTTTTGTTTTCTTTTGTTTGGTGTTTTTTTTTTAATGTGATAAAATGCTGTTTTCTTCAATCAGGGCAGATTACACAGTCAGCTGTGTATTAAAAGGTCAATGTACAAACCCCTTATAAAAGTATCGATCAGCCTGGAAGCCGGTGATATTTTTGTAATGCCCTGGTGACACAATGATTAAACGGATTAAGCCATAAACGATGAGGACATCTACTTTTGTCAGTTCAGCTCCTGGAATAGCCCTCCCAGCCCCTTGTCTCCCAGCGTTCTGGCTAAATGTGCTTGGAGTTCGTCGTAAAACTCCAGGTCAATGGACTGCCGAGTACTCAAACAAAGCAAAATGTTCTGAGTAAGTGAAAAGCCAGCTCTCCTGCCCGTGCTGCCACAGGTGAACCTATGGCAGGGAAATGTGGGCAACTGGCAGACCGACAGCTTCTTAATTGGTCTGTGATGAAGGTGAGCTGTTCCTTCTCACTGGCGACATGCCTTCCTTTCCTGCCTGGCAATCTGACTGGCTGCTCTGTGCTACTTATTATAATCCACATAGTCTCAGGTCTGGTATAATTTGATTTGGAAGAAGTTTCCAGCTAATTCTACAAATGTAATGACTACAAAATAGTCACAGAGCCAGAGCTTCAAAGAGAAAGCCTCAGCGTGTCCAGCACTAACTACTGGGCCTACACTAATGGCTCTAACAAATGAAGCTAAACCTTGAGACCATTTGGAGAGTGGAACGCATGTGTGCGGCGGTGGTGGTGGCTTACTTATTAAGCATGTCACACCAGCAGCGCTGCACACCAGCTTTCTGCGCTCTGGGTGGCATGCCAGGACCTGGGGCCAAAACTTAGCCCTAACTGTTTAAGGCCCTGATTACCTGGGAGATGCTCCTTGTTTGCAGCGTCACATACCCAGGGCCGGTGACGAGGGAGCTGGAGTGGGAATGCGTCAGGACGACGTTTGTGGCAGCACACTCTGTGTCGCAGCCTGCGTTGGCTAACTTGCTAGGCAACCTCTGAATGCAGGCTTTCTCAAGTGCTTCGGAGGAGGTGAGCTGATCTCCTTTTGTGCAGGGCTAGAACAGAGCAGCTCTGATCCTGAATCATTATTCTGCCGCTGATTAATTAACAATGAGAACGGTTTATTCATTAACTGAGCTTGTCTCTCTTCTCTGCTTTAATTTGGGAAAAGCAATTAAGTATTAAGGTTGATGAACCGGAGTGTAAACACACAAACATCTAGCCCCAAAGCCCTGTGGTTTGCTTTATATAAGGAGGGCACTAAACACCTGTAATGTAAACTTCTTGCAACTCCCCTGCTAGAGCTTGTAGGGCCGAGGCTATGGAGAGTGAGCAGCGTGGGTGCAGTGCTTGTACCCACACACTACAGAAGCTGGGCGCTGGCCCAACGCCAGCTGGTGCATACGCCCCTGCATGGATTTAGCAGCTGCTATGCACCTTTGCAACGAGCAGTGTTCACCACAACCTTGCATGAAAGGGATTTCCCTCTTATCTTTTAGCTTTATAAAAGCCCTCATTGGAAGTGCAGCTACTCGTAGTTGCTGCAGTGGCAGAGAGGACGCTTTGCTATGTTTGTAAGGATTGCTAGATCCAGCACTGACATACATCTGCCTACTGGGTGGAAGGCAGCAGCCTTCATTACTGTTCCCTGTGTGCTTTATGGCGTTGTGGTTTCTTGCCCCTCTCTAATTCCTAGCACTCGGTATGGATGAGAAAAACACTGCCAGGTGAACGAGCAACTGGTTGTACCCTGCCTAGGCAGTTTAAAGTTGCATGTGATTGAAATCTGTAATGATTGCCACCCTTCTGGGGATCAGCTGGCCAGCTATATGCAAAAAGTGATTGTAGGTTTGAGAGATCTTGGCAGCTGGAGGGATAAGCTGTTGAATGGTCATTAACTGATGCGGGCAGACAGTTGACTCTTAGAAGCTCTAAAGCAAAAGGAAAAGCAACTCCGAGGGGAGCATGATGTGTGTTTTTCTTTGAATTTATTCTTTAGCTGCTGTTTCTTATCATGGCTCACTGATTCTGTAGTTAATTCTGTAGTAGAGATTTTGTAGTTAATTTGCAAACTCAGGCCTCATTTTTCCAGGAGTGAGTTCAATCATTTAGACTTTCTCTCGGACTCTCATGTGACAGATTAGGCACCTGCATTGTAATTATGACCAGACATTTTCTTTTCCCAAGGACTTTTCTTGGCGCTTTTTCACTGATGCTAGAAAGAGCTTAGTAACAGGCAAGGGGAGTTAATGACTTAGCTACTGACTTACTTTCTTCTTAGTCCTATGTGAGATGAGCTTGTGAAACTGCGGGCTTGTTCCACTGTTATGTATTCATAGTCAGAAGATGAGGATACAAGCTGGGCTTCCATCTGTCAGCCTTTCATTGCTGGGCAAACTACGCATGACAGAAGGAAAGAAGTAAGGCAGAAAGAGATGGAGGTAGAGAGGGAGACAGCAAAGATGGGGGCAGATATTAATAACCAGGTCTTCCAGTCTCATCCGTGAGCCTGTTCTTTCTCTTCAGCCCTTTTGGAGAGCATCTTGCTGGCAATCAAATTAGAAATGGAGGGTGAAGTGGGACAAAATGGCAGCTTGAAACCTCAAGACGCTTCTCTTTCCTGCAGAGGGGAATTGTCATGGGAGTGCTGACAGGAGGGTGGGTATGGATTGGCCTCAGAAAGCCTGTGTAAAATGTAGCAGGTAATAAAGGACCTGAATCTCAGTGACACTTCTGTCACTGAGACAGCTCAGAGGAAGATGGAGCGTTTAATTACAGAAGGTTTCAATTACATGAGTTGCTGGTGCAACATGTAGTCAAATGCCTGTGTGCAATAGGTCCTCCAGGTGGCTGAGCATCCGTTCAAGGGAAGGTATTAAGGAGAGATGAGACATGAATCAAAACTGTCTTTGGTGAAGACGCGCTACAAGGCGTCTTGCTAAGAGGCAGCTGAGGTCTGTAAGCGGGCAAAGGGAGCATTGACTCTGCTCTCTCTCAGATCCCCACCACAAATTAGTTTGACTTGTGGCAGCTGCAAACTGAAGGAATAAAATAAACTTAAACCTAACCCTGCATGCAGCCTGTGAATGCCTCCCTTCTGCCAGACAAAATGCTCTCAGGTGTCTCTGTTGAGGCAGTTGATTACTGAAGAACATTTTTTATAAGGGGGGGTGGGGTGGGGAAGCTGGTGACATACCCTTTGCATAGGTGAGTAAGATATTCCCCTTCGCTTGGATTTTATGACTCCTTTTCCCATCCTCTCTGGTGTTTGTGCAGCAGACGGCAGCAAAGCTGCCTGCTCACTCCTACCCTGGAAACCCACTGCATGGAACAAGTACAGGGAATGAGCAAAGGGAAACTTGAGGTGTAACTGGGCAGTCAGACTTGAGGAAAATAAAGAATAACTGTTTGTCATAAAGCCTGCATGTTAATGGCCAGCCAGAGTTCAGAAAATATCAAGCTCAACAGCCTGATCAAGAGTGACAAACTCCTGTTTAAGAAGGGAATCTGAGGCCTTACTTTCTCAGGCCCAGGTCCAGACCAGGATTCAGGCATCACAACATCCAGTACAGCAATTCCCCTCGCCCCTCCCGGGTGCCAAAGCTTGGTTACAACGCAGGAATGCGCAGGGCTTACTTCCGACCATGGCGTAAGGAATGTAGGTGTCTAAGAATAGCATCACACCGAATGGAGGGGATGAGAGAGAGTCTGCCCCAGCCAACTGGCAATGCTGGTGAGACCAGGGAATCTTACGTTCTCTATATTGCCTCGATTTAGAGAGTGATCTCAGAGGTGGCATTTTGCAATGGAGATTCGGCTTCTGAAACTGCTGCTGGCAGATAAGTGCCTGGCCTGGTTTTTTTGGGTAAATGCTACTCTTCTCATAAAACTTGCTTGAAGGAGGAGCAACCACCTTTGTTTCATGGCTGGATTACTCATTCAGGAAGCGTTAAAGATAAGTACAGACCTTCTGCCTGCAACGATGCCATAAATAACTTTCATATGGGAAAAATTTCAGCATTTCTTGGGGCTGGGTCGATGTACACGATGTACATGGATTCACTGGAAAGCATGCAGGGATACAGTGTGATTGAATAGCACGGTGATTGCACCGTGAAACACTAGGTTGTTCGTAGTTTTCAGTGATTTACTTGTTCCACTCATTGTGAAGGCAGGGGCTATATGTTCATACAACTTCATGCAAAAATGTGGATGGGAAGCTACAGATGCTGGCATACTAATAGCTAACAAGTTCAAGGTTACTTCCTCAATGACAGGCTCCCACTTCGAGCGTTAGAGTGAAGGATTAGAGTTCTGGTTTGTCAACTTATCTAGCACTAATAGGACCCCACTGATGGCCCTAGTGGCCTAAAATAAGACAGATTAAGTAATGGATAACACATAGTATGGCATAGTCATGTCTGTTCTTCCCAGCAGGTAATATGACAAAGGAGAATTCAACAGGAAAGCAGTAGGCTGGCATACAGCTGGGTTGCAACAGGCAGATAGACTGAAAGCCATCACAGCCTCAGGAGGGGTCATTGTGTTCTAAGTGTGTTGCAGGCTTTTTTCTGTGCCCAGAAGCAGGGTCTGCAAAAGCATGTTAGATTTCATTTCCCTGCCCTCCCCTCTTCTCACTTTCACCTGAGGGGTGATACGGACACTTGATCGTTATGATTTCCAATGACTCATGCTCAGCAAAACAAAGTTAAATTGATTACCTAACTATCCTCCAGGAAATACTGGTGGGTATCCTCAGGAATTTAGGTTAGGTTCAGGTAAACATCTCTCACACTGGTTCTTCTGATGACTGGAGCAATTTGGTCCTTCCTGCTTTCTGTTTCTAACAACAAAAGTCCTGTTCTCAGTTACATAAAAAAAGTATATACTTGGTAATAAAAAAAACCCCAACCAACAAAAAAACCCAACAAAACCCTCCATCAGAAAATATAATGATATACCAGAAGAACCATTTATGCATTAAAAGCTCTTCTCAATTTTCCAGAAGGCATCCGAAGCTCATTAAAAGAGGCTTTATTTTAGTGTGGTTGTGGTTTTCATTTTCTCTCTTCTTAAAACAGCTTCTGTCACAGACAAATCACTTTCTCTGGCATTTTTAAGCACATATTTCCTAGCAGTCATGCTCATACCATCACAGGAGGGAAGCATTTAACTATTGCTGTTTCACCTCTACCTCAGCAGTGAGCAATTCTGTGTTGCAGTTGCAATTGATTACAATTGTTTCTGTAGGGAGATGTAACCACAATACAGCCCTTCGCTTAAATAATAAAACCAATGATCTTACCCAATGACTAGTTCCTGCGCTACACAAACCTATTCTTCTGCCTGGTTGAATTGGTGGAATAGGAAGAAACCTACAAGTCAAGTACTGATGATGTACCTAAGATGCAGCCCAAAAACTTGAGATTTTGTTGCAGGCTATGTTAAGGGTCAGATAGGAATAAGGGGCAGAACTCTCAGTGATGGTGTGTTTGGAACAAGTTGGTTCATTTTATCTGCAGTCTGCCTCCAGTATCGGGGTGCCAGTCTGTGGTGGCCTTACCCACAATGTTTGCTATGTAACAGTCTTATCCAAAATGTTTTCAAGTCAATGCAGGGCTTCTTATTGCTTCTAACAGGTTTTGTGTAAGGCTCTGATTTGAACACACATGGGAAGCCTCAATTATAGCCTTCATCTCCCTGCTTTGAAAATGTGGTCTTGGCCACCCAGCATGAAGAAGGCTTCCTCAGTGCCAACAGCTGGGTTTTTTTTTTCTTTTTTTTTTTTTTTTTTTTTTTTTTTTTTATTGTTGTATCGCTTACAGGCAATGTCACTCAGTGAAGTCTGATTTAGCAAGGTACTTACTTACAACACACCCTTAATTTTAAGTCAGCTTATGGGCCTGTGTACGTCAGGGGGATGTTTGGGTGCTTAAAATCAGGCAGGTTCTCACCCAAGTGCTACAAAATGCAGTCAGAATAGTCATACCCACACCTAGCAATCTTCATTACTATCAATGCTAACTAACACTGTATTATTGGGGAATGAAGATGGGACGCTTTTATCTCCGAGACATTCTGCTGCAGGAGCTGAAGCAAAGCACCCACTCACTTGCCAGAGGAACGGAAGAGAGTTGGCCTTGAAGTAAGGAATAACTGACAGGATTGATATGGAGATAGTCGGTGGCAGAAATAAGCCTATCGATGGACAGAAGTAGTTAAAGAGGACCAGCAGTGGCAGCGCTAAATACTAGAATGTAAACTTCTGCCTGAGTTGCTTTTATGGATGCTGAAAGTGAATAGGAGAATGGAGCTGAATTCCCTCCTGCTGCCATAGCGTGTCTGACCTGTTCTCTGTGGTGGCATCACACTTGGTGCTTTCTTCATGGGTCTCCTGAGTCGAGCAGGTGTAGCAGCAATGTCCATAGAGTCTACCTGGTTTACGTGAATTTGCTGTGCTTTCTAGGCACAACAGGGTGAGGTTTTGTTGGACACTGAAGCTGGCCTACTGTCTCATTGCTTATTACAACAGGTGAGCTTGGCATTTTATTAGCTTTATTATTAGGTGGTTTAACAAGCTGAGCCAGCACACAAGTTAGACAAGCGTAGGGATGGGTGCAAAGGGAAGGGCAGCAGCTGTCCACAGCTGTGGTGGTGGTGGGGGACACACACGACACACTCTTTCTGTATCAGCAGTTGGGCAACTGCAGGCACTTCTTGGAGGGTCACCATTTTTCATACCTCGTGCCCCAGTAGTACCACCTGTGTTTTCAGAGCTCAGTGATCTGCCCTGGTTCATGCCATCTCTCCCTCTAGGGTAGTGCAGCAGGACTGAGACATTGAGGATTGTTGTGCAGATGAAGGAAGGTGGTTAGTGCAGCACTTCTGATGGATCCTGAGTAGATGTTGAAAAACAAGGAACTCTAAATTTACTCTGTCTTCTTACAGAGCCCATGTCAAGTCACTTCATCTTCATGAGACCCTGTTTTCCTCTCTTTACAGGAACACAATAGCTTTCTGCCTTCTACAAGTATTGCAAGGCTATATTATTTATTTTCCAGAAAAAGTAGTGGGTTTCAGCTTCAGATCTATCTGTCATTCTCATGGTTGTGCATACACTTATTTTTTAAAAAAAGTATGGGAGATGAGAAGACTGAAGGGTAGTGCTCCAAAACAAATTTTAGTGGTTATTACTGTAGCAAATAGTTGGATTTGGTAAACATATGAACAAGACTTCTTTCTTCTCAGCACTTTTTTTTTTTTTTTTACACACCCCCCCCCCCCCCCCCCCCCCCCCCGCAAAAGAATGTGAGCCACTCTTTATTAGGTGTAAATTGTGTGTTACTGCATCAAGAGAATGATGTCGATTTACATGGGATCATGGCTTGGCTCACTCAAGCTTTGCTCTACTTTGCTGGACTACTTTGCAACTGTAAAGTAGCATCCGACTGATTCCTTCTGTAACCCTACTCCTCACATCTCCCAGGCCATGGTGTTTGTGTTTCCTGATTTTAAAGCACAATGTCTTAATTATGGTCAGAGAAAATACATAAGGAAAGGCAATGTCCTGATTTGTCTTTTAACTGCAGTTCTTACTGGTATTTATTTCAAAGTGTAATTACAGGAACGGAAATGACTATGCAAAAATGGCCTTTTCCTACTAACAACAATCTCTGCTGCTTGTGTACATTTGAGTCAAATCTGCAGACCTTTGTTGACACAAGTTTTATTGCAAGTCATATTTATTTTCCAGACTCTATTACAAAACAGCCTTGCCGCAAGGGCTGTCTTCAGGAGAGGAGAAGGGTAAAGAACCAGAGGGACCAGCAGTGCAAAAGTCACTTTCGTGGGCTGCTTCTCCTGTCACCGGCTGCTCTTGCTGGCGGAACTGTTAGCTTCTCCTGCCCCCTCGTGCAGGCGTGTGAGCACTGCCAGCAGTTTTCTCTTGCAAAAACCTGCCCAGAGAAACCGCAAAACAGAAGAAACGAGCAAAAGAGCTTTGAGAGAGAGCAGTTGTGTCGAGCAGTATTTTGTAAAGAAACCTCTTTAATAGTCATGGGAAGATGGCTATCTAGTCCTGCGCTGGAGAATCTCCCAAGCCATTAGAAAAGTGGCTTGAAAACTTGGTAGACCTGGTGAAAATCTCAGTTTGTGTGTCACGTTCAGATTTGAAGATAATTTTATTTAACCTGAAGAATGGTTTCTTCAGGAATTATGTGCGGAAAGATCTGCTGAGCCTTTCTGCTTTGCTGCTGCTCTCCCCAGGACAGGTCTCCCACCCTGTTGGCTGGCATATTGCCTCGTTCCACTGCCACCTGGTCCTCCTTGCCCGACTGTCTTGTATCCAGATGTCTCAGGCTAGACGTTAGTTCCCCGGCCTATGTCTTTCACCACACTGAGCTTTTAAATATTTTTTTTGAATGCCCTGAACTGAAAAAAAAACATATTATCAGGACAAATATCAAAGGGTTCCTCAGAAACAGCATGGTGGCCCATATGACATATAACATGGCAATACCTAGGGTTTTGCGCTCATACTTCAAAGCATAGTTTTATATATCTGTACTGATACTGGACCGTGTTTAAAAGACTTTTTGTTTAGTTTTTCTCAGTGCTAACTTAGGCAAAATTTCACTAAGGTTAATGGGAGTTCAGCTGAGCAGAGAATGAGTACAACTGGAATCAGGACTGTGGTATTTGGTTGTGTTTTTTTTTTTCATAATACAGTCAGAGTCAGAGTGGATTGATCTGTGTTCCAAAAACATCATAGCAGAAGATATTAAATAACAGCAGCAGCTTCCTCACCTTATTTTGGAGGACCAAACAGTTCTAGGATGCAGACCAGGTTAGATAACTAATGTTATTGAGTAAACACATACCAACATTGGCTGTGGTCTTGTATATCCCTATATTTTGGGCGCAGCTGAATTGCCTTAGAAAAAAGAACAATCAGTAATATACAACTGATCAAGAGCAGAGAGATAGGATAAGAGGAATGATCAGGAATAAAAATCCTATAATTCTTTTTCTAGGGGCCCATCTTGTAGGGTTTGGGCCTTTTTCATTGTCTGTCTTTGTGTAAAAAAAATCATAAGAACTTCCCCTCCCAATTCACAAAAAAAAAAAAAAAAAGGAGGATGTTGCTGCTGTGATGAGTGTGAACAGACCCTTAAGAGCAGATTTGTTAGGGTCTCCTATTCTCTAAACTGGCTTTGCTTACTGGAAAGCCTTTCTGCAAGCAGCAGGGCACTATCACCTTGTACAGCCCAGGGAGCACTCTAATAAATGAAGTCAAAGAAAAAAAATCTGCTAACGGTTATTAAATACAGGGGTACAACCTCTGTGTCAAACCCCTAAACTATGGATTGCTGAAGCCCGTAGCTTTCCCAGGGGAAGTATAACAGTAAGCTTGCTACGCTGTTCCTCTACTTAACTGCTTATAGCCACTGCCAGAAAAGAGATAATCAGCTAGATGGATCTTCAATCTGTTCCCGCAGTTCTGTTCTTATGGGGTCTCTTAATCCGAAACCCAATGAGAGCAAATAAGTTGTGATCTACAAGGAAAGAAATTAAGTAGAAAGTAATTTACACACTCTTTCCATCACCACGCAGACCTGGAGACCTGGCTGCAAATGTACAAGTAGCTATGAAAGTAGAGAGCTTAAAAAGAAAAAAAAAAAAAAAAAAGAAAAAGAAGAGCCACGAATGGATTCATCAGATCCAAATTTTAAATAATTCAACCTAGAATGACAGAGTGTTGTTGCTGTTGTTATTGCAACTTTTTTTAAGGCCTCAATTAAGCCTTGAGAAAGGGAACCAATGCACCTTTAAAACTTTCTGCTTAATCAACTATAGCGAATGCTCATTTAATGATTGTCTTTTTCTACCAACAAGAAGTAACAATGCTTTTAGCAAAAGAAATGGAATGAGAGAGAAATTGCCTAATCAGCCCTACTCATGCAGTGCTTTGTGAGAGAGATTATTGAATTTTCAGTCTCTGCAGAATTTTAATGAAGCTCCGTCTTGCTGGAAAATCCAGCCCTTTGTCAATAAAGTTCAATAACTTGACCACCCATGTAATAAGATGTACTGCCTGAAATCTTTCACTTGCCAAAGCCAGAGCCCTGCTGGAATCTCCCTGGAAGTTAGAAGTACTCATTTGTGTTGTGTATTTTCCTACAGTCTGCATGCAGTGGATTTTGTATTTACTGTAGTGAAAGTCTGTTTACAGTGAGGTGGAGAGAAAATTCAAATTTGTCTCAGTATACTGGTTGCTATTCTAATAGGAATATTGCACTGCTGAAAGGGAATACAATCAACCTGTGTTTAGGACTGCATCTGTCACGCAAAGAGAACAGCAAAGTTCTCCACTGAATTAGGAAATAAGTAACAAGATACTGAGAAAGACAGAACTATAAGCAAGGGAGGTGAAAGGCGTTTCAGTAGAATCTGTTCTGAAGTGAAAAATGGGCAGAGAAATTCAGAAAGTCACTGAGTAGCAGAACACCATTGCACCACTGTTGATGGTTGGTATCAGAGGAGAAGGGGACCACTGATCTGCTAAATTGGATAGGGCAAATTCAAAGGGATATTCACAGAAAAAAAAAAAAAAAGAAAATAGTTAATTCAGCAGGGTAGGTATGGAGTGTCTCTTATGTGTACACCAAAACTTAAGGTTCTAAAAAAAAAATAATTCAGAAAGTGCAGGGGCTTGAACAGGTTTTTCTATTGAGTAACTGGTGACACTGGGGTCCTCTGTGCAGCTGTTTTTGAATGCAAACTCCATTCTGGATCTACAAGGCATTTTCTTGACAGGTGTTTCACTGTGGCACTAACTTATTGCAGTGGGAAGTTGGTTTTCATTAATGGTCTTTTTTTCAGTGGAAAAAAACTTCTGCTGAAACAGTTGCTAAACTGATTCCCCCTAACTCTGGACTGGATTCCAAGGTGAGCAAGAAAGGAATGAAAGTTTCTGAAGAGGAATTTGTGTAAAGGAAAATCCATAGCCAGCAGTGGGGAACTGAGATTTGATGAATGCAGGAGAAGGCAGCTCAGTTGTTCAGATGAGAGGACACAAAGTTATAAAGAGAATGTTATTGGAAACCCATGGGGTGATATTCAGAGAAGATCACAGTGGCAGATTTGCAGCAGCAGGAGAAAACTTCAGAATCAACCCTGACATCAAGGTTGTGATGGAAGTGAAGAGAAAAAACCTGTAGAATATATGTCAAGGAGAGCAGCAGGGAGTGTGAAGATCTTCTTGTTCAGGTGCCCATAAGTGTCTTCCAGACAACTGTTTAAATGAAATGAAGCTAACACCACAAATTAGATGGACAGAATAGACAGGAGAGTAATTAGAGATACCCAGAGGATGGAGAACAAGCAGTCAAAGAATAGCAATGCAATGGCTAATGTCTGTTTTATATACACAGTAGAAGACCAGAAAAGTTTAATGAAGATCCTTATAAGCTATGGAAATCTGTCAATTTAAGTAATGTGAGTAACTGGAAATGTTGCAGGCTACTTTGGAGAAGAATGTTTGTCTCCTGCTTAATGCAAAGCCATGTGGAAGGATGCCAAAAATATATTAAAAGTCTCACAGTGATTGCCCTGGAGGAAAGAGAACTAAAGACTGGTGAACCCTAGTTTTGGGTAGCAGACAATGTTTTTAAGGTGGGTAGATGTCCAAAGTTCATGCTACCCTGACCAATATGACTCACCAGGTCACCCAGATAAAAGGAGGTGTGGGTAGCAAAGGACTTCTGTTCCAGAGCTGGCCACAGGTAGCATTACTATCCCCTGGGAATTGTATGACATTCAACGGTAAAAATGGAAAGAAACGAGAAAGACAACAGGTAACTGATTTGATAATGAATATTAAGAAACACTGCTGAGGCTGTGGGGACTTGAATCAATGAAAGAATTGGCATGTAAATAGAGGAAAGCAGGGAGAGAGACTGGGAAAGAGATGATTCTGCAAGGAAGTGGAGATGATGGCACTGCTGAAGAGCGATTTAATAGAATGGAACTGTCCATCATGTTGAAAGCTAATCTAAGTAGAAAGACAGATTATTAAATACTTGCAGAATAATTGTTTCCATGTCCAGCCAGAGTGAAACCCAGAGAGGGATAAGAGGAACATGATCTGAATTTTTAAAAGCAAGGAGACTTCTTTCTTGAGTACTTGCTGGGAAAGAGTTTGGAGCTGGAGTAGCAGATAATTGGAGAAAGCAAATATATAAATAAGGGAAGAAAATGAAAAGAGTAGACTTTTGAGGCCTCAGGAATAGGCTTGTAAAGCACTGTGAAGAATGCAGCTATTTTGAAGGATGTGTGTACCAGGAAAGTTCTAAGTGAACAAAGACTGGAAAGGGAAAAAGGGAGCAAAAACAAGAGGAAGAAACACATGAAAGTTAATGTCTGAGGCATAAGATGTGTCCTAATAGCAATGAAGAGAGAATAAAGGATTGCCAGCAGGACTAGGAATCAGAGAGGGTGTGGAGAACAATGAACTTACATTTACCAGTGTGTGTTTGCTGGAGTCAGATAATTGCCAGAGCATTTGTGGTTTATGTCTTAGAACAAATGTCTGGGAAGTGCCCAGACTCTTACTGAGTGTACAAACCAACTGAGAAGAACTGCTTATTAATGAACACAAGGTAAGAACCTCTTCCTCTGTACTTGCCAGGTGAGGCTTTCCCAAAGGTGGCTGTAGGTTAGCCAAACTTCTTAGAAGTCATTTATTCTCCATCTCTTAAAGTTGTTCCGACAAGATAAAACATACCATTGAATGACACATCCTAGGTCAATCACAAGACATGTTGTTCCATGCAGGGGTCAGTGGTTAAGATTTGGTCCTTTTGGTGGAAAAGAATCTGAAAAGTCTGTCTTAACTGTCACTTTTACTTGTACACTTCATTAACGCAAAGCATTAAGTCTCATCTTCTTCATACAGATACATAATTCTTTATAGAATGGCATGTTCTCTATGTTCACAGTACATAGTATTTTCTTACAAAAAAGATTTTTTACCGCCTCCCTTTCTATTAGTGTGAATCCCTAATGAAAAGCTATTACATTAAGCAGGTGCATGATTAATCTCTAGGTGATACAAAGTGATGGCACCTTTGCAAAATGTTTTAGGGGAACTGACTACCAGAGAGGAAGTATGCTGGTGCCCAGACTTCCCTTCAGACCCACCTTATTCATTCCTTTAATGCACAGCAATTCCATACTATAAAGAGTAACAATAAAGGGACAGCTAAGCAAAAGTAGAAGCCAGTTACCTGTGAAATGCATGGGTTTCTATGAAGCAGCAATCCCTACCATGGGATACCAGCACTTGCAAGACTCTGATTCAGTTACAGCCTTGCAGATGACAACTATGTAGGCCATTGTGGCTAATTATCTATCTGAAATGCTATTTGCTTTCCTGAAAAGGTGCAAATAAGCTGTGAATAGCTGGATACCTTGCTGAGTTGAAATTGCAGGAGGTAACAAGATTTAATTACACTAAATGTAAGTTATTGCAACACTGTTTAACAGCCTACATGAAAGGTAAGAAATACGAGTTTTATTCCTAGTTTTGCTACAGCATTTCCTTCATTATGAGCCATGGTTGAATTTACTCTTGCTGACTAGTACTCAAGGTACTTTGTGCAAAGTAAGGCACTCTGCATGGGTTAAATGCTTGCTCTTTCTTCTCCTGGGTGTGTCGTTTTATATCTGTAAGACGTGGTTTATGGCCTTAATATAAGATACTAAACAAGCAAAGATTAGTAATACAATAACAAATGATGCTAATGAGTATGCAAAAGTCAATCCTGTTCTGAAGATAAACACTTGATAATCTGTAGCTAACTGAAGCTATAAAAATGTATCTTCAGTGTGAAACTGGGCAAAGCATCTGTGCCAGACATAATATACACCAGGACAGTGTATGAAGATGAGATTTGCACAAATATAACTTCATCAAAGAAGCAGCACTACTGGAAAAATCAACACTGCAGACAAGAGCCCAGGAATATAGTTGACCTTTATGAACAGGTTTTTATTTTTATTTTGCCTTGGGTTCATTTTGTTTCAGCTCTGAAACAAATAATTCTCAGTTTAATGCAGTTTAAGTTTTACAATTAGAAAATACTGATAATCATGTTACTCTTCTTAGTTGTTGCCATTTAAATTTTCATTGTCTACGAAGGCTGTTTTGTGTTTTTATGGAAAGAATACTGAGTGATACTTCTACCCACCTGCTCTCATGACATCCTCCTGTTCTCCCTAAAAGGGGACATTTCAATGTGTTAGCCAGCCTTGCTGTATGTACAAGAACCAAATGAGTCAGGGAGGCTGAAAGCAAGCTCCTTGTTTGCGAAGGTGGTAGGGGTGGTTTCAAGTACCAGCTAAGGGCTTGGGTTATATAACTGCTGGCATCCATCACCACAGGTATTTCGCATCTTTCATTTCCTTCGGTTCTGTGAGCATCAGAGATTTCAGCATATAGAAAGTGATGTGAGCTCCATTACGCTGACAGAAGTCCAAATTGCAAACCTCATTCTTTTCCCTCTGAATGCCCATCCCCATCTTCACCACATTATGTAAGGATCCTTGTTTCCAAGACAGAAAATAAAAGAGTGCTTAGAAAAGTTAGATACTGCAACAATGACAAAAATCCTGCTCGTGAATCTACTCCTTTAAAGTTTGCCCTCTCTTTTATATTTAGCATATGTGTATCTCCAGTGTTGTTTTATGTCTGCCTGTACGATTACCCTTCTCGAAGAAAGTGGAGTGTTAGTTGCCTGGTGAAAGAAGATGGCAATGGAAGTCCGGGTAGAATCCTGTTATCTTTTTTTTGTATTATATCCTAACTTTTCTTGATTAATCCTGTGCTAAAGCTAGAGGAGGATCTTTTATTTGCTTGGCCTGACTTCCTCATCCTAAAAGGCACTTTGATTTGCATGGAAGGAATTGCATTGGAAAGATTACAGAGAAAGGGGCTTATATGAGGGAAAGCTGATTGAGAAAGCTTCTTTTAAAAAGTCTGGCCCTTTTAGTTTTGTATTATATATTAAATTAGTTCCTTACTCTTTTCTGTTATGTTTCTGTGCCTTTGGTATGGAAAAAAAAAAAAGAAAAAAAAGCATTTTAATATACCATAAAAGCTCAAGTACATCTGCCCTAAGAATCTGCAGCTTTAAAAGCTGAGGGTAAATCCAAGGAGTTAGATGTCTGTGGTCCTGTTGAGAGCTGGGGAAAGGTTAGCAAACCTGACCTCCCTCCTGCTTCCATCATGGGTGTTAGCAAAGGACAGCGAGGGCTGGAGTGCACAGAGCAGTTGCTCTCAGCTGGATTGTTGTTGCTTTAGAAGGGAGGCCTTGATGAGGGAGTCCTGAACCACCCCCAGGGGATCAACATGTATTAGTAGAAGCAGATAGACACAATTTTGTCTAAAAAGCAATGATAGACACTAATGGTGAAATGAGATAGATCACCCTCGGATGGAAGCATTAAAGGTCGTTTGTGATTTAATACTCAGAGAAGCTTTGGAAAGGCAATCCTATCCTCTTCATTAATCATGAAAAATGCTGTGTTAGATAGCTCCTTTGTCTGCAAAAATTGGAAGTTGCAGAAAATTTTCTGTTTTCCATCTTTGCTGTATTTGATGTTGTATATTTCATGTTATGCCCAGAGGCGTAACTTGTCCTTCTACTAATTCTTTCTCCGAAGTCTCTTATTTCTGATGCTGTTGTAGAATGATACTCCTGCTCCCTCCAACCTTTCCTTGTATAAATGGCAGAGAGAAAAGAAAAGGTGAGAAAGGAAAAGGAAGCATTTTGTGTCACAGGTTTGCAAAGCACAGAATTGCAGATCTTGTCTTGAGTCTTCCAGCAAGTCTTGTCTTGCTGCTAATGGAAGACCACTGGCCACAGAAGACATTTCTGCTGCTTCAGTGGGCCAGTGGCCTACCTCTAAACTCATGCACTCGGTGAAAGACCCTCTTCCATTCTGTTCCTAGCAGGATAAAGTATATTTTGCTCCATGAGTACTGTATGTAATGTACGTATGAATGCAATGATATGCTTTCTGTCCCCCTAGGAAAATGTGATACTTGTATCTGTCCCACCAACCTGAATTTCTGCTTAATGCTGGGTAGTATTCAATGGCACATTAAAAATCCCAGTTTATTCTAGTGAAATGTAAATAAAGGAAATTAGCTACTGGATGTGAAAATTGAAAAAGAGGATATGAATTTCATAATTATTTGAGACTTAAGCTGAGCTTTAGGTCTTCTCTTTTAAGTTCTTTTGGCAAAGTGAAAAAGGTAATTGTCACAACTTATGAGCATAGGGCCAATTTCTTTCCAGAATTTAACTTGTATCTAGAGCTTCACACTTCCTCAGGTAATCGTTTTTTCAGTGGTGATAAATATGCTTCCAAAGATTTCCTAAGACTTCTAACTTTTTTGAGCAGTTCAATCAAGATATTCAGTTACAACATGACTTCTAATGAATCGGAGATTTGTTTCACATACAATGGGGAGGTGTTTTCCTACAAACTGGTTAGAGAGAATAAGCATTTCTGAATTGTCACAACAATTTCATCTAAGGCGGTAAGCTGTTATAGCCTGCAATTTGAGAACAACTTAATTATGTGAACATTGCAATGGTAATAAGGAAGACCGCTTATTGCTAGCTCACAGCAGAGATTGTACATGATAGGTAATGAGATAAACCTGGCAGACAGTAGTAAGCTTGGTCTCGGCAGTGCCCCAGTCTGATTCTGCTGGCTGTGGAGAAGCGTGGGCATGTAACTCTTTTTATGGCCCTGTGGGTGCTTATACAGGAAGCCATTCTGGGAGGTGCCACACAGGGCCATGAAGTCAATGGATATGCAGTATAGTTTGTGCCTCTTTAGAGAAGACCCAAAGGACAGAACCCCTTAAACTGGTATTTTCAGAGGGATGTTTGACTTAGCTACTCTATCTGTATATACAGTCTTGAAGAAGTGACGCAGTGTTAAACAGTGGATCAGCAGAAGCACCCACAGAGGGCAATGGAATTGTACAGGCTTTTAGCAGAGCCACATTTGGGTCATCATGTGCCTTTCTGGCTTATTTCTCTTGTTTCTTACCCAGAGCCTTCTACTACTGTGAGAAATAAATGATTCAACATTCTTATCCTCTTCCAAGTAGGCAGGATTGGTTTTGAAGCCCCACATGCCAACAACAGGTGAATAAGGGCATCACTGGGAAGCTGAAGTGATGCTGATCCCAGGCTACATGTTTCTCTCTGATTTGATGCATTATCCACATCTATGTCATTCTGGATCATGAAGAGACCAATTTTACCTTACGTAAAAAGTGGTTGATGCAGCACATGTGTCGCAAGGCTCAGTAGAGAGCCCTTTATTTTGCATTTCTCTGCCCAGCTGCTGGTTCTGTACTCCAGGGTGGGCTGCCAGTACACAGCCATTTGAATGCGTATTTCATAGCTCTATTTTCAGCTATTTTCAGCGGTTGTGTCTCAAAGTGGCCCTTTCTGACTCTGGTGTCGTCAAATACCCCTTTGAGCTTTGCACTCCTGGAGTGTGACATTGCCACCCCCTTCATAAAGTAACAGCTGTGCTCCAGTGTCTGCGGGCCTCTTGTGCAATTTCTGTATCAGTAGATGGCTCTGCTTGTAGTGTGTGCGAGAATTGGGTCTGACTGCCCTTATTTCATTCTGTCATTGCCTATTGCACTTTGGAAGGTACGCAGGGCACGAGACTATGTGGCTAGCATGCCACTGTGCCTCCAGTTTCCATTTTTGTACTGCCCAATGTCACCACTTCATCAGTTGTTTTGGAGAAAAGTCTGTGCAATGAAGGAAGACTTTCTGTTTGCAATGTGATATTCTTGTTCAGAATCCGAGTTGTGTGCCTGTCACACCAGCTTACATGCTAAATGGAAGAACATACACTTCATATCTTTGCAGTGCCTTTCCATTTTCATTTATTTTTTCTGATGTTTTGATGATTCTTAGATTAGGGCATGTTGTAAGTCAGCAGTGAAATCCACTGTGCCATGGGGACCACCATCCAAGAAGAGTAATTTTAGGCCCTTGACACTGACTTAGCAGAAGCAGGTGGATGCAGCTGCTGTCCACAAAAATGCGAAGCGTCTTGAGAAACAGCACACAAAGACAAGCAAGAAGGCAATATGACATATTATTCCTGCAAACATCTGAACTTGCCAGAATAGTGATTGTGAAAGTCTGCAGTGTTCTGACTGAATCTGCCTGAATGTGTGCAATAGCACCTATGGCTCATTCAGCCATAATGATGAAAAATGGTCCATTTTTTTTTCCTTCCTCCCTCCTTCCCTTTCTCTCCCTTTGCAGTGTGACTTTTTCTGTACCCTCCTCTTTGCAACCTCTTTGCAATGGTCTTTTCTAAATGAAAATGCTGCCTATAATAGTTACACTCAGAAATAACATTGTAGGCTGTAAGAGTATTTTATGCAGAAGTAAGCCATTATTTTTGAAAATGTGTGTTCTGTACAAGGCTGGGATATATGTCAAAGCTCTTGGCCTCCTCAAATGTGGAACTCTGCTTCCATGTTATCTCCACAACAGTGAAGCCACAATGTGTTGCCACTGCGTATCAAATTCCCTAGATTTCTTTCATAGTGATCATTTGATATTTTTTGTAAAAATGCTTCTTCCTGTTTATGTCAAACAAAAGTGTCCAGAACTGTAAAATGACTGTACATGTGTTGCTGTTGTTGGGAAGGAGTTTGCTTTTTGTCTTCTACTCTGCTTGTAGGTTTTAAGTTCCTTTCAGTGCTCCCTTACTGAGTTGCATTATCTCTGAATTTTTATAGCTGTATCATTAAGGCTTACTCATTTAGATAGCTTTCTGGTCAGACAGAACGTCGAGCAGAAACCATCAGCTATATGGCTCAAATATTCTTTCCTCAGAAAGCTCAGCCTCATAACTAACTGTATCAAAGAATTAATTAGCCTGAACTGTGTCACATTTTGCAAAATATGCCAGACAATGGCAATACCATCCAAATTGAGCTTTTGTAAGCACAGTTTATATGAGCTATGTCTCTGGGAACCTTTCCCCACCAAATCACTGAGGTTTTCAGCCATTCTTCCTAATTTTTGTGCTGTTCACAATGTTATTTGCTCTGGTAGGGGTTTCCAGCCACTTCCCAAAATTCCAGATGGGATCATGGTCCCTCTGTTCTTTATTTGATGCTTATTAAGGCTGGCTCAACACTCAAGTGAAGATGTTTATTGGGCTGGGGAACCAACATAGACCTATTGCCTCCTTTTCCTATGCCAGAGCTCTGTAAAGCCAGATTTCTTGCTGCTGATGCCACTGGGGAATGGCTGTGATCTGTGCCATAGCAGGTATGGATGCCTGTGAGGAATGCAGTCTCCCCAGGGAGACAAAATTACCCTTCCTGACCATCTCACTACTTGACAGGAGTGGAAAGTGTGCTCTACCAGCAGTGTTCAGCCCCAGCGCTCTGTCCCGAGGGCCATGTTTTGGTTGTCTCTCTTGCCTGCCAAGCAGTAATTGCCCAACCCTATCCGTTCACCGTGAGACCACAGAGCTGAGCATCCATTGTGCTGCCTGACGCCATGAGATTATCACCACGGTACTCTGCACTTCCATAAATGACTCCCTTTTTGACAGGGGCGAGTCACATCCATTCCCCATGCCTCAGTTTCCTCACACATGAAATGTGAAACACGGACCTTTCCTTCTTGAGGAGGTAGTGAAGGCTGGTTAATATTTGATTAATGTTTTCAGAAATGGTGCTAATTATAACCTCCATTCACCCCCTCACTCTTGTGACAGCACCATGGAATGTAATCAGTAATAATCAATCACCTAGAACTAAATAAACAAGCCTTAGAGGGTAAAATGGAACTTTTGTGGAGGCTAGAGGCTAGAAACCTTAAGAAGAGGTGAGCCAGTTAAGTAAGCTAGTTTTGGTCAGGTTTTTTTGATAATGATAGTAGAAAAATCATGTACTACATGAGCGTAAATGGTAAATATAGCCCTAGGAAAAATAATATAGGAAAAAAAGATTGCAACTGTCTATCTACAGTATTCCTAAGAAGACGACAAGTTTTAGAATGATGCTGTAGGAAGGACATGAAAGGGACACTCTTACTCCCAGAATCAGGGTCGCTTCTAGGGGTGCAAAAAGCACGCTCTAAGTCAAGGTCAGATGCCATATTTTTAACTTCAGAGATGCATCTTGCCAATGAATTATGATTTATTTTTCACTTTGGTAAATAGCATCTATATACATGCAAATAAGTCTTAATTTAAGACCCCACAAAAGGAATCCCAGTTCTTTTAAATCTCTTACTGTGTATGCACATGTGTGAATGTAAACACTTTATCCCTGAAATTAATTTGGTGTAAACAGCATGCTTACGGGAAGTCAGCAGACATTTGCTTATACAGTGAGGTGGATGATGAGAAAATACTTCTGATTTGATCGAAAGAATGTGAAAACCATTTGTCAAGTACTCAGTAAGGTGAGTGGTGGAGATACTTAACAATTTGCTTTGATGGTGGTGTGCTTTTTCTAATTTATTGGATGCTTGCTTCTTTCATAAAGTAAATTATGTATCATTAATCTTGCTGGGAGGCTGGTGTCTTCAAGTTAATTTAGTGATTATTTTCTTAGATAATCTGCCTGCTAGGAAAGTATGATGTGATCAATATAGGGAAGCAATCTGGCTATCAATGATTTATGTATGTACACATACAGTGCACACCCCACCACACTTGACCTCTCCTCTCAAAGGCATTCAGATTTGTTTTTGGGAATGAAATATTTTATCTCATCTTTTGGCATTCGAAGTTGATAGCAGCTAAGATTTATAATAGCAAAGGGAGTACATTGATTGATTCCCAGAGTCATCTACCTAAACATTTCTAAAATGTGGGAAATTAGCAACTGATTCTTCAATAAGCTCCATGAAGCCAAAGCCATGAATCAGTGTGCGCTGCAAGATCAGGGCTGTAACCAGCTTTGGAAGGACCGATTGATTCTTGATTCAAGGAAGCAATTAAGCATATGCTTAACATCGAGCACATTTTATGCCTATAGTAATCAGCTCTCTCAAAACCCATGTGCCTTTATAGCAGAGCACTGGAGCTCTGAGAGGATGGTCCAGAGCCTGTCCTACTCACCTGTAAATCACGTGAGGTTGCTACAAGAAAGACTGAAATGGGTGGAAGGCAGTGGGCTGAGGAAGGAGAGCTGGTGCCCATTTAGCTGCTGGATAACCGTGTCCACACATGCTTCTACAGCACACAGATGCTCTGGAGCTTCTCTTGAGACTGCTAGGTGGGATGCTCCAGCGTGACTAGCCAGTGAACTTGTTCTCAGCCACAGCCTTGAGGCCACTCTTGCAAACACTGTAGGGCCAGATATTATGGTCTAAGGATACGGCAAAGATGAGATTCATAGCTCTCCTGAAAGTAGAGGCTATTGAATCAGACCATGTTCAGCTGACCCTCAGTCAGCTTCAGGCATTAGTAGTATTCTTTCCTTCCAGCTTGGTTGCATTTCTAACCTGATAATCTTGTTACAGTAATAAAAAAGGGAGACAGGATCTATATGGGTTTGGCAGAAACTGCAGCTTAATGAGAAAGTAAACTGGTTTGGAGAAAGCATGGTTCTGCCTGTGCCTTCTCCCCAGCTGCAAGCTTTTGAGAAAAGCTGGGTAAATAAATGTATCTCTGGTAAAGTCTGTTTTCACTGCCTTCTGTGAATTTGCTGGTTCCAATTGGAGCTGGAAATAGAATTAGTAATACTTTCCAGTGGCAGATCTTTCTATCATGCTTTTAAACCAAAGGGATGTTTTGGCTGAAAGTCCGTTCTCAGGAGAGATGAGAGATGTCTGATGAGACAGGTAAATCAACTGTGTAATGTTACTGAAATTAAAAGCCCAATACCTGCTCTCTGTTACACTCCTTTATATATGTAAGTGGCAGTGGAGCATGCTCTGTTTTCCTATTCCATGGAAAAGTATAGCCCACAAGTTCAGAGAAATAACTGAACTTTGGATTGTCCATCTGGAGTTGATTTTTGAACTTTTAAGGTTTACTTATCACTGAAGCTAATGTGTTCCAGAAGAGTTGCCTCCCTTTGTGACCTTCTAATGCCTAACTATTCTGCTCTATTCCATTTTTTATTTCACACCTCTCACCTTTGTATTTGGATGCCATTGAGATGAATGCCTTGAAAAGTGATTGAATTCAAAAGACTCCAACTTTCTCTCTAGTTTTATAGAAACCTATTTTTTGCTCCAGCTAGCTGGCCTCTTGGAGATTGCTTTCTGACAGTAACCTGGGAACACGCAGCCTATTATCCTACAGGATCAAAGGACGTGTTTTTTCATGGTGGAGTCTTTTCTAATCTTGTATCAACCATAGTAGCAGAGAATCTGCATGCACAGAACTGAACCCATTGGGTTTTATGATGTAAAGGGTTATTTCATTATTTTTTTCACCTTAGAAGATGTAGCTTGAAAGATGACTTGCGTTATTTCACAAGACCGAACTGGATAAAAACGTGTACATCACTTTGAGATATATAGACAACATAGAATCATAGAATCATTTAGGCTGCAAAGACCTTTAAAGAACATCAAGTCCAACTGTTAACCCAGCACTGCCAAGCCCACCGCTAAACCATGTCCCTGAACACCATGTCTACACTGTCTGTTAAACACCTCCAGGGATGGTGACTCCACCGCATCCCTGGGCAGCCTGTCCCAGTGCCTGACCACCCTTCCCATGAAGAAATTTCCCCCCTACCCAATCTAAACCCGCCCTGGCGCACCTTGACGCCATTTCCCCTTGCCCTGTCGCTTGTTCCCTGGGAGCAGAGACCGACCCCCCCTGCCCACAGCCCCTGTCAGGCAGCTGCAGGGAGCGACCAGGCCCCCCCAGCCCCCTCCTCTCCAGGCTGAGCCCCCCCAGCCCCCGCCCGGCTCTGGACACGCTCCAGCCCCTCAGTGTCCCTCTGGCCGTGAGGGGCCCAGAGCTGAGCCCAGGGCTCGAGGGGCGGCCTCACCCGTGCCGAGCGCAGGGGGACGGGCACTGCCCCGGCCCCGCTGGCCACGCCGTGTGGGACACCAGCCAGGGTGCTGCTGGCCTCCTGGGCCACCCGGGCATGCGGGGGGCTCATGCCCATGGCTGTGGCCCAGCGCCCCCAGCCCCTTCCCGCCGGGCCCTTCCCAGCCCCCTGCCCCCAGCCCGCAGCCGCCTGGGGCTGGTGTGACCCCGGCGCGGGGCCCGGCACCCAGCCCTGTCCCAGCCCACACGTGGCCTCAGGTGTATAACAGGCGTTACACCCTACATAACAGAAGTTATACAGTCTCCTGCTGCCTATTGAAATGAGCACGGAGTAAGGTGTTGCATTCAAAAAATGGTTCTTTTACCTGGGCGGTGACAGGATCAGCTGGTGTTCACTTCCATCCAAAACCACCCAGGTCTTCACAATTCCTGCTCACTTGCTTTAGGTGCTTAAAATTTCCTTAATGAAGTTTTCTAGGAAACTAATGTCTCCTGTTGGTCACACTTATCAGCAAGAGAGCCAACAACGCTGGGATCTGAGGTATAGCTGCTCCTTCACCTGTCATCTGCCCTGTAATGCCTAATGCAAGACACATTCCTGGAATACAGCTAGCACATGGATCCCTGTGCCAAGGTGGGTTTTACCCTACATCCTTTTATCCAGTGACTTAGTCATAAAAGCTGTCACTTCAGAGACGGGAGACATTAATTTTCTCTCTGCCTGAGAAGGTTTGAAGCTGCATCTCCCACACTAATGGTCTGAATATCAGTCAATCAAATACTGTGGGATGAATAATCTCTTTTTCCCCTTGAAACTATATGAGTTCATACAGAAAAATAATTGACTGTGAAAATCTGGACAGGGAGAAGACGAGGATATTACTGCTTCACAATTGCAAAGCTACAGGGGAAATGGGGGAAATATTTTGCTTCAGTTAACCTTACATGTATACTCACTGAAAATACACAGGCACTGTAACTCAGGTGTCCCCTTTGCCAGATGGGTGGCACAACCATCTGTGTTCCTGTGGATCTCATAAGACAGCAAAGGCCCTAAAATGTTGGTGTTCTACAGTGTTTGATTCTGCTTGCAAGGGCCAACTACCTTTCAGAATCTAGCACTGACTTTTTGCAATAGCTGGATGTTTTATAGTTAGTAATTATGGAAATTTATCTATTATAATTTGCATTTTGATATACTCCATTCTCTTAGCCTGAGTAATGATAGCTTAGGATTTAATTATCACAAACGCATACCCTTCTTGCCTCTAATTTTAGTCTGTTCTGCTACACCTGTCTCTCATCTGCTCTACTGATCTCCGTCGCAGTATGAATGGAATGTATTTGCCTTCTATACTTTTACATTTCTAAGATTTCTGTCCTCCATATCAGTAGCTATTTTGTTCTCTAAGCTGTTTCAGTTTGTACACCACTCAGTAACTGTTCTTGGAAGTGACATTTTTTTTTTCCTGCTTGATGTTGTTTTCCCCTAATTTGATACGTTTTTAGAAATATAAATAAAACCATATTTTAGCTCTACTCATTTAAGCAATATCTCTTCCCTCTTGAGATCCTTATTTCTATAAACCTTTTCGGAATGCAAAGAGAATGGGAAAGCAGAAGCTGCCAACAGTCCAGAACAGAAATTTTGTACTTGTTTACTTGCATCAAGGCCAAATATGTGGTTGAAAAAAAGAGTACTGAAAAATTTTCTGATGACAGGCTATGTCATTAAACTTCTTGCCTCCCTCATTTTCTTATCAAGAATGTGGCAGTCCTACAAAGCCAGGGTCTTGATTCTCTCCTGCTTGATTCTCTTGGTCTTGACTTGATAGTGCTGATTGATGCACAATCTATGAAACATTCTCTATTTTAAAAAGAGGCATCTCCCCCTCAAAATAGCTGAATATTTCCAACTCTCCAAGACATATTAAATTTTGCTATGTTGTCGGTTCTTGCTGAATGCCAGTAAAAAACCCTGCCTCTGGCACTATATTACAGTGGTGAAAGTAACATTCTTGAGATCTGAGGGTAAACAAGAGATGGCTGCAACTGTTGAGCAATGTGTGCAGATCTTAGAGTGTGACACAAAAGAAGACAGCAACAACAGTCACAAAATTTACTTCTCTTTATATTCTTTTCCTAAACCAGAGTATACATAGGAAGCTTTTTTGTAAGTGCCGTCCATAGCAGCTGCCAACAAATAAAAACATGAAGCTAAACCTCTTTGCTGAAATGGTGTCCAAGACTAATTCATCTGTCACATGGCATCCTACATCTGGACACGCAACAGCTGTTTATGGGAGATTCCCCCATGGGTAGGATCACTGCAAGTGATTGGGGTATAAAGAAAATTCTGGCATACTAAAGTTAGGAAATACAATCTCTGTGTAGAAGTTCTTGCTGGGAGGCATAAGTCTCATTCAAACCTTTAGGAAACATATTTTTAATTTGGAGAGGAACAGGAGTATGATTATGAAAATGAAGCTAGATACCTAGGAACAAACAAGCAGCAATTTTCCTGGGATATGACACTGTAAGTGCAGAGTATACAATGCCAGTCAGGTGGAAGGTTGTAGTAGTTGTTTAAAATCAACTGGGTTTAATCAGTCAAGCAGCACATTTGTGAGAAATGTGATTTTCTTCTCAAAGTAGGTTGGGCAGCAGGTTTCTCTGTAATGAATTCCACAGCATTGTCAGCCTCCAGCCATTAGCACTGGGCTAATGGATTTAGCCTGCATTACCATGGTGAGCCTGAGCTTCAAATTCCAGCGTTCTGTATTTATTGTGAATAATACTTCAAGGTTTCAGAATTTGGGAAAATTTGGAGCTGCCTTGCAGTGGGTGTGGGGGCGTGGGTAATTTAAGTTAGTGTATGAGTTCAAGCTAGAATATGTCTGCATAGTGGACTAGGAGTGGAATGAATGAAGTTCTTAGAGTGGTGCTGTAGTGTTGGGATCTTCCTCCACCCCGCTGCCTCTGTGAGCTGCTGATGTTGCTAAACAGTAATAATACGGGCATCGTACTGCTGGTACATATGCAACAACCTGCTTCTTCAACAACACTGCTGGGAGCAGTAGGCTACTATGAGCACAGATGAATTTCCATTCTATGTTAGATTCCCATAAAATCGTAACCACCTTCACGGTCCCAGTCTTTGATTTCACGACGCTCCGTCATCTCAGCCCAAAATACCCCAAAAGTCACCTAAAGTTTCTAGATTAGGGTAGTCAAAAGCTGCTATCCTCTGCTGCAGATGAATTTTCTACAGCAGGAGCAAAACTTGGATGTGTCAGGCGTAGAACTGCTGCTGGGTCAGACTGTGGTCATGGTGGATCTCAAAACCACCTCAAATATCACTACAATTCACAATAGCATGCTGCTTAACCACCACTGGTAAGACAGCTGAAATACAGAAAACATACAATGAGTAACTGAAAAATAAAACAACATGAAAACCTCATCTTCTCTGAGTAGTAAAGAAAGAAGCAGAGAGTCTTCTGTGATGATCACTCATGTTACTGAAGGTGCTTTTAGAACATGTGGCAAAGCTATGGTAGAAAAGGAAATTCAAGAATCTGAACAATATAATCTCCAAAGTTTCTCCTCTATTTCCCTTTCCAGCTTTTAGAATTAAAGTATTTTCTGATGTGAAAAAAAAATTTGAGCAAGACAACTTAATCACTTTCCTAAACTAAGGTATCTTTTTCTTTTTCTAGGATAAGTCACTCCAGGTTTATTCCATCTCCAATACTGTCTGGACTATTGACTATAATGCTAACTGCTAGCTAGTCTTTGCAGCAAGTAACACAATAAACAGTTCATGACTCCCGGTTTAGAAAATCCCGTTTTCTAAACTAGAAATGGTGCAGGGGAAAAAAAAAATCCTTCAAGAAAGCAGGATTCCAGAATCTGAGCTTCCAAGATATTTGCATTCAAAGCATGAAGAAAGCATCTCTTCCCACAGTTTTGGACTTGCAAACACAGCCAGTGTGGTCTTACACAAGACCATGACACAGCAAGAGCCAGAACTGCTGCACAGCAAAGAGAATTGTGTATGCAGAGGCTAGGAAAGCCTGAGGAAAACAGTAACTCAAATAAATGCATCTATCCGAAGAATGAACACATACTAGTTTCTTTGCATCTTGTAATGGGGATATGTAATAAAATATTTTCCTGTAAGATCAGGGCTAGGTTAGACAAGATCCAAACACAAAGGAGACTGAATTAAAAAGCAATTGTAAAGAGAACTGAAGAAGCTGAAGCCAAAACCTCAGCAGAAACTGCTTTTGTTCTCATAGCTGGGGGCAGAGTCAGTGCTCTTTCCTGATTATAAAAAGTAGACAAAATAAAATGTGACAAGACATTCCTCTTGACAGATGGTTGAAATTTTAATACATCCTTCTGATGTTGCCATTTTAAAGGGGCTAGGAGTCATTTTCCTGTCTCAGGCACCAAATCGGTGTGAGCAAGGTCTTGAGCATGTCTTTTCAGTTTTCAGTTTTCCCACCTGTAAAACAGAGACAATTGAACTCTTATCTTTTTACACTGCTTTCTTTGAGCAGCTAGGGTAAGTGAAGGTTTCTGTGGGTCTTGTGAAATAGAAGAAATGGAATGTAAATGCTTTTCACGTTACTGGGCACCTCACAAGATGGGTGGGATGTAGGTAAGGAGTACACCTGTACTGCTGGTAAATGGGGACATGCAACTACTGTGTCACTTTGCTCTGGTACAAGAACTGAGAAATTCCATCTCCAGTCGAAGTTCTAACTGTCCAAGCACTTTGTGGCATGGGAGAGCTCCCCAGCAAATGGACTCACATGTTCTGGATCTGTGTAATTGTAATATATTAAAAATTTTTCAGCATTTCTACCCTGTCCAAATAGAAGTCTGTATCTAGAACCATGAACACTGAGCCAAATTTCAGGCTAGGCAAGCAGCGGGGAAGATATAGAAACAAACCTCAATATATCTTATGTTTAGTTAACCACACAGCCGTAGGAAAGAAACCCATGTCTCTGCAGTCTCCTCTGTCTGCCCCTCAGGCAGCATGAGGTTCCTCTAATTTTGCTGTCTCCCTCACACAGAGCTTATATTCAGCTTAGACGGAGCTCACAGGCAAGCTTCCAAACTTCCAAAATTTTACTTGCAGCAACTGCAGAAATGCATTTAGTAACATCCATTTCTATAGTTATGTAAATTTTGGTGTCCTGTATTAGCTTCAGAATAACACTCTGCCAGTCATCGAGGATATTTTCTTTTTAAATCATGTCCAGCTATCGACTAACATGTCCTGATAATTATACCACTTCCCTGAAAAATCTTGGAAGAGCTTTACCTCCATAAAAAATGAGAGATCACATTCATGAGACACGTTGCTTTGCTTTTATGGGTTCTAACCTAGCTGATGTCTGACTCAGAAAAGAGAAACACAGTTTTTGCTGTCAGCAGTTGCTCTAACACATCAAGAATAGGATTTCAGTCCACTCTTACGCCGCTGAGACAATTTCTGCCAGTTAGTGAAAGATGTTTCCTGCTGTATCAATTGGTGGTGAAAGAAACAATCTTGATTTTTTTTTCAAGGCAAGTAGTATGATATGAATCTACTTTTCCCTATCTTTTCCAAAGCTGCATCCATTTGTTTTACTTTGCCACTAGCAAACCTCACTTCAGAATTTGTAGGTATTGATTCAGTTTCTATTAGTATATGAGCCCTGTTGCAAGAGGTGCTTAGATCCATTGCAGAGTTAAGAGGAGATGAGGCTCTCGGGTCGGTGCAACCTCAGAGGAGCATGGATGTATAGAATAGACTTGAACCTTCTGCACCACAGCAGTTGCTTCTTCACACCAATAGCTGTGGTGGTTTCATGTTGGTAGCGTGCATGATCAGCAAGGTGCCGCGGGGAATATTACTTTTCCCTTAGAATCCCACTGTGTGGCTTCTGGTGCGTCCTTTCTTACACAGCGGCTGCATTTCAGGTTACTGGTCTCGTCGTCACTCTGCTCTTCCTAAACAGAGAAAATCCAGATGCCTTCTGATCTTACTGACAGATAGGGCATTCTGTTTTCTAGCATTACCAAGCATGCCATCTCAGTGGCAAGATTTCTTATTATCGGTTTAAATTTACTTCAATATAATTAACTCTTTTGGTGGAATGTAGTCCTGGTTTTCAGAATTCTAGGTGTCCCCTTACAGATGGGAAATGTTCCCTAGGAGGTTTTTGTAACTGCTCATGAAATTGATAAGCTAAGGTCTGAGGTTCTGAAGTAATGCCAATCAAAGCTGGGGCAGGGGGGGTGGGGTGGGGGGTGGTGGCTGGGTGAGGTGGGGGTGGGGAGGAAGTCCCACTGACTTTTAGAAGGCTCTAGATCTGACATGTTAAAAGTAGACCAGAAAGGTATGCCTCTTCATTTCAGTGATGAAATGAAATTTGTTGTTTATATTTGAGCTCAGAAATCTTAGCTGGAGGGAATAAAGGTCTTCAGCCAAATCCTCATAGATCAGATCCTCATTTCTGAAGGACCCATATAGATTTGCAGCAGAAATACGAAGGTTCTTATGCATGAAGACTGAATACCTTTTTGTATGAAGACACCAGAAGAAATTATAGGATTAAAAGAATGGCATGAATTGTTAACCAAGGAAACAACGATTTTAAAATAAAATTGTATCTGTAAAGCATGAGGAATATATTATTTACATAAAGACCAGAAACCTGTTGCTCTGATAAGGCTACAGCACAGATGACTTCTCAGCAGAAGGCTTGTGCTCTGATAGCAGGAGAAAGGCAACAAGCTACAGCTTTTTGTTTCTCTCTCTACCTGTTATCCCAACAGGAATTTCATCTAAGATTCATGGAGGATGAAGCAAAGAAATATCCTGATGTAAAAGATCATGATACCTGGTGCTGCTCCAGTTGAATCTGAAATGGCCTTGGGTGATGAGGCTTCTATATTTATTCCTTGGGGAAACCAACTGATATTTAATAGCCTGTCTGTCTTAGGGTTTTTTCCTACTTTCTAGCCTGTAGTTCCCTGAAATGAAGTATGGTGTTCACACTTAAAAATTAGAAAGACTTTAATTGAGGGAGAAAGCCCCATGGAAGCCCTTTGCCTTCAGAATAGTAAAAATCAGGCTCCAATCCAAATTAGTTCTCATAAGTAAGCATCTCCTGATTTTACATGGGGCTGAAATTTAGGACAGAATTTTGTAGATCAAATAATATTTACTGAAGGGTCTTTAGACCTGTTTGCTCTCTTCGTGTCCTATGGACATGATTGCCAATGTAGCCACCATATTATGAGTGGGTGACTTGCAGGAAAAATGTTTCATGGGCAATTTACAGGAAAAAGTGTTTGATTTTCTCTTCCAAAAGCGAGGTGATGCCTCTGTCTGCAAGACCGGATGTCTGTTTTCACAAGGCATTACTTTAACGGATAAGTGGCCATTCAGCTGGGCAGCTTTTAATGTTAGTTAAGTGCTTGTGCAACGGAGTCCAACCATAATGGCTAACCCGCTCGAAAAACACCCATCATTACCAGCATCTGCATAATACTGTCCCATACGTGCTCACTCATACAGTGCACTATGACGTGTCTTCTTCCCTTAAAGCTCCATTTCTCCGCATCTTTCTGACTTGGCTTATTTTGTCACGTCATGTAAAGCCACGGCTGTGACAATCTTGTTTCCAAAGCCTTCAGCACCTATCCCTGATCAGTTTTTCTCAGAAAACCTCTTTGCTTCCCCTTCAATCACTTATTAACTATAGTGAGTGTCTACAAAAGCCCTTATACCGCAGCATTTAATTTTTGTAGCTGTGTTATTAAGCCCATAAGCTCCTTGACCAAAAATCATGTATTGGGAACAATTTTCTGATAGGACTTCAGTTTCTGCATAATCCAAATGTTCTGAAGAAGCAGCTGATTAAAGCGTTTTGTTCTGGCTTTGCTCATCTCCAAACATATTAATTACTGTAATGTATAAGTAAATGATGTAATTATTGTAATATGTAATGTATATTATATGCATGAAGCATATTTTAACTTTATTCAGCAGGCCTAAATTTAATCATTCCAATAGTACTTTCAACTGCATTTTTAATTGCCTTTTGACTGTTGTGTTGGACCCGTTATTGCTGGAAATTATACATGCTGTATAAATGGACCCTCTAAATGAACTTTATATGTTTCTTTTCATATACCTGGTCGCAACTGAGTAATCAGCACTAAACTCTGCATCTCACACCCTGCTCCTCTGGTTTGGGGAAGCTTGGGTAACAAAGAGACTCTGCTGGTTCAAGCTAGGGCTATGGAACAAGCCTCTGGAGAAAGGTTTTTCCAAATTGTGTTTTTGGATGTAAGTGTATAAAATCTGCTCAAGCTCCATGCCGCAGTACTGGTGTCTTGGCAACCACTTGTACATTGCAAATTTGTTTACAGCCTAGCTACTTAAAATGGTGTATTATGTAAATGCTGTTTGTTGCTATCAATATGTTTGGATGGATAAGTAAAATGCAGACAGCTGTATATTATTAAAAAGGCCCTGTTATGAGCTAGTTGGAACCGATTGCTCTTTTGCAGAAGTGCAAATTGATTGCTGTACAAAACTGAGAGGGAAACTGGACACTGAAAAAAAACAGGGGACCTGCTAGACCTCTTGGCCTTTATGATTACTGGACAATGTACCAAAACTAAAATATCCCTTATCAGAAACAAGGGATGGTATTCATAAATTCAAGCATCTACAATGTGGGCTTCCATACCTGAGCTAGTTATAATAAACTTCTATAAACATGGAAATCTGGTCTATATGTGTATATCAGATTGAAGGCTGTTGGCAAACATTGCGATCAGATCAGTCATGGTGTAAACCCCATTGCCTATATATTGACTAGATTTCCAATGTTTACATAGTGGTTCCAGACAATAAAATTAGAGATGCCAACACGTGGTCAGCTGAACCTAAGCCCCTTTGCTTCTTAGCAAATCCCTGTTGCATATGCCAGATCATAAAATCCAGTGCAGCACAGATCCTTCAAAATTTTCTTGAAGATTACTGCTTATATTCTTCAGAGGACTTCAAAGAAATTTACAGGCACATATTATGGCTAAAAATATTACCAATGCCATATGACTGAGAGTAGTGACTGTAGTATCTCCAAGAGGTTAACATTATAACAATTTACATTGAGGCAGTTGTTGGAAATGCAGATATAAATGGTTGTAATTTTAAATATAAAGCAAAAGATTTGGAAGAGCCCAGATACTGCATGAAAGTCAGAGCCTGCAGCAACAAGAACTGAGCACTGTGGCTGTTGCATAGCCTATGCTTGGCAGCTGAAATGTGACATTATATGGGAGGCACAAGGCTAAGAATTGCTAGGGTCAAGCTCAACACGGACATCTGCATGCAAGCCTCCCCGTAGCTCCTTTTCTATTTTGTGGTTTTGAAAACACACGAGCAGATGTGCGGTTTGTTGGAGTCTCATAGGTGCTCAAGGTGGTGGACACGCCTCGCACTTGGTCTTTCTTGCACAGGTTTATTTGCTGTTTGCATCCTGCACTGTATCAGCTTTTCTTTCCTTGGTATACACTATGCAAAATATCATCAGCTCTCAAAGATCAGAGGTGGTAAACAGTTTGCTCAAAGGCATAAAAAGAAAAGCTGAAAAGAAAGCTGGGTATCCAGCCGCTCAGACCCTTTGCAATAACTTTTGATAGCATTCTTTTTCTGAAACAGCTCCAGCGCCGCACATTCTCCAGTGTTTTTAGGAGAGGAGCTGTCTGCCAGACTGAAAGAAGTTCAATTAAAAAAGAAAGACAATCAGGTCTTTATGATTTCTTGCAGGAAAGCTAACAACATATCTCAAATTTTCATACTTGTGTGTAGCTTAAACTGGTTAATTTTGCTCCATACAGAACAAGAAATCAAGAGCTTGACAGTAATGAAACATTCATTTTATTTATCTTTTTACAAGGCAGACAATTAGTAATTTTATGGTTGAAAAAGCTCGTTTTTAAACTTGCATGAGGATGTTATTGCTAGACCTATTTTGATGTTACCTTTACTGAAAAAATGAGTGTAACTTGTTCTTAATCTGTTCCCTTCTGAAGGGGAAAATATCCTTCAAAACAAACAAACTGGGAAACTTGTTTCAGAAGATTTACACCTCTTAGTAACTTGCTCTTTAAATTTGTCAAGAAAGCTAAAACAAGAATGAAAAGGACCTGCATACTCTCACACTAGGTTTATGCTTCACATAGCTGGCCTTTTTCTGGAAGTCCCGTGTGTCTTTTCCTCTTTGAGAGGAAAATCTCCTTTCTTCACCATCCTCTCCAGTGGTAGCTCTTCCAACACCATGGTGCACTGGAAGTTTATCACTTCTTGTTTGAGTAGACCTGTTTGCAAAGGATACCCAGCTATTACACAAAAATATAGAATTGACTGTTCAGTGGAAGCTATTTTTTCCCTGTATACAACTCATGAGTTGTTGGGTCCTGTTTGATATCAAGAAAAGTTCCAGATTCAATCTCTGTGAGTCTCTACTGGAAAAGCTTAAATAATTTTTACTCCTGACCCTCTTCCCTAAAATTCTCCCCACAAAACTCGAGAAACTGTGTCCTTCAGGACAAGCCTTAATTTTCTCCCCTGTTTCTATGCCAAGAAAACAAGTTCAAGGGGATGGAACATAAAACTTTATCAGAGGGAAAGAAAGGAATCACAGTAAATAATCACAATAGGAAAACATGAATAATAGGATTAAATTCCTGCCAGGGCACCCTAAACTACAAAGAGCTGATGAGGTATCTGGCTATTACTTTTTTCTGCTTGTGATTCATGTTTCAGAGTTGATGGTTTCAGCTTGGAGAACGCCAACCTCTAAGTAAATCTTAACGCACATGCCATACCTGGAACTCGGTGCCTTTTGACATTTGAACAGTGGGCTGCTCAGGGGGAATCCAAGCTGCTTCAGAGCTGCTTGTTTTGTTTCCCAGCAGATGGTTGTGTTCTTCCTAAACCAAACAAGTCCTCTATTATTTTTGAAAAGACAAACATGTATTGAAATCACATTTGCAAACTGGATGTAACTTAATAGTTTTGCAGATACTATTGACCTGTGCAATACAGTTCTTCTTGCCAGCAAAAGGAAGGTTTGCTAGTACGCGTGCTGCCTGAATAGCTGTCAGATCTCGCTATGTTCGAAATGGGGGCTCAGTCACATCGATAAAGATTTCCTATGGCTCTATATAAATGAGGGCAAATCTCATTTCTGGAGTTTAAACTGAAAACTCTTGAATCTCAAAGTGGTAGTCAAACGCTTAAGCTGAAGGATACTATCCCCCTTAACTGCTTGCAGCCAGTAGTTTGAAGGCTAAATTTTTATCCCAATTATACCTGTATTCCTCCAGTCTTTTAGTAAATTACTCCATGAAAAAAAATATCTCTTCCTCATTCTTCATTTTGACACGACGCCTGGCCCTGAGCTTGCTGACATCAAGAGATGTCTGAGGATTGTGCTTTTAAATTTGTCTCCTCCATGGTGTGCCTGCTCACAGGCACCAAGCCGACAGATGTTGTTGCAGCAGGCTGTAAAGCACAAGCAGCACTAAAATAGGTAGATACCTTATTTTTATTAAGGCACTGAACTACTCACTGCTGCTAATTTAACTTGGAGGTTATGTACTTTGTAGAGCTGAGCTTCATGGAGCTGTAATGACCAATGCTGCAAATCCCAAAATGAGTGCAAAGGAGTTAAATACTATTTGTGGCCAACAACTCCTAATGCAGCTATGCAGCTCTATCACAAACCATAGCACACCGTGCTTGGTCAGGCAGTTTCTAGTTCACAAGTATCATTTCTATGATGACCTCCATTAAACTGATTTGTGGAATGTTTCATCTTTTCACAGCTTGGACATATCTTATAAATTACAGGAGTCAGGACCTGTTATATCATCATAACGGCTTCCCTGCAGGAGGAGGATTGAAACAAATCTCTTCAATGCAATGGAGATCATTTTATGATCCAGACCATCAACATGTAGTAGACTCCTTAAAATAACATTATGACTTTCAAGATTTTTCCTTTGTTGTGGCCTTGTAATATTTCCCCAGAGTTGTTTGCCCGATGTCAACGTGCTGTGCTTTACAAGGGCCTCATGCTGCCCCCCCCCCCCCCCCCCCCCCGAGAGGGGGACTATAGCGCTCCTGCTGTATATGCAGCTAACCTGCGTTGAGTAAACTCTGGTTTTGGACTTAGAAGAATCCTGCTGTCTCTGTGAACAACTAAAAAAAAAAATCTCTATCCCTCTTGCATCACTCCTCATACGAAAAAAATACTTAAGAGTTTTCCCATGCAAAAATCCCTATAGTTAACAGAGTGGGTCCAAAATGGTTAGAAATCTTTTATTGGTATTTTGCATAGGTTCGCTTTTTTTTTTTTTTTTTTTTTTCTCAGAAGCTGTATCATTATTATTGATTATATCAAAAAATATATTAATTTTAAAGAAAGCTTTGATGATATAAAATGTCATCAAAAGCTTTAAGAACCGGCAGCATAGTTGCTTATATATAAGAAATGGAAACTAAAGCTGCCTAGAAATTTGGGATGTTGACTGAGCAACATTCATTGTCACACTCAGGAATAAAAACATGTGATGGGATAAGAGAAGAGATGGAAATTAGCTTAGACAATCTGCCTGTTACCTTTCGTTTTTCTACACTGCCATCCACCATAACATTCAGGTGTTCATCAGTAGTTTGATGGATGTGAAAAATTGTCGTTTCAGTGCAGACTGGTATTTTTAAATATCTGAAGCCATTTTTAGTTTGGCACAGTGATGTAAATCTGGAAGAGCCAGACTGATTTTTCTGGATTTACTTCAAATTCGCACCTGCGTTTCCCTGTGAGCAGGTGTGAATGCTTCTTTCAAAGTGATCCGCTTCAGCGTCCAGCCTTTGGCTGCACCTTGTGTGAAGCAGCTCTCATGAGAAAGCACGTAGCACATAAATGAAAGAGCTGAAGGTTTGTTGTATGGCCTGGTGCAGAAGCTCCCTGCTCTCAGAATAGCAGCCTGTGGCACTCTCGTTAAGTGAGTACCAGTGCCAAGGATCGTGACAGGTCTGTGGAGTGCAAACTAATTATCTCCAACAATTGTGTCTGCTTATTTCTCGCATGAATGGATAACATCTTCAGTGGAGCTGGTTGCATATCATCGCTCAGGTTTAAGGGCTGTTGATTGGACAGTGGATGTTTTGTGGCTATTCATAAAGAGGAAGAGTGAAAATACGGCCAGTTTCACATTTTATAACTGCATCTGCAGTTCCAGGGTAATTACCTACTAAATACACTCTGAAATCTCTTCTAGATGCAGCAGGTGAAAAGTGCAAAATGTGGAGGATACAGAATAAAGCAATGTCTTGATGTTTATAGATGATTTAGGCGCTGTTTCCCATAATTAAAGCAGCTCTCTGTCAGCTGCTATAAGGGTCTAGTCATGCAAAATGCTGAGTAACTCCTACAATTTATTTTGCACCCTCCATTTCCAGACAATTCAATACAGCCTGATTCTGCAGGGTACTGCGCTATCTTGGGACAAGCTGATTCCACGCAGACTCAAAAAAGACTTCTAGAAAGAAGTTTGAGAGGTTTCTGGGCAGTGAGCATTGTCCAGATCCCCAGATGTAGATAGGCACACGCTGGGTACGGGTGCATGGGCAGGAACAGAAGCAATGCTTTTTTTTTCTTTTCAAAAGGGCAGGTTTGATATAGAACTAGCTATGAACCAGTTACCCTGTGTCTAAAAGAAGAGGTAGCTGGTATCGGTGGAATGCAGGAGGTTACTAAGGGTGGGAAAGAGGGACAGTTAAGTGGTTATCTTTGTGGCAAGAAAGGGGAGCTCTGCAGTCCAGGAAACCTGGGACCTAAGGAGCTTTGCATATGTGTATCCACACAGATTTATCTGCTTCCCGAGGCACTCCCTTCGGAGTACCGGCTAGAGCACAGTGAGAGTGGTGAAAAAAGCACTGGTATGAATGAGGTATCACATCTAAAAAGCCAAAACAAAGCAGAAAGGTACCAGGTTTTCCTACCTAGCATAAAGTCCTGCTGGGAAAATATGGACTAATTCCTTGACTTTTGGTTTGGTTTTTAAATTTATACATCTAAGAGCTATTTCATAGCTTCCCCGGGTGGTATTGCCAAAGTCACTGTCCTTGAGATTGTCAAGACTTGGCCCAGAAGGCTGGTGAAAGTAAAAAATACTTAGTGTGAGTAGCAGGTTATTTGGGAAAAAGGGGGAAAGAAAAAGAAAAGCTTCTGCCACTGCTGACTGCATTTTAAAAAAGCACTTCAGTGAGCATTTCAGCGTTGTAAGCTGCCCTGTTTCAAACATCATTTCCTCTCGTCTCTCCCTCCTGTCTGTGTTTTTGCATGACAGCTCCCAAGAGCATTGCCACTGCACTGAATGATATGAAGGACATTTCTCAAAGTGTCTGCCTGTCTTTCTTTCTGTAATAGTAAAGTCATTCTTCTTTGGAGCTGCTGCTCTCCTGGAAGGAGAAACCAGATTGTTTAACTAAGAATTCCTGCTTGTACTGGAGTCTGGGCTCCTCTGTGGACTCCAAGATGCTGTGAGCTAGACAAACATCTGGATGCTGGGGCACCGGCTGGGCTTGGCCAGTCCTGATGGCCAGCTGTTTTGGAATGCCCCCGCTCTTTTCATGCATTCTGTTTTCTCTATCTTCCCTTGCATGTCCAGAAAAATATTTAGATGTTTTCTAAGCACAGACTGCTGTTTTTTCTCTTGCACTTGTCCCTGTTGCTGATTCTGCGAGTGGCATCGATGGACAGTGCTGCCTGCTCTCCTAGCTGGAGGACTCTCGGTGATGATGTGCCAGGAGGGAAGTGAAACACTGAAAGCTCTGAAGCTTTGGAGGTCAGTGAAAAAAAATAAAAAGAAGGATGAGGAAAAGCATCAGGAATTTTCTTTCCTGCAGAACAAGCTGCTTATCAGAGCATCGTTGTTTTGCTGGCCCCTTCTTAACACCTCTGAAAATCATCTCTCTGATTCAGGCTCACAGCCAACAATTCATCTATATCTGAAGCTGCTCTTTAAGTCAGACCTTGAGACATAGAGGCAATGCAGAGAGGCAGGTAGACATTTCCCTGGAGGGACTCTTGAGTCTTCCTGCTGCTTTGATGCAGTTTGATAAGTGGCCTCATGCAGGTCCTGCTCTCTCTCCTCTCTCCTCCACCTGGGGCTTTAGTGTGCTGCCTTTCACCTTGGAGCTGACGGCCCATGGCAGTGCAATAAATGGGCTCTGTGCAGTGTATGATCCCTTCTGCATATGGAAAAGGAGCTGGGCTACAAAAAAGGTTGTTATTGAAATACAACAGCGACCTTGCCTCATGGGGCAGGCACTCAAACCCAAAGCAGCTCAAAAAATCAGACTACTACAAGATAAGTTAATCTGAGAAGAATATAACTTCTTTGAAATTCCCTCTGTATGACAAACCAACAAGAGTAAAGTTGTAAAATGCCTTAAAAGATGCCAAATCATGGGTTGAACTGAAAGGAGTATGAAGACAATGCTAAATGGTTAGTATAATTTGTAAGTACACAGTAGTTCAGACACATTGTAAATATGCAATAGAAATACACCAATGTACAGGGGGGGCAAGCTGCCTGTTTCAGAACATTATAAATGACAGTTGTGACAGTCAGTGTTGCTACTGCTGAGAAGCTGCAGGAATTCTTTATGCTAACATTTACACCCCTGTCAAAGGTTGTTTTGTTTCAATGACCATATGCTTCTTATTCAGAGATGTGTGATTCACAGGTTCGATGATGTGAGAAAGGTATAGCCATTTTAGGAGCATGAGTTTTCTAATTTTTCATCAGGAAAGAAGTTAATTATTCAACAGTGTCAAAGAAATAATCTGGGTCAAGGCTGGCAACTGGAACCCTTGGCAGTTTGCATAGTGTTTGTCAGGAAAATATAAATCTTACTAGGAAAAATAATCTGATGAATGTGAAATTTTCCAGATTGGACCTCATTTTTCTCTCCCAACATCCTCTTACGTGACTTGTGGGAAATCAGTCACTGTGCTCCAATTACCCCATCTATATGGTGAGCAAAACAATACAGAACTTCAGCTTAGGTTCAAGAAATTATCTTGACTCTGATCTCTTATTTGGACTCTTAATTTCCCAGTGGAATCAATGTGCAGCATCTCAGCAAGTCTCATATTCAGAATGAGCTGCTTTCCTGACTTCTAACTACTGAGGGTTTTTTTTAAAGGTATACCAAGCTGGGTATTTAATTCATTAATTCTGAAAACTGGTCACTGTTTTGGCTGTACAAAATTACAAACTGAAGCGGAGTGGCTGGCTGACTTGTCAAGGGTCACATGCAAAGCAAGCAGCACAGTCAGAAGCCAGATTTTGAATCCCTGGTTGAAAACACAAGATAAAAATGTCTACAGCTATGATTTAACAACAGCTTGGAAAAAGAGATTTGCTAGGAAAAAGAAAAAAAAGTCCATGTATGGGACATGAACTTGAGATCCCAGATCCTCTAAATACCTTACTGAATGAGGAGACAAGGGTGAAGTGTGAAAGATATTTATGTGGCTTTGTAAGGGTACAACAAAAAAAACCCAAAAAAAAACCACCAACAAAACAGAGGAAAAAAGATTGATCAAGTAAGTTGGTGAGCTTGATGTAAGGGTTAGGACTTGTGAAATGGATTAAAGATTAGCTTGGAGACTGATAGGACACAGGGGATGTCAGTGAAAGATAAGTTACGAATTAGGAAAAGGCAGCAAGCTGAGGACCACACTTATCTCTGCCTTGGGTATAGGCGATCCAAAGAGTCATGTCATTTCAAACTGCTGAAATTTGCAGATGAGTGCCAAGTATGAGGACAGTGGGGCAAACCTGAGAAACGCAGGAGTGAATGCGGGCGCAGATTTCTAATTCTTCAAACTATTTCAGTTTACTGTAGCACACACAAATTCAGGGTCTCTTGAGATATATGCCTGTGTTCAAGTGTGTTTTGAAATAAAGCACAGAGAAATTCATCATGTGTTGGTAGTGGTTCTATAATGTTGAAAGCAGTTCTGCATTTTTATAACAATTCTTATGTGAATAGATGAAAAAATATTTCCTAAGTGTTCTCTAAACTGCATTAGCTCCTGCCAGGGTGAAGTATAGTGACTGCAACAGGGCACAGGCAAGTGTTTGGAAAGTTTGTCTGCATCTGGCCAGAAATGAGAGCTTAGGTCTTATAACTGCACACATTGGATGTGTGAGACTAGAAATGACCTATTTCATGGGAAGCCCCTCAAGTCAACTAGTGATTAAACCATAAAGGTATAACCCATCTGAAAACAAGGGGGACTCCTCAGTCTATTCTTCTTGGGGTAGTAGTAACACAGTTAAACCCAGGTAATTCAGAAGTAGGTCTGCATCGAGACCAGACTGCCCAGGAAGGGGCATTTGTGGTCTCTGGTATCACACTGAGAAACTGGGCTAGGGTGGGATGAAAGGGGACAAGTCTGCCACAAATTTTCCACGGATTTTCTTCAACAGTATACCCAGCCCAACAGGGCTGCGCTTCTGCCCTTCACTGAAAGCACAGAATGACAGCGTAGCTCCGTCTAAGTGCATGATGTAATTTTGCGAGCGCTTTCTTATGTGTGTGTTTGTTCTCAGTAATGTAGCTCTTTCATCCAGTGCCACCACTGTCTTGGTATTCTGTGCACATTCAAAAGCCAGTCCAATTTAAATGTACCCCTGTTGTAATACCTTTATTTCTCAAATTCATCTTGAGTGTGTGGGAAGGAATCATTGTGGCTTTTTGTTTTTAAATGGAATCTGATATCTGTCAAGATCTCTGCTCAGGGCTTTCCATTAACAGCTTTTAGTTTACCAGTCACTTCTTCTCTTGAGCTTCAGGCATTAACCATTTATGCAATCAACCATAATACCTGGATAGGATCTCTTACATGTTAGATTGCTATTGTTTGCTAAGAGTGAAAAAATTGAGCTTGTTTAAGTGGGTGTCTGATGAGAGGATAAATTGGTAGCAAAGGAAGTAAAAACAGCCAAGCTGTAACATAACCACAGCCCATTTAGACTTTGACTGCAGCTGGAGCTGAATGCTTCATCAGAAGGTGTAAAATTTCCCTAGTATAAATAATTGTATCTCTTCACACCAGAAGATTTCTTCCTTATCCAAACTTATGCTCATTTTATGCTGGGAAGCTTGAATACTAATAACCTCAATGTTCTTTGCAGTAACATTAATTAGGCTTTTTCCATCTACAGAATCGGAAACAACACAGTACAGAACTTTACAATTTTAATAAGAAAATCAAACAGCCGGTGGGATACCAAGTCTCACTCCAATGCAAAGCCCAGTTGGCAGGCTTTTTATGATTAGCACACAGCCAGCTTTCAGAAAGCTGTTTTGGTTTATTTAGGTGGTGGAGTAACAACTTCGGCAGAAACATCAGTGGCACTCCTTCGCCCAGCCTACTTGTGGCTACCATGGGTTATTAGGTCAGTTGTTTGAACTTTGCCGGACACATCGTTTCCCTGTTGAACCAACACGTGTGTTGCCCCATTCATTGCCCTATGTTCATGCAGAGAGTTCAGTGTTACATTAGGGGCACCTGAGCTTGCCTGAACCGTAGAGCACTGTTGCTGGAAGCCAGATGTAATCCTGAATTGGTGTACATCTTGAAGCCTTCCTGTTTCATGAGCAGGGCAGCATACATTGTTCCACTGGAAGTTTGCTTCTGTCCTGAATTGAAACTTGGTCTTTGCAAATCACTTTCCTGTGACTGGCAATATCTACTGGATGCACCCTTTTTATGCATAGTGCTAGATTGAACGTTACATGCCTTTGGGCCTTGACTGCAGAGAAGTTTGGTGTTTGCCCTGTCTTGCTGGCTTTTGTGGGACCTGCTGGAAGAAGGGAAGGCACACAGTGCCTTCTCTGACCATGCTCAGTGGAGATGTTCCCAAAGTGCACATGGAGAAGGGAGGTGGGAGAGGCAAGAGCAGGGAAGGAGAAGTATGCAGACATTTAATAAAACCCAAGGTTTCAGCAGCATATTGATGACTGAGATATCACTGAGAGGAGGAGGGAGCAGAGGCATAGCCAGGCAGAGCTCGAAGCCTTAGCTGGCTCATCGTCCTGGCCTATTCCTTGACTAAGACATAAAGGATTTGTACGGAAGAGCACCCAAGCAAAAATAGTCAGGCTGTACTACAGCCCGTCACCCTCCTGTGGCCACCTGGCTCTCAAACGTGGTAAGAAGTACTGCAGAGCAGACCCAGTGACCCAGCCAAGCCAGATCCATTCCTTTCCTTGGCCGCTTCACCAAGCACTGGCCAAGCAGCATGACCAAACCCCGACAGCACAGAGTTCAAGCTGGCAGAAGGCAGGAGCTCCCTTCCAGGGCAGAGCCGGGAGGTGAGAGCTTGCTCCTGCTAGGCAGCTGGAAGGGCAACCAGAGGGTTTTATCTCACCGCACTTTGTGAAAGCAAAACCTGTTAATGCCTTGTGTCTATCAGATCTGTGCGATCAGTCAACAAAACGCTGAGCATGTCATGGTCTTAGCAATAACAAAAGGGAAAACAAGGGAATGTGACTCTGTATTTTTGTGGTCCTTACCCCAGATTGTTGAATTTGCTGCTATAATACTCTTGCCTTAACAAAGCTTTAAAACAGATCAGGGATTTTCATTCTAATTTGTCACATTCTCTTTGCAGAGTTTATTCAATTATTTCCCCTATCAATTAAGAAGATTTATGAATATGTTTTCTATTATGTGATCATGTTTTTCAAGTAAATTATTTACTACTTTTCCCTCAGCCAGCAGCTTCTCTGTGAACCATCATTTTCCCTTTTGTTTTTCATCCTGCTTAGACTTCTAAAATGGTGACAGATTTTATATGTTTGATGAATGTGGATTGCTCTTCCTCATAACTCTGTAAAATCCCCAAACACACTTTTTATAGGCTATAGGATTTATAATTCAGTCCAGCTGAACTTAGTAATGGACATAACTAAGACCCCAGCTTTAGTCTGTTATTAGCATGCATTATGTTCTGCAAAGGTGATGTTTGATGTTAGGTGGCATATGATAGTTCAGTGAGTGATCGCCTACCCTTAAACATAAAGATTTGAAATACTGTTGGAGAAGGAGTGGACCTCAACTCTCAAACCTACATAGTGAACACCCTAAAAGCAGGCCACCGACCCAATTTTCATGTGATGGCTCCCTTCCAGAGACTCTTGGCACTGAACAACAGAGACTGAAAGATATGTTCATCTACTGTGCTGTGGTAGTTAAGGTCATCTTGATGATTTTCAGCGTCCTGATTTAAGTTGCTGCCTCAGTCAAATGGTAGAATATCTGTCTTGTAGATGAGTAGATTTTGTCTGGTAGATGGATATCTGCATGATACATGAGTGTCTGCAAGATACAGCTACAAGATGACTATCATTGTATTGTTGGCACCAATGAACCAGAATGTCTGTCCCTGGGATGCTTTTAAGGCAGTCGTTGATCTACTCTGCAGAACTCAGCAGTGGAAGGTAAGAGGGCGGTAACGCCGTCAATAGTACAGCCAGGGTTTGGGTGAGACGTATAGGAAATTAAAATAATGAATGGTCTTATTAGTCTTCAATCACCTACGTGGTGTTAGGTGTTGGTCTCCTGTCAGGTCCTAAGGAAGAAGTGCTTAGCTTGTACAGAATATGGCCATCATCAGTGCTTAATTGTTGGCAGGCTAAATGGAGAGGCCACAGGGGGTGGTGGTGGTAAGTCTGATTTGCCCTTGACATTGATGGAAAGTGTGCTGAGCCCTCAGGTGGTCATAGGGTGCTAACCTGTGCACAACAGGGAGAAAAAGTGGCCTGGTACAAGTCAGTCAGAAGTGAAGCAAAAAGAAAACAGCTGGAATTGGTCATGTCTGTTCTGCATTTGAGCTATGCATAAAGCAAATCCCAAGCCTCAAAGATTTTCAATAATTTAGCCATTTCCATTGTTCTTGCTACAGCTATTGGTTTTCTGTTCCTTCGTGGTGATGTTTTACAGTGGGCTGAGCCTGTTTTTAACCTCCACTGCTACAGAGTTTATCTCCAGTGCTCATATGAGAATGTTAAAGGAGTACAACATGGGTGTGCATGTGGAAATGATCTGTAATCTTTAGCCTGCAATAGCAGAACTCTCTTATCTCAGGACAAGGGAGGAGGGAATGAAATTGGATTTCTTGCTGCTCATGACAGTTTCTTTAGCCGCACTGTGGTAGCCCCATACGGTATGATACAGCACAGCTAACCTAAGCTGCTTTTCTAATTGGCAACAGCTGCCAATTTCTCTTCGAAACTGAGCAATGTGAAAACATTATGTATAAAATCTGCACTTTCCTTTTTGGTCTATTGTTTTCTGACTCACCTCGTGGAAAGTTTTCTCAGTATTTTTTTCTGAAAAGAACAAACCCCAAAGCAATTAAAAAAACTCATCTCCCTGCCCCCCCCCCCCCCCCACTTAGTTCTTTACAGGAACAATACAAAGAGGCATACTGCAGTTGTGACCTTAGGTTTTGGCTGGAGAGATAGACCAGTAGTAGATGATATGTTTGAAAATGACTGATTGAATTAACCATGTACCATGTGCCTTGGAAGTGCTGTAATGCATAACAGAGACTGTGTGAACCCAGACTTCTAATAATACACATGCTGCGTTGGCATAGTGGGAGCGATCAGGCATTTGTAGAGGTGGAACATGAGACACAGAAGCTGCAGCCTCTAAACCTGCTTGTTGGAGGCAGCTCTCAGCTTGGTGCAATCCACGGGGTTGTTCTCCTTTCTTCTTCTTGAGGCAGAGTCTTTTGGGACCTGTAAATGTGAGGAACAAGGAAAATGAACCACAGCCTACATACATATCCTAAACTCATCTATTCCCTCCCTTCTGGTCTTCTCAAATCATCCCTGCTTTCACTTGTGAGGTGAGAGCGAATCCTTTGGCTTAGCCCAGCTGTCTCAGGCTATTTGTTGCGAGTGAGAGCCTTTCACCTTTTTTACTGCTCTTTTGTGTTGCTATAGCAATGGTGAGGCCCATCCTTGTTGTCTGGTTAAATGTGCTTTTAATTGCTTCAATAAATGTGCTTAAAAATATACAGTGAATGTTAATGTTATAGTTTTATTACAACACATGTAATAAAGGAGATAAAAACAAATGTTAATGAAATCTGTTCTTCAGCTGGTTATGTAGTTGGTGATTCAGCTTTCGGCATTTCACTTTTTGGGCTGTGGCAGGGCTAATTGCTTGGGGTTAACACTTGTGTTCACCTGAAACCAAGGGTAAATAGGCACATGTGACTGCAAAGATGTGCCTGTACCATCGGATTTGGTACCTTGTGATTGCAGTGACTGTACAATAGACATTTAGCCTACAGGGATGTCCAGAGCATCTGGATCACACAACTTTTTAGAAAAACACTCAGAACACGCTCCAAAATCCTCTAACGAAGTTAAAACCTTTGTGTGCAGAGTGCTATTAGGAAGAGAGCAAGAGATAGGGATATCGCTAATGTTCTGTGTTTCTGTGATTATCCAGCCCTACACAGCACAGGGAAAGCATATGGCATGGCAATGAAATGTATTGCTAAAGGCCTCTGAAGGAACGTTTTAGTGGCAGCTGCTTTTGTTCTTTTTACATATGAAGAGTGAGGTATGAGTTGGAATGGGGCGGGGGGTAAATTTCTTAGTCTGACAAGACACCGAAGAGACTGGCAGTGGAACTTTACACTAGTCTGATATCCAATATTTTTCCCCAACACTAAATTGTGGAAAGGGACAGAAAAGAGCTGCAAAATTGGTTTGGAAGTAGGAGAAAACATCCTGCAGTGAAAAAAGCTACAAAGTCAGCATGTCCGGATTATTAAAAAAGCTTTAGAGAAAGCTTGGAAAGAGTGAATAAATATCTTCCTAAGGAGAAAATACCAGATGTCAAAAGGGCCTTTTATTTAGCAGAGAGAGGACCAGGCATATTCAAACTGGAAATAGAACAGATTATTAAGCTTGAAGACAGACTAACCGGACAAAGAGTCTCCACCAAGTCTCCAGATGCGGATTGGCACCTTTCTAGAGAAGTTGTTCTAGTCTCGCACAAGCTGATGGGCAAAAAGTGGCAGCAGAAGGGGAAATTCTGCAACATTTTATATATATATATACCTAAAGTATGTTTATACGCTCACATAAACACACACACATACTGACACGCACGTATAAAGCAGAAGGGCTGACTTATTTGCTCTTTCTGGCTTTCGACCCTATGAACTCAAGGCAGTGGTCTTGGTCTGTGTGGCAGTATTGAGGTTATTGTTTATGAGCTTCTCACAGAAGACTTCTTAAAAGGGTAGAAACCAATTATAAAGTTTGTTACTAAAGCTCTGTTAGATTCTATAGCAATTATAAGAGAATCTGAATGTTGAAAGTAAATGTATGGTGGTTTACTTTGATAGGTGAAGGAAACGTGGTTTCCAGTAATGGAGCAATGATGGTCATTAAACTGTGCAGTGCAAAAAATGTTTCTAAGCAAGAGAAAGGCTGTGTTTTAGTTGCATGGGTCTTTATATGCTATTAGTGAAGCCTGCTTGAATTTTGAAAAATTTAACATAAACACTTTTTCTTGGAGGATATATGAAATACAAGTTTTAACCAATGGGTTCAAGTATATTAAGTAGAGAAAATAACCAACCAGTGGATATAGCGTACAGATGTGTATGTAAGACTCATATTCTGGAGACAAAAATGTTCAGAAAAATGTTTTCTCAAGAAGAGAGATTTTACATCTCTTTTTCATTTTGTTACTAATTAGAAGTATAAGAATTACATAAAGTTTGCCTTTGTGAGACATTTTATTTGATTTATTACTTGTTATAAATAATTAAACTCCATTTTAAAAAGTGATAAACTTCATTTTTGCAAAGAGTTATTTCTCAGGCTTCGCCATGTCCAAGTTCATTAACTGAAATGAAATAAAAATGTTAAACTTACTTCATTCTGCAGAACTATAGTGTTTCCAGTGATAATTTAATAATTTTTGTGCTTTCCAAGGCTTTGGCAGTGTTAATCTTGAATAATTCTTAGGGTCTGGTGATATAATAATGTAAAAGCAAAGTTAACCACTCTAAAAAGGTTTAATGTGAAAGCATACAGCATCTGTTCTAATAATTTAATAATTTTTATATTACAAGTTAGAGGAAACGACCTAATTAACGAGCCGTTTTAGGTGGTTTGCCAGCTTGCAGCCTGACTGTGCTTTCCCATGGTGCTGGCTGCAGGCTGGGCAGCGGTGCAGGACGAGGTGTGGCTCCATGGTGTGGATGTGTGCCTGTGGGAAGCCTGACTCCCCTGGCACTGCAGCGCTGCCAGGTAAGGGCTGGGGCTGCCAAACTGCAAGAACCATTCCTGAACCCCTAGCATTCCCAGCATAAAAAAAAGTTGTGTGAAGATGCAGAGGGTAACTCTGCTAAAATAAGCTAACACGATGGCTGCAGGTACTTAACTTTGTATTGAACAGTGCTAATTTGATGAGCGTGACATGAGCTATTTAATTTGCATTGAGTCATTGCCTTGCAGCTGCATCCTAATTCTAAAAACAATGGGTGTCTCATAAATCACAAGAACCAAAGTGGCAGGTAAATCTGGTGGCTACCTTAGAATTTGCAGTACACCCTAATCCTTGCAAAAGAATTCTGAAGAAGGCTGAATAACTAATGGTGAACAATTTCAAGATGCATTTTATCTGCCTTTCAGTTCATAAATAGTCTATCAAAAGCTTGGGAGCTTTTTTGACTTGTCTTTTATTACCAATTATTTCCTGAACCCTTTCTCTCAGTAATTCTTGATCTGTCATATAGTAGGCAAAGATGAGATTGTAGATCCTTTGATGATCAATTCAGGAGTAATAAAAGTATATGTGTATTAAAGTAAAGTATACCTTTAATGATGAACAGCTCTTCCTGGTTAAATCTCTGCCCTCTTCTGAATTATGCTAATCTACTTCATATTAATTTTGGAATAACTGCAATCTGCAAAATAAAATTTAATAAAAAACGAATATGGCATATTTACCTGGGAGTAGAGTGCATGGACAAATTTTGTGGATCACAGGTTTGGGTGTAGACCTGCTTCTGATGTTGTCTAACTGCAGGAATGCATGAATCCCCATTTTTTAAATGCTACTGCTTCCTCGTGTCAGATGAGAACAGTGATGGTATTGGCCTTTTTTCTCAAACACTTTGAAATTTTCAAGTGGATTTCATCCTTTGTGATTTGCTCCTTTAGCTGATGCTCCGCATCTGGATCTCTGGGACTCAACTGTATGAACTGGATCCATTCTTTTTTGATGGCAGAACCTCATTGCTACTGGTTGTTATAATTTCTTGGTGTGGCTGAGCCCAAGTTTGTAAACTGAATTTTGGAGCCTGATAACAAGCTTGTCTGTTCAGCCAGATTTCTGGTTTGTGACTTTCATGGAAATGTGAAGGACTGACTTGGATAGAAAAATATATTTTGTGTACATCACTGTTTATAGGTTTTTGGAAGAGCTTATCATCTTTGGATTGTAAGTGCTCCAAGAGGATGATGACAGCAAAGTTACACTTCTGATAAAATTATTGTTCAGAAAAATGGGATTTTGGTGGAGGTTTGAGATGTCTGCCTTGAAAGCAGAAAGCAAGACTTGAGCACCTGGCTCCAGTTTCAGCAAAAGACATCAGAAAAAGACTGGTCTTTCTGTGGGGTTGTTAAGGGTCATCACATCAGACAATCTGATGTGCAGTTGCTTGGGAATACTTTTACGGAGCTGTTATCTTACTGAAAAATATTTATTCATTAAAATATTCTGCAAGCAAAGGCTGTTTGACGAAGTCAAAGCTAAAGCAAGAGGGCTGAGAGTCTTCATAAGCCTTTAGCTATTTGGGAGATGTGTCTTGGTGAAACTCTGCTCACTGCTGGCTAGTGCCCTATGTCACAGACACAATGCCTGCAAACATTTGTTGACTGCTTGACTAGGAGCCTGAGAGTAGTTGATGAGGACCCTCTAGGCTGTGGAAATTGAAGGTTATGGTCCCCCCTCTACTGGCCCCAGGGAGTGGGCTAGGGTGAGGGGACCAGGAGCCTGGAACCGGTGCAGCCTGTGCTGTTGTGCTTGTATTAAGAGTAAAGAGGAGATTTGGGTCTCCGGGTTATCACTCTGATACCAGGCACAGATATTAAATTCACTTAAATAAGAGAAAAAAACCCACAAACTTAAATTATATTAAACCTTCTCCAGCTTAGTGCAATTTCTCTTTACTATTGTCATGCATTTTAATATAGTTCTGTGATGGAGCCCATATGGAGCTCTGTTTACCAGGGCTTCACTTTGGAGAACGTTTGCAACAAATGATGCATCCGTTGTTTTACTCCTGTCCCATTTCTGCCTGTCCTTCCCAAATATTTAATGTGTTGAATGGCCCATCTCCTGGAGAGTGATAATGAGACAACCTAGAATGGGAGGACAAGTTATATGCAGAGCTTCTTGCCATTGAGCAGAACAGTTCATCATTTGGCTGCTTTGCCCCGGCTGAACATGCCCCCACCGCCCCCCCCCAAAAAAAAAACAACCAACCACAGAAAACCAAACCAAACCACAACAACAACAACAAAAAAACAACCCCCAAAGTGGGACTCAATGGCCTTAAAGGTCTTTTCCAGCCTAAATGATTCTATGCCTCTATGATACACTTACTCTTCTGCTTTTTCATTACAAGCAATCGCAGCTCAGCAATAATTTCATACATGGCCCTTTTTACCTCTCCCTCACCACACATTCCCTCTGGAAAACAAGCAGGTCTTCTTTCCTATTTCCTCCTGCTATCCTATTTTAGTAAATAAACCATCAGACAGAATATTGCTCTTGGACTGGACGTTAATATCTTCTGATGCAAATTAGCACTTCTGCACATCGCAGTGCAAATCACTCCAGCGCAGCATCAAATTGGGCTGTGGAGACTCCTGTTGCTAAGCAGTGTTGTTGCTAGGCATTACACGGTGAGGTACCATGCTCAGGGCAGGCGAGATGGCTCTCTGTGTGTGGATATATGTGTATATATGTACATGCATATCTGTGCATTCGTGGCACTTGGAGTATCGCTATGGCTTACAACCACGCACCCGGGTGTCCCTGCATGTGCCTGCAGCTCAGCTGCACAGTCAGCTTTTGGGACCCAGTTCACTCTCAATGCTGTGCAAGAGAAACGTATGATTTAAATTAGGTGAATGCTAATAACCTGGCAAGGCTGAACAACCCTGAAACAGCAATCTGTGGTTGCACTTCATAGCAAAAGTTTTGTCCCATCTAGACTTGATGTCCCTTTCACCAGGCCAGAGAAATGTAGTGTTAGTGTCATGTGCTGCTTCCAGCTGCAATGTCTCTACTTGAAAGCAAACAGAAACCCAAACAAAACCCCCAAACGCCTCTCAATTACTTTGCTAAAGCACATTGTCTTTGGCTGAGCTGTGGGAGTCGTGATTCTGACAAAAACATCTATTAACATTCTGAAGGTACATTTGTTAAGTGCAGAACTATTTAACTCGGGGGCCTTGACTAAATTCTGTTTATACAAATTACATTGTTTCCCTAATCACCTTGGGTACTTCACTTGGAAGACATCCTGCTTTCCTGCATCAAACTGTCAGGTATTACTTAGAAAAACTTCACACCAGACTTGGAGGATGTTTAGAGTAAAAGGCCTTTATTTAAACCTGCTCCTGTGAGCCCACCTGTGGGCCTTGTTGTGCCAGGATCTTAGATGGTATTTAGTGTGATGGAAAACTCCTGACTATAGTTTGTTTTTCTAACACCTGAAGCACATTCAGACTGGGTTTAGTCGTTAGCCTGTACCCCAGACTTGCCTACACCTAATGCAGAGGTGCAGATGGACAGCTCATCCCAGCGCTCACAGGGCTGTTAAGTTAAACAGCTGCTGAGGTCCTGGGGTGGGGGGGTCAAGGCAGAGCAGCTTATGCAGCTTGCAATGTGCATCATTGCCCTCTTCCTTGGACCCCTTGGCCTCAGGCAGGGATGTTCTCTTTCTGCTTGTGTTTGTTGGCTTACGCATTCTTAACAAAGATCCTTGAGTTATTAATTTCAATGCAAATTTCCTGAGTTCTAGGCAAGAAACTCAAGCACCAAGGCAGACCTTGCAGTGATTAGCTTAGGGTTTAGCAGAATACTGAAGTCTGTCTTGCTTGAAGGACATACAAACCCAGACTCACACCAACTGAATCACTGAACTGCAGACTACACAGGGGGAGAGGTTTTCTGTGCTTCATTTTGAAACAGAACTGCTGTGGAGCAAAGAGTGCAAAAAAATATAAAAACATCTTGAGGTTATAAGGCCAGTTTCTCTGCAGCCACTAAAATAGCTGTGAGAGGACCTAATCTCCAATTCCTGGCCTAGAGACGTCTTTTCCATGACATAGCTGCTGGGTAAAATGCAGAACAATCCAAAGCATAAAGGTCGGATAACAGAACAAGCCAGCAATAAAACCAGGTCAAAAGCTGCCTAAATGTTGGAATCATTAGACACCTGATGTCGGCCACCATGAGTGGCATTTGAAACACTAGCTTTGAAGTTTGGGATGGATGAGCAGACATCGAGATGGATTGTAAACTGGCAGAACCCAGAGAGTGGTGATCGGTGGGACAAAGTCTGGCTGGAGAACAGTGACTAGCAGTGGAGCCAAGGTAGGCAGTACTGGGCTTAGTCCTGTTACCCATCGTCATTAATGATATGGATGATGGGGCTGACGACACAAAAGTGGGAGGAGTGGCTGATGCCCCAGAGGGTGGTGCTGCCATCATGAGGGACCTCAACAGGCTGGAGAAATGGGCCAAGAGGAACTTCATGAAGTCAACATGAAGAAGTGTGAAGTCGAGCACCTGTGAGGAAGAGCCCCATGCACCAGTACCTGCTGGGGGCCAACTGGCTGGAAAGCACCTTGGCAGAAAAGGACCTGGGGCTGGTGGATGCCAAGCCGGACATCAACATGCCTTTAGTGCAAACGTGGCTAATCGTATCCTGGGCTGCATTAGCAGGAATGTTGCCTGCAGGCTGAAGGCCGTGATCCCTCTTTTCGTCCACTCAGCACCGCTAAAGCCACACTTGGAGCACTGAGTTCACTCCTATGCTCCCCTGACATAAACATACTGGAGACAGTCCAGCAAAGGGCCATGAAGATGGTGAAGGGGACTGGAGCATCTCGCCTATGAGGAAAGGCTGAGAGCTGGGACTGTTCAGCCTGAAAAAGAGAAGGTTCAGGGGGATTTTATCGATGTATATAAATATCCAAAGGGAGGGTGTACAGAAGATGGAGCCAGGCTCTTTTCAGTGACAGGACAGGTCAAAACAGTGGCAGATCATCTGATTTCAGACCATACTTGTCACACTGGGCTCTCTAAGGTGTTTAGTTGTGGGAGATCCTAGGCTACACACGACAGGCTCGGGAAGAGCATACAAATATTGTGATGCTGAGGCCAGGCAAGACTGCAGAACCTCTGCTCTCTTGTAAAGGAGAATTTAACTGCTGACAGCAAGAGGCTGGCTTGGATTACCCCCTCCCATCCTCTTCATTAGAGGCACCTACTTTATACACCTGACAACTTAAAGAAAATCTGTGCTAAATGACCTCAAAAGTCTCATACCTCTAAGGGCACAGTTGATATTTCTGCAGAAAAGTATGTTCTAGGCCAGGACCCCAAAATTCCTTCCCTCCCAACCCTCAGCTACTTTAACCACGAGATGATTCAGCCCCGAATGCATTCGGCACTAGCTTTTCCTGCCTAAACAACCTTATAGCAAAGTTTTGTGTTAACGCTGGCAGCAAGTGCGGAGATCTGAATGCTGACAATGCTTTTAAGGGAAAGCCCAGCTACACAGGCATATCAAGATGTCTTTGGAGATTTATCTTGGATATGGAAAATAGGATAGACTGGGAATCTGGGCTGACCCATTTAGGGAATGGAAAAGAATTTGTGATTGAGAGATGCACATACAGGGATATAAATGTAGTTCTGTATTTTAATGCGAATGAGTAAACAGTCAGCACTATAATAATCTCTAAGGCATTTGATCCCAATAAACCATCTTAATCCTTAGGGCTATTCTGGCAGGAAGAGATAACTGCAAGGAAGCAGAAATGTTCTTAGCATAAAACTCACATATCTGTTTACTGTGTGCGCTAGACGGTTTCAGACTCTTCTCCCCTCTTTCCCAACACTGACGAGCACTTCATCTGTAGAGTCTGCCATCTCCCTGCTTCACTAATAAAAGCCTTTTAATTTGGATTTTTATTGTTGCCAGAAAGGGCCAAGACAAAAGGAAAAATCAAACTACAGGGAAATGCTTGGGACTGATGCTTCCCTGGAGGCATGCTCTCTGCTTCAATAATGTTTCACTACAGATAAGACTGTTTTTTATTTTTTTTTTAGTAGCCATATATGCGGTCCTGTGCTTTGTGGGAGTATGCATCTCCACATTCTGCATTTCAAAAAGCCTCTGGGCTGGATGGTTTTGTGGCTGTTGTCTCCTGGTTGCTGCATTGTCTTCATTGTTGTCTGCATTGCAGGCAAAGGGCTAAGGCTCAGAACTGCAGAGGCAGTGAATGCCTAGGCAGGGAGTGCTGAAAGTTATTTAGTTTGTTGTCATGACTAAAGACTGAAGGAGGCTTATGAATGGGTCAGAGCAAGAGCACATCCTACCTCCAAACACGGGTAGTGCTTCTGGAGGTTATATCATGTTTGCACCTCTCAGCCAAAGACTTCAGTTAAAGCAAACCATTGCTGAACTGCAGCCTGTTTGCTATTCAAGGCACAGAGCTGTGATTTTTCTTTTTTATTATTATTATTTTTAATATTCTTCAAGCCAGCTTTTGCTCCTGTACTGTTGGGGGCCCAACACCTAAAGTCACTTCAGCCCTGTCTGGTGTCTCCTGAGGATACGGACCTTCTCGTCAGTACAGCAATGCAGTACCTGCTGCTGCTGGTCTAGTGCTAATGGTCTTCTGGCCTAAATTGTTAGCAGAAATGAAACCAGGACTACTATTTATAGCTCAGAAATCTCCTGAATAAAGATGAAAAGCGTTCCATCATTTTTTTTCATTGATCAGTTAGTTTGCAAAAATCTTTCTTGGTTAGGTGGGTGAATGGGCATTAGGTACCAGGCTTTGATTCAGCTCAAGGTTGCTTGATATGTGAGTTGAAGCCAATATTTCCCCTGCCACAAATGACGATATTGCTTGAGTTAAGCCTCTCTAGCACAAATGTTGCCATATAATGGCATTAAATGTGAATTTGTGTTGTAGAATCTAGTTATGCATTTATTGTTTGATCACTTCAAGGCCTGGACCTGGGATTTGAGTTCCTCTCACAGTTATTTATGCAAATGGCAATGCTGAACATGACAGCAAAAGCATTAACATAGCTGGGAACGGCTCTAAGTGGGACAAAACCAACCATTTTGCATCCGTGTTTCACATTTAGGCATAGCTTTAAATTGCTTTTTGAAATGAGCATCTCTAGTTCTGCTTTATATTGTTTGACAAGGACTTGTAAGGATTTTAGCTTAGACAAAGCTATGAGATATAATTGCACAGGTGGCACTGTATCAAATGGCCCTTAACATATGGGATACATTATGTCATACTATTGGTTGAGAAGTTGTGGAGGAAAATGTGGATCCTTTAACTTATGTGAGGAAATCCAGGCATGGGACTGCAGTTGGCTTCAGAATTGTGCATACTTTTCCTTTACATCTTTTGGTGGTAAGTTTGCTCTGCAGTCATTGCACTGCTGGGATTCATTAAAGTGCTGCTCTGATGCTCTCTGAAATCAGTGGCAAAGCATTTTGTGACCTCAGTGGTAAGTGCTCAAGCTGCAATATATCTCAGTGTATTTATGTTAAGTGCAACAGCCTGGTATGTGTATGTTAAATGCAACAGCCCAGTGGATGGACTGGGCTCACGTTTACCCAGATATGCTGGATATGCACTTTATTTTGTCCCATTGTTCCAAGAAAATGGGTCAGTGAGAAAGCAATAATATGAAGTGCAATCAGCTATGAAAAAGAAGACTTTCAAAACTATTTATGGGTCCTTTTCTGTAGAAGAAATCTTGACATTACAGTCACTGAAAATGAGTCCTGTTTTTGAGGGCCCAGAAATCTCAGGAGAACTGAGAAGCCTAGGCTTTTGAGAGTTTACTATACACTCAATCTTTGCATTAGCAAGGCTTCGAGGGAGTAGGAACAGCCCTCCAAAGACTTCCCTTGTTACCAAGCAAGCCTTTATAGTGCATATCATCATTGTTTTTCTTTATGATCATAATGTGGCTAATATTTAAAAAAAATAGTGAATACCACGAGGTAAAGGAAAATAAAAGTTCAAACTGTTTTAAAAGCAAAACTTGCAGAGATTTATAGAATGAGAGCACTCTCTGTTTACTGTAAGGGAAGCTTTGCCATCAGCTTCAAAAGAAGTCATAGTAGGTTCTGAATATTTGTAATTCTTCTAACCCAATTTTTTTCCTGATAACAAGATCTTATTTAAAAATCTTGGCAACACTATGCACTTCAGTTCAGACTGTGAAAGATAACAATCAACTTCAACTCCCCCTGACCCAGGAGTAGAAGGGTTGTAGTATGGCATTTAGTCTTAGTTCCTATTATTAGATGTAGTAAAATTGTGTTTTCATTGATGTTATCATAATTGGTATAAAAAAGTTGTTTATGGCAAAATATTACAGATGAAGGCAGTGATTTTCTGCAGGAGTTTGCAGATGGTAAAGCTAGAATCTGGCAGACTAGAAGCTGCTTTGGGTTTTCAAATGCGTGCATGTGTGTTTTTGCTAGTATGTATAAAGTTGGGACATTTTAAATAGAGTTGAAAAAACAATACTTTCCATTTTAAAGTGGTTCTTACTTAGTTTAAGAGGGTTTTGTTCTTTTTTTAGAAGCTCCTGTATTTCTGCTGTTTGCTCTAAGTTATTAAAATCTTACAGCCAGCTCTCAATTTGGAGAAGCTAAAGTTAACGGGAGGACTGGATGTGTTCTACCTCTGGCAGCACCACAGTGTACTTTGGAGGTGTGAGTAAAGAGTGGGGGAGTCCAGAAGCTTTGAGGACTAATCTTGTTACAACCATGGATTTTCTATATAACCACCGTCAAGTCTCTTTGTCTTAGTTTCCATCCTTGCACAAGGGAGATACTAGTATTAGCTGACAAGGCAACTATGGATATAAATTAATGTTTGTGACTCAGGAAACAGGCAGAAATGACTAATCGTCAAGCATATGATGCAGAAAAAGCAGTAGGGATCAAATACTTGGAGAGTTCAAAGAGATCTACTGAAAGAGCTTCCTGCTCCCCGTGCTTGGGTGAGGTTGGGATTCTGGGAGAGAAAACTGGGGCAAGTAAACTCAAGTTCATCACACAGGTGGAGAAAAGGACTTGATTCAAGTTACATAAACACTCAGCACTGGCACAGC